>NC_081306.1:3112500-3737500 GCF_030435805.1 Mustela lutreola | reverse complement strand
TTTCTTTCTTTCTTTCTTTCTTTCTTTCTTTCTTTCTTTTTTCAAAGATTTATTTATTTGAGAGAGGGCCAGAGAGAGAGAGTGCACACAACTGGAGAGGGAGAAGCAGGCTGCCTGCTAAGCAGGGAGCCCGATGTGGGGCTTGATCCCAGAACCCTGAGATCATGACCTGAGTGGAAGGCAGACGCTTAACTGACTGAGCCACCCAAGAACCCTCAAGGCAGCTTTTCTTAAAGAAGGAATACATCACGTACCCCACTACTAAAGTGAAAGCACCCCTTTTCTAACTTGCTATCCACAACCTGCTGACCTCTAATGTAAAACTCTCCAATGTAGTTGTCCAGTTAGCACACCTTCCCCACTAGTTCAGAATCACCCAGGGAGAAGCTTCTTGGCAAACAGATCTACACAAAACCAGAAGAAACTCTCCTTACCTAACAGCCTGGATCTTTCTTCATAAACACGAACTAACAACAAATACATGAAGAAAAGAAATTACATCCAGGATAAATAATAAGATGAGCAAATAGAATAATCGTGCTTTTAGGAAATAAAGATCACTGGGAGACAAAACAATCAAAAAATATTAATGAATGACTCCAGCAAGATTGAAAAGATGGTGCATACCATCTTTTAATAAGAACAAACCACTGCTCAAAAAAAAAAAAAAAAATCCCATCAGAGAACAGAAATGGGTACCTGGCAATTAAAAATATGTTTGGCACTAAAAACAATTCAGTGGACAGAATGAATAGGAGATGGTTATGGTTAAAAACCTGTCGGTGGTCTAGTGATAAAGTCAGTGGGATCTTGCAGGCCTGAGCCAAAGGCAAAATAATGGGATGTAGGAGAAAGATATGAAGCAGCATGGATGTTTGCCATTTCTTTTATTGGGGTTCCAGAGGCAGAGAATGGAGGTAATAAAAGGGAGGAAGATTTTGGTGATCTATTCGAAGATCATATCCCTGAGACAAAAGCTAAGGACCTCTCTTGGGCCTCTCCTATAAAAGCACTAACCCCCTTTCTGAGGGCTCTGTTCTCATGCCTTGATCACTTCCCAAAGGCCCCAAATCCAAATACCATCACACTGAAAGTTAGGATTTAACATACGTACCTCGAGGGGGCACAACATCCAGACCATAGCAATGGGACCAGAAAGAATGATGTGACGGATTTTGCTTTGGGCATCTGGGAATACTACAAAAAGGAGATGCTATTTCAGTTCCACTTGGAAGGATAAATGGGAATTTTCCATTGAGCGAGGAGAGGGAAGGCATTTCAGGCAGAAGGGACAGCGTATAAGCAGCAGAAGGAAGGTCTGAAATCACCAGGCAGGTTAGAGAAAGAGATTAATAGTCCAGCATGGTGAGAGTTTGAGATATATAGCAGGATGTGAATAAATATGAAGTCAAAAAGATAGGTTGGTGCCAAATTGTAAAGAGCTCCCATGCTATTCTGAGAGGGTTTTATACCTCACACTAGATACAGTTGGAAACCCTTGAAGGATTTTATGCAGCAGAGTGACATAATCACAACGTACTTAATTCTGAGTTATGATGATAGAAAACTGCCTTTTGATTAGTCATTCCCCCCACACACATGGATATAAAAACTCAACAGAAGATGAAGAATTTCAATAGCTCTAGAAACTGGGAGTACTATACAACATTCTCTAGAAAACATGAAGAACTGCCATGAGTTAAAGCCTTAAAGTCTACAGGTGTAATGGTGGAACCCTTAGTGGAAACCTCTTTCAAGAAATCCCTCAAGCTTGGACTTTCTTTTATCCAGAGTGCAGGAATTCAAAACTCCCCTCAGGATGGGAACTGTTGACCAGAGTGCTTAGAGACTTTTCACAAACTGATTCATCATCGGTTGTTCTCTGAAATCTGCAACTGGAATGGGAACAAGCTGTGGAGTGGCCAAGATGAAGATTGTAGATTTCTAGTCATGACCCCAGAAATAGCCTACATGGGAATACATTCTAAATTTTGTAGAAAAACAATGAAGTAGTGATATCAAAACTTCCTTTCTTAGAACATCAGATCTTAAAAAATAATTGGCTTTTTAAACTAGAAAGGTTTATGACACTTAGCTATTTTAAACTAGAAATTTGGCTAAAGTTTGTGCACTTCATATAGTTCTCCAACTTCAGAGCAGGAAGAAGGAATAGATCACACAGCAACCTGATGGATCCTCAGAGGAACTTAAGAAAATTACATATAATATATGTATATACACATACATGTACATGAGTATATGTGTACATGCCTGTGTATATATGTATCTGTATATGTACATATATGTATATACATACATGTACACAGGTGTGTGTATGTACATGTACGTATGTGTACATGCATATAGTATAAAAAATCAGAAAAGGCTATAAACATCTTTCTTTTTTTTTTTTTTAAGATTTTATTTATTTGACACAGAGAGAGAGATCACACATAGGCAGAGAGACAGGCAGAGAGAGAAGGGGAACCAGGCTTCCTGCCAAGCAGAGAGCCCAATGTGGGACTTGATCCCAGGACCCTGAGATCATGACCTGAGCTGAAGGCAGAGGTTCAACCCACAGAGCCACTCAGGTGCCCCGGGTCAGATACTTTTATCACATTGCTTTGTTAAGAGATATTAGCATATTAGTTATATACTGCCATGTAACAAATTACCCCCAAACTTAGTGGCTTCAAATAACAGCACTTATTATCTTACAGTTTCTGTCTCTTAGGAGTCTGAGTGTGGCTTCATTGGGTCCTTTGGCTAAGGGTCCCTCACAAAGCCATAATCAAGGTGTGGCAAGGATTGTGCCTCAAGGCTCAAGTGCAGGGCTTAACCCACTGAGCCACCCAGGTGCCCCTAAACATCTTATTTCTTAAGGAATAGGCAGACGTGGAATTAAGAACAACATACAGTTGACCTTTGAACAACACAGGTTTGACCTGAACAGGTCCACTTAAACACATAAATATATTGGAAAGTTTTTGGAGATTTGCAACAATTTGAAAATACTTGCAGACAAACCGTGTAGCCTAGAAATAGAAAAAAAAATAAAAATAAATAAAAATAAAAAGGAAATAAAGAAAAAGAAAGAGAAAGGGAAAAAAAGAAAGAAAAGAAAAAGTTATTTTAAGAATATAGTATATAGTACATATAGCATACAAAACGTGTGTTAGTCAACTGTTCATTATCAGTAAGACTTCCAGTCAACAGTAGGCTATTAGTAGTTACGTTTTTGGAGACTCAAATTATATGTGGATTTTTGACTGCATAAGAGATTGGTGTTCCTAACACCCATGTTGTTCAAGGATCCACTGTATAATCTCAGTGATGTATCTTAGACTTGTGTTTTAAAGATTTATAGCATGAAGATATACATATTTCTCAGAAAAGTCTTTGAAAGAGTACTAATACAGGAAAAAGAAACATGTCTTATAAAGCATTCGTTGTGTTTGTATTATCAATAAAATGCAGGAAATTATCTGCTCTATGAAAGAAGAAATGGAAAAGTATATGATAAATTGAGAGATTGAGATATAAAGAGAGAGTGTACCATGATGATGGACATAGAGATAAATAAGACATATTTTGAAAAGAATAAAATTTTTCTTGAGATTAAATGTAGCTTGGAAACAATAATGACCAGAATTTATACTGCTGGGAATTCAATCAATAATGTTGAAGACATTCTTAAGAAACTCTCTCAGAAAGAAGGGGATAAAGAAAAAGAAATTAAAAAATGAGTGAGAAGATTCCAGAGATGGAAGAGATGTCCTCTATAAGAATGACTGGGATGACAGAAGGAAAAGCAATATTTATGTCAGAAAAATTTCTCCAAAACTCAAGGAAGACCCCAGTCATCAAAAGGATATATCATATACTAGGTAAAATTAATTAGAAAAAAATGTCACCATAATACATATTGGGAAAGTTTTTGACTTTAAAGAATAAATAAAGTTTTCTAGGTATCCAGGAAGAAATAGGAAAATGGTCATATTGGCACTGGACTCCTCATCTTCAATTCTAGAAAACAAAGGAACAAGGTGTGTAGACAGAGATGAAGGGCAAAATTTTGTGAGATAAGCATTCTGTAGCCAGACAATCTCATTCAGGAGTGAAGACAAAGACAAAAACAAAACAAAAATGCTTTACACTAGTATTCCTTGCACAGAAAATACAGCATTCTGTTTAGCAACAGTACTACAAACAGGGTTAAACTATGACTCAGACTCAGAAAAAAAATTAGCAGCACATAACATAGACCAACAGTTAATATCAATACTGAAGAAGGAGTTCCAAAACCCAATTACTAGATGGGTAAAGGATAAGAATAAACAATTCATATGTTTATCAATTCATGTTTCTCATATTCCTGAGGAATAAATATAGAGGAACAGTAGGCGAAGATGTTAGAATTCATTTAAAATGAGCTTGAGGGGTTCCCTGGTGGCTCAGTTGGTTAAATAGCTGCCTTCAGCTCAGGTCATGATCTCAGGGTTCTGGGATTGAGCCTCATATCAGGTTCCCTGCTCAGTGGGGAGTCTGCTTCTCCCTCTCCCTCTCCTGCTATCTTGCTTGTGTTCTCTCTCAAATAAATGAATAAAATCTTCTTTAAAAAAAAGAAAATGAGCTTGTGTAGGAGCACCTGGGTGGCTCAGTCAGTTAAGTGTTTGACTCTTGGTTTTGGCGCAGGTCATGATCTCAGGTCGTGAGATCAAGCCTGGAGTTGGGCTCTGCACTCAGGGTGGAGTCTGCTTGGGATTCTCTCTCCTACCGCCTCTGCTCCCCACCCTCATGTTCTCTCTCTTTCTCTAATCAATCAATCAATGAATCAGTCAATCTTTTTAAAAAAGAAATTTTAAATACTAAGAACAGAAGTGGACATAACACAGAAATACAATGACAGTTGGTCAAATTTAAGGAAGAAAAATAGAAGCAAAAAGACAAAACCATCTCTGAAATGAAGACTGAAATGGAATTCACCTCAGGAAGAATGCACATGAATGTGAAAATTCAATAAAAACACTGAAGAAAGGCATTAAACCACCAAATGCTTGAAATAAAAAACAGGGAAAGCAGGTCCAACACACATATAATGAAAAATTCTGTGATTGGGGGAGGGAAAAACAATGGAATACAACAAGTACTTCAAACTGCAATCCAGGGGTGCCTGGGTGGCTCAGTCAGTTGAGCATCTGACGCTTGATTTCAGCTCAGGTCATGATCTCAGGGTTCTGGGATAGAGCCCCACGTTGGGATCCATACTTAGTAGGGAATCTGTTGGAGATCCTGTCTCTCCCCCTGCCTTTGACCCTCCCCTGCTAGGAGAAGTTCACGTTCACAACTCTCTCTCTCTCAAATAAATACATAAAATATTTTTAAAAAATAAGTAAATAAAACTGCAACCCACAAAAACTCTCTGAAAATAAAAGACAACCTAAATCTGCATTTTGAAAGGGACCACAGTCTTCCTGAGAAAACTGGAACATTAATTCTAAGCCATATCTTAATGGAATGATTAAATTTCAAGATGAAGGAAAAAAGTCTTCTGGGCTTCCAGGCAGAAAACAACAATCATATTTATTTACAAGAATAAAACAATTAGACTGACATGAGACTTTCAAAAAAGCCACAAATGGGGGTGCCTGGGTGGCTCAGTGGGTTAAGCCTTTGCCTTCAGCTCAGGTTGTGATCTCAGAGTCCTGGGATCGAGCCCCACATCCAGCTCTCTGCCCAGCAAGGAGCCTGCTTTCCCCTCGCTCTCTGCCTGCCTCTCTGCCTACTTGTGATCTCTCTCTCTTTGTCAAATAAATAAATAAAATCTTAAAAAAAAAAAAAAAAAAGCAACAAATGATTGAAGGGAACAAAAGTTATCAAAGAAAGAAAGCACTAATCCAAGATTTTATATCCAGAAAGTTGTCCTACAAGTATTGAGGCTATAGGACAGTGGTTTTCAATTGAAGCAATCAGTCTCCCATCCCCTTCAAAACATTCAGAAATGTCCGAGGACCTTTTCTGTTGTCCTGACTAGGGGAGGAAGTGTTACCTGACATCCAGTGGTTAGCTATCAGGAAATCTGTTAAAGACCTACTATGTGAAGAGTAGTCCACCCAGGGGTGCCTGGGTGGCTCAGTGGGTTAAAGCCTCTGCCTTGTGCTCAGGTCATGATCCCAGGGTCCTGGAATCGAGTCCCGTATCAGGCTCTCTGCACAAGCAGGGAGCCTGCTTCCCTGCCCCCCTCTCTGCTTGCCTCTCTACCTACTTGTGATCTCTGTCGATCAAATAAATAAATAAAATCTTTTTAAAAAAATTATGGAGCCCGAAATGATAACGGATTTGAGCCTGAAAAGCCCTGCTATGAGAGGAGTTTTGAAGATGCAAACATTCAGGGAATTCTGTATACTTGTGCCCAGTCTACAGAATTTATTTGAGGATGAACTTCAGCCGAACAAGAGAGAATTGGGAGAATTTTGGCAAAAGGGCTCATGGTAATCACTTCATATGTTTAATTGTGGAAATGAGACTAAAACAAGAAAGGGGACATGTGTGACAGAAGAGTATATAAATGTTACATATGTTTAAAAAATGGTGTATGTTCTGATGATGTGAAAAGATGCAACTAAGATGGTAATGTTCTACATATTCAAAACTAAAATCTAATCCTCATCATGGGAAAGAAACAAACCCTCAACTGAGTTAAATGGAGACAAATGAATCCATTTGCTTTGCAAATCTAAGACATGATCAACTAGAGGGGAAAATAATAATGCAAACATTTGAACACAGTACTTTTACTGTATACCATCAATGTAAAGCACCAAAGTACGGCAAATTAATCTTGAACTTGTCTTAGCAGATATGCTTCTCATGGTTGATGGTTGCCACAATCCGGAAACAATTTTCTGTCTGAGGCAAGATTGTGCAAATGGGTCAGGGTGTTGATGTTTGAGAACCAGGGATCTCAGGGTTCAAGGAGCAAAGCAAGAAAGAACTTGGGAGTGTTTAAATTAGAACCGAAGAGGTATCAGCATAAATCTGTGGTTTCTAATATACAAATATAAACAATTCATGGCTCTGTCCACTGATAGGACCTGCAGGCAATGATATCTCAGTGACAATAAGCAAACCCAGGGCCCACATCTTTTTTTTTTTTTTTTTTTTTTTTAAGATTCTATTTATTTGAGAGAGTGAGTGGGCATGAAAGAGGCAAGGGGAAGAGAGAGAAGCCGGCTCCCTGATGAGCAGAGGGCCTGATGTGGGACTTGATCTTGAGACTTCAGGATCATGACCCGAGCCGAAGGCAGCTGCTTAACCAACTCAGCCACCCAGGTGCCCCCAGGGCCCACATCTTATTTTTAATCCCCAACAAAGAGAACAAGGAATGGTTAGAGAAAGTAATAATTCCAGACTGGGATAGCAAAAGTTCAAGAACTTATATCTTGTGCCAAAAGCAAAGTAAGCACTAAAAAAACAAAACAAAACAAACAAAAACTTGTGGGGACTTATCAAAAGGACACATGAACCTTAAAGGAAATCCCATTGGCCAGATCTGGGAAAAAATGAGTATCAAAATTAGTAAGACCAGTAATATATTATAACCCACTGAATAAAATAGTAACATATTAATCCACGCGGATAGTAAGTGGACAAGTGAATGGACAGGTGGATAAGTGGGTAGACAGACATATAGAAAGATGGACATCAAGACAGCCAACTAGTTAGCTAGATAAATAGATAAAACGAAAATTCTTCCTTCAGCAAAAATGCCAACTGATAAATGTGGAGGTAGTAGAGCTAAAAAATCATCATTTTGAAATCATTATATTAAAGATTTGTTTAGGGGCGCCTGGGTAGCTCAGTCAGTTAAGTGTCTGCCTTTGGCTTAGGTCATGATCCCAGGGTCCTGGGACTGAGCCCCACCTCAGGGTCCCTGTTCCACAGGAAGCTTGCTTCTCCCTCTCCCTCTGCCTCCTGCTCCCCATGCTTATGTGCATGCTCGCTGTCAAATAAATAAGTAAAATCTTTTAAAAAGATAAATATTTGTTTAGACAATACTTATATATGGTTACTATATCTAGGAGATGAAAGTTTGATAAGGAATAAAATATTTGCACGATCTGTAAGTGTCTTCCTTCAGAGAATTAACTAGTTACAAGTGGATAATAGTATTAACACAGAGAAGCTAAGTTAGTGTTGGGGAGGAAATGTTTTTCCTTCTACCCTTCTAGATTTTTTGGCTGGTCTAATAATCAAATTAACATAAGACAGATAACAGAGGGAAAATAAATTGAATTCCGAATGTATGGGGGTCACATAAGAATATGAGACCCAGGGACAAGCCAGATAGTGGAGTCTGACATGCCATTTTGAGTTAAGGAGTGGCATGGGGCTTCTGGGGGAGCAGGGTGATTCCTAGGATAATAAGAACAGATTTAGGGATGCCTGGGTGGCTCAGTCTGTGAAGTGTACAACTCTTGGTTTCAGCTCAGGTCATGATCTCAGGTCCCGGGATCGAGCCCCACATTAGCTTCCTGCTCAACATGGAGTTTGTCGGAGATTTTCTCTCTCCCTCGCCCTCTGCCTCTCCCCTTGCTGGCTCTCTTTCTCAAATAAATTAAAAAAAAAAAAAAAAAAAAGAGCAGATGTTTGGTCATTACATGTTTGTCCTGACATCATACAGAGAGGTCATTCAGATTAAAAAAAAAAAAAAAAAAAAAAGAAAGTCATCTCTTGGTAACACCTGTCTTTCTGGGCCAGACCTCCCATCTAATTTTCGATAATTGAAGGGACAGGTAAAAGTTTTTCTTGAGTCTGTTGGGTCTTAATTGCCTTCAACTCAAAATAGTCCATGTGCTAAAATGGCACATCTTGGGGGGACTTTTTCTAAAGCCTTTTCCTGGACAACAGTTTCATCAGATGAGAAAAATGAAAGTGACCGATGAGCGGGCAAATGGCTTTAATGTGCCTCTAGACGTAACACAACATCACTTTCACAGTACTCTAGCCAGGGATGTAAAACGCCAATTTAATCATCAAGAAACATCAGACCAACCCAAATGGATGGACATTATATAAAACAACCCGCCATGTTCTACAAAAATGTCTTAAGTCATGAAAAACAATGAAAGGTTAAGGACTGCTTCCAGATTAAAGGAGACTAAAGGGCAATAATGATTAAATGCAAAACATGATTGTGGACAGGATCCTGCACCAGTGTGGGGAGGAAATGACTATAAAACCAGTATTGGGACAATTGACAAAACTGGTATATAAACTGTGCAGTAGATAAAAGTGCTGTATCAACATTAAAATCCCTGAGCTTGATGCGTGGACTGTGGTTACATCAAAAAGAGAATATTATTATTTTTAGAAAATATACAGTGAATTATTAGCAGATAAATTGGTATTATATATGCAAACGTCTCTGAAATCAGAAAAAAATGAGAAAAGGGAAGAGACAATGACACGTGTGGCCTGGCAAAGCGTTAACAAGTGGTGAATCTTACTGAGGGTGTGTGGGAGTTCGGTGTATTAATCTTGTCAATGTTATGTCAATTTAATATATATATATTTGAATTAAAAATAACTGGAGGTAAAAATACAAACTGTCACCAAATTTTACTTCTTCTTATTATGAAAGGCATATTCACACAGTTGACTCAGAATTCTGCACTAATATATACATACATGTATGTGTACATGAATGTGTGATATTTATATATGGACTAGGTATATTCCCAAATTGGAAATAATCTAAATGTCCATCAGTAGGATTCCTTAATAGCTTACAGTAGATGAATTTCTATGCAATAATCCGCGGACTTTTAAAGAAATGGGGTTGGGAAGCCTGGGTGGCTCAGTGGGTTAAGCCGCTGTCTTCAGCTCAGGTCATGATCCCAGGGTCCTGGGATCAAGTCCCACATCAGGCTCCTTGCTCAGCGGGGATCCTGCTTCTCTCTCTGCCTCTGCCTGCCGCTCTGCCTACTTGTGATCTCTCTCTTTCTCTCTGACAAATAAATAAATAAATAAATAAAATCTTTTTTAAAAAGGCACTTGTCTAAAAAAAATAAATAAAAAATAAAAGAAATGTGGTTGATCTAAATGTACTAATAAGAAAAGTCTCCTAAATCTTGGTGACAACATGAATTTGGTAAATAATAGTATTTATTGCATAGCCCACTGTTTATTTACTGTTATAAACAGGAAAAATAAACCCATCAGCGCCTTACAAACCGTTAACAACTGCTACTTAGAGCAGGTCTAGACTTCAGGATAGATTAGGCTCTGAAAGGATGTTTGTAAATCCAAACATTTTCAAGTCCCAAGTAACTAAGACAGATATAAACCCGAGACCCCCATTGCATTTCTGCTTAACAAGAATATGAATCAATTTCTTTGAAGCTTGAAAAGCAGGCCTAGTCTTCTCCCTCTTCTATACATATTTTCTAGCAGATTTATTTTCCCCAAATAGATAAATTTTGTCTTCCTCAGAAATCTGTTAAGCCAGGTATTTGTCTCTCCCTGCATAATCTTCGCTAGTGACATACATTATTCTTCCGCAGCCCACGTGTGCTAGTTTGCCATCACATCGATGGCACGCAGATTTAGATACGCCTTCCTCCCCGGTGGGAATCACCTGGAAGACAACAGAATCATCAGCAGCCCTTGAAAGCCTACTCAGTCCTGCCATTCCCCAGATCAAGTCTTGCCAACAATTAACACTAGGCGGTTGGATGTCTGACTTCTTTCCCTCACTGAGTCAAATAGTTTTTCTCACTTCTTGATGAATGCAGTTGATCTCACAGGCGCGACTCATTCTTCAAAATCATTCACACTCCCAAAGAAATTCGTGCAGCACACCAAGAAGCCACCCTTCTTCATCTTCTCGACGCATTTCCAGAAATCTCTCTCGTTTTCCTTTTCAGCCGTGTACCCTTTCTTTGCGACTTGTTCCATAGCCTTGCTGCTTTCTCACTTATCAGATATGATGGCTTCAATAATATTTGTAAAAACGTCTCAATACTAAGCATAAGCATGGCAAATAACAGCGTAGCCCGAGCAGTGGCTTGAAGACCAGGGCAAACATGATTACATTATCTATCAGCGGCAGGCTTGATGCCTTTGACTTTGAAAAGTAGCTTTCATGATATCAGTGAGAAAATGATAAACTCAGTACTTGTTCATAGAGGAACTTCCAATTACATCTGCATTCTTGGATTTATTTATTTACTTTGCTCAATTTTCTACTATCTATTCATATTTTATTTTGAAATTATAAAAACAGGAAAGTAATAGAAAAAGAAGATACTAATTGTGTTATCTACCAGCAGGCAAAATTGTATTTTTGCACATTTTTATCTTCTTGTGAAAAAAAAAATTTTTTTTTAAGATTTTATTTATTTATTTGACAGACAGAGATCACAAGTAGGCAGAGAGGCAGGCAGAGAGAGAGGAGGAAGCAGGCTCCCTGCTCAGCAGAGAGCCTGATTCGGGGCTCAATCCCAGGACCCTGGGATTATAACCTGAGCACAAGGCAGAGTCTTAACCCACTGAGCCATCCAGGTGCCCCCATGAAAAATGTTTTTTGTTGTTGTTGTTGGCTTCTTTTGATCTAATCACAGTTTCGAGAGTCTCTCATGTCCAGAAACTACAACTGACTCCTGTCTTTCATGTAAAAACACTCTACTTAATGGGGGCCCTGCCAAGTTCTGGTCCTAGTCAGAAGCTCAAACCCTGTGGGGGAATCAAAGAATACCCAGGGTCAAGTCAGAAGACCTCAAGGGTGGGGACTATCAAAGGATGGGAATGAACAGTGGAGGGAGTGTCCCGTCGTGTGCATTGACGGTGCGTGATTATATAAATACAGGCTGGAAACACATGCAGATGTAAAAGAAAGTACATAATGTTAACTACAGATTCAGCAGTGATAATAAGTCTAAAATTCCAGGGGCGCCTGGGTGGCTCAGTGAGTTAAAGCCTTTGCCTTCGGCTCAGGTCATGATCCCAGGGTCCCAGCCCTGCATTGGGCTCTCTGCTCAGCAGGGAGCCTGCTTCCTCCTCTCTCTCTGCCTGCCTCTCTGCCTACTTGTGATCTCTGTCTGTCAAATAAATAAAAATAAAATCTTAAAAAAAAAAATAGTCTAAAATTTATACCAGTCTAAGTTTATACCAGGGATCAATCAGGTGAGGGAGAGGTTGAGAGGAGCTGAGAGTGAAAGCTGAGTAATTTATTTTATGGAGGAGGTGGGATGGTGAGTTTTATGGTTCAACTTGAATTTTATGTTTCAAACCCAAGGTTCCCAGACACTTGGTCAAACATTCTTCCAGGTGTGTCCATCGAGGTGTTTCCAGATGAGACGAATGGTTGATCTGTAGGTGTAGGAAAGCAGATAGCCTAATGTGGGTGGGCCTCATCCAATCAGTTGAAGGCCTGCATAGACCAAAAAAGCTGACCCTCCCTCCAGCAAGGGGGAATTTTCCTGCTTTTGGACTCAAATTAAAACATAGGCTTTTCGGGGCGCCTGGGTGGCTCAGTGGATTAAGCCGCTGCCTTCGGCTCAGGTCATGATCTCGGTGTCCTGGGATCGAGCCCCGCATCGGGCTCTTTGCTCAGCGGGAGCCTGCTTCCTCCTCTCTCTCTGCCTGACTCTCCACCTACTTGTGATCTTTCTCTCTGTCAAATAAATTAATAAAATCTTTAAAAAAAAAAAAAAAAAAAACATAGGCTTTTCTGGTTTTCAGGCCTCTGGACTAGGACAACACCATTGTCTCTCCTGGGTTTCTAGCTTCCAGAATCACCTGCAGATCTTGGGACTTCTCGGTCTCCATAATCTAGAGACCCGAATTTTTTATACTAAACCTCTCTTTTTCTGTCTCTCTCTCTTTGTGTATGTGTGTATATATGCATATGCATACACATATGGATTATATATAATTTTACATATAAATTTGAGGCATGTGTATCAAATATAAACATAAATATATTATTCACTAATTAATAGAAATCTATAATTATGCTGATTATCTAAATCAATATATTTACTTGTGGACATAGATGTTTCTAGTTAACAAAATTATTTAATATAAATTTATAACTATATTTCTTATATATTTAAATAAGTTTATTTATTTATTTAAATATATCTCTATACCTCCTCTTTGTTCTCTGGAGAACCCTGACTAATACAGAAGGAGTTAATTTTTTTTTTTTTTTTTACCCATGGCACCTGAGTTGAATAACTTGAAATTCTTAGTTCAGACACAGTGGGTAGGACTACTAGCTCTTTGTCTAAACCCTCATGCTGTGTGCACTTCGAGGCAGCTTTCCAGAAAATTAGCACGAGGTGGGCTTTATGACCATTCCAGCTGATGCATGGGGGTGGAAGTGATGTGGGCCATTTCCAGGTTGGGACCTTTTTTTTTTTTTTTTTTTTTTAATTATTTTTAAATAAGTTTGACACCCAACCTGGGGCTGGAACCTACAACCCTGAGATCGAAAGTGAGATGTTGGACCCATTGAGCCAGCCAGGTGCCCCCAGTCTGGAACTTTTTGAAAAGCAAGGGCGTCTTCTCTGTCCTCCCTCTTTGTCCTAGGGCAGAGCAGTTGCAGGCCCTGATCCAGCCCTCCGGTGTGGCAGGGTCAAGAGCCAAGAAGTCGTGGGGGCTGACCCACCTTGTGGAGGGGTGCCACCTGCCCAGCCCAACATCCACCTTGGCCTGTGAGGTAATCAAAGATAAATTTGGGGGCACCTGGGTGGCTCAGTGGGTTAAAGCCTCTGCCTTCCGCTCAGGTCATGATCTCAGGGTCCTGGCATGGATCCCTGCATCAGGCTCTCTGCTCAGCAGGGAGCCTGCCTCCCCCTCCCTCTCTGCCTGCTTCTCTGCCTACTTGTGATCTCTGTCTGTCAAGTAAATAAATCAAATCTTAAAAACAAAAAGATAAAATTTTTATTGTATTTGAGTCATTCTTTTTGGGGATCTGCTTATTATTTCCTTCCTTCCTTCCTTTTTCTTTAGAGGAGGGGGAGAGAGTGAGCGAGCATTGTGGAAGGGCAGAGGGAGAGGGAGAGAGAGAATTTTAAGCCCAGCATGGAGTCTGATGCAAGGCTTGATCTCAAAACCCTGAGATCACGGCCCGAGCTGAAATCAAGAGTCCAGTGTTTAACCAACTGAGCTGCCCAGGCAGCCCTGCTGATTATTTTCTTAACTGATACAGAAAAGTTGGAAACACACAGAACAGTACATGATGTAACCTACTCCTATGGTCCTGATGCTCAGAAGCCACACATTGACATTTTACTGGGTCTGCTTCAGATGTTGTATTAGTGTGTTAGGGCTGTCCTAACAAAATGCCACACACCGCTCTGTGTAAACAACAGCAGTGAGTTTTCTCACAGTGCTGGAGACGGTTAAGTCTGAGATCAGGGTGTCGGCAGGGTTAGTTTTCTCTGAGGCCTCTCTCCGTGGCCTTCGATGGCAGCTTTCTCACTGTGACCTCATGTGATCACCTTTGGATCTGTGTTGTCTGTGTCCTCCTCACTTCTTAGAAGGACGCCAGTCATTGGATGGGTGCCACCACTAGGGTTTCATTTTACCTTAACGACTTCTTTAAAGGCCCTATCTCCAAATATAATCATTCTGAGGTGCTGGAGTTAGAACTTCAACATAGGAATTTGGGGGAACAAACCAATCCAGTCTATTATAATGCCTTTGTTCTCAAGGAGCAAAATATGTCAGTTACACATAAATTTACCTTTCTGTTCCATCTCTTCCCTCGCTCATTATGGGTCTCCATACCCTGAAGTTAACACGAATTATTCCAGGTATATATATTTGCCTCTCACCATGACCAAAATACTATACTTTTAATGCATAAAAAATTTTACGTAAGTGGCAGCACATTGTACATATCCTTCTTTGATTGGCTTTCATTAATCAACAATAGCTTTTTGAGCTGTCTCCATATTAATATGCCTAAGACAAGTTTGTTCTTTTTTTTTTTTTTAAGATTTTATTTATTTATTTGACAGAGATAAAAAGAGAGAAAGAGAGAGAGAGAGCGCACAAGCAGGGAGAGCTACAGAGGGACAGGGAGAAGCATGCTTCACGTTGAGCAGGGAGCCAGATGTGGGACTCAATCCCAGGACCCCAGGACCATGACCCAAGCCAGTTGGAAGACAGACACCTAATCGCCTGAACCACCCAGGTGCCCCTAGTTGGTTCTTTTTAACTGCAGTGTAATATTCCAGTGTATAAATAAATCATAGTCAGTAATCGGTCTCCTTACTGAGGGAAAGTTAAGTTGTTTCCCCTTCATACTATGTTAAACAACACTATACATATGTCTTTTGTGTATAAATGAGCATTTTCTAGTGTACACACAAAAAGAGGTGTTTGGTCATATTTACATACATATTTACCTTTACCTGATATTGCTATTTTTCTCTGATGTATCTATACACACTCCTATCAGCATATATGTTGTCCTAGTCTCATGGGCATGACAAGGAAAATCATCTGTGTTTTCACTTTTACTGTTCTGATTGATAGTGAGATTGAGTGTAATCTCCTAGGATTATTTGCCATTCACATTTTCTTCTGTGTTTCAAAAACTTCCATTTTGCCTTTTTTATATCTTTTTTCATCCTTTTTCTAGTGATTTTCAAACAACTTGTGGAACTTTCTTTTTTTTTTTTTTCAAGAAGATTTATTTATAAGTAATCTCTGCATCCAATGGTGGCTTGAACCCACAACCCTGAGACCAAGAGTCCCATGTTCTACTGAATGAGCCAGCCAGGTGTCCCTGTTTGTGGAAGTTTCTAATGTATATCCTTATATATATTCGAAGTTGTTTTCAGGCTACTTTGTTTTTCATTCTCTTTATTCCATCTTTCGATTAACAGAAATTTAAAATATAGCTAAATTTGAAATATAGCCAAATTTATCAAACTTTTCCTTTATGATGTGTTTTTTTGCGTTTTTTGACATTCTTTCCTACCTGGATGTCATAGGGATAATCTGCTATGTTTTCTCATAAAATTGTAATAGTTTTTTTAAAAAAGATTTTATTTTTTTATTTGACAGACAGAGATAACAAGCAGGTAGAGAGGCAGGCAGAGAGAGAGAGAGAGAGGAGAAAGCAGGCTCCCCTCAGAGCAGAGAGCCCGATGCGGGGCTCTATCCCAGGACCCTGAGATCATGACCTGAGCCAAAGGCAGAGGCTTTAACCCACTGAGCCACACAGGCACCTCTCATAAAATTTTAAAAGTTCTTTTCATACTTAGGTATTTAATCTGCCTTTTCTTTGTTTTGTGTATGGTAATGAGAGAGATCTAATTTTTCTCTTCTTGCCAGTGATTTACTAAATAACTCATTCTTTCTCCCAATGGTTCATAATGCCTTCTTTGTTAAAACACAATTTTCACACATGTGCTTCTGTTTCTGGCCTTTCTAGTCTCTTCCATTGATTTTGTTATGGCTGCCCTAGGAAATTAATATAATGCTCCATCAAAAAGTTGTATAATGTTATCTATATGGGAACTATTGTAGTTCTGAATAGGATATTCTTTTAAGATTATATTTTCCCGGGCGCCTGGGTGGCTCAGTGGGTTAAGCCGCTGCCTTCGGCTCGGGTCATGATCTCAGGGTCCTGGGATCGAGTCCCGCATCGGGCTCTCTGCTTAGCAGGGAGCCTGCTTCCTCCTCTCCCTTTCTCTCTGCCTGCCTCTCTGCCTACTTGTGATCTCTCTCTGTCAAATAAATAAATAAAATCTTAAAAAAAAAAAAAAAAGATTATATTTTCCCTTTCTTTCTTTCTCTCTTTCTTTCTCTCTTTTTTTAAAGTAGGTTCCATGTCCAGTGAGGGACTTGAACTCACAACCCTGAAATCAAGAGTCGGAGGCTCTACTGACTGAGCCAGTGAAGTGGCCCTAAGATTATATTTTCTAATTGTGTCCGGATTATATATAAGAATGCATCTACTCTTTATATTTTAAATATTATTCAGCAAGCTTACCAAATTCTTGCTTATAGATTTTCATCTATTTCCCAACAAATATATAGTTTGCAAATAATAATAATTTGTTCTTATCTTATGCACTTAGCTCCCTTGTCTTATCGCATTAGCTGGGAACCCCAGGGCAATCCTGAGCAGAAGCCATGATGGAAGGCACACTTGTCTTGGGTCTGTCTTTTAAGGGCTTGCTTTTACTATTTCATTATGTTTCATTATGGTGTTTGCTGTAGCTTTTTGGCAGATACCCCTTTTCTCTGAGGGAAGTTACCTTCCATTTAGTTTGCTAAATGTATTTAAAATGAATGAGGTGGGTGAGATGTCGCACATACTAAAAATAATCCTCTTGCTTTACCTGGTGTAATCCAATTCTCCTTTTACATATGGATTGAAATGTCACTTCCTCTGTGAAGGCTTCCTCTTGGGCTTTGTAGGCTAGCCAAGGTACTCCAGCAATGGGCTCTAGAGTCCTCTGCATTTTTTTCTCTTTTACTACTTGGCTTCACTTGCTTACACTTGCTTATATCACTGTTTCTGCCTTCAAGAGGACCCAAGATCTTGCTTTCTGCTTCACTCCTCCCTCCAGGTCTCATCCAGAATATACTAGCTCCTTCAGAATGACCACTGTATCAGTGAACTCATGAATGAAGCAAAAAGAGAGTAAGAGATTTAATGAAATTGAACAGAGCAGGATCGGATATCCCAACACTTGCCCAGACAAAGATTTGTGCAGGGTGCATGTCAATAAAATTATAGAAAGTCCCATGAGAGATATAAAAAAAAGATAGAAGGCATGGAGACTCACTTCCCATATTTCTGGATGGGGAAATTCCAACATTGTGGGTTTATTATATAACAGTAGAGTCTCAGACTGCTGGAAAGTAAGTAGTGCTGAGAAAATGAAGCAAAAAAATAAAGTTAGATCTTTGTGTAAAACTGCACACTGGAATGCATATCACATGGCTTACAATTTAAATGTAGAAAATAAAACAAAAAATGTACTAGAAGAAAATGTAGATGAACATTTACACACTTTGGGGAACACCATCTTCTATCAAAAGTAAACACTATAAAGGAAATAGTTGGGGGTCTGAGTACCTAAAAATGAAACACACATGCAATCAAAGATAGTAAAGACAAGTTACCAGGAAAGGCAAACTGGTGACCCAGTAAGTTGAAGATATAGGATAGAGAAAAAAACAAAAAAATCTGGTGTCCTTAATACTTAAGAGGCTTTCTTGACTCAGTAAGAAATAGCAACCAGGGGCGCCTGGGTGGCTCAGTGGGTTAAACCTCTGCCTTTGGCTCAGGTCATGATCTCAGGGTCCTGGGATCGAGCCCCGCATCCGGCTCTTTGCTTGGCGGGGAGCCTGCTTCCTCCTCTCTCTCTGCCCGCCTCTTTGCCTACTTGTAATCTCTCTCTCTCTCTCTATCAAATAGAAAAATAAAATCTTAAAAAAAAAAAAAAAGAAATAGCAACCAATCACAAGAAAACTGGTAAACATAAAAATGAATGCCCCCACAGTTGTGTGCCCATGCACAGCAAGAACATGATGGGGGTGGGGGAGAGAGGAGTGTCCCCACTGGGCAGATTTGTCGGTTTTTCTGGTGGATCTGGGAAAGGATGCTTGTATGCATATGTAATTCTTGCCAGGGGAGGACACTGGTACAATGACTCGTTTTTCTTCTTTTTTACGTGATCTCGACTTTGTCCTTCTTTTGTCCTAGGACTAGGTCTAAGATCACAAGGCAGGAAGCTTGGAGGATTTCCAAGCAGGAAACTGTAACTATGTTTCTATCCTTTCTGTCAGATGTGCTAGGGGGGCCTGATGAGGCAGGATGTGCCTTCACCCCAGCTCACAAAATGGGAGCTCCTGGTAAACATTAGCAACTATGTTGCCTGGTGTGCAAGGCCGACTTCTGGTTCTGCTCAGTCTGAAAAGGAGTGGACTGAGGGGAAGAACTTGCTAGGCAAGTAGGGCTGTGGGCAACAGAGACAGCACGGGGGCGGGGGTGGGGTGGGGTGGGGGGGTGGAATCTAATGTCCTTTCCAAAGGTGGGAAAGTTTGGGGTGGAGGGTAAGGGAATGAATGACATCATATAATGATATATAATGACGAGAAATCACTATTACATTAACACCTCAAAAGAGGTCAGAATAAGAGATGATGCTGTCCCTTAGTTATATGGATGCCTGAAAGTGGGGAGGCGAGTGGGAGGGGCCTCATCCTGGGACACTTCCTCATACCACCTGATGATGAACGGGAGAGTTATTAATGACTGAACGGGATTCTATATGTGCCACTATCTTTTGACCTTTATGATCATTCTGCCATGAGGGGTCTTTGTGGAAAGACCGGGTGGTGCACATGTTAGTTAGCTGGTTTGCAACCTGGTGCTGGCAGGGCTCCTAAAACCCTTGGAATTTCCTGTGGTCCAAGCATTAAAGGTCTCTTTTGTTGTGTTAATGAGGTGATTTAGGAAAACCCTGGGGTAACCCAAGGATGGGACCTGGTTGCCAGGGCAACTCACCTTTGAGGAAGGAGCTGGAACCTTCAGTAAACCAATGCCCCCTCCCTCCCCACACCTCTTGGGAGGGGAGTGGGGCTGCAGGTTGAACTGATCACCAATGGCCAATGAGTGGATCAATCAGTGCTATGGAAGGAAGCCTCCACAAAAACCCCAAAAGGGTTTTGAGAGCTTCCTTCTGGGTTGGTGATCACGTGGAGGGGCTAGAGATTGGTGTTCCCAGAGAGGGCATGGTAACTTCTCACCTTCCCCACCCCCCATACTTTGCCCTACACATCTCTCTAGCTGTTCCTGAACTATATACTTTTATAATAAACTAGTAGTCCAGTGAATAAAATGTTCCTCTGAGTTCTGTAAGCTGCTCCAGCAAATTAACTGAGCCTGAGGAGAGGGTTCTTGGGAACCTCTGACTTACAACCAGTGGATCATAAGCAAAGGTGACTAGCTGGACTTGACCTTGGCATCTGTGGTGGGGGGCAGTGTTGTGGCCCCTAACCTATGGGATCTGGTGCTCTCCCTGGATGTACAGAGTCAGAACTGAGTTGACTGTAGGGCACCCAGCTGGTGGCTGAGAACTGCTTGCTGGTGTAGAACCCTCTCCCCAACCCCAACATATATTGGAATTGGTACTGGAGCCCATTTACAAACCATGAAAGATCTAGGTCTTAGCTCTGTTACCATAACAAAATACCGCAGTGGGTGACTTCAATGACAGACATGTATTTTTTCACTGTTCTTGTGCCTGGAAGTCTGAGATGAGGGTACCAGCAAGCTCGGGTTCTGGTGAGAACTCTTCCTGGTGGTCTTTGCCAGGGAGGGTGTATGAAGAAACAGAGATAACTCTTCAACTTCTTATGAGTCCACAATCCTATCTGATCAGGGTTCTGCCATCATGGCCTCGTTTTAAGCTAAATTACTTCTGGAAGACCGGATCTTTGGCCATGGTCACATTGGGGGTTAGGGCCTCAACATAGGATTTTGGGGGAGATACAATTCGGTCCTCATCTGTAAAGAAGCGGCACATAAACACAAACAAATGTTTGGCATTTATCTCTTATCATTTCCTTTCTTCCCAACTTTACTCTCTTGCTCTTTTTTTCTAGCTTCTTGAGTTGAACATGTAGCTCATCTGTTTTTAATTTTTCTCCTTTTTTTGGAGAAGTATATTGAAGATATGATCATTCATGTAAGTATTGCTTAATTCCATCTGCCAGGTTTTGCTGTTTCAGCTCTAAGTATTTCCTGATTTCCCATGTCAGATCCTTTCCAATGCAAGGTTCCATAAGGTCATGGCATTCTTATTTTTTAATCTTTTGCTCTTTTTATAAGTATATAATGTTCCTCTTTGTTACACCCCATTGGTTTTGTCTGGAGCTTTACCTCCAGATTGCTACTGGTACATTTTTTATCGAGAAGTAAAAGCCAAAATGGAGAAATCTATTTGCTAGATATGAGACAAGAGCTCTGTCTCTACTGTCCTGGCTCCATTCATTCACTCTGTGAAAGGGAGTTCTAATATTGGCTTACTGAAGTCATTCTGCTCAACGGCAGAGGAAATGAATGGTATATACACTTTCATCAGTCAGATCAGCTAGCTTGTGCTGTGTTCACAAGCAAGCCCCAAGTGTCCAGAGCTGAGAACAACTGAGTTTATTTCTTGATCAGAGGGCATCAGGGGCAGGAATGACCCCAACCTCGCTCAGTGCGGAGGATCGAGTTGATAGTAGATGAGAGAGGCTCCATTCAGGTTCTTGAACAACCGACAGAGAAAAACACACTGACTGCCCCTGGTGACACAGTGTCCCACCGTCTGCCAAAGCTTCTGCCTAGAATACACCACTTCACTTCTGCTCAAGCTTCATTAGCCAAAGTGCCACACAGTCAGACCTAACTTTAAGGGGCCAAGAAAACGATCCCTTCTGTGGGCCACAGGACACCTGACAACATTCCAAAGCTAATTTTTGCTTTTTGTTGGTTTGTTGATTTTTGTCTTGTGAGTTAGCATATATCCTTCTAGTAAGTTTTTTCTTTTTTTAGAGACTTTATATATTTCTTTGAGAGTACATGTGCATAGGAATGGGGGGGAGGGGCAGTAGGAGAGGAAGAACCAGATTCCCCACTGAGCGGGGAGCTCCTTGACAATGTGGGGCTCCCTCCCAGGACCCCTAAGATCATGACCTGAGCCTAAGGCAGGTGCTTAACCAAATGAGCCACCTAGGCGCCCCTAGCAAATTTCTTTAATAAAAAAATCCAAGCCAAGCTGAGGTTAGCCAGAGTTAGTGTCTATTGCTTAAACAAGAAAAAAGCTACAGAAGTCATTGGATTTGGCATTATTTATGCAACAGAGCAGATTAGGAAAGTTAACTTCAGTTTACACGTTGGGCTGATTTGAAGAAAGGGCACACACATATTTTTCAAGGATGAGGCTTCAAGAAAAGGCATGGCAGGAGCCAATGTTTAGATCCAAATAATGATCCAGAGCCACCACAAGCCAGGCAGCGAGCCAGGTATTTTTTGCATATGCGATCTAAGTCAATTTAATTCTTTATGAAAACAATTTGAGGTGAGTTTTATTATCCAGGATTTGTATCTGCAGACCCTGAGGCTCAGAGAGGTGGAATGACCTGCCCAAAAGCCACGTAGCCAGCAAAGACAGCTTCGCTCCTACTCTATTGTCTGAGCATACAGAAGTGAAGCAGAACCATGCTGGCTGTATGCTTGGAGAGCAGGTACTGTTTGATCTGGCGGCACTGTGAGTTCCATGAGTTGGGGGGGGGGGGGGCTTGAGTACAAAGGTAAAGAGGTTGGAGTTTATTGGTTAGGCAGTGAGAGGGAGGTTTGGAGCCATAGAGGGCATTAGCAGACCTGTGAGTGTTTGACTGATTGATCTGGTATGAGTGTCTGGGATATTTGGAAATGATGCACCCCGCACCCCGCAGACCTGGAGACCAGCTGGAGGAATGCTGGAAAAACTCTGAGAAGCCTGAATGAGCATGGGTGTTGGCAGTAGAAACAGGGGAAAAAAAATTCTATCCAATCTTCAGACCCATTGGGAACTGCTGAATGAAGTCTGAGTTCTCCCTATGTAGGTGGCTCCTACTTTTCATTATAGGATTCTCAAAAACTTGCTCCCAGAAAAAGACTGGATCAGGAGTAAGGAAAAAAATAGGCAACTGCCTAAGTAAGAAGTCTACAAAACTCCTCCCCCCCCCCCCAAATCACCTTTTCCCCGTCAGCTATGGGGCCTGACACTTCATCGATGGCTTTTATTCTATCAAGAGTCTCTTACTCACGTGTGACTATTTGGGGACAAGAGGCAGAAGGGATGCTGGCGAGTTTCCTCATTGGCAGTGCCCAGACAAGTGAGAGAAAGGTGTGGGGACAATCTGCTATCTCAACAGAAACCTCATACCCAGATTTTATGGGGGCGGACATGAGGGGGGCCGTAGGGGATGGAGTGGGGGGAAGGGGGAAGCCCTCAACTTAAAACTATTGCAACCGGTTTAAATTTCTTAATATCACTGTGCTGGCCACACCCAGCTCTCAGTTTATCATCTCTGGGTTCAATTTTAAAGCCATTGGATCAACACCTTTCCAAATTGGAAAAGCACATGTGTAGTAAAGGCTAGATACAGAGCAGGTTCACGTGCATCATTGAGAGGGTGCATGGAGAAATTCGGGCTTCAGGCATGGAGAGCCTGGGTCAGATGCTGGGTATCCTGGTACCTGGGCACTGGAAGGAAGACGGGCCGCGGGGGTGGCCAGAGTTGCCACAATGGGGCCCTCCTGGCTGACCACCCAGAACTGGGCTCAGAGTAGAAAGAGGGATGGGCCAAGCTTGTATTTCTCTCTGCTCCGGCCGGCCTCATCCCATTGACATTACAGTAATGCAGTTGCGTGGTGTTTGAAAAAGCATCCCTAGTTACAAGGAATGATTTACAGGACACCAGACTCTGCATTTCAGAGGTCTCCAGTGTACCATAAAAAATATATTATAAACGAATAATCTTTATCTGAACTAAAGCTGCAGTGAAGGAAACTCAATGTCCAGCTGAGAGCAGCAGTGAGCTTTTGTTCACTCAGGGAAAAGTCCGTGTTCTTCATCTTATTTGATTAACATTTTTTTCCCCCCTCTTTGGCACTAGGTATCTCGTTAATATTTAGACATTATATACATTTTCTTTCAACTGTTGTTCCTATTATGTGATCAAACAAAACCGGAGATGCCAACCCCATCAGCCCCGCCTGGAGAAAGCCCACCCACCAGGCACCCAGCTGTGGCTTGCAGGGTAACCGGGACTCGGCGGAGCCAGCGCCTGGGAGAGCCTGGCCCCGAGGGGTTCGCAGGGCCAGCCCCAGTCGGCGGGAAGCAGAGCTCGCTAGAGTGCCTCAGTTGTCCGCTCTGCCTCTTGCTCCCTTTCCCGCTACCTCCCTGAGCAAAACGCCACGGGAAGCAGTGTCTAGTTTTGAATTTTCCAGAGCCTTCTGATGTTTACCATTCCCCTCAGGAGAGGGAGGTGAGGGATGGAAATCTCTCTGCTTAGAAAATATACTTGAAAAAAATTCAATGAAGCGATGCACGGACACCCTGCCACCCAACTTGTCTCTGCCTATTAGGTGCCCAGAGCGATGATGGGCTCAGTCTATTTCAGTCCAGAGAAATCTGAACTCCTTTAGTGCCAATGCCCCCAAGGGGCGCAGGTGTCCCTGTGGTTAAGGGTGTCGGGTAGGGGACAGCCTTCTCTGTTGGAGCAGGAAGCAGTCACCCAGTGGCCGGACAGAGGCAAAAGCTCTGCGGCGGGGATACCAGGGGGCCAAAACTCCACCCGCCAGGAGCTCCAAGATAAGATGAGGAGGCCGGCAAGATGGAAGTTTGGGTGGGAAAACAGTTAAAGAGAAGAAATCATTCCCGGGCCCCCGGCAGGAGGCTATTGGGGTGACAGTAGGGCGGGTCCGGGATGGGCCGAGTGCGCCCGGAGTCCCGGGGGAAAAGGGGAAGCGACCGCTCGCCGTCCTCAGGCCCCCAGCTACCCGGGGCGCGGCAGCGGCGGCGGGCGTCGGTCTCCGGGTCCCTAAAAGTGTCGGGCGAGGGCTGGAGAGCGCGGCGTCTCCGGCTCCCCGGGGAGGGGAAGCCCCCGGGGCTGGGCGGGGCCCGCCTCCAGCGCGCGAGTGCCGAGCCGGGTGGGGGGGCACGATCTCGGCTCTCCCGGGCGCCCCAGCCCCGGCGCACGCCCCCGTCTCCGCGCGCCCCCCCCCCCGCGGCGCGCGCGAGGCGCACTCCCCCTCCCTCGGCGGCGCGGGGCGCGCGCCCGGCCCCCTTCTCCTCCCCTCGGCGCCTCTCGGCTCTCCCGGCAGAAAGTTAGCAGCGGGGAAGGAACTCGGGGCTGCAACAGCGCGCGGCGGCGGCGGCAGAGGCTGAAGCGGGAGCCGCGGCGGAGCCGGGGAAGCGGGGGCGCTGCAGACGGAGCAGGTGCAGCCGGCGGGTCCGCGCGCCCCCCTCGGTCCCCTTGCCAGAGGCTGAGGGGGGGAGGGTGGTGGGGGGCCGCCCGGACTCCGCGGGCAGAGTGGGGAGGGGGGCCATGCGGCCGGGCTCCCCCCCGGCGCAGCGGGACAGCGGCCAGGGCCGGGGGCGCAGCGGCGTCGCTTCATGCAGCCGGGGCGGCTGGGCAGCGGCGGCGGCGGCGGCGGCGGCGGCGGGGGCGGCGGCTGAAACCATGTCCGGGCAGCGCCGGGGGCCGCCGCCGCCGCCGCCGCGAGCCGGGAGCCGCGATGGCCCCGTGGCCCGCACCTCCTCCGCCTCCGCCTCCACCTCTCGCCGCGCCGCCGCCGCCCGGCGCCTCTGCTAAGGGGCCGCCGGCGCGCAAGCTGCTTTTTATGTGCACCTTGTCCCTGTCCGTCACCTACCTGTGCTACAGCCTCCTGGGCGGCTCGGGCTCCCTGCAGTTCCCCCTGGCGCTGCAGGAGCCGCCGGGCGCCGCCGCCGAGCCCCCGCCGAGCCCGCCGCCGCCCTCTCTGCCGCCTCCCCCCGTGCGCCTCGGCGCCCCCTCGCAGCCGCCCGCGCCGCCGCCGCCGGACAACGCGAGCCGCGGGGAGCCGCCCGAGCCCCCCGAGCAGCCCGCCGCCCCCGGGGCCGACGGCTGGGGGCTGGCGAGCGGCGGAGGGGGCGCCCGGGACGCCTGGCTCCGGACGCCGCTGGCCCCGGGCGAGATGATCACGGCGCAGAGCGCGCTGCTGGAGAGGGAAGCGCCGGAGTCCAGCACCACCGACGAGGAGCTCGCAGGCCGGAGAGCGGCCAACGGGAGCAGCGAGAGGGGCGGCGCCGCCAGCACCCCGGACTATGGGGAGAAGAAGCTGCCCCAGGCGCTCATCATCGGGGTCAAGAAAGGAGGGACCCGCGCGCTGCTGGAGGCGATCCGAGTCCACCCGGACGTGCGGGCGGTGGGCGTAGAGCCGCACTTCTTCGATAGGAACTACGAGAAGGGGCTGGAGTGGTACAGGTAGGACCCTGGGCTCGGCGGGGCGGGGCGGACGCACGGGGAGACCCGGAGGGCGAGCCGTGGCTCTCCGGGCTCTGGGACACCCAGGCGCCGCCGTCCCGAGACCCCTTATCCCCATCGGGGACTCTGCCAATCCTGGCGGGGCCGCTCAGGGGCAGCGGCGGAGAGAGCTGGACGCTGGCCAAGGATCACTTTATTTCAGGGCGAGGGGTGGAGGTGTTGCCTCGCTTCTGCCTGCCTCGGGCTCCTTGTCTCCTCAGTTTGCCCAGCTCCTAGCCTGGGAATCCCCAGCCTTGGTGCCCGCGGGGTGTTTCCTAGCCCGGGCTCCGGCGGGGCTGCGCTTCTGTGCTGGGGACGCCGAGGAATGAAGCAGGGTAGCTAGATGGATGTAGCGGCTTTGAGATCTCCTGGAAATCTCCCCAAATCGCCCTGAAACGCATTTGCGTGGCCGGAATCCCACTTTTAGTATTTTCAGGTTAGAGCAAAAATGAACAGGCAACAGTGAAAAAGATGATGCTGGCAAGTTCTGGCTTTCTAGTAAAGACCGAGGATGCCCCCCCCCCCCCCGCCCCCCATCTCCAGAACTTTCGATCCCCCGTGGCTGAATGAATCCTGGGTCGGTTCGGCCTCGGCAGCACCAGTGTGTACACGACAGTTGGTGCCCTTAGAGTTTTTGTGCACTGCACCCGTGTCCTTTCCAACCCGCACCTCCTTCACGACAGACTGGAGCTCCTGTCATGTGAAATGTTCGCCTCTCTCCTTTTCCAGTGCTGAGATAAAGGGAGAAGAGACCGTAGAAAGTTAGGTGCAGGTAAAATAAATTAATCCTCCAGCTTTCTGGCCGGCCATAGCATTGAACTCCACGCTGGTGGAGATTCCCAAGACGAACCTCCTCTGCTTTTTTTTTTCCCTCTCCCCTTCTTTCCTTCCGTTTTGTATCTCTCTGGAAAATAGATCGGGATGCCTGGCCCTATCTTGGTTGCATCTCAGTAATTAATTGCAATTGTCAAACAGAAACACAGGCTTTGTCAGCTAAAGTGATGCTATCATCTTAAACAGAGCCAATAGGTAAAATACAAGGATTGTTTCCTGACAAGTTCCCTTCCTGTTGAAGAGATGTGCTTTCCAACTTTAAATTACAGCCTGGGAAAAGTTTTAGAAATAGCTTAACTTAAGAAATAGATAATACATGGGTGTATTGTGATTGATTCCTTCCACTTTAAAAAATACGCCTTATGCTTTCAAAGCTTGAGAGAAGTACACTTAGGCATAAACATTCCACCACATTAAATGGAAACAGCAAATGTGTCTGTTAATGTCTTGTCTGTTTCAACAGCCAGAACTAATTGCAATATTTTAGGAGGCTTCAAACAGCCCCTTCCTATCAAAACATAAAACAGCAAATGCCTAATTTCACTGGAAAATCAGTATTTATAACATCACGAACCATGGTTTCCAGTTTGTGATTATAATTAAAAAGGTGTTAGGATGATTAATGCAACCACAGAAATAAAGAGAAGGGGTATGCTGTCTGGGAGGGTTTCAGTTATTCAGTTCTTGGTTAGGGGGGATGTCCTGGTTTCCGCAGTGAGGTAGCCTCAGCCCTAGGAAGGTAACAGTGGCTTTCTCCAATTCTAATTTTAAAGCTGCGTATCTCGGGAGAAATGCCAAGTGCCCTTTTGAGAGAGAGAGAGGCATAAAGATCACATCTTTCCAACATGTGTTTGGGTTGATTTGTAGCAGCCGGAAATCGAGAAGGGAGTGTTTTATTCAGAAGCCTTAAAGTTTGATAAAGGGTGCGTGGTGGCATGCGTGTCAGGAGGTCCCATCGCTGGGACCGGAGAATTTTCTGAATGAGAGCATGGGAGATGTCAGATCTTCTTAATCTTCTTCCACGCTGAGGCTGGGAAGAGGAGGCACGGAGACCGGTATGACAGGGCTGTGGAAGGTTCTATCCCAGCACTGCGTACTCCCGGCCGTCCCTCGTGTGGTCTTTGGGGCTGAGTGTGAGTGTTGTGTCCCCATCCACAGAACCGTTATCCTGAAGACGTGGGGAGATGTCTCTTGATCCTCGCTTGAGAGGATCACGGGGTTTCTCTGCGGCCCCCCATCCTTGACCCCAGGGTCTCACCCACGGCAGATCCTTGTGGTGCTTATCTTAGAGGTGCCGACCGCAGGTGCTGGAGAAGAATCTGTGTAGCACGGAGGTATCAGTGGCCACGCAAACCTGGCTGCTGAGAAGATGTCTCGAAACCCCTCCGGCCCACAGGAGTGTGCTGGGGCTGCTC
The DNA here is from genome assembly GCF_030435805.1 of Mustela lutreola. Classification (NCBI taxonomy): domain Eukaryota; kingdom Metazoa; phylum Chordata; class Mammalia; order Carnivora; family Mustelidae; genus Mustela; species Mustela lutreola. The sequence continues at coordinate 3,709,172 of NC_081306.1, read as the reverse complement.
CCATACCTCTCCAGCCTTACCAGGGACAGCAGTGCTTTGAGCGTGTTTGTGGGATTTTCACAGGCTCCTGTCTCCCCTGGAGGAAGAGAGGGGATGACATCCTCATTATATTGCAGAAAAGGAAACCGTGGCATCAGTTCAAACCAGTAAGGGAAAGCCTTCCTCTTGTTTCCCCATCCAAGTGCATCTCATAAATGGCGGCATCTGGGCTTGAATGTACATGAATGGTCACGCTTCCCTCCATCTATGGAGGAGCCTACGCGAAATCTGCCTTTCCTCGCCTGAGGAGAGGACCACAGATGAATGAAAGGTTTTGATTCTCTCCCCGACTTGTTTGCTTTCCCTTTTTCTTGTCGAGGTGCTTCTGTGAGAACTTGCTAATTCTGCAAGTGTTCCTGGGGTGTTTTCAGTCAGAGGGAGAAGCGAGAATTTGGGGTCAGCTCCGGGCAGCCCTGGTTTTGGGCTTTCGTCCTATCCCAGCAGAACAGCCCTGGGAGTTTTATCTCCTCCATGTCACTCCAGTCTTGTTTAAATCTGGGTTTTGCTTTCTCCTACGCTGTTGATCTGATGTGATTTAAAAACACATTTGAGATTAGAATGGGTGCTTTGGATTTCAGGGCAAGATAGACTAATGCATTAGGAGGAGAGTGTTAAAGCTGTGGGAGAAGCAAGCCTCCCTTGGTGGATTGACCCAGGCCCATGAATTATAAGCGGGGGTGGACTTGACCCTCCTCTCTCTACTCTTACAAACCAGTGAAATAAAAGGGCAAAACCCCAAGGCACCTTTCAGAATGGGCCACTCCAAGCTGTCGGGGCAGAGACCTTAGACTCCTCAAAGGGGTGGGACCTGGTGGCTGCAGCAGAACTCATCCAAGAGACTGGGCTGCCTTGTGGTGTGGCCTCCCCCGCGGCTTACAGACTGTATAGTAACCCTGACCTTGGCTTTGGAAACACCTCAGCTCCAGGGCAATGGGAAGGGAACCTCCGGGGTTTCAGATGGTCTGCCCTGCCAACAGTGAATATGCTTCTCCCATTGGCTCGGGGAAAATCACTCAGGAAAACGGTTCCCATAGTCATGCTTATGGTACCCAGAGGAAGGTGGTCCGCAACGCTGTTTGCTCTTGGTTTCTGGAGCGAGAATGAGGGAAGAAGCCAGAAAGGCCCTGGCAGTTAGGGAATGTCTGTTCTTTACCGAGCCGTGCTCCTGAACCTGACATTCAAGTGGTGGGCAGGAGAGACAGGGAACAGTCTTTCTTGTTACCTTCTTCAGGTGGCTACTAGAAAATGTACCATCAAGCTGGTGACTCACATTATATTTCCACTGGGCAGGGCTCCTAGTAGAGCGGTGCTTTTTAAGCTTTAAACATGCATGCGTCACCTGGGATGTTGTGAACATGCAGGATTCTGATTCAGCATGTCTGAGGAAGGCCCTGAGAGTCTCCATTTCTAACTTCTCAGGTGCTGCTGATGCTGCTGATCTCCGGATCTCGCTTTGAGTAGCAGGGGTCTAGAGAGGAATGGGTGTGTGCATGCGTGTCTGTGGGCATGCCTAGGTTATTTGAAATCAGATGACTAGGGAAAACTTCCTTGTGAGGGTGATGTAAACGAAGTGAAAGAATAAAAAAGAATAAAATTCTGTGCTGCGTAGAGATCAGGGTAGAGAGGTTTCCAATAGTAGGAACGGTAGATGCAAAGGCCCTGAGGCAGGAGCAAGCCTCATGGCTTTATAAAGGGGTTTTTTCAGTATTCCCAAAGCACAGTGTTTGTAGTTGGACAAAATTGGATTCAAAACCTGGTTTTACAACTTACTTGTTGGATAATTTTGGATAGGTAACTGATTTAACATCACTCATCTTCAGCTTGTTTATCTGTGGATTGTTGGGGAGAATAAATGACATAGTAAAGGTGAATGTATTTTCAAAAAGAATAGAAAGAAAGAAAAATCCAAATGAACCCAACTCCTGTTTGTTTGTTTTTAAATTTTCAAATCATTTTGGTCTGATCACAGCTGTCCTAATATTGACTGAATATTGATTGCCCTATTGGGCAGGATTTTGGGAAAAATCTAATAATGATTGGCTTTATAATCTACATCTGCCTGACTTTAAACCAAGGGTCACCAACCTGGAAACCCAGTGAAATAGACTGGGGGGGGGGGGTAGAAATTGGGGGCATGTCCCTGTCTGCAGGTGTCAGCCACTACTCAGTTCCAGCTACCCTTCCCTGTGTGCAAATGTTACCACATCCTGCACTTGGTGGGAGAAATCGGAAATCCAGGCTCTGATGTGAAATCTCTTGTTTTTTCCACATTGGCAAACTGATTGAAATTTCTTAAAAGCCTTGTGTGGGCCAGCACTGTGGGACAAACAAAACACATCTGTGGGCTGGAGACAGCCAGCTGGCTACCAGTTTGTGACCTCTGGTTTAAACTCATTTTAGAAAGTAAACCGGCATAGCCAGACCCTTCAGCCCTTGCCAGGATTGTGGTTTACGTGTGCTATTTTAGTTTCCATTTTTTCCCCCGCTTTACAGATTTTGCAAGCGCAAGGTGTGGATACCTCCCAGATATATTGCAACAATAACAAAAGGAGCTGGAGATAAACATGAACACTGAGGCAGGAATAGCCAATTCACAAACACATCTCCCTTTTGTGTTCAGCGACCCTGTTTTTGAAGGTGGGACAGCTCTTCCCTCGTTCACTCATCAGTCAGGAGCGCCAGTGGGATCCATATAGATAAGTTGAACCTATAAAATAGATTTCCCCTCAGGTGGGTTCCGTAAGACCCGAGAGATGAAAGTAATTGGGTCCTAGCTTCTGCTCTGCCACCTTACTAGTTCTGTTGGAGCTCAGGTGACCCGCTCCATTTCTTTCTTTCTAAAACAATTCTGTTTCCTAGATAATGAGACTGTATCGTCTCCAAAGTGTCCATTCAGTGAAATACCTGGATTCTAGAACAGACTGCTGTGTTAGACGTTGCAGAGGGAGGAAGCGAGTAGGGGAGAAGCAACAGTGTAGGGTGTAAGGGCCTGGTGGGCCAGAGGGAGCCATTTCCTTGTGGGCGTGGGTTGACCCTGCCCCTCCGGGAGGAACTTGCTTGCAGGCCCCGGTTTTGGGGCGGGGCCAGGCGGGTTGGAGACGTCCAATCTGGGAGGCGCGCATAGATTTGTTACGGTGACTTGGGATTCAGTTGGCCCCCCGTATTGCTGACCGAGCGTGACGGAGCAGTTCTCCCTGTGTGTCGCATCTCGTTGGCCACCTGCGTGTGGGCGGGGCTCAACCCCCTCTATAAAGGTTAGGTTGTGAGGCAGGGGAGGGTAGTGGGTGGGAGCGTCCTCTGCTGCAGCATCGTGGTCCTTGGGCGCGTCATGGGCCTTGCCGGGGAGTGGCCGGGTAAGGGAAGTCGCCGGTGTTGGTGTCCTGGTCGACGCCGCCTCTTTGGCCCTACTGGTTGGTTTGATTTCCGATGCTTGGAGCGAACTACAGCTTTGCTTGATGTTCGCCTTGTGTGGGTCTGGTTCCTTTGATCAGGGACCCCAACATCCGGAGCATGTTCTTCCATCGGTCTCTGAGCCAGAGGCCACTGCGTCTTCCTGGTGTGATGCTGAAGCCTCGGTTTCTGTATCTGTACAATGGGCTCAGTATCACTTCCCTTCCAAGGGATTATGCGATGATGAAATGAGTCTGTGACGGAGGACGTGGTTCTCTCCGCCCCCTGCCCGCGCATTTTCTCCTGGCCCGTCTTCACTTTCCCTGCCGGTCAGTACTCAAGGTCCTAAAGAGAAAGCCGTAATGCATTTTTCATTTGAATATAGCCTTTTATTTCAAGATGATGTCTGAATGAGGGATTTCAAATCCTGAAGCAGCTCTTAAGTACCTCTCCAGAGAATAATCAAACCCGGATTCCAGAATTTGGTCTATTGTAACTGGAGCTGAAGGAGAAGAGTCTGATTTCACAAAGTAGTTGCAGCCGGAATTCTCCACCGAGGGGCTGCGGTGGGGAAGTGGGCAGGCACTCTGGGCTTGCGCGCTGACATTTTCTTGAACCTACAGTAAGAATTGATGCTGCTTGGCCTGGATAGCTACAGAGGCATTTAGAATGCCAAGGCCGTGCTTGCCTTCAGTTTTTCTGCAGAGCCGAAAGTGTTTGAGAAGGCAGGACTCTTCGAGAAGACCCCAGCCAGACTCCCTGGGCTTGAGATTTGGCTCCTTTCACTGGTTTTCTCCAGCTGTCATGACAGGAATGACTTATTTTTATTTTTACTTTTGTAAATCATACCAATCGTTTTTACTTTTTAGAGTCCGGAGAGAGGCCTCGAGATTTTAGGCGAAGGAGAGATGGCTAGGGTTGTACGGTAGGAAGTTTTAAAGGTTTTGGTTTTGCATAATGGATGATACCTCTGGAACTGATTGAACCACCGCCCTGTTAAAGTAATCTCTTGATTCCATTGGTTTCTGCGGTTTAACAAGCTCCTCTATAACTGTCTTGGGAATTTCAGTCTGAAATTATAATTCACTAAGGGAGTCTTTCAGCCCATCTTGCCATTAATTAAAAGCAGGCGGTTGAATTTTTGTTTTAACTTCACTAGTTAGCGTTGCCTCCCTTTAAGGTTTTTTTTCCGGCATTTATTTAAAAATGTACAAAGCCTATTCATGGGGAAACAACACATGAATTAGACAGTGTTTTTTTGGTAGCAAGTAATAGAATATGATCTTAAACTATTATACAAAGAAAAAGTAATTTACTGGTTTATGTAATTGTGAAATCTAGGGGATAATGACTTCAGGAACAGCTGGATCCAGGGACTCAAATGATACCACCAGGTCTCTCTCTCTTTCATCCTTTGACATGGTTTTCTCGACTTTGCTTTATTCTAAAGTAGGTTGTCTCACCACATTTTAGGCAAGATGGTAAACAGCAACCCAGAAAACATAGCGTTTATCAGTTCTTTTGGAAATCACTTTCCTTAAGAGTTTTTGTAAGAAATTCCTGGAGCTGCCATTGGCTGAGTTTGGGTCATGTACCTGTTCCTAAAGCAGTTATGGTGTAGTACTCCAATTAGACTCAGGTGATGTGGTCACCACTTTGGGTTGGGATAATGGTGGGAGTAGGGAGGCAGCGTTAGTCTCACTAAAATCATAGGGGACAATTTCCCTGTAAGAATGAGGTGCTCCAGGTTTCTGATGCTAGAAGTGGGGGCCAGCTGAACCACATGATCATTTAAACATTACTTATCATTTAAACATGTATTGGTTGTCAGCTATGTGCTGGGGTCAAACAGGCTGGGGTCAAACAGGAATCAATCATGGCCAGTGATCTGAAAGAGCTTATAAAATAGGGAAGTGGACAAGTAAATGATTATGTTATAAGGTAATAAAAGCTCTCACAAAGTAGGATTTATTCCAGGAATGGAAGGATGGTTTGATCTTAGGGAGTCTAACAATGTGATTGACTCTGTAGCAAAGGAGAAAAATCCTGGATTGACTTTATGGATGCTAAAAATACAGCTGATAATATTAAGTGTTTATTCCTGATTTTTAGAACACCTGCTGATAAAATAGGATCATCCTCACAGCCAGCATCATCTTTAATGGTGTAACACTAAAAATATTCCCATTACATTCAGAAGAAGCCCAGAATGTCCATAATGATCACTGTTATTTATCTTTGTTCAGAAATTAATTGATGATGCATTTGGATGAGGAATACAATGAGAATGAGGGAGGTAGAATTATTACCACTCGTCAGCAGTTTTATCTCTTAATGGAAAACTTAAGATAACAAATCTTTCCATGAATCTATTAAGAACAATAATGGGATTCATTAAGGGGATTGGTAAGGAAATTAAGATGCAAAATCTATAGTTTTCCTATAAGGTTATGCCAAACATTTTGAAAATAAAATGAGAGAAAATATTCTATTTATAGAAGCAACCAGAGAGACAAAATAACTAGGAATAAATTTAGCAAAAATTGCAAGGGACTTGTAAGAACAAAATTTTAATATTTTACCAAGGGGGATCAGCAAAGAGAGGAGTAAATGGAGAGACCTTTTTCTCTAGGATGGCATGTCTGTCTTTTCCCTCTGTCCCTCCTCCTCCTTTGTTATTGGAATTCGGAGGCAGTGGTCATCGTAGTAGCGATGGCCATAACAGCAGTGGTACTAGAGCTGCCGAATTGAGGTCAGGTTTATTTGAAAGTGGTCTGAAAATATTGTTTCTGTGAACGTGGCCAAAATGATGTACTCTGTATATAAGATTCCCCTACTTTGTGTGTTTTATTTGAGCGAGAAGTTGATGGTAAGATAACTGTTACTGTTGAGATTCATAAACAGAGTTATAATTCCTTGATGGGTGGGGGGGGTGCTCTGCTTTATATCCTCCATTCAAGGATGGTTGGACTGTGCCGAGGTGTGGATTAACCATTGGATTGATGTAAATTAGTAGATGGTAGATGCACGAAGGGGAAAAAAAAATCAGGGAAAGTAATCGTTGTTTTCAGTGGAACAGGGAGATGAAGGTTTGGGAAAGAGGGGCCGTAGCAGTGGTGGGAATGGCCACACTCTGCTCCCGGCACTGGGTCACTCAGTCTTCATGGGAATCATGGAACAGGGGTCCTGCTATCACCCATGTTTTCCAGATAAGGGAAACTGAGTTGCACGGAGGTCAAGTAACTGGCTCAGGATGTGGAGTCGGGCTTCAAACCCAAGTCCTTGGCCCCAAACACACAGCATCTCATTTAACTTGTCTCAAAGCTCCTTTCCCCAGAAGCGTTGTCCTGTAGCTGCCTGGAAGCGAATAAGAATTGTGCACCTTTCCCTGCTAGACACGCTGGATCTCCCATATCCAGATGGGTTGGTTGGCCTGCCTCCGGGACAGGCTGGGTGTTGGTGGTGGAGGGGAGTCTGGTCTTAGCAACATACTGGAGCAGTGGCTTCCTTTCTGTTCTGGGCCCAAGCTTGTTCCTGCTTGAAGGGCCTTTTTATTTTCTGTTTCCTGCACCAGAATACTCTGCTCTAACCTGCCTGTGTCTTATCATCCTTCACATGTTGGCTTAAATTCCAACTCTTCAAAAAGACCTTTCCCAACTACCTGGTTTTTTAAAAACCTGTTTCTACTTCTGAGCTTGTTGAGCTGTTTTATTTTCTTCACAGAACATATTTTCATAAATCGTACGAATTCCACATCTCCCTCTTGCTAGAAGGGGAACTACAAGGGACCGGGGGTCCCATCTGTCTTTTCCTTGACGGTGCCCAGATCAGTACTTGGCGCACAGTAGGTGCTCCATAATTGTGGTTAATGAATCACTGATTTTGTTTTTTGTTTTTGCTTTAAATCTTTTTTTTTCCCCTTAAGATTTTATTTATTTATTTATTTGTCAGAGAGAGCACAAGCAGGCAAAGGGGCTGGCAGAGGCAGAGGGAGAAGCAGGCTCCCCACCGAGCAAGAAGCCCGATAGCAGGACTCGATCCCAGGACACTGGGATCACAACCTGAGCCGAAGGCAGTGAGCGGCCCAACTGACTGAGCCACCCAGGCGTCCCTGTTTTTGTTTTAGAAAGAGAGGGTGAGAGAGAGGGAGAGCGAGCTCAGGGAAGGGGCAGAGGGACAGGGAGAGAGAGATTCTCAAGCAGGTTCCATACCTATCATGGAGCTCGACGGGGGCCTCAATCTCACAACCCTGAGATCATGACTCGAGCCGAAATCTGGACACTCAACCGACTGAGCCACCCAGGTGTCCCCAACCACTGATTTTGAATCAATGAACTGTTGAATAAAAGGGAGTACCTTCTATGTGCTAAGTTTTCTTGTAAAACTTTAGGCTTCTGAAAAGAAATCACACATTCCTTGGGAACTCTGGCCAAGAATTGTTCTAGGCTCTTTCACGGTACTATTTTTGCAAGACTATTTTGGGTGCAAGAAAGAGAAACCCACTCAACCCAGCTGTGTGGGCTAGACAGTCTCCCCAAAAGGTTCCCTCCAGCACACAACACTATCCGTGTGTCCCTCATAGGAGCCTCACCAAGTGGATACTTTCTTATCCCACGTTTGCCCGTAAAGAGAGTCGGACTTCAGAGGGGCAGGGGACAGTGCCGGAGTCCCATGGCAGGTTGTCACCGACCAGGTGACAAGGTTTTAGAAGAGCTTGGATTACTTCCGAGGGACCGTTATCTCCCGGGAGTGGTTTGGATTATGTTTCTCTGGATGAATGATCAATTATCAATCAAATGTTTAAGCAGAGGCAGACTACCCGAGTGCCTTCGTCCCTGGGTGCTCGGACTGCCTGTAGCTGTGTGGGGTTTTGAAAAAGAAAGCCGCAGCTGGAATCAGAAATTCAGGATTTGAGTCTGATGTGTGTGTCGACCTTGCTTGGTGTGCACGGACGCGTAGTTAGCCTCTGATTTACAAGGATAGGGTAGTGGTGACGTCCTGGGAACTGTGTGGTCTACACACGTTCCTTGTTACTAATCTGTGCACGTTTTCATGAATTCCCCCAGGTAATTGGTTTTCTGAAATGTTGCACTCCAGGGAGTACCTGAAATTCAGGACACTCTTATCATAAAGTTAGGCTAAGTTTAATTTATGGAAACTGTTAGGTAGCACGGATTTCAAACATTGGTTAGGGCAGACTGCATCAAGACCCCTAGAATTCCTGGAGAGCATCACTCTGCATTACTCTTACCTGCCTCTCATCCTTTTATACTGGAAAATCATAAAAAGCTATATTTAGGGCATGTTGGCTTCTTAGGATTGCGCCACAGGTGGTGACCTTTGGAGGTGCCCAGAACACTCTCTGTTTTCTATCAATTGACCTTTTATTTCCTTTTCTTGCACACGCTCTCTGCATTTCCCAAGTCTTTATATTCACTTCCCACCTTCTGGCTGCGGGAGTAGCTCGTGTTCTAACCTGTTAAAGGAAGAATATGCCCTCTTCCCCAAAATGTCCCCATTCTAATCTCCGGGATCACATGGATCACATAGCAAAGGGGAATTAGGTTGCAGGTGGAATTGTGGTTGCTAAACGGCTTACCTGGAATGGTGATCGTCCCCAACTGCCTGGATGAGCTAGCACAATCACAAGGATCCTGTCAAGTGGAGGAGGGAGGCAGAGGGAGAGAACTTGGGGGGCTCAGCCTGCTCTTTGTTGGATTTTAGGATGGAGGAAGGAACCACAAGCCAAGGAATTCAGGCGGTTTCTAGAAGCGAGGGAAAAGGGAAGGAAATTGATTCTTCCTTTGAGCTTCCGGAAGGAATGCAGCCTGATGATGCTCTGACATGAGCCCATGGAGACCCATTTCTGACTTCTGGCCCAGAACCATGAAGCCAGTCCGCTTGTGGTCATTTGTTAATGCAGAAGTATGCTCTTCTCGGACATCTCTGGTGTCCCCTTCTCATTTCTTTTCTTCTCTTACTTTTTTCCTCCGTTTCTGAAAAATAATCACCTTTGAGGCTCTTTTCTGTCTCTCACCAAACAGCAGCGTCAGTGTTAAGCGTCCACTTGCAGATGGTTGCTGGACTAGTTAGGGTGAAGATGAAAGTGCCAGAGCACAGAGACCTCAACACACAGTGGCTTAAATACCATAGATGATTTGTCTCCTACATAGCATAAGCTGATATTCGAAGTTGGTAGCAGGCAATGCTGCCTGGTGACCAGTCACTCGGAGGGGACATAAGCTGAGAACAGCGAGTTCTGGGGTGCAGCTTGTGTGTATTTGCATAGCATGGATACGCCTGGCAGTGTAGACTGCTAGGACAGCTGTGCTCCCTGAGGTCATTCAGAGCCCCAAGTTCTATGCCTTCCATCTTGTTGCTCTCCGTCCCCTAGGGAGCTCGTTACGCATGCAGACCCTTAGAGCCTGTCCTGTCCTTTCTGAAGCAGAATTTGCATTTTAAGAACATTCTTCCGTAATGATTATGCACAAAGGTTGAGAAATGGCCTTCAAGTAAGGTTTTTCAACCTTAGCACTGCTGATGTTTTTTGCACCAGGAAAATCTTCACAGCGGGGACTGTGGTGGGCATTGTAGGGTGATTAGAGCCTCTTTGACCTCTGCCCCTTAGAGGCCAGTAGTTAGTTTTAGCAAACAAATCTGGTCATTGCCAAGTGCCCCATGGGAGCTGGAGGGGCCGTGGGGCTCAACACCATCTCTGATTAAAACCCCTGCCTTGGAGGGTGTTTCTCTTCTGCACGATGAGAGCTACACATTGCTGCCAGCAGTAAGGCAGAGCACAGAGGTCTAGGAAGGAATTTCTTCTTGAGCCGCTGAGGCAGAAGCGACGTCTGTAACTTGCGCCCACATCCTGTCTCTCCTGTCGGTGAGAATTTGGTTGCATGGCCACATCCCAACCACAGAGCAGTCTGGGGACCCTACTGAGTGTCTCTGTGCCTGAGAAGGAGGAGAATAGGGATCTGGGGGAGAGTTGGCTGGCTGCTCAGGTAACTAACGCAAGAATCCAGTCTTCCTGTATCTTTTATTCTGTCTTCTAGCCAGAGGTGAATCTGGTTGGAAAGGGGAAATGAATTGATACAAATAAATTGGGCTTTTTTTTTTTTTTTTTTTCCCCCAGATGGAGTACCAAACTATTTTAGATCAGAGGAAATTTTAGATGAACACATAAAATTTAGCTGGTTCTCTGATAGTGTATTTTGATATCAAGAGTTTAGTGTTGCGGCGCCTGGGTCAGTTAAGCATTTGACTCATGGTTTTGGCTCAGGTTGTGATCTTAGGGTCGTGAGATTGAGCCCTGGATCAGGCTCTATGAGTCTGCTTGTCTCTCTCCCTCTGCTCAACACCTATCTCCCCCCATCTCTGGAGTAAATAAATAAGAAAATCTTAAAAAAAAGAAAAAGAAAAGAAAAATCGCCAAAACACTGTAGAGTGGAAAACCCAAATATTAAAATTTTTTAAAAAAAGAGTACAGTGTCCTCTAAACTTCAGTCATGAGTATTACTCTTGCAAGATTTATTTATTTATTTAGGCCACATAGAGGTACTTGACTTAATTGATTTTTTTTTACATAAAAAGTAATAATTTTTATTTTTTAAACATTTAAAAAATTTTTTAAAAGTAGCTTCTTTTTTTTGTTTAAAGATTGTATTTATTTATTTATTTGACAGAGATGACAAGCAGGCAGAGAGAGAAAGAGGGGGAAGCAGGGTCCCCGCCGAGCAGAGAGCCCAATGCCGGGCTCGATCCCAGGATCCTGGGATCATGACCCGAGCCGAAGGCAGAGGCTCTAACCCACTGAGCCACCCATGTGCCCCCCAAAGTAATAATTTTTAAAATATTTTTAAAGACTATATCATTACTATAAATGTATGTATAAGTGGAGATATACATACATATATACACATTTATCTATGTATGTAACTACATATGTATGTATTTATGTAACTATGCCTGTATTTATGTACATATAAATGTCTCTTATGTACATATGTATGTATCTTTTTCTTGAGCGGCAGGAGGGGCAAAGGGACAGGGAGAGAGAGAGACTCTGAAGCACGCTCCACACCCAGTCTAGAGCCTGATGCAGGGCTTGATCTCATGACCCTGAGACCATGACCTGAGCCGAAATGAAGAGTCAGACATGTAACTGACCGAGCCACCCAGGCGTCCCTGTATCTGTTTGTGCATGTCTGTGTCTACGTATGTCCCTGTATCTGTCTGTGCATGTCTGTGTCTATGTATGTCCCTGTATCTGTCTGTGCATGTCTGTGTCTACGTATGTTTCTCTCTGCTAGCGCCTGTTTCGGTACCGCCCTCCCCTCGCAGAGCTGCTGACGTGGCCTCCTGCTCTTGTCCCTGCGGACGCTCTTGCCCCTCTGTAGTCTCTTCTTTCATAGGCACTGTAGTAAGTAATCCTTACAGAAGATACACCAGACTGTATCGCTCTTGTACTTTAAATTTCCAGTGGCTTCTTGTCAACCTAGAAAGAAATTCTAAGTCATGACCATAATCGAAGGACACCACAGAATCAGATCCCTGCCCACCTTTCCAGACACATTTATTTGCCTCTTCTTTTTGCTCCTTTGCTTGAGCAACACTAGCTTCCCAAGAAGCAAAACATGGGCCTGCCTCAGGGCCTTTGCACTTGTTGCTCCAGCCACCTGCATTGCTTTTATTTATATAATTTGTACGGCTCGTGTCCTTTCTTTATTCAATTCTTCTGCCCCCCCCCCCCACCTCCTCCTTAATACGGCCTTTTCCTGGACCACTTGGACTCATCTTATACACTCCTACTGGTAAAAGCTCCACTCACTGGAAAATGCTAGTATATATAGTATTGCCCTTAATATTTATCTATATTCCACAATTACTCCACCCCTACCCAGATTTCTGGTGTCTTAATTTCCTGGTTCTTCATTCCTCCGTTCTAGAGGAGAGACCTAATTTTGATCTGTTGCCACAAAATGATTTAAAAGATGCTTAAAAGAGATTTTCTGAAACTCTGAGCTATCCCTGTTATTTAAGTGCTCTGCCACTAGGTGGTGATTACGAAACAGGCTGAGTCAGAAAGCAAGGCATGTCTCGAGATCAAAGGTACGAGTGACTCCTTGCTCCTTCCAACCTGGGTTAACCCTGCGTATTTGTCCCTATAAAATAAGAGCCTTTATAAAAGGTTCAATCTTGGGGCGCCTGGGTGGCTCAGTTGGTTAAGCGCCTGCCTTTAGCTCAGGTCATGATCCCTGGGTCCTGGGATTGAGCCCCCAGTCGGGCTTCCTGCGCAGTGGGGGAGACTGCTTCTCCCGCTGCCTCTTGCCCCCACTTGGGCTCACTCTCTCTCTTACATAATAAATAAATAAAATCTTTAAAAAATAAATGGAAGGTTCACTCTCAGTAAACAGTAAACAGACAACTAAGCAGATGTTCACGGTGTGTTTAAAACAAACAGACTCTGGTACGAACTCTCTCTTCTTCTTAGCCAGTTCTTTGTGTTCAGATACAGAAAGGACATTGCCAGGTGGCACTTGTCTTTCCTTCCTAGCACTCCTGTTACTATCTGGCTATGGACGAACCATGAACATACCACCTTACCATAAGGGAATGTTGAGACATTTAATGTTAGATAATATCTCTATAACACACATGCCGGACTTTAAATGGGGGCAGTACCCATTCTGCAACTGAAACCTGCATGGTGATTTCAACCAGCACATCCCATGGCCTCACCCAGAACTACCAAGTTCCTTATTTAGAACAAAAGAGTGAGTTTGTTCCATATGTACTGGTTCTCCTTCATGTACGTATCACCGTGTTGACAGTTCCTTTTTTTTTTTTCTTAAAGATTTTATTTATCTACTCGACAGACGGATCACAAGTAGGCAGAGAGGCAGGCAGAGAGAGAGACAGGAGGAAGCAGGCTCCCCGCTGAGCAGAGAGCCCTGATGCGGGGTTAATCCCAGGATCCTGAGATCATGACCTGAGCCGAAGGCAAAGGCCTCAACCCACTGAGCCACCCAGGTGCCCCTTGACAGTTCCTTCTTAAAAGTTTCCCTTTAGCTCTTGTCCTTGGTGCTCCACGGTTTTCTTGGGCTTGTGTCTTTTTTCCAGTTTCTACTCCTCTCATCCACCAGGAGGAAGACATTGCCCCGCATCACAATATGTTAGAGCATGTTTTAAAGAAAGTCCTTCCCCATGGCTTGAAACTTGGTTTTAGCTACAATTTCTACTCATTATTCTGATTTTTAGCACACAGAAATTCCAGGTAAAATCTGCGCTAGCATGAACCGAAATGGAATTCAGTGCTTTCTGTATCTGAGAAGTCCTGGGTTGGGGTGGCCTTAAAAATTAGGGCTTAGGGGCACCTTCGTGGCTCAGTTGATTAAGCATCTGCCTTTGGGTCAGGTCATGATCTCAGGATCCAGGGATTGAACCCTGAGTTAGGCTCCCTGCTTAGCAGGGAGCTTGCTTCTACCTCTCCCTCTGCCTGCTGCTTCCCCTGCTAGTTCTCTCTCTCTCTGTCAAATAAGTAAAAAAATATTTAAACAAAATTTGGGCTTAAATGTTACCTCTGGATCTCTCAGGTCCACCGACCTGTCCTCATTGCCGGGGGGGTGGGGGGTGGGGGTGGGTCAGCCTTGAAGCACTGCCTGACTGAGCAGAAGTGGGTGGGGACACAGAGTTGGAGGTGTGGGCCTTTTCCCAGGGCAAAACCCGGATGAGGTTATCAAGGAAGGGAAGTGGTTGCTTGTGCCAAAACACCAGATGTCTGTTTCAAGACTCTTTTGTTCCAATGTAATCTTTCATCAAGGTACAACCGAATAAAACAGGCTCACAGAGAGTTCCGCCGGCTTGCACGGGGATGGGAGGCTTGGGTCCTGGTCTGTGTCTTTTTCTATCAAGGTGGGCTCAGAGTGGCCCAGACCTCCCAACCCCAATGGGAAGATTCGGCATCTTTTCTTTTTAAAAATTCACAACAAAGTTTTTATTTTTATTTTTTTTTTTATTTTTTATTTTTTTTTAGATTTTTTTTATTTATTTATTTGACAGACAGAGATCACAAGCAGGCAGAGAGGCAGGCAGAGAGAGAGGAGGAAGCAGGCTCCCTGCTGAGCAGAGAGCCCGATGTGGGACTCGATCCCAGGACCCTGAGATCACGACCCGAGCCAAAGGCAGCAGCTTAACCCACTGAGCCACCCAGGCACCCCAACAACAAAGTTTTTAAAGCCCCAGACCCCATGCCCAGCATGGAGCCCAACGTGGGGCTCGAACCCACGACCCTGAGATCAAGACCGGAGCTGAAATCCAGAATCAGAAGCTCAACCAACTGAGCCATCCAGGCGCCCTGACTCGGCGCGCCGCTTCTTTAACATGGAACGAAAGGAAGAAAGGCGAAGAGAGAGAGGAGGAGGGAAGACAAGACGAGAAACTTGTCTTGCCACTGTACCTAGATTGTGTGAAATTCGGAAAAAATATCCAGAGAACCTGCCCCTCAGAAATCACTAATTACTTATTTACAATATTTTCTATTTCTGTCACTTCCTTAGCAACCCCTAGCAGCTGCCTGGGAAAATTTAAAGGGACTGTCTGTCTTACATGAGAATTCTTCAAATAGCAAATGAAATTGTTCAGTGACATGAAGTCTTCCTGCCCAGATTCACTTTAAGAAGAGAGGGAGAAGTGATCTGGCATTTGATCAATCTTAACATAACTAGACAGCCCAGAATTTCTGGAACAGCCCTGATTCTAGGTCATTTTACTCTTTTCATTTCAAGTAAAGGCCTGCGAGGGTCCCCTGGGTGCTTCAGGAAGGTAAGCATCTACCTTCGGCTCGGGTCATGATCTTGGGATCCTGGGATCGAGCCCCGCATGGGGCTC
This sequence comes from Mustela lutreola, assembly GCF_030435805.1. NCBI lineage: Eukaryota > Metazoa > Chordata > Mammalia > Carnivora > Mustelidae > Mustela > Mustela lutreola. The sequence continues at coordinate 3,693,854 of NC_081306.1, read as the reverse complement.
CTTGCTCAGCGGGGAGCCTGCTTCTCCTTCTCCCTCTGCCTGCTGCTCCCGCTGCTGGTGCGCTCTTTCTCACTCTCTCTGCCAAATAATTAAGAAAAGGGTCAAGGCCTGTGGTAGGGATGAGGTATGGTTTAATTTTCATGCTTTTGGTAGCCTTATGAAAAGAAGTGCACATTTTGGGAAGAAAAATTCCTCTGTCAATCTAGCATCTTGATGTTTTCTTGTGAATTTAAATTGTATCCCAAAGGGTCTTTTGGAAGGTTCCTCAGCAGGGATTCCTTGGAAACTTGGGGACCCGGAGCTTCTGAAACTCCAGGGTCACTTAAGAGGTCCAGGCCAGTTTTGAGGGTGATTCTGGAATTTTGATGCCTCCCAACATCCCCTGACACGGTCCACATGCTCCTTTAGCCTCAGGGTCCCTCCCCGTGTCCTGGGAGTGGGAGCCTCGCTCTTCCCTCACTCCACCCCAGAGGAAGGCCCCGGGCCCTTTTTGTCTTTCAGGGTTTTTCTGCTGGATGAGAAGTAAGGCGACACACAAATACTTCCCTGCTGGGAGCCCAATGCGGGACTCGATCCTGTGACTCCGGGATCATGACCTGATCGGAAGGCAGTTGCTTAACCAAATGAGCCACCCAGGCAACCCCCGGCTCGTTACCTTTCTTAATCCCCACCGCAACCCCTTTTGAGTGAGGACGCTGTAGTCTCTGTGGGAAGTAAGGCACAGACAGGGGAAGAACATAGACGTGCATTCTTTTTTTGTTGTTCGATTTTTAAATTTTCATTTACTCTTCCGAAGTAGATTTGACATACCGTGTTAAATTAGCTTCTGGTGTACGCTATAATGATTCGACATTTCTATACGTTCGTCAGTGCTCATCACGATCCGCGGACTCTTAATCCCCGTCCCGTTTCAGCCACCCGCCACCCACCACCCCTCTGGTGACCATCACTTTGGTCTCTGTAGGTGAGAGTCTGGTTTATCGTTTGTCCCTTTTGTTCTGCATTAGGTCTTTGGTTTGGTTTCTTAAATTCCACATTTGTGGAAGTCCTATGGCATTTGTCTTTAGGACTCACTTATTTCACTTAGCATTACGCTCTTTAGCTCCATCTATGTTGTTGCAAATGGCCAGACCTCATTCTTCTGATGGGCGAGTAATATTCCGTTGCATCTATATTCTGCCCTTTTCTTTATCCATTCATCTGTAGGGGGGTTACTTCCATATCTTGGCTATTGTAAACAATGTTGCAATAAACATAGGAAGAATCTATCTTTTCAAGTTAATGCTTTTGTTTCCTTTGAGTAATGGAATTACTGGATCATATAGTAATTCCATTTTTAATTTTGTGAGGAGCCGCCGTACTGTCTTCCCCAACGGCTGCACCAGTGCTCATTCCTACCAACAGTACGTACACAAGGGTTCTGTTTCCTCCACATCCTTGCCAGCCTTTGTTGTTTCTCGTCTTTTTGATCCTAGCCATTCTGACAGGCGTGAGGTGATACCCCCTTGTGGTTTTGATTTGCATGTCCCTGATGGTGAACAGTGTTGACCAGAAGGTGTACTTTCTTGAAGCCACATGCCGTGCTCCCTCCCAGAGAGGAGATGCTGAGACATTGTTGTGTCCACACCTATGCGGAGTCCAGCTGTCTCCCGTGTCTGTCTGCAGACAGAGCTGTGATTCTCTGGGATCCACTCTGGCAGCCAAATTCCCCACGTCTGCCTCTTGGAGAATAGCTCTTGTTGTCGCCTTTCGAGGCTGTTTGGGAAATAAACCCACATCTTCTAATGCTGTGAGAGACTGTTGATAATGCCTACCTACTGGAGTTTGGTTTAAAGGTCTCAGCACTTCGGATAACTTCAGAGAGAGATATTGATTTTCCGAGCCCTGCTGGGAGCTGGCAGCTCGCGAGACCTGGTGACTCAGCTACCCCTTCTCGATGTGGGGCGGCCTACGTAGGAGGATTGCCCTGGGCAGTGTGTTTTTTAAAAAGAAGGGGAGGAAAAAAAAAAATTCCTTCAGCCTAGGCTATTTCAAGGCAGTGTGAGGGCTGGAGAGTGTCTCTTCTGTCATGGTGCTTCCGACCTGCTGCCCTGGCTGTGTGATGTCTCTGCAGGGAGGGGCTGGTGACATCATGGCCACATTCTTCTTCTTCTTCTTCTTCTTTTTTTTTTTTTTTTTTTTTGAAGATTTTATTTATTTAGTTGACAGAGATCACAAGCAGGCAGAGAGGCAGGCAGAGAGAGAGGAAGGCTCCCCACCCAGCAGAGAGCCTGATGCGGGGCTCGATCCCAGGACCTCAGGATTGTGACCTGAGCCGAAGGCAGAGGCTTTAACCCACGGGCCACCCAGGCGCCCCTCATGGCCACATTCTTGCTCCTGATGAGGAGTTCTGTTCCCCCCCCCCCCCCCCCGAGGTAGGCAACTGCCTTTGGAAAGCGTTTTCATGAGAGGTCTGTTGGCTCTGATTTTGGTAATCCTGTCACTCCCTAGTTACAGAGCTCTGTGATGCGAACACCCTGGTATCTATAAGATGCAAGCCAGGGGCGCCTGGGTGGCTCAGTCGGTTAAGTGTCTGCCTTTAGCTCAGGTCCTGATCTCGGGGTCCTGGGATTGAGCCCCGCATCTGGCTCCCTAGTTAGTGGGAAGACTGCTTCTCCCTCTCTCTGCCCTCCCCCCAGCCCTGCGCATGACCTTGTACTCTCTCTCTCTTCTTAAATAAATATCTTAAAAAAAAAAAAAAGTGCAAGCCAGCTGACGTGGAACAGAAGAACTCTGGAGCCTGGCTCCTTTTTCCTTAGCCCCCAGTTCTACTTAACGAATCACAGTTACGGAATTTCCTCGCGTCCTGCCAGTGGGCACCTGCTGCTCCTGGGGTCTTGCCCTTCTTCGCGTTTGTAAGAAACATCATGGTGCCATGCACTGGATGCTTGTTATGCCAAGAGCTGTTATATACGTTCTCCACAAATAACAGCCCTCATGACCGCCCCATGAGAGAGAGAGAAAAAGAGAGAGAGAAGAGGAGCTATGCCTTACTATCCCTGTTTTACACAAGAGGTAGGGAAAGAAAGTTCAGTGACTTGCCCAAGGTCACCCTGAACCTAATGTGAGTTGCTCTGAATCCCAGAGAGTCACCAACAATTTCTGTATTTAGGTCACAATCCTGTGTAGACCTTCCTGATTGCCCAGTACTGGGCAGAGCACCTGACCCATTTGAGGATTTCACTTAAATTATGACTCTTTAAGTAATATGTATTCAGAGAAGACAATTCAAAAATACCAAGAGCATAAAAAACTCTGCCACCCAAGGTAACTATTCCTAGTGGTTTAGTGTATGTATTTCCGTACATTTTTCATTATTTACAACGTATATAGAAATCATTTTCTTTAAGAAATGTATATTTTAAAATGTGACTTTTAAAAATTGACTTTTTTCACCTAAAAGTGTATCATGGCTTTCTGTGTCTATAATAGAATTTTAACATTTTTATGACTATAAAAGTAATGTAGACCATGGGCTATTCCAAAAAGTTAGGGCCTGACCACACACAAGTTACAGAAATAAATCGCGGGTAAAGAATGAATCAGAAGGGAGCGTGGTGCAGGGAGAGTGTCAGAAGGCGGAATGGCTGGGTCTGAATTATACTGGGAGGGCAGAGTCTTTTCATTTTTTCTTTTTTTAACATTTCATTCATTGATTTGAGAGAGAGGGAGAGAGAGACGGAGAGAGTGAGAAGAACATGAACTGGGGAGGAGGAGAAGCAGGCTCCCCCGCTGAGCAGAGACCTCCCCCGCACCCCTTGTGGGGTTTGATCCCAGGACCTTGGAAGCATGAGCTGAGCCAAAGGCAGATGAGCCACCAAGGCAGTCTAGCAGAGTCGTTTCAAATCAAGATTTACATAAAACCATGATAGAGGTGCCTGGGTGGCTCCAGTCAGTTTAGCGTCTGACTCTTGACTTTGACTTAGGTCATGATCTCAGGGCCATGAGATCAAGCCCTGGGTCAGGCTCTGTGCTCATTGTGGAGTCTGACTGAGATTCTCTCTCCCTCCCTCTGCCTGTCCCTGCACCACTCCCTCTCTGAATAAATAAATAAATAAATAAATAAATAAGACAACTCTGAATCCATAAAGGTAAAGACTGGGGGGTTTGCACCTAGAAAATGTGAAGTTCACGCACAGCAAAAAGAATCACCAATAGAGTGTTAGTCGGCTCGAGCTGCCATCCTAGAGTACTACACACCAGGGAGGCTGAAACAATAGAAATTTATTTTCTCATAGTTCAGGAGGCTGGAAGTCCAAGATCAAGGTTGCCGGCAGGGTTGGTTTCTTCTGTGGTCTCTCTCTTTGATTTGTGGATGGCTGTCTTCTCCTGTGTTTCTGCTTGGTCTCCTCTGTGTGTCTGGGTCTGTATTTCCTTTTCTTATAAGGACACCAGTCAAGTTGGATGACTTCAGATTACCTTAATCACCTCTTAAAAGGCCCTGTCTCCAAATACCATTGCATTCTGAGGTCTGGAGATTTAGGACTTGAACACATGAATTTTGGTGGTGGTGGTTGGGGGAACACAGTTCAGCTCGTAACACAGAGCAAAAGCCAGGTGAGGAGCCCGGAGGACGCATTTGCAGGTGTGGCTCTGACGGCCAAAGTTCCCAACCCCCTACCAGCTGCTTGGATATCCTGGGCAACTCTGCTGTCCCTATTGTTTCTGAACTATTGCTGGGACTCTGTGACATCCCCACCCCCAGCTCCCAGGGAGTCACAGCCTTTGTTTGGATGCATTACTATTTCCATTCGAGTTATATCAACTCCCCAAGGCTCAGAGTCTCCTTCCAAGGACTTTGAATATCTTTGCTCTCATCTGTTATGAGATACAATTAAAACTGACTTTCTAGAGGCCAATCTTGGGGGGAAAAAAAAAAAAAAAACTTTATTGTAAAAGTAACACAAGCTGGTATTAGAAGTAAAACCGTAATAAATACATGAGAAAGAAAATGAAAGACCTTTCTTCATTCCACTGCTCACTCCCACTCCCTGCACTGCATTCCCAGGAGGGAGCCGTTGCGTACGGTGGGTGGGTGGGCTGTGTTTTCTTCCTCCGCGAGTACGGGAGAATCAGGTGTGGTCACTGGTGCAGCCCAGTGGCATCAGCAGGGTGTTACTGATGCTCTTCACGCCCCCACGGCACTGTAGTTTCTTCACAGCCCGCCTCACTCCTCATCCCCTCCCGGGCTCAGCGCTGTGTTTCCTCCTTGCCCGACCCTACGCCATCGTCCCATTGGAATCCCATTTTTCAGAAGGGCAATCTCCAGTTTGGAGATGTTGGAGGTCAGAGCTCAAGGGCACAGAACTGGGAGACCCTTCGGCCAGACCTGCTGACTCCAAAGTCATCAGACGGTGAGCACTGTTTCCATGACGCTGCATAGAGGTCAGGTTCACTCCTTCGTCATCTCGACATTGTACCTCCTCGTAGGGTTGTATCCTCTCCTCTTCACAGACGTCTCTGTGATTTCCATCCTTTGCTTTTGTGGACAAGACTACGATGGGTATTCCTGTGCTCCTGCCTGCCTCTTGCAGAGGAAACGGGATAGAGTGTGTGCTTTTAAAAATCTCGACACAATTTGATATATTTTGATAAGTTGTCCCAAGGCCATCTTCTTTCTAAGTTCTTGGGAAAGATCTCCATGCGCTCTCCGAGAAATGATGTAGATTTAGTAAAACTCAGCCCCTTTTGTGCCCCAGGTACCTACTGGCTCTTGATAAAAGCTTGTAATAATAAGGATGGTGATTCCATGTACAATTACCATGAGATGAAAGAAAATCAGCCGTTCGAGCGTGGTTATCCTTCTTGGGTACTCTTACTGAGAGGTTAGTTTCTGTTATCAAAATCACACTCCGTGCTCCTTTCTCCTCGGCATGAAAGGGGAGCAAAAGTAAATACTCCCTTTTTCTCTTTGAACTGCCGCAGGATCATTTTTTCCGTTAGACTTCGGAATTCACAGTGAGGCCAAAGATTCCTTTTTTCAACTTTTCCCGAGCCAGTTGAAGTGGAGTGGCAGGCTTGCTTTAGCTCTAGAGCAAGATTGGATTTCTGAGGTGGTGGTTTGTGACAGATGGGGAGGCCGTTAGTCTGTCCCGCTCAGCAGAGCTGGGGTCCTCCTGCCCCCAGCCTGCACCGTGGGGGATTCTGCAGGTGCTGAGAAGTCCAGCGTGGCGTGTGTTTCTTCTCGCGTCAGAGAGCGGATCCCGAGGCGGGCCTGTGCCCGTGATGGGATGGCCCTCAGAAGGCGTCTCTCACAATGTGACTGGGGAAGAGGTCGGCAGAGCTTGGGTAAGGCCAGAGCTGAATGGTTTCACTGGGGTCCGGCGATTAAGGAGAGTTGCCTATGGTATGGCTGTGGTGGTGGTTTTTAAAATTCCCCAGACACATTTATGCACGTGTTACTACAATAAGGCAGGTTGCCATGGATGGTTCCTCTGTGGTCACATTTGCCCATATAATCTTTGACAGAGGGCCTCCTTGACATAATATGCCTAATTTCCATGGAAGAATTTTCCCTCCACTGTCTTGCTGTGAACACGGCCACTGTTTGTCTCTCTGTTTTTGTTGGGCACACAGCAGTTTGGAATCAAGATTCTATTTCCCTGCCTTCTTTCTGCTTGATGTTGGCCAATAAGGTTATGCTCAAGTCAGTGGGATTTGGGATTTGGGAGTAGGTCCTGGCTGGGACTTCTGGGAAATAATCCTCATCAGGGATGCTCTTGTCTTTGGTGTGGACCACAGTTGAAGCTTGAACAGTAATCGGCACCATGGTGAGAAAGTCCCAGCTTGAGAATGCTGGGGCAACAGATAGAAGGGGCCCCGGGGAGCCCTCTGGGTATGACAGACATAAGTTGCTGTTTTGGGTAAGCCATAGTATTTTGGGTTTTCAGCTGTTCTTGGCTAAACTTAGTAGATACATCTGCCTTCTGCGTCCCGGGCATTGTGCTAAGTTCACAGAGAAGTCATCTTATGAACCGTTATTGTTGTCCTTATTTTGTGGGTGAAGAAACAGAGTGCTGGAGGGCACATGACAAGGGAGTGGTCTGAGGCGACCTCCCTTATGTTTTGACTGGTTCAAACATCTACCTCTTTGATTTCTAGAATCTGTACTCATAATCTCTGTGTTTTCCAGAAATTACTGAGAGAAACATTGATTACTCAGTCCCTACCGGTTGCCTGCCAACATGCTGGGCACTTTGCTTGGTGCTGGGCATACAACAGAAAGCAAAAATAGTTGATTCTTGCCCTTGTGGCACTTGCCCTCCAGTCGAGAAGAAGATCTAGTCAAACACGGTAAATAATTGATGTTAAACTATGGGCATAGGGAGTGCTATGAAGGAGCAGGTACTCTGCACCGTGAGATAATGTAACGTCGCGTTCACTTTGAACAAATAGCAAGAGATCGAAGCTATTAAGATGCCTCACTTGGAGTGAGGTTGGAAGGAACAGCTGTGCAAGGACTTCCGGGACACGCGAAAGACTTGGGGCTTCTTCCTAGGAGAAGCAGAAGACTGTTCAGTGGCTTGAGCCGAGAGCTGACATGGCCGTATTGGCAATTGGGCTGGAGGGACAAGGGGTAGGTCTGTATAGAGGCCAGAGAAAAAAATGACCAGTGCCTTAGACGAGGGAGGTGGTGGTGAAGATGGAAAAGACTGGATGATGTTGGATGGTATTTGGGAGATAAAATCGCGAGGATGTGGTGTTGGCTTACACATTTGGGGGATAGGAGAGAAGGAAGTCAGCCTGAAACTCCTTTGGGTTTCTGGGTTGGATGATTGCATTGGGGAATAAGCATTCTGTTCCCCAAGACAGTGACCACAAGAAGATACAGGCTTGGGGCAGATGAAGACATGTGTCTAGTTCATCTGGCCAGCATACCCTGTACCCTCTTCCTTGGAAGAAATGTTTACAGGGGCGCCTGGGTGGCTTGATGGGTTAAGCCTCTGCTTTGTGCTCAGGTCATGATCTCAGGCTCCTGGGATCGAGCCCTGCATGGGACTCTCTGCTCAGTAGGGAGCCTGCTTCCTCCTCTCTCTCTGCCTGCCTCTCTGCCTACTTGTGATCTCTGTCTGTCAAATAAATAAATAAAATCTTAAAAAAAAATGTTGAGTTTGAGATGATGCTGAGACATCTCTACGTAGATATCAAACGGGTAGATGGGTAAGTGTATCTGAGCTCAACAGAGAGCATGTGGCTAGATAAACATTTGGGAATTATCAATGTAAAGGTGATAATGGGAGCCATGGTCAATGATGATCTTGCACAGGGAGCAAATCTATGGAGGCACAAGAAAAAGGGTTAGAATCGGGCTTTAAAATTAGGAGGAGGGGCACCTGGGTGGCGCAGTCGGTTGAGCATCCGACTCCTGATCTCAGCTCAGGTCTTGATCTCAGGGTTGTGAGTTCAAGCCCCACACCCAGTGTGGAGCCTACTTTAAAAATAAAAACATAAAAGTAAATAAAATTGGGGGCAGAATATCTAACATTGAGCATGGAAAGGAAGCGAAGATGTAGGAGGACATTTAGAAAACAAAAGTGCAGTTTCAGGGAACTAAGCATCTTAAAAAAGGGAGTGGTCAGTCAGGTGGAGTGTCACTAGTGGTTCTAAATTTAGAAGTCAGAAAATGGAGAAACAGTTGATTTTTTTTTTTTTTTTTTTGGACAGAGAGAGAGAGAGAGCACACAGGTAGGCAGAGAGGCAGGCAGAGAGAGAAAGGGGGAAGCAGGCTCCCTACTGAGCAGAGAGCCTGATGCGGGGCTCGATCCCAGGACCCTGAGATCATGACCTGAGCCGAAGGCAGAGGCTTAACCCACTGAGCCACCCAGGTGCCTCGAGTAACAGTTGACTTTGTAAGATTTGTCTTAGCACTCTGACTTTGGCTGCTAGATCCAATGTCCAAAACATTGTTAAAAGTTGAGGTAAAAACGGGTCAGGTCAGCATCTTCCTCCTCTCTCTCTCTCTCTGCCTGCCTCTCTGCCTACTTGTAATCTCTGTCTGTCAAATAAAATAAATAAAATATTAAAAAAAAAAACGGGTCAGCATCAAGTTCTTGGGGAGTCAGAAGTGATGGAAATGAGCTGCTCATTTAAGATATGTTTAAGGAAGCCCATTTTCCAGTTGCACTGGAGCTAGGTAGGTGGTGAATAACAAGGCACTTTGTCTTCGTGTGCAACTCACAGTCTAGGTGGGAAGACAGACAAGCAAATGCCGATCACAATTTAGGTTGATGAGTGTGGAATGTGTCTGTTGGCATGCTTTTGGCTGTAAGCAAGAGAAAGCCTAATGAACAATGACTTGGGATGTTTAAATTTCACTTAGCAAGGCACCCAGACAGGTGGGCCTGAGATGGGTCCAGCGGTTTGCCAGCGCATTGAACATCCAGGCTGTTTCCATTCTTTCCACTCTGCCATGCCCGCCCTGTTGGATTTTCCACTATGCCCATCACACCGTCGTCTGAGGACGGTGAGTGCAGCTGTAGGCATCTTATCCTTGCGAAAAAGAGAAGAGAGCAGTGGCAAAAGGGTTTTATTCTTCAGGCAGCTCTTCTTGCCTGTCGTTGGGGAGAAAATTCTTTCCAGAAGACGGCAGTGTATTTTCTCTGTACCCCGCTGGGCATAAAGGAGTCCTGTTCATTTTATTACATTACTCATTTATTTAAAAGAGTCTGTTCACTAACTACTCTGTGCCAGGCACCATTGTAGATCATGGAGTATAAGACTGAATACCAGAAGGGGAATCCCAGGAGATGTAAGCGGAGAAGGTGGGGGCGACCTGTCGGTTAGTCATTTAGGGCAAGAGCCGGCGGTCAGGGCTGAGTGTTGGGACATAAGGAAGAGAGTGTGCAGAGGCTTGGAGGAGGGAGAAGACGTGGTCCATGAATATTCAAGAGTGAAATAGTCTGATTCTTGATCTTTATTTACTTATGTATGGGAGAGGGCATGGTGGGAGAGGGGCCGAGGGGGAGAGAGCATCCCAAGCAGGCTTCACGGCCAGCATGGAGCCTCCCAGGGGACTTGATCTCACAGCCTGGAGATCATGACCTGACCAAAATCAAGAGGCGCTCGGCTGACTGAGCCACAGAGGTGCCCCGAAAGTTTCCTTCTCTTGACAAGGAACCTCAAATTGGAAGAGAGGCATGGAGTATGTGGGGAAGATTTTATACATCCTGTTGCTCATATGTGACCACATTTCTTTAATGTGCCCGGTTTTATTTAATTCTAAAGGAAGATTCTGACCGTTTGCCAGCAGCACGCTGGTTTGGCAGTGTGCAACCCTTCCAGGAAATGCCCCCCGCCTTTTTTTTAAGATTTTATTTATTTATTTGTCAGAGAGAGAGAGGGAGAGGGAGAGAGAGCGAGTGAGCACAGGCAGAGGGGCAGGCAGAGGCAGAGGGAGAAGCAGGCTCCCTGCCAAGCAAGGAGTCCGATGTGGGACTCAATCCCAGGACGCTGGGATCATGACCTGAGCCAAAGGCATCCGCTTAACCAACTGCGCCACCCAGGCGTCCCAGGAAACGCCACTTTATCAGACGATTGCTTGAGGGGGTGCTGGTGCGAGTGGGTTGACGTAGCCAGCCTTTTTGGGAGAAGAACACTAATCGAATATCTCCCCCCCACCCCCCCAAATGAACAGGCTGCCGTGTACACTCAGCATAAATTGTTTGCATTAAACTCTGCCGGCCTCCGTGAGATCTCAGAGGGTACAGAACCCAGAACATAGGGAGTATCTTTCTCTGTGTCTCTGACAATCCTCGAGGAGGGTCGTCTGGTCTATTAAAGGTACCATATATCGACAATCCATGAGGAGGGCTCTCTGGTCTACCAAAAGTACCAGGTAACTGATGATAGGTGCTCACTTGCCATTCATTACTGAAACATTTTGTTTGTGTATATCCAGTACACAGTGCGCCCAAAGCACTCCTCTTCATCTTTTTTTTGGTCTCATTTTGCTTTGCTTTTTAGCTAGGGAGGAATGAAGCTAGCCTTGTAGGAAATTACCTTGGTGACTCACACGAACCCTGCAAGGGCATATGGGTATAGAGTGACTTGGGGGAAGGTCAGAACATTTTTTTTTTTTAAGATTTTTTATTTTATTTATTTGACAGAGAGATCACAAGTAGGCAGAGAGGCAGACAGAGAGAGGGGGGAAAGCAGGCTCCCCGCTGAGCAGAGAGCCCTATGTGGGACTCGATCCCAGGACCCTGAGATCATGACCTGAGCCAAAGGCAGAGGCTTAACACACTGATCCACCCAGGTGCCCCAAGGTCAAAGCATCTTAACAAGCTACTTCAACTGGCTTTTGGGAGAAAGGATAAGGGGCCATCTGGCCAAACATTTAGACTGCCATGTAGATAGGGGGAAGTAGGGCAGTACAGGCTCTGGGGCCTTGAATGTGGTATTGAACTGGGGTGTGACTCAGTTTCCTCATCTAGTAAAATGGAGATATTAACAGTGCCACCTCATGGGATGGCTGTCAGGGCTAAATGAGATAGACATGCAAAGCTCTGGGAATACCATACGCAAAGAAGATGATGTAGAGATGTTTAATAAACGAGAAGTCACTCATATGTGACTATAGACAAGTTGATCCAAGTGCCTTTGGTAGTTTGTTTTTAAAACATTTATAATTCTTAAGCATAAATGTGTCTTTCTGCAAGTTCTTATTGGATTCCATTAAACAACCAAACAACCCTATTTACTTAATATTGAGTGATTATTTTATAACTGTCCACTATCTTCAGTGCATTCTATAATGCTTAGGAATACAAACACACACACATACACACACACACGCACAAGATCATAAGACTTGAAAAAGTGATACGCATTTTATCAACATAGTCTTTGAAAATCATATGTGATCAATGAAGCCACCTTAGCTTGGCCCCAGATTTTCCTAAGAAGATCCGAAAGGATCGATCTCTCCATCAGCCTAACACCTTCTTCACACTTCTTATTCCTAAAATCCGACCAGTGACATTCCACTGCTTTTTTATTTCAGCCTAGAAGTGGTTTGACTCTTCCTGAGGAGCGCACTTTACCCCTCTTGTTCCTAGTATTTGGTTAATCCTGTCTTGTCTGTGGGGCCATGGGAAGGGGGTTTTGAGCCTCATTACTGGTCCTTTCCATCACCCCCCACGTCCATGTCACCTACTTTCCTTCTTCAGCATTGGAGATGAGCATGTACCCGCACTTAGAGCCACACTACTACGTAGACATCCCAGAGCTGCCGTCATATCCCACAACAAATATAGCCATTTTGAGGACAGGGTCATATCTGTCTTTGAGTAAGATCTGGACAATGAAGGAATGGAAGGCACGCAGAAGAGCTTCCATTTCTGTTGAGCGGTTCGAGCATGCCGCCCTGGGGCACCACTGGGCAAAGCAGGAAAGGAAATGAAGTCACTAATGACCGTGTTTCCATACGAAAGCTGCACCCCCCCCCCCCAGTTCTTATTTATTCTTTTAATGTCACTGTGTTTTCTTACCGGTGCGGTCACCACCTGGACTGGAAGCAGATCTGGCTCATAAAATTCCTTATCTAATTTTAAAAGAGGTCAGGTCACTGGCCACTTCATTAACTCATTAGGAATTAAAACAACGTTTATTGAGTACTTGGGCATTTTAAAATTTAATAACCCCAGAAGGATATTTGGTGGCTGAGACCCACAGTCATAATATGGAAGGTTCATCAGATACTCTCTTGCTGCTGGATTTTTTTCCTTTTTTTTTGGATATCAGGCATTTTCAGTAAGTTCTTGGCTTTGCTTTTTTTTTTTTTTTTTTTTGCTTTTTTTCTTTCTTTCTTTTTTTTTTCTCTAATTTTTCCTCTCCTTTTATTTTTTTTCCTCTCTCTCTAACCCGCTACCCCCAACTCCGTCCTGCCTTTCCTTTCTTCCTTTTTTCTAGGAAGAGCAGTCACCTGTGTGTGTGTGTGTGTGGTGAGTCAGTGGCACACAATACCCTTAATTCTGAACAACCACTATCTTCCCATGCTCCCCTCTACAGGAGCATATCGCTTGCCCCCGTGCATTGGTCCGCAGCACTTCTGAAATATCGTTTTCCCCAGGAGTGTATCGGAGGCTGCAACTGTGCTGTCTGTCTCGTTCACTCCTTCTGCCACCTGTGACCGACTCATAGGAGCCACCTGAAGCTGGTGGTTTACTTCCTGCAAAGACATTTGCAATGTACCCTCCCCCCCATTATAATACTTGTTCATTACAGGAAATTTAGCAAATACCACAAGCACATGGGGAAAAATCACATGCCTCCCTAAATCCTGTGGCTTCTTGCATTGGCCACAACGTCTGTCTGTGTGGATATTGTTTCTGTTCTGTGCACAGAAATGTGTATATATTTGATTATCAGTATTACCTCAAATTTGGGATCAGACTATATAATTTTTAAACTGTTTTTTTTCCCCCTAAACACGGAACGTTGACACGTTACCGTGCTACAGAAGATTTTATTACCACAGTGGTTTTCAATATTTTTTAAAGTATTTCCTGCAGTAAGAAATACATTTTATATAATGACCTAGCATAAACACACATGCATTTTTAAAAAGTCTCATGAAACCGTACTTACTCTCGCTGTGTGTAACACACTCTTGTATTAGCTATTCTCCCATTTAAAAAGTTGGCGATGGCCCACAAAAACTGGTTTTGTGACCCATTAATGATTTGTGACCCACAGTTTGAAAATTACTTTTTTTTTTTTTAACCTTTTTTTAACCTCATGAATTTTACTGGCTATGTAGTTCCTGGTATGGTTTGGCTGTATTATATGTATTTAATGGATGCCACATAGTTTCTGTATTTCCTTAGCCCACACCACAGTGAACAGATGGGTTTGGAATGTGTGCGTGTATACACACACACACACACACACACACACACACAGGGTAATTTCCTGGGCATACATGGGCACATAATTATTGGGTCAGAAGGTGAGCAGTGAGCATGATTTTTAAGGCTTCTGGTACACATTGCTAAATTTCCCTCCTGGAAGCTTCTGTAAATATTGACACTCTCGCCAACTGTGTCGGGGAATGCCCAGATCTCCCTGCCCTCACACACAGACACCACATTCTTTGAGTGAACCTAGAATCTCAGTCACGGAGGAGATTCATGGCATTATTCTGCAGCGAGAGGAGAAATGTTTTTGGCAGTGATTGGTCTCATCTCTGACTGAAGATTGCTTTTGTCTCTAAATTGTATTATGTTAATGTCCCATGCAACACGAACCACAGGTGAGGTTTAGCATTTATATTTCTCAGCGCCGCTGCCAAGAAGAGATGTATGTTTTAACGGCACGGTGCTTTCTGGATCCTGTATATCTTTGCATCGTCTGTGGTCACGGGTCCTCCGACTCAGGAGGAGGACAGTGGTAGTAACCGTGCATTATACAATTTTCGGGACAGATTTCATTTCAAATGCTCATGCTCTCTGTAGGTGTACTTATATTTTTCATCGGGGGCCCTTCTTTCTTTCTGTTTTTTAAAGATGTACTTATTTATTTTGAGAGAGTGAGAGTGTGGAGCTGAGACCGAGGGAGGGAGAATCCTCAAGCAGACTCCCCACTGAGCTCAGAGCCCGACATAGGGCTCGATTCCATGACCCCGAGATCATGACCTGAGCCGAAATCAAAGAGTTGGATGCTCAAACGACCGAGCCACCCAGGTGTCCCGGGTCCTTCTTTCAGCATGGGAGAGTACCACCTCTCCAAAGATGAGCGTGTACCCGCACTTAGAGCCACGTTCGGTTTACAGAAATCTCATTTGTGCAACAGAACACATACACAAGTTCTAGTTCTTTTTTAATGGCAAAGGATTGGAAGTTACCTCAGCGTACATCAGCATGAGACAAGTTAAAGAAACCGTGACAGTTCCACAGGAGGGACACAGTGTGCTTATTAAAAGAAGGAGACCGCAGGGGACACACAGGTGTGACGCAGTCTCCAGGGCGCACTGATGGCCAGGGAAACCGTGCAGAGCCGCGTGTGGTGTGGATCCTTTACACCGTGAACTTCTCTTAAAAGCATGTGAGTCTAGGGCTTCGATTAAAAATAGATAATAGAGAAAAGCAAAACTATGAGCATGTGTGTAAGAGCTTTTTAGAGAAATGGCCATCAGAGAAACACCTCGCTTGTCTAGTACCAAGCCTGTGTTATTTCTGATTGAGAATGTTGATCTGTGTTCTTCCAGGATGGAGAGAATCCTTGGGAATCCAATGGACACACTTGGAAAGAATTAACCAAACCTCCCAGAATTTCCCATCCACCTCCACCCGGCTTATACCCTTATACCCGGGGAGAACCTGCATCATTCAGTCATACTTAATCCATTTAGAGGGAGCCTTTTCAACGCTGAGTTATGCCAGTTGGTACACCTCATGACTAGAATTACGATCGGCTTCTAGGGTTGCTGATCATTCAAGTGTTTTATGGAAGACTCAAGCTCTGGGTAGACTCACACGTGCGCCACGTCCTCCCTGTGCACACACTTTAAAATGATAAAGTCAGAATTTATGACTTCAACATTAGGGACCCGGTAGAATCTCTGGGGTGAGCTGGAAGAAAGGAGCTTTGGCTGCATGTGGAGATGCTAGAAGTGTGTATTATACAAGTCACAGGACTTGTCACCTGAGTTCAGCCCTGCTCTTCCGCTCTAATTGGATTTTCAGTACGTTTATATTCAGATTTTAGAGTCCTTCTGACACTGGCTTGAATCTCAGGCGTGCCACATGCTAGCTGTGTGACCTTGGGGATAATTGCTTGGCCTCTCTGAACTTTCTTTCTTGATCTTGCAAAGTGGAAAGTATAATATTTTGCCATAGGGCTGTCGATTGGGTTAAAGGCGAAGGCATTCTGTAACATACTTTGCTTGCTGGCAGCCCTTGGTAGATGCTGAAGAAGTAAAGCTGTTCCTTATTATGATGATGTTCTGGGAAGAGAGGCCTTCTGTTAGGAAGGTGTTAATGGGAATTGAAGAAGCTCCCCTGGGCTCTATTTCGGAGTAAAGGATTGGAGACCCAGGGTCAAAGTGGCTGTATGAACCAAGCTTCCAGAAGAACCTCCAGTGTTCGCTTCTCTGCGTCTTGTTTCTCAGTAATGATAACTAGTTAAATTCTTAAGAAGTTTTAGACTGGATTTTTGCAGGGTCAGCAAGGTGGAGTCTGGAGAGATGGGGTCCCACCGAGGGGCCAGGCTGCGAGCCACAGACTGAGCAGTTAAGGAAGGGGAGTGGGAATTCCTTCCTGAGAAGGAAATGGGACACGGTGCTTGGAGAATGATCCCAGACTCTGCTGGTGGGAAGACCCGATAGTTTCTAGCACTGGCCACAGTGTCCATATGTATGCATGTTGAACCCTCTGAAATGAACCCCAGAGCACGTCTGTATCACTCTCAGCCAGGAGACGTGGAAAGCACAGGCTAGATTCCGGTCCATTCTACTGCCTGCATTCCCACCCTCCCCCCGCCCACCCCCGCCTTCTGATGAAGTGTCCTCAGGTCCAGTACCACCTGGGCAGGCAGAGAGGAAGTTACTTTGTGGGATTTCCATCCCAAAGACAGATTTCCGAGCACAGACCAGTGATGACTTATATTGTAAGAGACTCGAAGCTTCAGATTCTCACTCTGTTCCTTTTGCTTCTTGTTGTCATGGGGACTTCCTTTCCCTGAGTTACTACGTCTTGCACTTCAGCGAAAATTTTATTGCTTCGGGACCACTGAGTCTCATGTGGGACATTTTTCACTGCTCGTGGTGTAATGCACAGAGGTAATTTCTTTGAAATGATTTTTGCTTGAAGTGGTTTTCAATGAATTGAGAAGGGTAAGATTATGGACGGGGCCCTGAGTTTCTGGCATCCGTTCCAGGTGTGGGGCATATACCCTTGGCCTGGCCAGAGCCTTCGATGTGAGTTGTTTACTTGCATTGGTGGTATGTAAGCAGGCAGTGGTCCGTTTTATCCTCTCATTGGACCACAAAAAGAAAAAAACAAAGCGTTAGTTAATGCTGTCGTGTTTAAGTCTCTCCCGGATCAATGTTGGAAGTTTTCCTTCTGAAACCATGTTTTCATCAAAGGAGAATGGTCGCCGCCTCTCAGAAGTGGAGGTTAGTGGCTGCACTGGGGAAACGGCCGGACAGAGCGATCCTGAGATGATGTGGCATAGTGTGGGATTATGCCCTGCGTGTTGCGTGCTCGGCCTCTGATTTTCATCTGTTTTTGGTGTCTTTCAGGGCTCTTGTACACAAGACATCTTCTTTCCCTTCACTACTTTGTGCGTAGACCGTGAGAAATGGGGCATTAGAACAGTTCCTTGGGTTTTTTTCTTGTTTCATTTTATTCCTGTCCCTCCCTCCCTCCTTGCTGGGGTTGGGTGGTCTCCAAAACCACCTCTAGGTTTGATTATTCGCTAGAGAGACCCACAGAACTCAGAAAGACTGTTACACTCACGGTTGCGGTTTATTAGGGCAAAAGGATATACATTGTAATCAGGGAAGGAAAAAGCAGCACAGGGCGGAGTCCAGGAGAAACCAGACCCAAGTTTCCAGCTGTGCTCCGCCTGTGGAGTTGGCACAGGCAGCAACAGGGTGTCACACACGAGCTAAGTGTTGCCAACCAGGGAAACTTCCAGAGACTTGGTGTCTAGGAATTGTGCTGGGCGTCAGTCACAGGGGCATGGAGTTATGGAGTTCCTGTGTGTGTGATTGACCTCAGCTGCTTGGTCTCCAGGCTCCCCCACCCTCCCTTTTCTAGAAGTCAAACTGGTGTGGCATGGCCCTGAGGCCCCAGGCCAACAAAAACAGCTGCTCACTATATATCACAACATTAGCATCATCTGTTTGTCCTGGCCCAAGGTCTCCAGTGTGCATCGACGCTTTTGCCATGCAGGAGAATCCAACGGCTCAGAATTCATCTTAGAGGACATAGTCAAGTGTCAGTCCTTTCTGGATGCGCCCTGCTGAGTGTGAACCCTTTCATGGACACTGCCCTACGAACACAGACTGTACCTCAGTCAAGTGCAAACGTTTGGGAAAATGAAGCTGCCTCCTTCTATTATATGCAAATTGGGGGACTTGCTTGGGAACCTCTGGGAGAGTTGTCTTTCTCTCTTTGCTGTCCCACAGTGAGCAAACAATTCTGTTCCAGTCTACCTGGAAAGGATAAACCTCTTAATGTTTGCAAAGGAGCAGTCTAATCATATTGCCACGTTTCCGGTTGGCCTCTTCTGATCCAAGATTGTGGTAGAAACATTGCAAAACCCAGAAGGGGGCATAATGAGAGATGTTCTGCTCAGGGAACAAGTTTTGGCCCCTGCGACCAGATCAGGCTTTCTGTTTTTGAAATTTTTGTCTTTCAAACGAATACTTTCTGGGGGCACTTGGATGGCTCGGTCGGTTAAACATCTGCCTTCAACTCCAGTCATGATCCCGGGGTCCAGGGATCGAGCCCCGCCTGGGGTTCCTTGCTCCACGGAGAGTCTGGCTGTTCCCTTTTCTTCTACCTCTCTCCCTGCCCCCCAGCTTGTGCTCGCTCTCTCTCTCAAATAAATAAATAAATAAATAAAATCTTAAAAAAATAAAACAAATACCCTAAAATCGATATTGTAGCTTCCCCTGCTCTTTCCCTGTTTCCCTAACCCCCTTCCCGGTCCAGCCCTGCCCCAGTCTTCCCCCAGAACCTGGGGGATGAGCCTTAGGAAAAATTGCCAAGTAGGTAAAATTTTTTGAAAGCAGTTTACATCAGCTATCTTTTTACGTGGTATGAATTCTATCGACACATGTCTGCTCTAATAAATTGATATTCTCATCCTGACTGACTCATTTGGCGAGCCACAGGGATGTGCCCTCTCTCGGGCTGACCCTTGTAGCTTTGCCACCAAACAATAGGAAATGCATGATTATTTTCATGCTAACGAGCACTGGAGAACAACAAGCCTTTCCTTTCCTACCTTTTCACAGTGACACCAGTTGACCTTCCTCTGGCATTCTGAGCACCACAAGGGACAGCCAGAGCCTTGGTGACTCTGTGGAGCTCTTCACACCCCAAGGAAGCCCACAGAAACGCCTTTTGGCAACAAAACTCAAAAAACATCCTACTACTAAAATGTGACCGATTAGAGTTCTGGAAGGAGGCAGTGTAGTGTGGGTTAATGGAAACTCTGTATTTTAATTGTTGACCTTGGTCCTGCTACTTCCTAGCTGTGGGACATTGGGTATGTCCTCTAACCCTGCAAGCTTCTTGTTTTCTCTTCATAAGTTAATGATAGTACCTACTTCATGCCATAGTTATGCTGATTAGTAGGACAGAACATACAAGGCGTTTAGCACTGTGCTTAGTACATACTAAACAGCTATAAGATGTCAACAAATTGTTGTCAACTTTAGTAGTAATAATACCGGTAATACATTCTCATGTAACTAAAGCTTTCCATACCTACCCTGTAGATTTATGGGTGAAAGATGTCTTCCCAATAAAGCAATCTCTGAGATTCATCCCATATAGGGGGTTTCTAGAATTTTCTGCCTAGACTTCCTCTTCTCTTCCTCCAGGATATGGGGATATAGGAACAATGGAAGATCAGTTGATCTGTCTATCCATCTATTGATCCTTCCATCCATATCTATAAATCTAGGTACAGATAAGTAGATAGTTACTGGATATATTTGACATGTAACATGTAAGTTTAAGGTGTACAATATGTTACTTTGATGCATGCATGTATTGTGATACGGTTGTCATTGGAGAGATCTTCATCCTAGTATGTAATTACAGTACAGTATTGTTGTCTGCGTTCGTTATGTTGTGAATGAGATTTCTATGGCTTATTAACTACTCATTGCAAGTTAGTAACCTTAATATAACATCAGTCTCCTTCCCCACACCCTATGCCCTGGCAAACCACCCATTTTATTTTGTTTTCTACAAGTTGTTTTTTTTTTTTTTTAAAGATAATTTGTCTGACTTACCTCCCCTAGCATAATGTGTTCAAAGTCCATCTGTGTTGTTCCAAACGGCAGGATATTCTCCTTCTATAGCTAAATAATACTCCATTGTGTCTACAGACCACATCTTTTTCATCCATTCATCTATCAATGGGCTGGGAGATGTGTTTTAGAGCTTCTCAAGATAGAAGCACCTATATCTTCTTGTTTTAAAAGTGCCCATACCAGGGCACCTGGTTAGCTCATTCATTAGACATCTGCCTTCAGCTCAGGTCATGATCCTGGGGTCTTGGGACTGAGGGCCACATCAGCCTCCCTGCTCAGTAGGAGGCCTGCTTCTCCCTCTCTCACTCCCCCGCTTTTTGTCCCTCTTTCTCTGTCTCTCTGTCAAATAAAAAAATAAATCCTTAAAAAATAAAATAAAAGTGCCCATACATTGGTATTGTGAGGTACAGTCTTGGTATCTTTGATTATTACTCATCTGAATAAACTTGACTCTATCCTGATCCTAGACCGGATAACTGGTTTTGTTAGCTATTATAGTCTCTCAAGCATCTTTTTTTTTTTTTTTTTTTTTAAGATTTCATGTATTTCCAATAGAGCGAGCAAGAGAGAGAATGTGTGCAAGTGATGGTGGGGGCAGAGGGAGAAGCAGACGCTCTGATGAGCAGGGAGCCTGATGTGGGGCTCAATCCCAGGACCCCGGGATCATGACCTGCGTTGAAGGCAGACGCCTAACCGACTGAGCCACCCAGGTGCCCCTTCTCTCAAGCATCTTGGTGTAGCGTGACTGGGGTTCCCTGGGAGACCCATGTGTGCCAGCCGATCCTGATGCATGAGTTGACAGTGGACACCCCACTATATTTAGGTCCATTTCCCATGTACCTCAGCATTCAGTGCGGTCACGTGGCATCACATTTTACAAAGTAGTGAGTGATCATCTCTAACATGACTCAGTTCTGTTGGTTCAGAAAGATGCTTACACAAGAGCTTCATTCCAGCCTGGGGTACAGGATTAAACATCATGGTGTAGAAAAAACAGCAGTGGGCTGGAAGCTCGTGGGCTTGGATTCTGGTCCCTGTCCTATCCCAAACATTTTGTTTGAATTTTGGGGGAAAAAAAAAATCACCTCCTGTCTCTGGGTCTCAGTTTGCCTCTCTGGAAAATGGGGAGGCAGGGGAGATTAGACTGGTTAAGAGGTCTGGGTGTGGGTCAGGCTGGGTTCTCTCGTGCAGAAGCACAAGGAGGTGGCATGTCATAGGCATGCGTAGGCTGCCTGAGTTCTGATCCTTGCTTGGCTGTGTGACTTTGCACACGTTACTTAACCTTAATGTGCCTCAGTTTGCTTTTCTTAAAATAGGGGTCCTTGTCGTCTTGCTATGAGGATTGAATGGGTTAATAAGTAAGGGTGTAGTGTGTTTAGAATGACATCCGGCACATGCATTAAATGCTACATGGATGATAGATGGGGTTATTTTATAGGTGGGAATTAAATTCGCCGCTGTTAAGAAATGTGCTCTCTAAAAATTTTGAAAACGTGGTTCAGTCTGTCTTCCTGGTTACTTGTTTACTAGAAGGAAAGGCACAGGATCGTGTGGCTTTTGGTCTCGGTGCAGAGACTGTGCTGGGATTGTGGAGGGCGGCAAATTCCAGGCTGGTCAAAAGGGCAACCCTTCTTCTTTCCTGGCTCCCCCCCGCCCCCCCCCCTCCGCCCCGCCATGCTTTGTTCTGGAAGTGGGGGCTGGCTTGGTGTTGCCAGTGCTTCCTTTTTGCAAGAAAAACCCAGATTTCTGCATTTTTATATGAGATCTCCTATTTTTTTTTAGATTACCACCAGTATGTAAAATCACAGCCCAGGTCACGCAAACCCATCCATGCAGGATTCCTCTCTTGGCTCTCAGGTCTCAGAGGCCCACCTACTCTTGTTGGAATGGGGCCCCCTGACGCCGCAGGGAGTAAACGTGAGTGTGTGGGCTTGGGGCAGAGCTAAGACCGGAAACCAGACCCCTAACTCCCAAACCCAAGACTATCTACCATAAACCATTTAGGCAATACCTATCGATCGTGTGCTTCTGTTCCAGGTAATGTATGGGGTGCTGGAGCACAGTGGGGCCCACGAAAGATACAGTTCCTTCCTCTTAAGAAATGTACAGTGTAGTGTGGCACTTAGCTTCAAACCGACCAACCATCCGGGCCTTGTCTCCTTAGGAGGCTGCCGGCCAGCATAATGAGCAGAGCAGTGCGATCTGGACAGGCAGGCTAGTGAACGCAGGTGACTTGTCCCCTGGGACGCGGCTGTATCCCAACACAAGCCCTTGAGAGGGAGAGCGCTTAAAGCCAACGGGGACAGCTGACGGTGAGATTTCAGGCTGCTTTATGGGGCGTTGAGGGGACCAGTGTCTTTACTGGCCCAGTGGAGTAGTGGAGTTTTCTTGAGTGACTGACTTCATTCTCCCTGGGACGTTCATACCAGGCTATGGAGGGCTGACCTTCCTGGGGGCTCTCTCTACAATGCATTGTGCTTTGTGAATTCTGAAGCTGTTTTTGATCTAAGAAACCCTCGGCCAGACAGCTGGTTCCCTAGGGTATTTCAGTGAGTACAGGCCCTGTGTCTGCACACTGAAGAGCTTGGCCACCAGCCCCTTGCGCTCTTGTAGAAGAGTCTCATTCAGAGCTTGGGTAAGAGGCCGGTGCGGTCCCCCTTGGTGAGCATTTTAGCCATCAGCTCTACAGAACACAGTCAGGGCTATCAGGTCTTTAAGTCAGGACGCTGTCTGCTGCAAGTGACACCATCCTTTCTCACAAAGGAATTGATTTGCTCAATGAACGAAAAATCTCCCCTTTCCTTGTGCCAGGACAGGCTCTAGCCAGGGACTCAAAGCCTTTGGGGCTCTGTCTCTCATTGTTTGCTCTGCCTTGCACCGGCTTCATTCTCAGGCAGGCCTCCCTGATGTGGCCGCCTCCAGTGGCTCCGGGCTTACCCTGAGTTGGCCCATTCCTCGCGGAGGAAAGGGGATGTTGGTTCCTCAACTAGATTCAGCACGGGTTGTAAGGCTGATTCTCATGGGCTCTGGCTGGGCTCCTTACTCATCCCTGGGCTAGTTGCTGTGAGCCTGAGGGCACAGCCCTGGGTCTCCTGCCAACCCTGGAGCTAGGCTGGAGGCAGCCGACCTCAAACCCTGTCTAAGGATTGAAATGCTAATCTCTTCCAGAAGCCCACTCTGCAGACACACCCAGAAATCACATTTTCCTAACCATCTGGGCATCCTGTAGCCTAGTCAAGCTGACACAAAAAGTTAACCATCTCCGAGGCAGAGTGAGGACGCTATTTGGAATGATGATCCAAAACAATGTTGGAAGAGCATGTCTTTGGGAATATGACTGTTCTGGATCATAATGTCCCCTGCAGAGTGACCTCGATCCTTTAAAATATTGGATATGATTCATTTGAAGTGAGGAAAGAAACCATGCCATGGGAGGGTTATTCATGAATTACCGGTGGGGCGGAGGTTCGCCGTCTGGATTGCGAGAGCGTTCCCACGAAGATTACGTGCTTTGTGGCACTTACATTTCTGAGCTCCCTGGATGCTCAGTAAATGTCCTTAGATTTCCTCAAGTCTGCAAGCTACACTTTTATTTTTCTGCTCACCAGGAATAAAGTGTTGCTAATGAAACCATGACAATACTGTTACATTTAGAGTTTTAAAATGTTCTATCTATTGAAAGAGGATCCTTTATGCTTGGACATTCATTTTTTATCATGCTTGAGCCTTCGTATGTCAGGAAAAGTAAATGAAACGAATTGGTTCGAATATTCCACAAATTTCCCATTCCAAGTGTGATTCTGCTCTGTCACCCCCAGTTTGCAGTGTATTTCCTTCCGGCCTCCCCATAGTGTTGCTCTTGGTTCCCCCTGGGCTGTTGGTTTTGAGTGTTTCTTTATCTTTCTTTCCTTTTTTATTTTTTATTACTTTTTTTTATCTTTCTTAAGATTTATATATTTTATTTAAATTTTTAAAGAAGATTTTACTTATTTATTTGACAGAGAAAGAGCGCACAAGCAGGGGAAGAGGGAGAAGCAGGCTCCCACTGAGCAGGGAACCCAACGTGGGGCTCGATCCTAGGACCCTGAGATCATGACCTGAGCCGAAGGCAGATGCTTAATGACTGAGCCACCCAGGTGCCCCAGGATTTATTTATTTATTTTAGAGAGGGAGAGAGAATCTCAAGCAGACTCCACACTGAGCACAGACCCTGACTCAGGGCTCAACCCCAGGATCCTGAGATCAGGACCTGAGCCAACAAACCTAGAGCTGGACACCCAACCAATGGAGCCACCCAGGCCCCCCGGTTTTGAGCATTTCTTAAAATTGAGTGCTCCATTATTGTCCCCAGGATTTTCTTCCGGGCTGCTGCTGGTTTTGGGGTGCAGGCTTAGGCAGGGACAGTGGGTCGTGATTACTACCTGGCCAGTGGCGATCGTGAAGCATATTCTGATAGACATTGCCGGATGGGTGAAATAAATAGAGTAGTTTGCTCACTTTCTCTGCTTCTCCCATATTTGCTGACAGCAGTACCTGGGCAGTGACACTTAATCTCGTTATCCACAGACGTGTACCCCTCTCCTGGTTCTGTGCAGGAAGTGTGTGGGTGACTGTGGCTTCTGTGCTCTGCTTCATCTCTGTCTCCTACGTGAAATCTTCCTAGCTGACAGTATGCAAACTCAGTATACCGCAGCCAAGCCTCGATGACTGTAAACTCAACTCGTAACTCATTCCCTGCTCCTCATTACATGCCGAGTGCACTGGCCGCCTCTCTGTTCACCGAGCAGCCTAAGCTTGTTGCTGACTCAGGGCCTTGCCTTTCTTCTCTGTTTCATCCGTGGTTCCTGACAAGGAGAGTCATGGCCCTTCCTCTCGGCAAGTGAGGGCAGCATTTCCAGTTGTCCCAGGGATTAGGATGGGGACCCTGCCTGGAGACATTAGGTGCAGGGATGCTAAATGTCCCATGATGCTCAGGACAGACCCACACGAGACAAACAGTCCCACTCCAGATCCTAACTGCAGCCCCTTTAAGAAAACCTGTACCTCAGTGTCTCTGGCCCTTTGCTTTGCCTGGCTCTGTCTCTCTGGTCGCTCATTTGCAGTGTGACTAGTATCCTCTAGAAGTGTCCAGAGCACAGCCTGCCTCCATGGTCTGCAGCCCTGCTTCCACCAGCCCAGGTCCCTCCTTATCATACTGCCCTGCCTGAGATGATCTTTTTTTATCTGCTTCCTTCATTATTTTTTGTTCGTGTTCTACCCCTGGTGTGCACACTCCACTAGAGCAAGGATCTTGCCAGTTTTGCTTACTGCTGTATCCGCAGCATCCAGAACAGGACGCTGCACTTGATAAAGATTTATTGAAGAAATGAATGAATGAATGGAGACTTAGAATTGTCTGCTAATTACCTGAAGCCTCTCCTAAGACAGGCAGCTGCTTGTACTTAGCCACCTTCCCTGTCTCTTCTGTCGTGAATGACATGCTTAAAGCAAACAGATCAACGAGCGGCTGAAAACTCTCCCCAGTACTCGGCTGTTATGAATGCCTGTGATTCCCATTTCTGTTTCCGAAGGAGGAGTGACACTGCTCACCAGTGTTGGAGGGAATTGGAGAAGTGATGTCTTAAGCTGATGGTTTCCTGGAAAGTGGTCCCTGGACGTCGATGTCTGTTTGGGATGGCAACACCTGTGTGCATGGAGGGAGATTATGATGTCGGTTACTGTGAAAGATGTGCTTCTGTCGAGCTTCCAGATGTGGGTTCACAGACCTTTCCGATGACGGGGGAAACTGTGCTGTTAGGGTATCGGCTTCTTCCTGTGGCTGAAGGGAATGAAGTGAGGGCGTCTCTTCAAGGCTTCCTCCAGAAAGGTAGAGATGAGATCCAGGGAAGACTGTGTGGTCAGTAGTCAGGGCTCCTTCTTCTTCTTCTTTTTTGTTTTTTAAAGAAGATTATTTGTTTACTTATTTATTTGATACAGAGAGAGACAGTGAGAGGGAATACAAGCAGGGGGAGAGTGAGAGGGAGAAGCAGGCCTCCCGCCGAGGAGGGAGCCCTATGCGGAGTCCATCCCTGGACCCTGGGACCATGACCCGAGCTGAAGGCAGATGCCCAATGACTGAGCCACCCAGGTGCCCCCTCAGGGCTCCTTCTAAGCCAAAGACATGTCTTCGCTGGTTCTCTTAAACCAAGTATTTGTCTGCTCTGATCAAGTTCTTAGATGGAATGGACCTCAAAGGTGTGAGGTTCCAGGCGACTCCCGCTGCAAATGGAGAATTAATTTGATCAAGATGGGAGAGGTAGGAAGAAGCAGAGCCGAGGTTGGCGGCCAGGTGTTTGGGCTGTGGTTCCCTTCGCATAGCAGGGTCTTGTTGATTTTGGCCGATTCAAACCGTGCCAAGTGAAAAGAGTTATTAACAGCAGTGATCATGGGGCACCTGGGTGGCTGAGTCGGTTAAGTGTCCAGTTCTTGATTTTGGCTCAGGTCATGATCTCAGGGTTGTGGGATCGAGCCCTGTGTTAGGCTCTAGGCTCAGTGAGGGTCTCCTTCAGGATTTTCTCTCCTCTTCTGCCCTCCCTCCACTAAAATAAATAAATAAATCTTAAAAAAAATACAATGACCACTCCTTGGTGAGCACTTTCCATACCATTTTCTCACTCAATCCCAATAACTTACAAGGGCACTGCAATGTTACCCCTTACACAGAGGACAAAACTGAAGCTCAGAGAAGTGGAACCACTTGTCCGAGGTCACACAGTGGCAGAGCCAGGGACTCAGAATTCCCTGCCCTCCCAAAAGGACGTTTGTAGTTGTTATAGTAGATGGGGTTTCCTCTTTCCTTTGTTACGTGCTTTAACTTAAAAAAAAAAAAAAAAAAAAAAAATCTTCAAAGATTCCATTCATTTGTTTGACACAGAGAGAGAGAGAGAGAGACAGCGTGTGTGCACAAGCATGGGTGAGGGCAGAGGGAGAGAGAGGCAGGCTCCCCACCAAGCAGGGAACTCGATGCAGGGCTCCATCCCAGGACCCTGAGCTCATGACCTGAGCTGAAGGCAGACACTTAACACCTGAGCCACCCAGTTGCCCTGTTACTTACTTTTAATCTATGTTTGCTAAAAATGCATGGGAAGGAGTAGTGTAGGAGTAAATATAGATGAAAGATTGAGGTGAGAGTTTCTCATCCCTGTGCCTAAAAAATCATAGATTTTTCATTAATGTCGAGAATCCTGTTCTTACTACATTTTTGATTACACAGTACAGTTTGCGTGTGTGTGCACGTGTGTGCACATGTGTCCCATGTACTTACTTTCCTTCTGGAGAAAGTACTTGAATTGAAGGGGTATTTATTTTTGAATCATTTGTCGTCTTTCCTTGCCATGTGGGACCTCCACAAATGTTGCAGGATTCATTATACACAGATATTTTTCCGTCCCATTTTGTATTTGGACATCAGAGATGGATCACAATTTTTTTTCTTATTCCTTTAAATGATGTACTCCTTATTCTTTTTTGTTTTTGTTTGTTTTTGTATAAGGAAAAGGCTTTACCTTGAGGAGATTTGATTTTAAAGGCCAGCACTGCATTTCCTTAAAGGATGTGTTTGAGGAAGAAGAGGGAAAGAGAGCAAGTAATGGGCTCAGATTGTAGGACTGTTAGTAGCTGAACAAAATACTTGGAGGGTGCCGCTTCTTGATGAACTTGATTGAACTCTATATTCAGAAAGTTTTAAAATGAAAGAGAGGCTCTTATATCATCTTTGAAGTAACAATAAAAATTGCTCTGCAGCTTATAACACACTCTTGCCTGTATTATTTCATTTAATAGATTCCAATTAGTTCAGTGAGATTTGTTTCTAATGCGCCTGGCCCTGAGCTGGGTGCTGCCCCGGGGGTGGGGAGAACACGATGCCTGGTCTCACAGAATTTGTGATTTAACAGAGAGTCATGGATACATAAAGAAACCTGTATTGTGACAGAGGTCTCTCTGAAGCATAGTGGTGATATATTGGGCATTACGTTCAGTGGCAAATGACAGAAACCAACAGAAAGGGAGAATTTATTTGCTTACCTAACTGAAAAATCCAGAGGGTACCTGTAAATATTCAAATAGCAGAATCTGGGTGTGCAGAAGCATCCCCCCACCGCCAGAAATCCCTTGGATGTAATTTTGTGTTTGTTTGTTTATAGACAAGCTTTCCCTGTAGCAGCAGAGATGGTCCCGGAAACTCTGCATTCACCTCACTAGCCTGGCTGCCCTCGATGGTAAAGAGAAGTACCTTTTCTAAAGTTCCACCAGAAGTCTCAGTGTTGATTCTCCTTGGACCCACTTGGGTCATATGTCCATTCAAAGCCAACTTTGATGATCGGGGGAATAGACTGGTTGTTGGCCATGTCTGAAACATGGGCTATCTTGGATTCAGGGAAATGGGATCGGTTAACCATACTTGGAAAACATTGACAGAGAGGCTTGGTTCCCAGAGAACATAAGGGCATTCCTAGACAACTAAGGGGGAATGGAAGGACCCCGGGCAAGTCAAAAACAAATAGAGGTCTTCTGCACTTCTCAATCGTTAAACCTTTTGAAAGTCTCATGGACTATATTCTGTAGCTGGAGGCTGTTTCTGTGCTTAGCTGCCATTGGCTTCTCTTTGCATTCCATGGTTCATGGTTTGAGCCTTAGCGTCTGCCATCAGTCTCTGCTTTCTGCCTTCTCGAACGTGAACACTTCCTGGCTTTAGTTGTCACACATCCGAAGGCTGATTTCAAATTCTTTATCATTAGCCTTGACTCTTCTGACAAATATGTGCCTTAGCATATTTCTAATCATTCTCTTGAACTACCTTCCAGTGGTGTTAAATTCATGTCAAACTTGGCATGTCACACACTCAAGGTATCAATGTTTCACAAAATCAGAATCCTTCGGAGCTTCTCCAAAGCCCCAGGTCTTTGAAGGTAACTTCGAGGTCCACCATACCTAATTATCATCTCAACATTCCAGTTAACTATTGAGATCTGTTTCGCTAACAGGGAAGCTTTGCATGCTCTGGCGAGGAAGGAGGAGGCTGGATTTCTGGTGATGAACACATGGGCTCTGAGGGCCAGAACACTCGTCTTTAAATCTTCGCTTTTATATCCATCCTTTATCTGTGTGACCTTGGGCAAGTTATTTAACCTTTCCTTCTCAGTTTGCTCATCCATAAAAATAGGGATAATAATAGTAACTACTTAAGAGTGTTGTGTGAATCAAATGAATTATACATATAAAGCACTCAGAATAGTGTTATCACATAATCACTTTAAAAATGTTAGATATTTATTTTGGGAACAAGGTGAGGTACAAATCAATCAGTCAGCCTATCAGGGAAGTCAATGTTCGGTAAGGCAGCTTAGTTTTTGGCTTGATGGGTCTTGTTGTACTGACCCCCTCTGACTCTCAACATCCCCTTCCACTCGCTGCTTCTATAGCTGTGTGGAATGAGTCTTACTGTTCTAGAATATGACGGCTTTGCAACTATTTTTCATTATCTATATCATCCCCTCTCAGTGTCCCCTTCTCTAGTTTAGATCCTCTAAAGTCTTCAGTTGACATCTTCTAGGCTATTGGCTACACTCTTTCTCTTTGTTCTGGGTCACCCCAGTTGTGTTCTTCTTCAAATGAAGTGTTCCAGAAGTAAAGTCAATGTCTCATCTATTCTCTGAAACATTTATTAGAAGGTTCATCTTCTCCATTCTTGATAATGCATCTCCGTGATCGAATTAGCTTTTCAAAACCATCTACATCACAGGGTTGACAGTTCCTGAGTCCTGTGGTCCACTAAGAAAACTTTTTTGTTTGTTCCAATTTTGACACAATATCTTTTGGTGGCATTTTTAGTAGGTTTAGAAAACTGCCTGAAGTTTGATTCTGCCACCTACCACATCGGACAATGAAACAAGCTTGGTGTGAAATGCAAAATTAATAAACATGCGTGAGTTAGATTGAGCCGTGTATTTACAGAAACATCCCAAATAACAGTGTCTTGAAGTAAGACATAGGTTTATTTTTCTCTCCAACGTAAAAGAAATCCGGAGTTAGACTTGGTCTAATAGAATGTGTCATTTCTTCATGGCCGTCAGGGGCTATGTTCCTTTTAACAGGTGTTTCTCCATCTTTAATATGTTGCCTCAAGGTTAAAGATGGTTGCTGGGACTCCAGTCATTGCATTTGTATCCTAAATGAGAGGAATAGAGAAGAGACAAAGAAGGGCATATTTTTTTTTTTCTTTTTAAAGGCGTTTCCCTGGAAATCCTGAAATCTACTTTTCATTAGCCAAGTCTTAGTTACATTGCCATATCTAGTTGCAAGAGAGGCTGGGGAATATCCTCTTTTGACTGGGGAACTATGTAACCATATAAAGTATGGATTCTGTTACTCAAGATGAATGAAAGGATAAAAGGTGAGTTGAGCAGATAGCCATCTCTGCCACACGTAGGTTGGTGATAACATTTTGAATAAAATCAAACATTAGGCCATGTATCACACAACTTAGAGACCTTTCAGAGTAAGACTTTGAGAAGATGTCTACATGTTTTTTATAAAAACAAGCTCTGGGGGACGCCTGGGTGGCTCAGCTGGTTAAGCGGCTGCCTTTGGCTCAGGTCATGATGCTGGGATCAAGTCCCATATCGGGCTCCTTGGTCGGCGGGGAGCCTGCTTCTCCCTCTGCCTCTGCCTGCCTCCCTGCCTACTTGTGATCACTCTCTCTCTTTCTCTCTGACAAATAAATAAATAAAATCTTAAAAAAAAAAAAAAAGCTCTGATTTGTCCTACACATTGTTTCATTTGGCTCTAATCTCTTCACCTGGTCTCTGTAGTATCATGGGACCATTTATTAGATGTAACATTTGGCAGATATTGGAATAGAAGTGTCCACCATCTACAGCCTTTCCTCTTAATTTTCCCTTGATGGAGTCATGCTGCAGATCCTACTGATTCCACTTCCACTGGAAAGACTTTTTCATTCCTCTCATCATGCATCCAGTGCTTGTTTCATATGCTGCCTTGTTCTGTGCACGCACCTATTGATTCTGTGCTGATTCTAAGTCTGCTCCATTAGACTGTGAGCTTCTCAAGATTAAGGGCAGTGCCTATTCTTTGCTGATCACTGAATCCCCAGTGTCTATGACAATATCTGATTTGGTGACAGTCCTTGAAAAATATTTTCAAGTGAATTAATTGAGCACAAAATGGTTACAAGTGTTACAATGTGATGTAAAAATGCTATCGGTCAGCAAAGAAATATGGCTGAGGACATTCAGAGAATGACTTATAGAGGTTGTTATTTGGACCTTGAAGGAATTTGCTGGGCGAAGAACAGGATTAGATCATCCTGAATAAAGCAATCCACGTGCACCAAGGCATAGAGAGATGAGTGGATATGAGGTGCTGGAAGAGGGAGGAAGAGTTGCAAATGTGGAAAGCATAAGGTATGTAGCACGAGGGAGAGGATCAAGCTGCAAGTCAAATGTTGATGTTAACCCTCACAATTAGCCAGGAAAAAAAGTGAGATAAGCTTGACGGTTGACATGGAAAAATACCCTCTGCATTATTTCTTGATACGGTGCTACTCCTCTTTTCATAGATTTCTGGCCATTGGAGGCTGTGGACTCCATAGTCAGATAGCTGTGAGGACTATTTCAGAAGGTAGAGACGCGGCTCATTTTCAGCACCATGCTGTGGACAGCACCCACAGCAACACTTGAGCTTTTGCTGCCTTCGGCAGGCCACCGTTATTTGGTTTGTCTCCACGCAAGAGAGTTGGCAGGATGGCACACAGCCCGTGGTGGCAGAGCGTCCGTCCTTCAAAACCAAAAAGCTGCAGGTTCCTGCAGTGGCAGAGGGGTATGCATAACTGTTGCATTTCTTCATCTAATCCTTCAGCGCATCTCAGTGGATGTCATTTTTGCCTCTTTGACAGAGCAAGGATCTGAGTCACAGGGAGAAGAGATGAGTAGCAGGTGCAGGAATCAAGCTTGGGTCTTCGTGACACCAACATCTGTGTGCTTAGCCACCATACGTACCTGCCAGTGGGCACCAACAAACTCTCATGGGCGCCCAAGCATGGATAGCTCCTCTGTGGAGAGCTGGCATTGTAGACAATTCAGCTGGAATTTTGCTAGAGCCAGGTCTTCAATACTGGGAGTGGGGGGTGAGGGGAGAGAAGGCTTTACCTCACTCACTCCCTCCTGAATTTGAAAGGGCGCTCTCAGGTGCACATGTCAGCTGGCAAGCAGGTGTGTGCATCTGAAATGTTTCGGCAGTCACACCTGCGCAGGGGAAGTCAGCGAGAATTCAGAAATTAAGTCTCTCTATCACATCAGTAGGAGTCTTTGAAGCTCCAGTGGAAAAAAACCCTCGGCTACTTTCTCACTAATTTCACTTATAATTATACTTTTCTAATGGTTCTCTGGGACCCGGTCAGTGGGAGGCCCATCTCTGAGTCTGTGGGAGAGACATGCTGAGCTGTCCCGAGCATCACTGGTTCCTGGTTGTGCTTGGATGGGCATGCTCACATACGGCATAAACATTTCTTTCTTAATGGTTGCATGCCACTCCTCCTCGCTTTAAAACGAGCCCATACTGTGCCCCATTAGCTGAAATTGACATGATGGTTATTTTCAATGCCATTTCTTTAAAGAACTCAGCCTCACTGTGCACTGCTAGCTTTCCCCCCTTGCTTAAGTGGAATGGAGAACCCCTGGGAAAATGTGGTGGCAGCTTTTCAGAAATTGCAGAGCCCCGCTCCTGCCTTCCCACCCTCACATCTACAGCTCAGAGAGCATCACGCATTATACAAACATTAAGGATTCCTCCCTCAATGCAGAATCCTCTGGAAATCTCAGAATCAAAACGCTCCATGATAAAAATGCATGAAGCAATATCCTTATTGGTAAACTTACATATCCAGCTGAGATACTGCACATGATAATGCAATTTTCTATGCAAAAAGGGTTTATCTCCATCCAAATATTATTCCACATCATTATTCATTCTGGAGAAGTGATTGCTGTCCTAGGTTAACTGATTGAACTTTTGGAACCAAAGCTTCAAGCTTATCTTACTGGCTATTGCCTGACTTCTTATAAATTGCCATTAGATTGGTAGGAATGAATAAATGTACACTCCATTAGGAAATATTAAAGTTTTTATACTGGTTTAGAATAAAAACAGGATTAAGGGGGGGGGCATTTTTAAGATTCAGTATAGCGTGAAATTGAAATCTTTTTGGCATGTGAAATATACAATATGAATATTCTTCCTGCTTTCTGGAGGCTGGGGAGATTAGGGGGAGTGGGCAGACCACTCCAAGATTCACCTGTAGATGGTGAAAGAGGAAAAGTAGGAAAAGCCCATTTTTGTGCTTCTCAAGCCTGTGTCTATTAATTATTAGATTTTTAACAAAAACAACAACAATAGCATTCAAACTGTGTGTTGGGCACCATCTTATTTGCTTGTTCATCTATAGGCAGATTTTTTTTTTTAGATGCTGAAGAAGGTGAATTCTCTGGAAGATTCATCTTCCGCTTCTTGCTGTGGAGTTTGTGCACACTGTGCCTCAGTTTCTCATTTGTGAAAGGAATAGCAGCGTTTCTTAGCTCATGAGGTGGTTAAGAGAATTAAATTATTTAATGTCTATAAAATGGGTTCTGAAACAAAAGAAGTCTTCAACAAATGTTTTTTTTTTTAAGTCTAATTTATTTATTTTAGAGAGAGAGAGTGAGCGAGTACCTGTGAGAAGGGGGAGGGGCAGAGGGAGAAGGAGAGAGAGAGTCGTAAGAATACTCCCTGCTGAGTGCAGAGACTGACCTGGGACTCGATCTCACGACCTTGAGATTAGGACCGAAGTCTAAATCAAGAGTCAGACACTTAATGGACTGAGCCACCTAGAAACGTTGGTTATTGTTGCCAGTATTACTACTGTTGTCTTACTTGCTTTTGATGGCTCTTCAGAGAAGAGACGTAGAGATTCATCTCTGTGAAGTACAGATTAGTAGCCTCAGTCTCATTTTCTCATTGCTGAAACTGAGGTTAATAACGTAGAAATTGATCATTGCCTGAAGAAGCAGAGGAAATACTTTCTGGTTTGCTACCGGGGTGTATAATAAACTCAAAGATTTTTATACCATGAAGCAACAACCATTTTATTAGGCCATTTTATTATGGTTTCTGTGGAAGGGGATAGAACAGTCCATAGCGAGGTTGGTTTGGAGTAGAGGCTCCACAGACCCTGGGACCTCAACTGAGAGAACTCAAATGAACTGGTGCTGGATTCCTCTGGAAGCTTCTTAATTCAGATGTCTTGGGCCTGTGCTGGTATGATGCAAAGGGTGGGTTCATTCGGGATGGGTGATTAGAATGCCCCCTTGTGGGGGCACCTGGGTGGTGCAATCGGTTAAGTGTCCGATTCTTGATTTCGGCTCAGATCATGAGCTCAGGGTTGTGAGATTGAGCTCTACATTGGGCTCTGTGCTGAGTGTAGAGCCTGCCTAAGATCCTCTCTCTCCCTCTGCCCCTACCTCCACCAGGGCGGGGGTAGGGGGAAGAATGCCTCCATGTGGCCTGTCCCTGTGGCTTGGGCTTCCTCACAACATGGCAACTTCAGGGTAGTCAGACTTCTCACATGGCCACTGGGAGTGTTCTTGTGACAAAGGGAGTAGCTGCATGGTCCTTATTTTTTTTATTATTATTATTATTTTTTCTTTTTTTCTCTTTTTAAAAGATTTAAATACAGTTTAGGTAACATCTAGTTTATTATTACTTTCAAGAGTAGAATGTAGTGATCCAGCAGTTGTGTATAATGCCAGATGCTCATCACATCATGTGCCCTCCTTAATGCCATCACGCAGACACCCCATCTCCCCACCCAGCTCCCCTCCAGCAACCCTCAGTTTGTTTCCTAGAGTTAAAAGTCTCTTATGGCTTGCCTCCCTCTCTGTTTGTATCTTATTTTTTCTTCCCTTCCTCTATGTTCATCTGTTTTGTTCCTTAAATTCCACACATGAGCAAAATCATATGTTCGTTGCCTTTCTCTGACTGCCTTATTTTGCTTAGCATAATCCCCTCTAGCTCCATCTATATTGCTGCAAATGGCAAGATTTCATTCTTTTGGTGACTGAGTAGTATTCCATTGTGTGTGTGTGTGTGTGTGTGTGTGTGTCACATTTTCTTTATGCATTCATCTGTCGGTGACCTCTTACTTCGGCTGTTGTGGACATCATGGCTATGTAAATATTGGGGTACGTGTGGGGTGTGTGTGACTCACTATTTTTGTATCCTTTGGATAAATACCTAGAAGAGGCTGCTTGGTCTTTAATGAGCTTAGAAGTAACAAGCATTGGTCAAAGTAGATGAAACCTAGCTGGATTCAAGGGAAGGGGCCATAGACTTCCGTTTTCTTTTTTCTTTTCTTTTTTTTTTTTTTTAGATTTTATTTATTTATTTGATACACAGAGACCACAGTTGGCAGAGAGGCAGGCAGGGAGAGAGGAGGAAGCGGGTTCCCCGCTGAGGAGAGAGCCTGATGTGGGGCTGGATCCCAGGACCCCGAGACCATGACCTGAGCCGAAGGCAGAGGCTTTAGCCCACTGAGCCACGCAGGCGCCCCAGACTTCCATTTTCCATGGAAGACGTGTCGTAGACTTTGCAGCTCAGTTTTATAACAGTGGACCTTTGGTGTTACCTTTGCGTCTCGATGTAGACCATATTGCTCCAGCCAATATGGCGGTGTTGCCATCTTGGAAGCCATTTGCATTCACACTCACTGCAATTTCTTTCCTGTGAATATTCAGGTTCCCACTTACTCGGCCTGCTTCTGTGCGTCCCTGTGCATGCACGCGCACACGTGCGCACATCGGCAGCCCCTCCTGTCTTCCTCATTCCACCGTGTTACTCGCTGTCCTTTCCCCTTCTACTGCTTCGTTTCCAGTGGATTCAATTAGTTCTCTTCGCTGCCGTAGCAATAAAACAGCTCCCTCCATAGCATTAGAATGAGTCTCTCTCATTATTTCATTTAGATTGTTGTTATGTTTGAAAACTTGAGGGCAGGGCAGGCAGGAGGAAAGGAATGTTAATTTGCAGGGAGTCCCTGTTGTGTGGAGGGGGAGCCGCTGAAGGGGAGCCGAGAAGCGGCCACTTGATGTACTCGTGGACACAGAAAGAGGCGAGGGGTGCTTTAGGTCGCACCCCCCCACCCCCAGCTCATGCTGAGCCCCACGACCTTACAGGAGCGGCCAGCTGTGTAGGTCCTGGCCGCAGCCTGGTTGGGAATGGCCGGCTGCCACAGCTCCTCTGTCCACTTGAGAAGGGCCATTTCCCCCGAAAACTGCGCGCTCATGTGTATATACGTTCCGTTCCCCTTCGTCCTCTCCAATTATGAAAGTGCTTTTTCACGGCGGCCATCATCGGGAAAATGCAGTAGGTGGCAGAGACCGAGTTGAGGATCCTTCTAATTTGACTCCCAGAATGTCAGAGAACATTCCACCAAGCAAGGAGCGAAGCTCTGTGAGTGCCGGAGCGACAGTGATTATGTAGGGATGGCATATCCATAATTACAAAGCACTCAGGGTTTTTTGTTCATCATCTCTGTTGAGGGTCTCCCTTTCAGAAGCTTGAAATGTCATCAGGTAGCTGAATAGTGCTAACAGACTTGTGTTTCATTCCGGCTTCACACTCGACCGGATGAGGAGCTGTATGTGTTACTAAACTGAAAAGCATCTTAGTGGGGCGAAACAAAAGGACCGATGGGGAGTGAACCGGTCTGGATTGAGCTCTGACTACCTTTTCTGTGGTCCTCCACGGCTGGGCTTGCGCAGGGCAGCGCGGTGGTGTTTGCAGGAAATGATGATTAGATCGTCTGGAGGAAGCTCCGTGGGAAAGGCTGGGGCGGCTGCAGTGGGCAGTGGTCCCAGCCCGAGCTGGATGAAAGGAAGTCCCTAGGTCGTGAGGCCTTAGATTGTTAAAAAAAAATTGGCTTTCCCACCGTGTTTCTGTGATGGGTAAGTTCGAAATCCGCTCGGCTGTTTCATCTTCTTTCCTTTTTTTCATCCTAAGATGAAATCTGTGACTGTTGGAAAGCTTTGCCAACCAGGGAGTGATTCAGATGTGCTTTGGAAATACAGGTCGGTTTGGACCAGGAAGGTGTTCCCAGGTTCGTTTGCTTTATTAATAAATAGGTCACAAAAAGGCAAGTTTCATCAAAGACTGCGGGGTTTAAGTCACTCATTACGCCGACTGATTATCATATCAGGGTGTTGGGCTTTTCTCCAACGTGGCCCAGCCCGCTCTAGATATGTTTCGCCATTGCAAAGGGCCAGCCGAATGGGCCCATTGGAAAGTATTATTAATAACCTGGAGACCTAAAATGGAGATGCTTTGTTGGGGGTGTGTGTGCGGATCTGTGTACTTGGATGAGAAAGACCATTCTGCCCGTGAAAAATGAGATCTTAAAGTTATGCGAGAGCGAGGGAAAAGTTTAGTAATTAATCACATGGGTCCTAATGAGAGGAAATCAGTGTGATAAAAGGATTTGTCTGAATGGATTATGGGCAAATTTAAAAGAAGGAGAGAAAAAAAGCCACAAAGGGCATTGCTGGCTTGGGCTTTCGGCTCTTTAGAAATCCTCAATCATTCTTACAGTCAATTCTGCCTTTCCTCAATAACCCCAAACGTGAAACGCGGCTCTCTCTTCATGTCTTAGATTAACCGCTAACTGCAAACCGTACATTTAATGACGTACTGAGTATTTGTCTTCCAAAAATACACTTGAACGCTGTTTATTTCCCTGATAGGTCCGCTATGATGCATTTGAGGTGCCATATTGCTAAGTACGTACTGTACTTTAATATCTGTACCCGTTAGTTCCAACTGTTTAGGAACTGCTAAGGAAGCAGCTGTGTGGGGCCCCCACAATTACAGATAGAGTTTCTCTCATAAACTGTTTAATTGTTTGCTTCTGGAAACAATTAGACTGACGGTAATATGGAGCGAGTGTCGTATTGCAGCCGGCAATCCTCTTTATGAGTTTTCTTAGCAAAATACCATGTTGACATATGCCGGGCCCACAAAGAAGATTCGGTTATAGGGTGGCCTGACTTCCAAGGAAATTGTGTTCCGTGGTCGGCTCTCCGGGAAGATGGCATTGCCAAGGGGAAGTCGGTCTGTAAGCAATGCTGTCTTGGCGCTGGGTACGGGCGCTCTACCCCCTTTGCTGCAGTGGGCAGAGGGTGGGAGGGGGGACCCTGTATCTTTCTTCAAAGCTGAGTGAGTAGCATGGAGTGTGATGCATCGCTTCGGACACTGGGCCCGCCCGGGAGGCATTCCACAGGGCTGTGGCACAGGGCTGTGGCTTGCAAAGCCCCAGTATGTTATGCCTGTTGTCTTTGTTGGACTGGCCAGGTCTCGGAACCCTCAGTGGTCCCTGGGCAGAATGACCTCACAGCTGCCCCCTGGTGGTTGACTTCAGTTGGGTCCTTACTTTATGGCCAACTTTTTGCTATGAGCTTTTTCATGCCCAATGATCTTGTTTTATCCTCCCAAGTACGTAGGAGTTTGTGTTATTATTTCTGTTTGACAGATGAGGAAACCAAAGCTTAGCAAATGAAGTGACAAGTCTTTGTCTCAAATCCAGCCCTCTGGCTCTAAACTCCAGGCTCTTAACAACTTTTGGACATAGCTTCCTAGAAGAGATCTTAATAAGGACAAGAGATTTCTTAGTCCCAGGTTTTTTGTTTGTTTATTTTTGTTTTACATTCTTTTTTAATTTCACAAAGGCCAATCAAAGCACCAAAGAAGTGGATTCCACTCATTCAT
Organism: Mustela lutreola; assembly: GCF_030435805.1. Lineage (NCBI taxonomy): Eukaryota > Metazoa > Chordata > Mammalia > Carnivora > Mustelidae > Mustela > Mustela lutreola. Next base: position 3,654,979 of record NC_081306.1, on the reverse strand, counting down.
GGTATTATTTCCTCCTTCGATAATCAGTTTATTCGATTTTGCCGTATTTGTTCAGCGTCTGCAATGTGTCAGAGAGAGTGGTAGGCATAGATATATAGCAGTGCTTTCCTGAAGCTCCCTAGTGGAGGAGAGTGGGGCATAGAATAGCCAGTGGACAGAGGTATAGACAAAGTAAGTTCAGGCAGTGAGAATTACTAATATGCACAACATCTTAATAATTACTGACTCGGCTGTGGTTCTTATGTTTGGGATGGTTGCAAAAGGCTTTTCTAAGGTTTCATCTGAGTTGAAGCCTGAATCATGACAAGGAATTAGTTTTTGAAAGAGCTGGGGAAAGAGCAAGTTCCAAGTCCCTGGTAAAGGTATGAGCTTGGTGTGTTCTAGGAACCTAAAGAAAGCCAGAGTGTCTGAACTAATCCTTGACAGCTGTTCTTAAGGCCCCCTTGAGGAGCCTCTAGTCACGTGGCCCATCCATCCATGCTTCCATTCATCCTCACGTCCACGCATTAATATTCCAGCATTCATAATCTACCATCATACATAGGTTTGTCTGTCCAGAAGCTATCCAAGCATCCATCTGTCCATCCATCCATCCAACATCTGTATACCTATCCCTTCATATATCTCTTTATTTGCTCAGGAACTGTCTGTTCATCCATCCACCCGCCCCTTCCCCATCCCTCTCTCCATCTGTATTCCAGAATCCCTCATCTATCCACCACACAGCTGTTTATTTAGCTAGCTGTCCGTCCGTCCGTTCGTCCTCCATCTGTCTGCGCATCCACCTGTTCACCCACCTACTTACCCATCCGTCCATCCTTCCCTCCCTCCATCCGTCCATCCACCCACCAGGTTCATGACAGCCTACTCTACCATTCCCGTTGCAGAGAGAGAGGAAAATAAGATGTAATTATTCCTTTCAGGTTCTCTACTACTATCTACTCTCCACTACTGAGAGAGACAGAAATTAATGCAAATAATATGAAAAGTGGGTTTACAGGCTAGTGTTCAGAGGACTAAGGGAGCCTGAGGGAAGCAGTGATGACCTCTGCCAGGAGAGTCAGGGAAGGTTTCACTGAGGTGGGGACATGCGAGGCACGCCTTGGAGGAGGAGTTTTTCCAGGTAGGAGGAAAGAGGAAACTGCATACCTGAAGGCCCGAAGGTGGGAAAACCGTGACACGCATGAAGGGGGTTTAAAGGTGAATGGCGTTAGCTCAGGGCCGTAAGGGGAGGTAAGGGGAACCTTTGTGTTCTAGGTCAAAGGTCATAAAATGGAAGCCACAGGTTACATTTGACTTGCAGCTCTGCGTTGTTCAGCCTGACTGAGGTTTTCAAGAACAAATTCCTGTCCCAGTTTTTAATGAGGAGACCTTACACACCAAAACCCAGATTTCCAACTTCTTTTGGAACCATCAGAAAACCTGCCACCAGAGGGCTCACCTTCCTCCAGGGTAGCACTGGGCCAGCCATCCAGTCAAGGCTGCCATCTTCAGTTGAAACCCGGGTTCCTGTCTGCCCCAGGCTCGCCCTCCCCAACTCTGTCCCTCCTACTGGAGCTGAGTATCTGTTTTCTTTTATGACCACTCTTAACAACTGTTGCCTGTCTTCAGAGCAAAGAGGAAAGTAAAATATTTCCTTTCCTTATGTCACTGTTAAAAGAAGGAAAACAAAAGCTAGCCTGCGAGGTCTGTTTCATGAAAAGTGAGAGAGAAAGCACATTTCTTTGGATACGTGAAGAATCCTCTATCTTTGACATGCAGAGTAGTATGTCCTTGTAGGAAGGCTACAACTCTGGGTGGTGTTACAGGAAAACACACAGTCCCACACACGGACGGACACACGCACACCTGCTTCTTTCCTTCACGGTACCTCTTCGTCCCTGAAAGACACGGGAGGCTATAACCCTGACTGCAGGACATGAGGAATCTTGAAGAATTTGAAGCAGAGGTGTCACCCAGGTATTGTTTGATCAGTGACGTAGTGAAAGCACCCTGGGTACGTGGGGAAACTTGGTGATGATGATGATGGTCTTGTGATGGGGAAGGGCACTGGACAAATCTACAAATGGAAAAGCTCCTAACAATTTCTGGCGATAAGGAAAGAAGAGAGTCTGAGTTAAAACAGGACGGTGGCCGGGAGGAGTCGTGAGCAAGGGCCAGATGGGGATTTAGACAGAGAAGCGCGCTCAGTTGTGTGACTGCCTCGTTCTCATCCCGCCCCATAGAAGAACCCAGGTCTGCAAACTCCGAGTTGACCACCAGCCTTCCTGCAGAGACAGAGGCAGCTACAGCCTCTTGAAACCTACAGTATATCCTTGTAGTGAGACTGCTTTGTTGATAAAAATGATTCCTGTGGGAAACAGATGTCACTGGTGCTGGTGCAGAAAGATGGGGAAAGATAAAGAATTATAATGGAGTTGAAAACACTGTTTAAAAAAAAAAAAAAGACCTAACAGTATAGCACACAGCAAAGAAGCAAAACTGCTTTGAAGCTACATATCTTCCCTGCTCCTGATAGTGAAAGCCTATGAAACTTCATCCATCATTTAAAGAACTGAAGCAAAATTTGTTAGAGTAGCAACTTCACTTCTCAGCCTGTGTGTATTCTCTGTTTTAGAAGTTCAGAAACAATCTGGGGGCAGGTCCCTAGTCATGTGTTTCTCATATCATGTTAAGAACCCCTTATCTGTGTTTCTAGTTTCATCAGTTTCCCATACAGTCAGGATTGCCATGTAAGACTGAGCAGGTTGTGCACTGCTCAACTCTAGGACACTGTCTACATAGACCCTAATGTGAATGGTGCTCTTTAGATTTATACCTTGTTCAGCATGCACAACTGTTCTTAGTGGACCTATTAGATCACAGTAATTGCAATATTACATTATTTTGACTGTTGTAGCTTTGTAGTATGTTTGAAATTGGGAAGCATGGTTCTCCATCTCCTAGTACAGCTTCATAAAACCTACGTTCAAATCTCTGTTCTAACACTTAATAGGGTATGTGACCTTAGGCAAATTATTTAACTACCTTGAACCTTACATTCCTTATCTTTAAACCAGCTACAGTTGCAAAACCAACCTTTAGCTTAGGCTCTGGAATCACATTGTTTGGGTTTGAACCTCCCTCTGCCACCTCCCAGCTGAGCGACTCAGAAAAGTCAGTTAAATTCCTGTCCCTTCATTTTATCATCTGTAAAATGGGATAATTGTAACATGTAGTTCATACAACTGTCGTAAGGATCAAATGAGTTAATCAATGTCAAGTGCTTAGAACAGAGCACAGCATGTGCTAGGTGTTCAATAAAGGCTAGACCTCACTATGGTGAGGACTTGGTTGGTACAGGGTCTGGTGTACCGTCGTGGCTCGATAAAGATTAGCATTTTAACTCAAAGAGCAAAATGCCTATTTTCTGGGTTTAAGATTTAATATCCTCCATAAAACGTGGTCCCTGTGCTGCAGGGTCTGGAGAACATCCCAGGGCCTGACACATAGTAAGTGTGCAATTAGTTGGACGGCTGTTCTGTGCTGTGCGAACAGTCAGGTGTGTTGACCAGAAGGAGGGAGGACCAGCCGGACTCGGGGAAGCAGGAACTTACCAAGTTTTTCTTTGCTGCAGCAAGAGTAGGAGCGTCCTACTCCGGATACAAAGAAATTTGTTTTTATGATTTAAAATTTTATCTGCAATTTATTCATTAATTTACATTTCTATACTTCATTGCCATTTCATGTCGTTTTATTTTAATTTCTTAGTCTCCTCCTTTTTTTTAATAGACCTTTTAAGAGCAATTTTAGGTTCACAGCGAAGTTGATAAAGTACACCGATTTCTCGTATGTTCTCTTCCTCCCCCACCAGAGTAGTACATTTGTTGCAGCTGATGGACCCGCTCTGACACATCATTATCAGCCAAAGTCCAGAGATTTCATTTGTGTTCCTTCTTGGTGTTGTCCGTCCTGTAGGTTGGGACAGATTTATAATGATGCACATCAAACACTGTGGCAGACAGCGTCTTTTCGCTGCCCTGAAAATCCTCTGCAAAGTTCCTCGGCACCCCTCCCTCCAGCCCTTGGCAACCACCAACTCTGACCGTCGCGATAGTTCTGCCTTTTCCAGAATGTCATACACTATGGAGCTTTTCAGGATGGGTTTCCTTCACTTAGCAGCATGCATTTCAAGTTCCTCCAGGTCTTTTCATGGCTTGATCGCTCTTTTTTTTTTTTAATTTGCATTTCCCTGATGACATAGGATGGGGAGCATCCTTTCTAACTTATTTTTGTATCCATCCACCCAGGACATTCTGGTCCCGTGGAATTCCTCTTTCTTTTTCCTCTCCCGGGTGCCTCTTTTAGGGGCGCTCTCAAATTCCTAGAACTTTCTAGAACTAAGGTGGTGGGGATGGTCTGGGTGCAGGTGTCTACTCGGGCTGGGCTGCTAGAGAAATAGAACCACTGGAAGTCAAGGCTTGAGGCTGTTTTGTTCGGTGTTGAGTTTGCAGACCCAACGATGGTGTCTGGGACTTTGAAGAATCATAATAAATGTAATATATATGCTCCCGAGTTGGGTTCTGGACTGGAAGGAACTTTTTTCCCTACAGGGAGATGTTTCCCGTTAAGGGACAGACGATTCTTGTGTGCTCTCTCTCTTGAGCCCCCAGCATAACTTGCAGCCTTCGTAGAATGTCGCAAAAAGATTGTTCCAGCACCCGAGATGGGGTAGTAGAGCTACATTCCTTCTTGGGTCCATGCTTTACCCATTTCCCCCAACTCTTCACCCCAAAGGGGAGCGAGGACTAGGAAGCTCCGAATAGAGCCGTAACTTCTGCCTCTTTCTTACCGGTTGAAACAATGTCTTTGCTCTAATCATTGTATCATTCCGGTCTGATGCCTGTATTGATCCCATCATCAATCCTTCTTTTAGTTATTTCTAATTGGTTACAGATGTTCATCATTGTCTCTGCCTAACAGATTCTTCATCCTGTCAATACCTGTGCTCAAATTGCTATTGTTTTGTAGATTTAACCCATTGTCAGGATCCTTTGAGGGCACCCACACTCAACCTCTTTTACCTAGTTATTGGGCCAAGCCTGCTGCTCCGAGTCCTTCTTTCCTGTGTGTGTGTGTGTGTGTGTGTGTGTGTGTGTGTGTGTAACTGCCTGGGGCTTCAGTAGGGTCTAGACCAGGGGTGTGCCTGGGTGGCTCAATCTCTTAAGCATTGACTCTTGATCTCAGCTCAGGTCTGGATCGCAGGGTTGGGAGTTCAAGCCCCATATTGGGCTCCCTGCAGGGGGTAGGGCCTACTTAAAAAAAAACAAAAACAAAAAACGTGGGTCTGGACCACCTGTGGGTCTGGCCTTTCTCACTAACCTGACCTTGAGAATGGATAGACCTTTGGCTGATTTTGTATCCTTTACAAGGACATAGTGAGCACTTCAGGTGTGTGTGTGCAGCCACCTGCATACAAGCCAATATGGGCCCCGCCTTGTATGGCTTACAGTCTAGCTGTGCAGACCCGCATTAATACCCTAACCAGGTGAGGGTGTGTGCTAGGAGGTACTGCCTGAGTTTACGGCAGGGCCATGAGCCTCTAGCAGGCCTGCTGTGGAGCTTGGGTTGTGACCAGAAGAAGAGATCTTGAGATTGGCTAGGGTTCAATGGCTGCAGAGGGGAGGCAGAGCCCTCCTTAGCAGAAGAGATGGCCATGCAGAGAGCGAGCGAGTGGGGAGCATGAGGGATAAAACACCAAGAGGTAGGGTGCAGGTGTTCCCTTCCTTTACGGAAACCTCGGCTAAGATGGGGAATCTCGGTTGTGTTCCACTAGCCTAACGGTTATGACCTGCTTAGACTACTTAGTGAGTGGTTGCCATGTCCCAGCTACCCACCTGTGTTTATATGTATTAATTTAATCCTCATCATGGTCTTCTGGGTAGATGTTGTCTTTCCCATTTTAAAATCAGGGAGGAAGTCATGGTAGAGATACCAAATCAAAAGGAACAGGATGTCTAGGTACTGGGAAGGACTGGAGTCCATGGGGTTGTGATGCATGTTGGGGTTAGGACCAGACTCCCAGATGTCCAGGAGGCAGGAAGTTGTCTGCAAGTTGGAGAACTGGTCTCACTCAATTGACCTGCCTTGGACCACTCTCCTGCACCTTTGGCCTTCTGGCATGCAGGCCAAATCCATCTTCTAAGAAGACTGCTCTGACCTCAGGCAAGGGCATGCAAGGCCCAGGAGTTCACGTAGGAAGCTTGAGGCGTATGGGAGAAACTTGTTCCAGCCTGTAGGTCCCAAGGCTGTTCTGCTCTCTGCCCAGCTGCTTCTCCAAGACCGAGGATGGCCCAGGGCTGCAGAAAATGCCACCTGGTGGCTAGCTCCTGGCTTGCCTCCCAGCAGGCTTCAACCTGATTTCAAGAACAGGGTTGGCAAAGGTAAACCCAGCAACGCCCACAGGGTCTCCAGAGTAGACAGTTTCCTGCCCCATCTAGGTGCACCTGGGAGTGTCGGAAGATTCATCCATTTACCAGAAATCTGCCAAGCACTGGGCACCATGCTGGGAGCTGGGTGACGGGCTGGGACAGGGCAGACGCTAAGTCAACAGAAGGATGAGGAGAAGTTGTCCAGCTGAGAAGTGTGCTTGGGCGACAGCCCTGCAGGATCGCAGGCAGAGGGCAGGAGCCCGTGCAGAGCTCCGAGGGGGCATTCAGGAGATGGAGTTCACGGTGTCTGGTCCTAACAGCAAGCCATGCAGCTGCAGAGAAGGAGGAAGAACATCCGGAGCGAAGGGCTTCGCCAGCGCCGGTGTGTGAACAGATTGTGTTTCCGCGGAAGGCAGGGATGAGCTGTGGAAGGTTTCTAAGCAAGGGAGTGACTTGCTCCGATGGAAATAGTGAAGACACATGGCTCTTGCTGTGGGACTGGCCAGTGGGCCGGCTGGGGCGAGAGGAGAATCCGGAGGGACAGTTAGAATCCCAGCACGGGCGGTGGCCTGGGCTGAATTAGGGACGCAGAGCAGGGATGGAAGGCAGTGGACGGAGTCCAGGAATAAGGGGGCGGATTCTAAAGGGCTCAGTGGGGAGAGAGCAGCACCCAGGCTGACTTCTGGGCGGAAGGAGCTCCTAGTCTGTGATGCTGGGAACACAGAGGGACGAGGAGGTGTTGGGGGGGAGGTGAGGAACGCTGCTGGGGTCATCTGGCAACGCCCGAGGGAGGTGCCCACTGGCAGTCGGAGTCAGAGACCTGGGGTTCCGTGGGTGACGTGGACTGGTGGTGGTTTGCAGAGCTGCCAGAGGGAGAGGAGGGTGAGAAAGGGCATGTTCTTGGCCAACGAAGAGCAGGCATCACTCTCTGGGCCTTCCTTTAATATTTACAACATGTTCCATTTTACAGAAGACGAAACAGAGGCACAGAAAAGCTAAGGGTCATATGTGGCTTCATAGGCAAGCTGAGATTCAAACCATCTGGGTGTGTAAGTGCACGTGTGTGTACATATATGCACCTGTGCGTATGTGTGTGTGCACACGCATGTGTTTCCCCCAATCCTGCCATCTTGCTTTCCCTGTGCCGAGCAGTGTTTGAAAATAGCCACTGTCACCTTTGCCAACTTGGGACATGTCATTAGCTTCATTCCATGGGCTGTCTAGTGTTGACGGCCCTTAGAACAGGGATGGCGCGTTGCTCTTAGAGCTTGGGACTCAAATGACGGGTAGCAGAATGAAGGAAGGGTCATGGAACCACGAGTGGTGATGTGGGATTTCAAAGAAGGTTCTTTTTTGCACCCCGCCACATGGGCAGCTGCCGTGGCTGTGAACGTAGATCTTGGTGAAATCACTTTCCCACCGAAGAACAAGAGATCAGGAAATAATTGCGCTCAGCGCGCTGTGTGTGCATGAACTCGCTGCGGTATTATTTGAGGTAAGAGCAACCTTGCAAAAGGCTATCTTCTGATCCCGTCAGCTGGCTCTTTTACTCAGAAAAAAGCTTAGACATAAAAGAAGAGAAATAGCTTGAGGGGAAGAGACGGAAGATGGGGGAAGAAATAAATATTCGGGATTGGTGGTGTAGAGCCGTGGTTTTGAGTCCTCTTGGCTGCTGGAGCACGGCACAACGGAGTCCACGGGAAGCGTTTTGTGAGAAAGCAGGCGAGCAAGGCCACTGGGCTTTCAGAGGCTGTAACCTTATTAGAAGTTCGGTTTTGATCCTTGGAAGCAGACTTTTGTGTGTGTGTGAAAAGGAAACAAATCATGGCGTGAAATTCTGTTCCACTGAATTTATTCTGAAAGATGCTCCTGTTCAGTGGGCCAAGGCGTTAGGAAAATCCAGAGTCGCCACTAAGAAGCCAATTCTAAGGGATTTGGATTGTCAAGGCCCAGTCCTGAGGAGCTGGGTGCTGCTTGCCATCGTTTGAGTCGTGCTGGGGCTGAAAAGGCTGGTTCCCTGAACAGCCCTGAAATAAAGGTCTGGTCCGAAGGGGCTTGAAGCTGGGATCAGAACATATGAACCAGATTCTAAATCAGATCCAAAGACCAGACAGCCAGTCATTGTTTTAAGAAGAGAGATTCAATGGATGTTGATCACACCCTTCTGTGAGTAGGACTCAGGACTGGAACGCATCCTCAGCTAAAGGGCTGTGACAATCTTCATGTGCCTTTAGGCCCTGCATGGGCTTGTGGCTTCTCTGTACCTCTCTGAATCTGCTGGGACTGGTCCAGAGGGGACACCTTCATTGGCTTAATTAAGCACCATCGCCCCCTAGTGGACAGAGCCCTCTATAATAAGCCTCGTGGTACTTCTTGGCCAACCTATGGTAGTACCTTCTTTGAGTTTGATGACCAGGTCTAGCCCAATCAGTGGCTAACTCAAGACCAAGCCATCGTACTTTGCCAAGTGGACCATGTGGGGCAGGGGTACTGGATGTGGCTGGACCACGGCTGGTTTGTGCAGTGCACACTTTCAGTTACAGGAGAGGGTTTGGCTCCAAGCTGAGTTACAAGACTGGTGAATGGTTGGAATATTAATCAGCCACTGTGTTAGCAGGGGAGACCAACAAGAGCATGTAGGTTGAGTAGAAAGTCAAGAATCTCAAGAGTGATGCAAAGACCTTCCTAGCCTCATCTAGTCTAGTCTATCGGGGTGTGGAATATCTTGGGCCTTGGGTCAAAAGGCAAGGTTCAAAAACAGGCACCACCACTTACTAACTGTGTGACCTTGGGAAGCTAAGTTACCCAGCCAGAGCCTCAGTCTCCCATCCTGTGAGCTGGGTGAACAACAGTGACCACCTTTAAGGGTGGTGAGGACAAGTCTGGACCCTAACTCCTAGCCTCCTGGCACCCAGCATGCACATAATGACACTGAAATACGGAAACGCAAGCCCCTTTTAGTGCCGAATGGATTGTAAAAGGAATGTGTCCACTGAGGAGCATGTGAGTGGGATCTAACGTGTGTAAAGGTTCTAGTGATTGTAGCCAGCAGAACTTGGCAGACCGGCCACGCTTTCTAGGTCGGGATCCAGAGAGGAGAGCTTACGGATGGTGTTAGTGGTGACACTTCTGCCTGTCTCGTTTGCTGACTCACTCATTTGTTGATCCATTTATTTTATCCATCCATCCGTCCGTCCGTCCGTCCATCCATCCATCCATCCATCATCTATTGGCCCATCTGTCCGTCATCTCTGTACGCACACGGCATTTTGTAACCCAGAAACATTCAGCGGATGCCTGCCATGTGCCTGGCGCTGGGGATCCAGGGGTGAAGACCATAGACACCCTGACTTTACAGAGCTTGCCTTTGGGGAGGGGTGGGGGGTTCCAGAAGATGGTACATAGAAGCAAAGTCATTGCAGAGGGGACCATATAACGAGCTTCCACATGACCTGCCCGTTTTCTCCTCATGGCACCACCGTGAGGTAAGATGGTCTTATTATCCCATTTTATTTAATTAATTTTGGGGGAAAGATTTTATTTGTTTGACAGAGATTACAAGTAGAGAGAGAGAGAGGGGGGGGGAGGAAGCAGGCTCCCCCCTGAGCAGAGAGCCCGATGTAGGGCTTGATCCCAGGACCCTGGGCCCACGACCTGAGCTGAAGGCAGAGGCTTTAACCCACTGAGCCACCCGGGTGCCTCTTATCATCCCATTTTAAAGAGGAGGCAAATATGACTGGGGGAGAGCAGCTGATTGCCAGTGTAGCCATTAACCATGCGGTAGCTCCGCTCGGAGCCGAGCCTTCTCCTTGAAATGGCACCAGGTAGACACAGCCAGTCAGGGGCAGAGCCTCCTGACTCTAGATCCTGTATTCCTGTTGACTTCCCCATAATGGAACTTACTGAGGGAAGGAAGAAATATGAGCTGAAGGGGGGGGGGGGCCCGGAAAGGAAGGTTTTCAAAATAGGAGTTTGTAAATCAACCTTACGAAGGTCCGTGAATTGCAAGGGCAAAAAAAAAAAAACAATAGCTCCATAGTTACTTTTATTTTTATTTCTGGTTTTAAGCTCCCATAGCACACTCTTGTCTGAGTAGTTTGGGTGCTTCAGCTGCTTGGATTGGGAAGCAGATCCTCACTCTTACGGATAAAGCAATGCCATGGTCATCTTCACTGTCTCACTCCACAAAGTCTCCCCTGTCTCTGCAGTGCTCACACTGGCCCCCGGTTTTTGCCATTTCTTCTCCCTTTTCTAGTGTGTGCACCTCCAAGGGCTGCAAGGCACATGCCCAGTGGGGACCAGACGGGTGTCAAGATGAGTGAAGGGGCCTCTCTGGGAATCTGCTTCCTCCAGGGGGTGGCTGTGACTCCCCACCGTCCTTGTCTGGGGGTCGAGGGCGCCGAGTATGGTCACTGCGGCTCATTTCAGAGAAACACAGGTCAAGTTTTCGTGCCTCATGGCTTGAATTTTCAATCTTCACGTGGTTGCCACCCAATGAAACACAAACCTGGAGTGCGGGCCAAACCAAACACACCAGGCCGTTTGGATCGTAGGGTGAGTTCTTGATGTCTGGCTTCCGACATGCTGGTCACGGGACAGTGATGGCTGTTATCCTCTCTCCGACCGGGCACCCACGTCCTTAGCCATGGCTGGCACACCACCGCCGATACTAACTAAATATTTCTCAGTGGCCACAGTGTGCAGAGGTGAAGTCAGGCTCGGGGTTCCGCTGATGAGGGACGGAGCTCCCGCTCAGACTCACGCGGGCGGTGCTTGTCGTTTTCAGGCAGACTGGTTCACTGCCCGTCTGCAGTGTCCCTGGCACTGCGGTCAGCAGGGGGACCCTTAGCGGGACTCAGAGCTGCGTGGTGGTGGAGCCCACCGTGGGGATGAGAAATGTAAAGGCTAAGGCCCAACCCTCCCACTTCATGGGGGACGGGGAGGGGCTGGGGACGTGAGGGGTCTTGTCCCATGTCACATATGAGGGGGTGCGGCACGGTACCCAACTAGGTTTTTGAGGCTGTGCTTTCTCCCATAATGCCCCACATTGGTGGCTTTCCTGTCCTGTCTGTCTGCTTTTGCCTGAGCACGTTGAAGTCAACAAACATAGTTGACATCATTCTTTTAAATCGGCAGTTTTGCTGTTTGCTTGCAAAGGGAGTGTGTCTTCTGGGGGAAGGCAGTCTGATCCCTCTCTCGGTTTCTTGAACAAACGCCGGGATCAGAAAACCGGCTCCTGGGTGATAGGAATTCAAGGCAGGAGATCCCTCCGGGGGGCAGTGGGCCAGGAGCTGAGAAGTCCGGATTTGCCTGGACCTGCCAGTCCTGCTAGGGAGCTACCAGCGGCATCCTTGGACCCAAAGCCGTAAGGCCCAATTGGTTCCCTGTGTCTTGTGTTGCAAAAGTTGACTGGGAAGGGCCACCCATGCCTTGTTCTTCCTAATTGAGAGAAGGGATGAGTTGATATCACAGATCAGGTTTTATTTGTTTGGCCTAGAGCCTTCTAAGACCATTTGGAATCAGTGGCTACTATTTTAAAATTGGGAAATTTCACATAAAAATCCGGCTTTCTTGCTTCTTAAAGAAAAATTAGAATATGGAACTGCACTGGGGCCGTATGCCCGTGCAGTCCCACGCCACAGGTGCTGAGTGTGGCGTCCCTGTACACAGGGACGTAGGGTTCTTGAATTTGCCACAGCCGCTGCCTTGCCCAGCCGTTGACTTACAACCTGCTTCACTTACTGAAGGTCGTTCCCTGGCTCCCACCGGCATTTGGGTTTGTGAACCCAGGTTCAAATCCGTGTCGGAGGTGGGTGGGCAGCCCGAATCGGCATGCTAGCTCTCTCCAGGCAGGGGATGACCCCCAGGAGCCGAGTCAGTCCCGCTGGGAATCTTTCCACTCCCGGACACCTTTCCTTTGTACCATGCCCCGTGTAAGGTGAGCGCATGTCTCTGTCTGTGTGCCACAAGCCGCTGAGGTCTGCTCTCTCTGCTGTCCCCTGCCAACTTGCCCCTTCTTGGGCTGCTGTCTCTGCCGTCCCGTTCTTGACCTTGGGAGGCGCAACCTTTGCTGATTGCTGCAGGAGCCACGGGATCTTCACTCTGACAGTGGATCCGTCGGTGGCTGGTGAACTTGGCATTGTACCCCCTGCGCTCCCCTTACAGTTGTTTTCCATGGACGATGCTCTGCAGTGCCTCGCAGCCTCCTTGAGATGCGCGTGCTCTCAGGGATGCCACCCAAAGCTTCCTCCCTCTGTTCTGCCACCGCTGCCCTCCCTGGAAAGCATTTGAAAAGGAAACCTCAACTTTCAGAGTGATTTTTAAATAAGCACATACGTAGCTGTTGTTGCTTAAAGAGCAGGTGTAGTCTCCGAGCAAGCACAGAGTCTTCTAATTCTTTCCATGCCTAGATAGTGAAAGGGGCTATGTGTGGGCAATCCCTCGCCAGCCTGGGGTCGGACCACCCCGACAGCAGCTTGGAGTGGGAGAAGGCCCAGTGCAGGCACAGCGGGGGCAGCGCGTTCTCTCCACTCCTGCCGCAGGGACCGTCGCCTGCCCTCACCTCTCCAGTCTGGTTTCATTGCCTGTTTTTGGTGGTCACTGCGAGGTTCGAGGTCCCACTGCTAAGTGCAGGATGCAGATAAAGGAGTCTTGTTTTGTGGCTGACCTAGTGGAGTGTTCAGCGAGGAAGGCGGACAGAATGTTTACGATTGGAACGGAACTTACAAGTTCCAAGACTTGTAGCTGCCTCCCACCAGTGCATATTTTTCTCCGCTTTTGCTAAGAGATGTCTCGAATCTAAAATGCTTTTGCCAAGAGAGGAATAGAAGCCCTCCCTCCTCCACCAGGGCTTTCTGGAGTGTGAGGAAGAAAGCCTGTTCTTCTCTCACTCAGATCCTGCTGACCTTGAAGATAATAAATCGCCAACATTATTGATCACGCCCTACCTCCAGGCATGGGGTTGGGTGCTTACATGACTGTCTCATCTGATCCTCAAACAACCACCTTGAGGGATCGGTTCTGTACTCCTCCCAGTTTACAGACTGAGACACTTGGACACAGAGAGGTTGGGTAACCTCTCTCAGGCCACACAGCAAGGAAAGGGGTTGGGCGCCAGGATTTGGGCTCAGCTCATTCTGTAAGCGGATCACTCTCTCCTCTGCAGCCTAGATAGTACACGCTCCCTGATAGTTTTCTCTCTGCCAGTTAAAGCATCAGTGGAGGCTGAATGTTGCAGTTTATAGGGAGCAGTTAGTTGGTAGGAATGCCTATCAGCGCAGACATAATAGTGACAATGAAAGGGGATATGTATGTAGTCAGTGCTTACAGCGCGTCGGGGACTAGGCTAAGTGCTTTAATTGTGCATTTTTCACTTTGTGTCCTCGCAGTGACTCTCAGAGGTGGGTACAGAAGTGACAGACCACAATCCTGCATCCGGGATTTGAACCAGAACTGACACAGTTAGGACTGAACCTGTCGAGTTTGTCTACAGGACCGACCATCCACCCACCACCCTGAAACTGCGTCTTCTGCCAGTTCCCCTCAGGTGTCCTGTCTGCTGCAGCCACAGGGTGGTGCCTTGTGGTCGGTGTAACATGGTAAATGATTTCCTGCCTCAGGACCCTTGCACAGCCTCTTCTGTCTGCTTGGTGCACCTTTCTTCCTCTTCCCCCTTTGACAAACCACACTTTAACACTCTGTTCGGGTGTCACCCCAGAGAGCTTTCCTCATCTTCTGTGAAAACCAGTTGTTTCCTCCTCCTTCCTCCCAGTGACCGTTCCGTATCCCTTGAGGCATCATAATCTGTAGACGTAGGTAAGTTCTTTGGAGCAGAGATTCTGAGGTGCATCTCTCTCCAGGACACACAGCTTGTGTTTATTACTCTTCCCAGCACCTGCTGTAGTGCCTGCTACAAAACTAGTGCTCAGCACATATTTGATGAGCGAATGAGGCAGTCTTTCTGGTGCCTCGTCTGGGGGACAGCCGGAGTCATATGGAGTGTGTGAGATAGGTCTTCAGAGAAACGCAAACTATAGGACATGTAGAGATACGCACAAGGGGAGATTTACTATAGAAATTGGCTACGTATTTATGAAAGCCAAGAAGTCCCATGATCTGCTCTCTGCAAGTCTTGGTTAAGAAAGCAAGTGGTATCCGCTGGGAGCTCTGCTGTCCACGGACCGGAGGAGATCATGCTCTCCTTCCTCCGTCTTTTTGTTCTGTTGAGGCTCTCAGCCAACCGGGTGATGCCCGTCTGCTTTGGCGAGGGTGACTCTTTTCCCCTGGTGCACTGATTCTGCCTGTTCCAGAAACACCTTCCTGGATAGACCCAGAAATCGTGTTCGAGCAGCTGTCGGGGGCTCCCTTCACCCAGGCAAGTTGACCCTTAAAATTAACCATGACCGTGCTCAGTACATTCCTCACGGACGGCTTCTGCCTTTCTTCCCCAGCCCCAGCTCTCTGGTATCTTTGGGCTTCAAACAGCAGTTAGTAGAAGATGGGTTGATGTTCATAGCCCCAGGGTTGGTGAGCTTTTTCTGTAAAGGAAGTATTGTAGGCTTTTTGAGTCCTGCGGTCTCTGTCAGCGACTTCTCAGCTCTGCACTGAGGCATGAAATAAAACTGTGTTTCCAAAACATGGCAGCGGGCTGGATAGGGGGTAGGGTGGGGACACGCTGGCTTGCCAATTCCAGTTCTAGAGTATTCCTGTCCTGATAAATACTGGGGTTCTTAAATTGGGTTTCGGAGGAAGGATTATCTCTTGGTTGTCATGCGGAGCGTGACTCTGAGTGCATTACTGCCAACCCTTTGGCATCATCTTACCAGAAGGTTCTCATGGATGAAGGCCTATGCTTTCGGGGTAGCCATGAGAGTTTGGATTCTGTATTGGAGCTGCATGATCCTGGGTGAGTTTTGGAGCCTTCCTGGTCTTCAGTTTTGTTGTCTGCAGCACGTAGATCATCATTCTTACCTTGCTGGGTTTTAATGGGCTGAAAAGAGTGTGTGTGTTTGACAGGTAGGTAGTAAGCATTGAGCAAATATTAGTTATTTGTCTTCCTGCAAGCTGTCCTCCAAAATCTTCACCTTTCCACCGAAACACAGAAATGCAAACTATAAAAGCCAGTGCCGCCCAGGAAAGGGGCCCCGTCTTTAGAATTCTAGAAAGAGTCTTTTGAAAAGTGAGAGACATTTAAGTCTGAGGAATTCATCGTTTCTTACTGTCTCGCCATTCTCTTTGAGAGAGAGTGAGAAAAATTTGACATTTCGTTTTCGCACCTGTAATGTTACAAGTCTAATGCGAGCCGGCGAAGCAAAGGTGCCTGTGACGTCAGGGGACAGGGAAATGGCAGTTGCAGGGTAAGCGTTTGGCAGACCAGGGACCGAGATGCCGTGTTCCGCTCCGCAAGGCAGGTAGATCTGATACCTACGGGAAGTCGAAGGGACTCGTGAGTGTCGTGCGGCCGGGAGGAGTAAATATCCAGACTTGTCCATTAGGAAAATGAAGAGTCTGGACAAGGCCACCAAATATATCCACACACGCCACCAGCCGTGAGCGTATGCTCTCCACAGCCACTCGCGGATGGTGTAGGGCAAGTAAATGTCGCACAAAGCTGTCTGCTTCCTCCTCTGCTCACACTTCCCAGTTCCGATCCCACATGGGATCTTCGCAGATGTCCCCGTGTGGTCCAGGCGGACGTCCGTGCTCCGGGACGCCGACATCTTCGCGTCTTTAATTACTGAGCTTTGGCTGTCTTTTATGCCCCATCGCTGGGGAGGGAGTCGGCCATCCCTGACCCCTCCCCGAGGCAGCTGGCTGTGCCCCTTCCCTTCACAGCATCTGGATCTTCTAGTACCACGGAACGCTTACAGCACGGGGCTGACTGCCGCTGTGAATTTTTCTCCTTAATATTAAAAGATTCTTGAAGATGGGGCCATGTCTTACTGATCTTTTCAGCTCTGGTACCTACAGTGGGGATGGGCGCCTCAGAGAGACTTGATCAATGATGCTGAATTTGAGAACAGGAGATTATTTGTAAATGTGGAGGTATTTGGAGATATTTAAAAATGTCTTAAAATGCTGGCTGTCCAGAGAAAAAGGATTTTGTGTTGACTTCCACGTTGAGGAGCCTTTTTATTTATTTATTAATATTTTTAAATTTTATTTATTTTTTAAAGATTTTACTTATTTATTTGTCAGAGAGAGAGAGACAGAGATATCATGCAGAAGCAGGCAGAGTGGCGGGCAGAGGCAGAGAGAGAAGCAGGCTCCCCACTGATCAAGGAGCCTGATGTGGGGCTTCCATCCCAGGACCCTAGGATCACGACCTGAGCTGAAGGCAGCAGCTTAACCCACTGAGCCACTCAGGCATCCCTGAGGGGCCTTTTTAAAGCAGGCTTGCTGAACTCTTGATGAATCTTGGGATATCTTTGTGACTGGAACATCACTCAGAGACCCATTATGATTGGCTTCCTTGCAGAACATGTAGTCGTCCCAAATATCAGCTCCCCTCCCCCCCGATTTATTTATTTATTATTGGGAAAAAGAGAGAGAGAGAGAGTAAGCTGGGGGAGGGTTAGAGGCAGAGAGAGAGGGAGAAACCTCAAGCAGACTCCACACTGAGCAGGGGGCCTGATATGGGGCTCGATCCAGAATCCTGAGATCATGACCTGAGCAGAAATCAAGAGTTGGACACTTAAGGGTGCCTGGGTGGCTCAGTCGGTTACGTGGCTGTCCTCAGCTCAAGTCATGATCTCAGGGTTGTGGGACTGAGCCATGCATTGGGCTCCCTGCTCTGCGGAGAGCCTGCTTCTCTCTCTCCCTCTGCCTGCTGCTCTGCCTACTGCTCTGCCTACTTGTGCTCTCTTTCTATCTTTCCGCCAAATAAATAAATGAAATCTTTAAAAAAAAAAAAAAGAAAAGAATTGGATGTTTAACTGACTGAGCCACCCAGGCGCCCCCACCCCAAATGTCAGTCTTATTAGGGCCTTCCTGGGAAAATCCCAGGGAATGGATCTTTCAAGAAACACCCTGGGGCCTGGAGGTCTGGGCACTGAGTAGCCTGTGGCCCTGCGGGAGAATAAGTAGGAGGTTCGATTCAGGGTGGTGGGCAGGCGGGACGAGTGACGTAATTGAGGCATTTTATGGGAAGTGATTAATGTTGAGTAAATGTGCGATTTGAGATTAAATAACCACAGCAAAAGCTCTTTGGGTCGCTTCTCTGTTGGGGATTTAGCAAACATCCACTGGCTGCCTACTGGGTGCCAAGCACTCACTTAATGGGTTCAAGACCTTCTAAGATAACTGCTGCCAAATTGTCTTCTCACTGTTGGAAAAACCAAGGTTCAAAAAATGCAGCCTCTGTCCCAGAGATAGACAGAGCTGGGGCAGCAGGACGGACTCTTCCCTTTCTGGGAAG
Organism: Mustela lutreola; assembly: GCF_030435805.1. NCBI lineage: Eukaryota > Metazoa > Chordata > Mammalia > Carnivora > Mustelidae > Mustela > Mustela lutreola. Next base: position 3,637,153 of record NC_081306.1, on the reverse strand, counting down.
TTGCAGGGGCAGTAGTGGTTCAGAGCCCTGATCTCTAAAGCCGGAGGGCCTGCAGTTCCATTCGGGCTCTGTGGTTTCTGAGCTGTGTGACTTTGGACATACCGCTCACCCTCTCTGTGCCTCCATGTCCTCCTCTGTAGTGGGAGGAGCGTAATAGCTCCCACGTCCTGATGAGGATGACATTATGTAAAGTGCCAGGGATGGGTGTGACATCCAGCAGATGCTGCACAACTGTCTGCTCTTACTACTTACTATTATGTAGGATTTCTTCTCCCGCCCCCTTCCCATGCACCCCCCCCGCAGTACCTGCCTGATTTATTCGTTGCATACTTTCACATTCATCTTCTTGATGGGCCGCTGGGCTGACAGTCGTGTCTGTTTGCATATTACAATGTACATTTCACCTGCTGTCGCTTTCTCAGGCAGCCCTGAATTTCCAGGGACATGGAGACCTTGCTCGCACGATGCCCTGCTTGCCTGTAGCTCCGAGTCGGGTGACTTTATTATTTTTCCTCTGCAAGACGATGCATCCCGGGGTTTCTCTTTGAGCATTGACTAAAGAGGATGTTATTTATGCAGGGGCCTTGGTGGCTGAACGGCTGTTGTACCCACCACGTTTATGTGGGCTGTGCAGACTGGCAGACTGATCCGTCAAGGGGTCCAGAAGCTGGATTGCATCTCATTCTGCTGCTTGGTGAGGGCCTTGGCCGGGCTGTCTGTCTGATTTGCCGGAGGATGGTTTCGCCCAGGCCCCCAAGCTCGCGGGACATCAATCCTACTGAGGATTCCAGAGAATGGATCTGAACAATGAGTGTTGCTGGCATGTGTTTGCAGCATGAGCAGCTGTTGCAGAATGTTCTGTGGCTGAAGGGACATGGATTCTGTCATTAAAAACACCAGGGCTCCTTATACGGGTTAGTAGGAAAAGCCCTTCCTACTCCCACGCACCTGTGTCTGCCTGCTTGTGGACCTCCTCCGGCCATCCGCCAAGTCCCGAATCATCTCCAGAGTGCTTGGCTGGATGCAGTCTCAGGCAGCCCATCTCTGGCTGGGAGCAGAACGCCATCCTTCTACCCCGTGTACACCCCAGAGTCACTTTCCATGAATTTCTTGGCTGGTCTTTAGATAGTTTATACTTACTCATAGCTTTTGCCTTTGCACGGAATGCCTTTCCTCCTCCCTTCCGGTGGCAAACTCCTACTTACCCTTCAAAACCCAGCCCTGAGAGCACCTCCTCTACAGAATCCTTCTCCAAGACACTGCTGCCAAATCACTGGCCTCTTCTGTCTTCATCTACAGCTCTTGCCTCGAATATGATAAGGAATCCACTTCCTTTTTGTTGTGTCTGTCCACCAGGCCCCAGGCAGAGGCCATTTATCTCTGAACTCCTGGCATCGTCTTTGTATTGATTATAGGAATAAAACATGAGTTCCAAGTCCTGGGTTATTTGACAAAGTACATTTGCTACAGGGTCGTGCCTATTGGGTGAGTTTCAGCCTAGGGTCTGGCACGATGGCCTGTCAGCGAAGTTAGCCCCCTCCTCCCGGTCCAGAGGTCTGGACTTCGGCTGACTGGCAACCATGGTGCTGATGTCTGGTTCTCCACTAGGCCCTGCTGCTCCTATTTGGCGTTCCTGGAGACCACAATGCAAGGACATGGGGCAGAGACAGGACCTTGGTCCTCAGAGGCTTGGCACAGTTGCGCTGGCTGTGATCATACACACAGAGGAGAAGTGGTCAGGGACTTCCCTCAGGGTGTTCTCCGTTGCGCACGTGGCAGAATGTTCCCTTTGGCCTCCGCTCCTCGCCCCCGTGTTCTTCACCTCTTTGCTACTGGTGCCTTCCTCTCGTGGTCCCAAGAATGCCTCAGCCCTCAAGTCTCTTCTGTATCATCCCTGAGTCTACACCTCTCAGGGACTGAGTCATGTTTGTCTAGTTCTGCCGATTCAATGCATGTGCTTTTTAGCAACAAAATATATGCATGCTCTCACGGTAAGGTGCATTTCCCCATGGGTACGGCTTCGCCGATACTTCATTCTTAAACACCTGTCCTTCCTGACAGTGCTGTCCTATGCCTCTTCCTTTTGTGCTTTCTTTCTGAAAGGCCTGGGGTGTCGCTGATGAGTCCCAGAAATGCGAGTAGGGAGTCTCCATTGACTCAAGCATATTAGTCACCGCACATTGGTGAGTGAACTCCTGTTGCAGACAGTCATCTGTAGAATGAACAGAATTTTCTCTCCCCCACCTTATCTGTTTTGTTTGTTTTTCTTATCTTCTGTTTTACCTGAAACCTGCCAATACCCTTCACACCTCTGTAGCTTTGCCAGGAATCCCTAATCACTTATTTTCTTCCAGAAAATATTTATTGTTTGCCTCCTCTGTGTCAGGCACAGCTCTAGGCATGGTGGGTAAGAGAGTAAGCATAGCTATCTATGGCTTATCCATTGAACACCTAAGCAAATGAAATACTATGGCCAAAGTTGAGAAGACTCGAGAAAAATACGGGGTCCAAGGATAAGCCTTATAGATACTTGAGGGAGGAGGATTCCAGGAAGAGGAAATAGCAGGTGCAAAGGCCCTGAGGTAGAAATGTGCCTTATGGGTTTGAGGAGATACAGATTAAGTAGGGAATGGAAGATCATTGTAAAGACTCTGGCTTTTATTCCGAGTGAGGTGGGAAGACATTGGAGAAGAATGATTGACTTCATGTCCTCAGAGCTTTGCTTGTTCTTGTGTTGGGAGCACATTGTGGAAGTGGAAGCAAGAGAGATCAGATAGAGGGATTATGGAGGGTCAGACAGGGGTGTTCCAAGTTCATGAAGACGCCCATGGAGGGTCAGACAGGGGTGTTCCAAGTTCATGAAGACGCCCTTCTCCTCATCACCAGCTTGTCATTCTCTTTCTCCTGTGACATCCAGGAAAGGGGGCATCCTCCTTCCGTGCTTCTTCCCCAGACTTTCTTCCTCTGCATTCCTTGTATTTTTTGTAAATTCCCATAGTAGTGACATGACATGTGAAATAATCACTGATGTGTGTGTGTCTGTCTGTCTGTCTTTCTTTCTTTCCTTGTTCTTGCTTTACTTCCTTTGGAAATCATTGGGGGCGCATTCATTTAGGAAATCCCAGCGACTAGCACAGTGCCTGAGACCTGGTAGGCGAGTTTGGAGGGCAGGGCACACATTGCAAAGCTACCTGATGGAAAGATGACCACACACATTGACCATTTCTCAACATGATAGAGAGGAACCCATGCAAGTCTCTCCCTGTATACTTGGCTACCTGCACAATTGTATATTCTCTAAATGGAGGTGAAGAAGGGACTGATTTTATTTTACTTTAAATTGTATTTTTTAAAAAGATTTTATCAATTTGACACAGATAGAGATCACAAGTAGGCAGAGAGGCAGGCAGGGAGAGAGAGAGAGAGAGAGAGAGGAAGAAGCAGGCTCCCTGCCAAGCAGAGTTCCCGATGCGGGACTCGATCCCAGAACCCTGAGATCATGACCTGAGCCGAAGGCAGAGGCTTAAAACACTGAGCCACCCAGGTGCCCCTCTGCATTCTCTTCTTTAAGATTTCACATGTATAGAGATACTGGAACATAAAATTATATAATACGTAATATAAATATATGACATAATTAAATGTATATTATAACATAAATACATGAAATATAAACATGTTACATTGTAACGCGTATGTATAAAATCATACAGGAGATATGTGGATAAATCCTACCTGTCCGTTGATGGAGGAAGGTGGGAAATGTGTAACACCCCAAAGAAATTGTGTTGACCTCCAACATGTCACTGTGGTGTGATTGCCTAGGTTGTTTTTTTCTTTTAAGATTATTTATTTATTTGACAGAGAGAGATGACAAGCAGGCAGAGAGAGAGGAGGAAGCAGGCTCCCCGCTGAGCAGAGAGCCCGACGTGGGGCTCGATCCCAGGACCCTGAAACCATGACCTGAGCCGAAGGCAGCGGCTTAACCCACTGAGCCACCCAGGCACCCCACCTAGGTTTATTTTAAGGGGAAACAGCTAAAATGCAGCATGCTGTGTATGGAGTATGTTCCATTGGTATAGGAAGAGATCTATACAGACACACACTTGCCGGTGCTTAGGATAGTCTTGGAGGAGGGAGAAGAAATTGGGAAGTGTCTGATTCTTAGGTGGATATATATGTATATCCTGCATACTGCATGTTTCTCTGGAAAGCCCTGCCGAATACGGTTGTGACTGGCCTCATGGTCCTGCCCCTGAGGCCTCCCCTTCTCTATAGGAATGGAGCACACTGGTTGGCCTAGGTCGAAGTTATTTGTTGACTTCCCAATCGAGTAGATCCCCCAACTGACTGTGGTACTGAGGATGGGGGAGGCGTGGGGCACCAAGCCCAAATCAGGGTGTTACAAGGTCTAAAATAATGGCGGCTGGAAGGAACCAAAGCAGAACAGAGAACCGAAGTCCGTCACTGTGGCCGTTGTTACCGCTTTTTGCAAATGGATTATTAGGCTCAGAGAGGTTAGGTGGCTTGGTCAAAGTCACACAGGAAGTTGGTGATGAAGCCTAAATGAGCCTTATCTCAAAGTCTGTATTCTTGCCTCTTGCCGTTTTTCATTCATTCGTTCATTCATTCATCCATTCACTTGTTTATTTCACCAACCAGCTGACCAGACTACACTAAACTACTATTTATTAGTTGCTCATTACTGATGGACAAAGACTGTGCCAGGCCCTAAGCATAAGCATTCTAATCCCTCCAACCTTAAAGATGTCCTTCACATGAGGGAAAAAAAGAAAGTATTTCCTGTGCTGCAGACCACGTTCCAGATACCCTGAACGAAATCCACTTCTCTTGAGCTTCTCGGGGAAGGCGCATTGCAAATCCGGAGTGGCCTTCAGAAATGAAAACACACGCCTTTCCCACCCAGCCAACTCGTTTTCGGTTCACTACTCGGTTCACTACGTGAAATCAGGCGGAGAAGCAGGAGGGTCCAACCAGGAGCATCGGCCACACCACCCAATGCCATTTCCAGGAGGGAGGCATTCCTGACGGGTCCGGGGAAGACGGAGTGCGCGCAGGTGCCACAGTTGGCGTGACCTCTCTGCAAGCTGCCGAGCGATGGTGCTGGTGTTGCCAGAGGAAGAGTCCGTTTCCACGGCTTTCTCCCCGAGGTCCCCAGGTTGCTTCTTGCTCCATTTCTTCTTAACATGAGTGATGACCGTGTCCTAGAAGGCGAGTGTGCGCACGGGCGTGAATGGTTGCCTCGTGGATTTATGGTTTGTTCTCTCCTTCATTCACTTTCCTGGCTGCCCCGTGAACTGAGTTCCTCTGTGAGAGCAGTCCTTGGCCTTACTGCTCCTAGAAGGTTCCCGGTCTTACTGCTGCTTCTGCCCGATGAGCCCCCCTCCCCCTGGTATTCTAGATCAGCCCATGATGCTGCCCTTTCCATGCGGCCAGGCTGTCCTCCTCATCATCACCTTCCCTTTGACATTTGCGCAGCACTCCACAGTTTAGAAAGTACTCTCAGGCAGGCCGTCCATCACGCTGCTCAGAACACGGTATTTGGAGCCAAATTGTCCGGGTTCATCCCAGGTTTGTCTTCTCCAGCTGGATCTTCTTTGGCTGCCTAGGGTGGGCCGTCACAGCGTGCTCTGGTGGAGAGCAATTCGAGCAAATCCACACGAGTCACAAGGGAAGCCCTGTTGTATTTCTCCAGTCATCTCAGAAGGAGGAGAAGCCAAGAACCGGCGTCGTGGCTGGATGTCCCAGCTCCGCTGATTCGCGTGGCTGCGAACTCACGTGACCTTGGGCGAGTTACTGGTTTTCTATCATCTGTAAAATGGGGATGATGATGATGCTGCCCACTTCCTGGAGGAAGTGTTTAATAGGTTGTTGGCCTGGAAAGTGATAAGCACTTGGTGAACGCCCAATGGATACAGTCATTTGTAACAATTACCCCGTGCCTTGAAACATGTAACTCCATGTTGAAAGACATGATTTGTCTTCTGTTTTTCTAAAGTAATTTTTGTCTTCTATTGTCTCTTTAGATATTTAGTTAGTGGGGCTGGTTCTGTTGCTGCCTCTGGATGAAAATTCTAGAAGTCCCTACTGACTTTCTGATAACCTGTTCAGTAACTGAAGGTCCTTTAGCCCCCATAAGTCATCAAAGTTAGCTGTACATCAGTAATTAAAATATCCAGTCCCAGGGGCCTGGGTGGCTTAGTGGGTTAAAGCCTCTGCCTTTGGGGCGCCTGGGTGGCTCAGTTTAAAGCCTCTGCTTTCGGCTCAGGTCATGATCCCGGGGTCCTGGGATCGAGCCCCTCATCGGGCTCTCTGCTCAGCAGGGAGCCTGCTTCCTCCTCTCTCTGCCTGCCTCTCTGCCTGCTTGTCAAATAAATAAATAAAATCTTTAAAAAAAAATTATCCAGTCCCTCCAGTGCAACTGCTGAAACTCTGGACTTGGTTTCTGGGGCTTGCTGCATACGGAGGAGCTTGCTGTTGAGAAGGAAGGGTGACCAGCTTCTCTCTCTCTCCTCCCTCCTCTACTGACCACAGTTCCTGCCTTCTCCAGGGTCAGAGGGTCCCAGCAGGGTATGAAGGTGTTTACTTGCCTGGAGCTGTCACGAGCTGCACTCAGCACCTTCTGGACTTGGTCCTTGTTTCAAGAAGGCTCTTTTGCTCATGGCTGCTCTGGAAGTTTCTCTGGAGATTGCCATACACGTCCACTTACCTAATTACCGGAGCACTTCGACCAAGAATTCTCTGGACAACGGTCATTGCATCTCTGAAGGCTGCTTCTCGCTTCTTCCTCAGCCCTTACCTAGGAAAGGAGGATTTCACTTTTGTTCTTTTCCTACGGTGTTTCCGATTGTCCTGTCAAGGTGTGCTCTCGGCAGAACCTTTTCTCACGCGTGGCTCACGTCTGGTTCTTGGAGGCCTGAGCATCTTCCACACTCATTCCACTCTTCACCCGCCCTCTGGTCACAGGAGCTGTGGTTCCCTGCACTGACTGGTGCAGAATCAAAGATGGTGTGCGTACTGTTGCTTACCTGAGATCACCCAGCCAGCGGCAGGTGGTGAAGTCGAGATCTTCCTCGGGGTCACCTGACCCGAGAGCCACATGGTGCTCTTAAAATTCAGCATTACTGCTCTCCTTTATTACCTTCACAAAGATGGTTAAAGAGGACTTACGATTCTCTTTCTGCTCTTTGGTGTTTCTTGGGTATGGGGCTGAAAACATTCTAGTCATCTTCTAGGGTTTTCTCTCTTTCTGCTTCTCCTTCTTTAAAAAAAAAAAAAAAAGAAAAAATCTAACCGTACAGAAAATCAAAAACACGCCCAGACCAACCAGAACCGCGCCTGTCTTTTGCTGGTGTTCCGTTTGCTCCGCATCACAGAACTCTGCCCATGGGCTTGGTGGCCCACGGTCCCCTTCCCGTGAGCTGTCTGTCTGCCTCCTGCCTTTTCTGTGTGTTTCGCATCAATTCTCTCTAGCTCGCGCTTAGATTTTCTTCACTGTTGGATCTTAACGGTATAGTTTGGAATTCAATTTATAAGAAAAATATATTACACTTGATCAAGTTATGCTGTATATGCTCTGTATCTGTTTACGGACATCTCTGGTGTCTGAGGATTATTTGAAAGCAAACTTGATTAAAGTAGTGTCAGATTAGTTAAAGAAGAAGGCACCTTGCAGCGACTTGGATAAACCATTGTTCTCGAATAAAAATATTGGATAATCCCAAGCCAGCAGATCAAATACTAACTCTTGCTAATGTGTTGGCCTCCTTTTAGAATTAATGGAGTTTTATTAAATTAGAAGATCCAAATAGGGTTAAAATAAAATGGATTCAGGGATGCCTGGGTGGCTCAGTTGGTTAAGCAGCTGCCTTCGGCTCGGGTCATGATCCCAGTGTCCAGGGATCGAGTCCCACATCGGGCTCCTTGCTCGGCGGGGAGCCTGCTTCTCCCTCTGCCTCTGCCTGCCATTCTGTCTGTCTGTGCTCACTCTCTCTCCCTCTCTCTGACAAATAAATAAAATCTTAAAATAAATAAAATAAAATAAAATAAAATGGATTCAGATATTTTTGCAAACGTGAGCATGTGAAGACTCACTGTCCATCTGACTTGGCTTAATTGTTTAAAAAATAGTTTTCATAGATTGTAGTTCTCTGTGATAATGGCTTGTCTGTTTCGGTGTTATTGGGTCAGTTGTCAAGTGCTTGCATTGTGATCGGCATTTCCCTTTGCTACTTAACATAGAGAAAATCTAATCTATCCCCCATTTGGGCCCTTTCTTCGGGGGGAAAAAAAGAAGAGAACTGGGCTCTTGAGCCAATCTGCTTTGCTCCCAATTTCTCATACTAGAGCCGTCTCATCTTCCTGTTTTCCCTTTATATTCTGTAGATTGCAACTATGTTTGAAGATGTCATCGCCAGCGAAAGGGTTCTTTTCAATTTTCCACTGTTTCTTTTTGCCAATCTAATTATCTCTTGAACTCACCGCTGCTTTTATTTAAAGCTGGCGACTCTTCTAAACCTTCTGATGCTTTCCAGAATGGCTCCATTTTTAAAGCTACTGAGGAGTTGCCCATATTTACAGTTTTTGCGGTGAGAACCGTGGGGGTTTGGCGTCCCCGTCCCCAGTTTTTAGCGTCCGCTCCATCGACGGCAGCTGTCACTGAAAATCACCTTTTTACTTTTCACCAGAGCTCTGGTAGTCAAGCCAGTTCTAGCTTTTTCCTGCCCATGGCGTAATGGCAGCTTCCTGCTTTGGAGCCCCTTGAGCCATTTTGAAGCTCCAGCTACTCTTGGGGGAGAAATGCGTGATACTGAAGGATAGGGCATGGTGACAGCGAAAAATGCGATTAATGAAGAATTCGTGGTTGTACAGGCCCTCAGCTGGCTGTTCTTTTCCACTCAGGGGAAAAGACACTGATGAACATTTTTGTTGTTATTGTGGTGAAATATCTTATAAAATATAATCACATAAAAATAATCATGTTAGGGTGCCTGGGTGGCTCAGTGGGTTAAGCCTCTGCCTTCGGCTCAGGTCATGATCTCAGGGTCCCGAGATCGAGCCCCGCATCGGGCTCTCTGCTCTGCAGGGAGCCTGCTTCTCCGTCTCTGTCTGCCTGCCTCTCTGCCTACTTTGATCTTTGTCTGTCAAATAAATAAAATCTTAAAAATAATTTACCGTGTTACAGAGGGGTACTAAGTACTTAGTGTGGCTCAAGCGCCATCACGCCCATCCATTTCTAGAACTTAGATGCATTTGGAGATTTTGAAATACTTGGGTGATCAGATTTGTTAAGCACCCTTAGAACATTTTTTTTTCTCTTTTCTTTTTTTAAGATTTTTAAAGAAATTTTATTTATTTGTTTGAGAGAGAAAGAAAGAGAGAGACCAAGGGAGAGTGTGTGAGCAGGGGAGGAGCGGGGGGAGGATCCAAAGCCGACTCCGAGCTCATCAGGGAGCCTGATGCGGTGCTTGATCCTACTCTTGCTGCAGGATCACATCCTGAGCCAAAATCAGGAGTTCACCCGGGCGGCCCCTAAAGTACCTTTTCTATCATTATTTCTCCCTTATTTGTTTAAGATAAATCTTCCATTCATTTCTTCTGCTAACTGAGGTCTCGTTCTGGGCCCAGAGGGCTGTTGTGGTAATAGGACAGCACCAGGGTCATGGCTTAGTGCATCGGCCAGAGAGATCGGCCCCGGTTGGCTCTCCAGCGTTGGCTCTTGCACACATCTCGGACGATGTTAGGCTTTTCAGAGGAGTCACATGGGCCTCCCGCAAGGTCGCCGTCCCCTTCCATCTCCTTCATTTTTTCTCTTCACCGGAGCCCCCTTTCTCCGACTCCGTGCCCGTGCCGTATTCTGAACTACAGCATTTCAGGGCCTTGACCCTGTGGATTTCTACTCTGCAGTGCACAGCAATTTGCCCCCCCCCCCTTTTGGAAATATATTTATTTATTTTTTAGTAATCTGTACACCCAACGTGGGGCTCGAACTCATGACCCGGAGATCAAGGGTCGCATGTGCTTCTGACCAGGCTAGCCAGGCACTCTGCCATTTGCTTTTTTATCTTCACAATATTTATTGGAAATCAATCCATCTTTTTGTACGGGAGTCTCCAGCAAGTCCCAGTTGACCCCCTACCCCGTGGCAAAAGCTGCGGGTTGGGTACCCGTAGGTCTCTGCCTCATTTAACCTCGACCCAGGGAAGGGAGAAAACAGCACGGGGGAGCTCATGTGTTTTGTTCAAGGTCACAAGGCAGGTAAATAGAGTCAGGATTCAAACTCTGGTCTCTGACCTTGAAGCAGGTGTCGTTACCATGGTTACCACATCGCCAACCTGCCCCTGAGTGTGTGTTAAATGCAGAGATTGCAGGCGTTCAGAAAGAATTTTTTTCCACTTCGTCTGAATGAGCAGCCCATGGTTCACTAAGTCTCACCCACAAATACCACATTGCAGGTCTGGTTTGTGTTTCCAATGCGAGAAGGGTTTTCCTGGGAGAGGGGGCTGACCCCGGCAGGCCTTCCCTGTCTCCGCTTCCCGCAGGAGATGATCACGAGCCAGAAGTTGAAAGGGGAAGTAGGTTTTAACCAGGTGAAGAAGAAAGGAAGAGAATTCTGGGCAGAGGGAACAGAGTGCACAGCAGCTGTGAGCGGAAGGCGACCTGAGCTTCAGAAAACCCGGAGTCTGGTGTGGCTGAAGCAGAGACAGGCAGAGAGGAGCGGGTGGGGTCCACGTGCGGCCCTGTTAGGCCACGTGTGGACTCCAGTCTTCATTCAGAGAGTATTGGGCAACCGTCAAGGTATTTTGAGTGGGAAGGGGTGGCATTGATTTCTAAAAATCACTCAGCCATACTGATAAGCAGGTCAGACACGGACCAGAACGAGGGGAAAGGCTGTGCAATACTGGGAGGTTTGGACAAGGCTGCTGCTGGTGGAGATGTAGGGAAATGAATTGATACAATTGCTTTTGAAGAGGTATTGCTTTTGGAGTGGCATTGGATTTAGGCTGGGGGACCGGGGCGGGGGGCGGAGAGTAGGGGTGGGGAGGAAGAATACGAATCGGTAAAGTCTCCTGGGTTTCTGGCTTGAGCATCTAAATGGAAGGTAGTGATGTTCACTGGGGAAGAGTGGACAGTGGCCAGATTTGGGGGAGAGATCAGGAAGTTGGCAGGATTGTAAGAGTAGGAGATTGGGTGGCCGATTTCTGGAAGGCCCTCCAACTTTCTAGGCAGTGAAGGGCCAAGTGGTTAAGCAAAGTTTCTGGCATCAGACGTGGACTGGAGCCCAGTCTTTGTAGCTTCTGGGAGCTTCCAGTCACTCCTCTGAGCCTTGGTCTCCTTCGGAATGAAGGGGAGATTACCAGTACCTGCCCTAAAGGGTTGAGAGGATTACATGGAAATGCACATAAGGCCCTTAACCGATGTCCCAAGGATCACAAAGACTCAATTCCGATTCCTACATCGTTGTCTTTATTACCATTGCTCTTACTCTGAAAGGATTTGTAAGTAAAACACTGGACGACCTTTGGGTGGCGGAGGAGATAACTCTCTGCTGGTTCAGTCTACCCCCATTAAACCTTGCTCGTGACTTGACAATGGACTCCCCTGCACAAAGCAATCTTGTTCCCCATAAAGGACGTTGTATTACAAGTAAACCAGGCAAACCATTGCATGAATGTCTCTTGTACAAGAGCCACAGTACGTAATTGGAAAGGTCATTGATGTCGGTTTTTAAATTTTTCCCTTCTCCTTACGAAGTACAGATCAAATGCCTGATTATACCAGGTTATCAAACAAAACAAAACAAAACAAAAAAAACCTGAAACAAAACCAAACCCAAGCATCAGAAATAACTGTGTGAAAAAACACACGGTGATTTCAGAGGCTGGTGTGTGTCTCCAGAGTGACAGCCATGGGCCCATGCTGTGAGGGTGTGCTCTTGGTAGCCTAAAATGGAAAAAAAAAAAATACTTTCATGAACACCAGCTTCTCATGAGAGGACCCTAACCCTTCCTCTGACAGGTGTCCAGAAGGAGCTGCCCGATTGTTCTCTTCTTCATACTTGCTAAATTAAAAGCAACTCCAACATTGCCAGTTGAGGCGGAAACTTTGAGGTTATTCAAAATGTCACCCAGTATGTGCGTGTACCTGTTAGGATAATTTTCCTCCTAGAGATTGCACAGATAAAGCCATCTGATTTTCAGAAAGTACAATATAGTTTCACTAAATAAATACATACCAAAGCTTCTCTGCCTTACCTCTGTTTGAAAGATGGATCTTTTATAAGAAGACAAATACAGGGTATTTGGAGAACGGATGTTAGCAACGGCGTTAAGTAGTTGCCTGTGTTCTAGATGGAAACCCAGAAGAATGCGTGTTCAGAATCCGAGGTGGGGAGTGGTTTTGCCCTGACTTTATTCGTGCTGTGGGTGTGTTTGGCCTGCATGGGGATTTAAAAGACATTCTCCCAGAACCATAAGGAAGTGAAGCTGAGTGGGGGCCTGCGGACTGGCTTGTGTTCCTTCTCCTGCACCCTTTGTCTTACGGGCTTGATCCCTGTGGGAATTTGAGCCCATAACCCCTTCCCTACGTTGGTTGTTTTCAAACAGGGGATGTTATCTGTAGGAGTGCAAGGTGCTGAGTACAGGAACCTTCCAGAAGCATGCGGCACATACCTGACAATTCGGAGGAAATATTTTTGTATTAAGACAAAATATCAGGGGACCTGGGTGGCTCAGTCAGTTAAACGTCTGCCTTTGGCTCAGGTCATGATCCCGGGGGTCCCGGAATGGAACCCCAGGTCGGGCTTTCTGCTCAGCTGCTTCTCCCTCTGCCTCTGCCTGCTGCTCCACCTGCTTGTGCTTGCGCGCTCTCTCTCTGTGTCAAATAAATAAATAAATCTTGGGGAAATAAAGGCAAAATATCATGGTGCAAGTTAGAAAATTCACTTGATTTTTTGCTTAGATTTCTAAAAAGTAGTCTCTGAGACTTCAAAGAAACATCAAGCGGCTTAGTGGAAGGGCTTGACTTTTGAGTGCATCGTTCATTCTCCTTAGCCCGTAAGGGATGCTTCTTTGGAAAAATTTGGAATGCACTGTTGAAGCCATGGTCTTAATGCTGGAAGTGGCCTTGGAAATTGTAACACTCAGGGCTCTTGGCTGCAAAGGACAGAAACCCAACTCCCTGCGTCAAGAAAAGGAAGGAGTTGATTGACTCTCAGAGTTGGAAAGTCCAAGATTGGATGTGACTGTTTTCATGTTCTCAAAAATATGTCATGACAAGTCAGTCTCTGTCAATAATCAATTGTCCGTCTATTATTTATGTATCGTCTGTCTGGCTCCCTCTGTCATCACTTTCTTGTCTATCTGTGTATCTATCATCATCGTCACCATTTGTGCTTTTTTTCTACTTTTTCTTTATTCTCAGGCAGAATTTCAAAATGTGATAACAATGCCAAGGGTAATGTTCACTAGTTAGTTTTTAATCTCCGTGGCAAAGTTTGCTGTTCTTACCACGTAATGCTATCAAAAAGCTGTCCTCAAACCACTGGTCCTGTTTGGGTTATATGCTCCTTTTTTTTTCCTTAAACATTTTTATTTATTTATTTGACAGACAGATCACAAGTAGGGAGAGAGGAGGAAGCAGGCTCCCCACTGAGCAGAGAGCCTGACTTGGGGCTCGATGCCAGGACCCTGGGATCATGACCTGAGCCGAAGGCAGAGGCTTTAACCCACTGAACCACCCAGGTGCCCCTATATGCTCCTTTCTTAATCAGTCAGTGATGTGTCCAGGAGATAGAAGCCTCTGGCCAGGCCTGGGTCGTGTGGGGTTCAGGGAATTAATTTACTCCGAAATTCCTGGTCTGGTAGTGGGGGCCTGGGTGCTTCCCATCGGAAGACGTTGAAACGACAGTCACAAAGGATTTCTTTAGTCCAGTTTTTCACTTCACTGGTAAAAGATCCCAGGTCCAAAGATTTTTTCTTTCTCATTATCTCATGAAAAGACAATTAAGAAGTAGAAATGGATTTTTAAAAAGATTTTATTTTATTATATTGTTTTAATTTTTTAAAAGAGTTTATTTATTTATTTGACAGAGCTCACAAGTAGGCAGAGAAGCAGGCAGAGAGAGAGAGGGAAGGAACTCAAGCCAGTCCGCGCGCCCCCACTCAGCTTCACTTCTTTGTGGTTCTCCCCTGAGCAGGGAGCCCGACACAGGGCTCAATCCCAAGACCCTGAGATCATGACCCGAGCCGAAGGCAGAGGCTTAACCCACTGAGCCACCCAGGCGCCCCTAAGATTTTATTTTTAAGTAATCTCTATACCCCACGTGGGGCTTGAACTAAAAACCCTGACATGCGAAAGAGTTGTATGCTCCACCAACTGAGCCAGGCAGGTTCCTCTAGAGCTGTTTTTTTTTTGTTTGTTTGTTTGTTTGTTTTTAAGAATTTCAAGTGGACTCCTCTTTTAAACTTTTTTTAAAAGATTTTATTTATTTATTTGACAGAGATCACAAGTAGGCAGAGAGGCAGGCAGAGAGAGAGGAAGGGAAGCAGGCTCCCTGCCGAGCAGAGAGCCCAATGTGGGGCTTGATCCCAGGACCCTGGCATCATGAACTGAGCCGAAGGCAGTGGCTTAACCCACTGAGCCACCCAAGTGCCCCTAGAGCTGGGTTTTTAAAAGTAGTTCTTCGGTGGAAATGTAGCACGTGTAGTGACAAGCAAACTTCCTAATGGGCAGCATGCTGAGTTGTCCCAAAGTGACTATACCTTACAGCCACCAGACAAGGTCACGTGCCTCACCGTCACTGCTGTCCACTCATTAGGGCTACCCCAACCTCTGTAACCACAGATTAACTTTGCATATATGGAATCATAAAGTGTATGGTTTTTGTGTCTGATTTTATTAGCCTGCACTATTTGTGAAATATATTCATGCTATAGGTCAATCTTTTTTTCATCACTGTATGTTATTCCATTATACATCTATGCTGAATATAACATATCCATTCTCTATTGATGAATTGTAGAATGACTCTGGGTTTTTGTTATTTATAAACAGCACTACCACGAACATTCTTGAACATTTGTTTGGGAAGCATTTACACACAATTTTGTGGAGTATATTCTAAATAGTGCAATTCCTTGGTCATAATGTTGATGTGGCTTCGGATTTAGGTGAAATTGTAAACAGTTTTCTGAAATTTGGTGCTAACAGTTTACATTCCCACTACCAGTGCCTGACAGTACTTGGGATTGTCATTTGTGTTGATTTTTACCTTTTGTTGGTTGTTGTAGTGTATCTTTTTTTTTTTTTTTTAAGATTTTATTTATTTATTTGACAGAGAGTGAGAGAGAGAGAGCACAAGCAGGGGGAGTGGAAGGCAGAGGGAGAGGGAGAAGCAGGCTCCCCACTGGGTACAGAGCCTGACGTGGGGCTCGATCCCAGGACGCTGGGACAATGACCTGACCCGAAGGTGGATGCCCAACCCACTGAGCCACCGAGGTGCCCAGGCTGTAGTGTATCTTATGTGGTCTTAATTAGCATTTTTCTGATGACTAAGGAGATAGAGCACCTTTTATATACTAACCCAACACTTGGCTGTACTCTTTTGTGAGTTGCACTTCAAGTTTTTTACCATTGTTTTTAATGGTTTGCTTTGTTTTCTTATTGATTTATAGATGTTCTTTATATGCTCTGGATTAAAGTCCTCTGTTGGATATATGTATTGAATAAATATATTTTCAACCAGTCTTTGACATACACTCTAATTCTTTTCATGTTGCCATTGTGAACAGGAATTACTAACTTTTGTGTAGCCTAATATATCAGTATCTTTCTTTGTAATAAGTGTTTTTCTAAATCCACTTAAAAATTAAGATTTTGGGGCCCCTGGGTGGGGCAGTCAGTTGAGTGTCTGACTCTTGGTTTCCGGTTGGGTCGTGATCCCAGGGTCCTGGGATCGAGCCTGCACTGGTCTCCATGCTCCATGCCGTATCTGCTGAAGTTTCTCCCTCTCCCTCTGCCTCTCTGCTTGCTCTTTTTCTAAAATAAATAAATTCTTCTTTTTAAAAAACTAAGATTTTCTCTTGAGGTCATGAAGATATTCTATACCTTCTTAAAGGTTTATTGTTAATATTTTTCAAACTTAGATCTATAATTCATATATGATTGAGCTTTTTGGTGAAGTAGAGGTACAGATCCATTGTCTCCCCTCCCCGCCCCTCCCCGTCCCTCCCCGCCCCTCCCCGCCCCTCCCCTTCTTTCCTCACTTCTCTCCTCTTCACTTCTTTCCGGTGGGGGGTATCTAGATGACACAGAACCATTTATTGACAAGCCTACCCCCACCCCCCCACTTCTGTATAATGCTGCTTTTGTCACAAATCAAGTGATGTATATTTGTTGGTCCGTTTCTGTACTCTCTTCTGTTTTGCTGGACTGCTTGTCTGTCCCTGAGCCAATTTCACACCATTTTAGTTCTTGCAGCTTTATAATAACTCTTGATATCTCTATATCTAAGCCCTTAAAGGGCTTGCTCTTTTTCCTCAGGACTGTCTTAACTTTTCTTGGTTCCTTATGTTTCCCTATATATTTTAGCATCGCGTCAGTGTCCACAAAAATACGTTATTGGTTTGTGATTGGAATTACGTCAAGTCTAGAATCTAATTTGTGAGAAAAATTGGCGTCTTTATTTAATTGGTCTTTTGACCCATGAATGTGATATAACCTTCCATTTAGGAAGGTGCCTTAATATATGTCAATAATATTTCCTAGCTTCTTGTGTAGAGGTCCTGCACATCTTTCGTTAGATTTAATCCTAAGTATTTGATGGTATTGCAAATGATGGGTTTAAAGCTTTTTCACTTTATAATCATTTGTTATTAGTAATGAGAAATGCAAGCTGTTTTTTGGATATTGCTCCCCAATCTAGTAATTTGTATGTATATTCTTTTGGATTTTGAGTTATGAATAGTGACAATTTTATTTTTCTTCTTTAATCCTCTCATTTCATTTTCTTGTCTTATGGCACTTCATCTTCTATACATTGTTGGGTAACAGTGGGAGAGGAAGCAGCCTAGTCTTGTTCCTTATTTCAGAGAAGAACCTTTTCAGCATTTCAAAATTGATTATGAAAATTGCCCTATGGGTTTTTTTTTTTTTGTTTTGTTTTGTTTTAATTTACTTGAGAGAGAGAGAGAGCATGAGAGGAGAGAAGGTCAGAGAGAGAAGCAGACTCCCCATGGAGCTGGGAGCCCGATGTGGGACTCGATTCCGGGACTCCAGGATCATGGGCTGAGCCGAAGGAAATCGCTTAACCAACTGAGCCACCCAGGCGCCCCTGCCCTATGGTTTTTAAGTTGCTTTTCATCAGATAAAGGAAATATAATTTTATTGATAATTTGCTTGTAAATGATCATGAATTCATACTGTATCTTTTTTTTATTTTTAAGATTTTATTTACTTATTTGACACATAGAGAGAGATCATAAGTAGGCAGAGAGGCAGGCAGAGAGAGAGGGAGAAGCAGGCTCTCCACTAAGCAGAGAGCCCGAGGCAGGACTCGATTCCAGGACCCTGAGATCATGACCTGAGACAAAGGCAGAGGCTTAACCCACTGAGCCACCCAGGTGCCCCATCAGTACTGTATCTTATTAGATGATTTTTATACATCTGTTGGTAGATTTTTCCTCTTTTTCTGTTAATATGGTGAGCTACATTGATTTTCTTTAAAGAAATATTGAGATGTTACACTACATTGACAGAATACAGTAGTTTCATTTAGCATATTTACATCCATGTTTATTAAAGAGGTGGCTCTGCAATTCTCCTCTCTAGTACCCGTCACGTCAGAGTTTGATTGTTGTTTAAGATAATACTGATCTCACAAAACAAGTTGGGAGAGTGTTTTGCGGTTTCTTTCTTTCTTTTTTTTTTTAATACTCAGGAAGGTTTTGTGTTAGACTGTTAACTGTAACTAATGTTAACTATATATTAACTATAACTTAAATGCTTGGAGAAATTCACAGATGAAACTATCAAGGCCTGGAGATGTCTGTGTTTGGAAGTTTTTATGTATATTTAATTTCCCTAATTGATAAGGATTATTCAGATTTACCATTTTTTCTTGTACCAGTTTTCCAAATGGTGTTGTTCCAAGATTTTCCCTGTTAATTGGAAAGAGTTACTCTTAATATCCTTACATTACCTTTTTTTTTTTTTTTAAATGATCTTATTTATTTATTTGAGACAGAGCAAGAGTAGGCAAGTGAGAGAGAGAGAGAGCATGAGTGGGGGTGGGGGAAAGGGGCAGAGGGAGAAGCAGACCCTCCACTGTGCAGGAAGCCTGACATGGGGCTCAATCCTAGGACCCTGGGATTACACCCCAAGCTGAAGGCTGACACTCAATGACTGAGCCTCCCAGGCACCACAATATCTTTGGATTATCTTTTTAAGTGTCTGTAGGATTTGTAATGATGTTGCTCCTTCGACTCTTGGTACTGTAATTTATGCTTTTCTTCTCATTTTTTCTTGACTGTCTTGTGAGGTGTTTTTTGTATCTATTTTGTAGTCTTTTCAGAGAACCAACTTACACTTCTTTGATTTTTCTCTGTTTCATTTGAGATTTGCACCTGGTATTTATTTCTTTCCTTCTGCTGTTTTAGTTTATTTGGTTCTTAATTTTTTGAGCTAGATAACTAGATAATTGATTTTGGCTTTTCTTCTCTCCTAATAGATGCATTTAATATGATAAATTTCCCTCTAAACAATTTAGCTATACTCTACCAATTGTATTTTCATTAATATTCAGGGAAAAATATTTCTAATTTCCATGCTAATATGGTTTTTTTTTGTCACCCACGGTTACTAACAATTATGTTACTTGTTTAATTTCCAAACATTTTGATTTCCTGTTTTTCTTTTGTTACCAGTTTGTTGCTACATTTAATGTTGTCAAATATTACACCCTGAATGATGTTTGCTTGGGCTCACTTTATAATCCAGAGTACGATACTATTTAAAAAACAGCCATATAAACATGTATGATCTAATTGTTGGGGTGTCACATTCTGTATATTTCAATTAGGTAAATGCTGTTAATCTTATTAAGATAAAAAAAATTCTTTGGGGTGCCAGGGTGGCTCAGTCAGTTAAGCGTCCAACTCTTGATTTCAGCTCAGGTCATGATCTCTGGGTCATGAGTTTGAGTCCTGCATTGGAATCCATGCTGGGCTCCACACTGGGAGTGAAGCCTGCTTAAAATTCTTTCTTCCTCTCCCTCTGGTCCCACCCCATCCCCTGCTCTTGTAGGTGCTCTCTCTCTTTCTCTCTTTCTCTCGAAAAAATCCTTAGTCATATTTTGCTCTGCTTTTTCTACCAGTTAGCTGTGAGTTACTGGAGAGTTTGTGAAAGTCCTCTATTGTGTCTGTTTGCTTATTTCTTCTTGTACTTTAAAAAAAATTTTTTTTTAAATTTTTTGCTTTATGAATTTGATGTTATGCTATTAGTTGTGAGCAAATTTAGAAGGTTGATGTTGGGGGCACCTGGGTGGCTCAGTGGGCTAAAGCCTCTGCCTTCGGCTCAGGTCATGGTCTCAGGGTCCTGGGATCGAGCCCCGCATCGGGCTTTCTGCCAATGGGGAGCCTGCTTCCTCCTCTCTCTCTCTCTGCCTGCTTGTGATCTCTGTCAAATAAATGAATAAAAATCTTAAAAAAAAAAAAAAAAAAAGAAGGTTGATGTTGTCCAGGAGGATTGACCATTTTATTAGTGTGAAATGTCCTTTTTTTTTTTTTTTTTAAAGATTTTATTTATTTGTCAGAGAGAGCGAGCGAGAGCGAGCACAGGCAGACAGAGTGGAAGGCAGAGTCAGAGGGAGAAGCAGGCTCCCTGCAGAGCAAGGAGCCCGATGTGGGACTCGATCCCAGGATGCTGGGATCATGACCTGAGCCGAAGGCAGCTGCTTAACCAACTGAGCCACCCAGGCGTCCCAGTGTGAAATGTTCTTTATCTTTAGTTAGGTGTCTTGCCTTAACAATTGCCTTGCCCTCCACACACACAGCTGCATTTACTTTATTTTGTTTATTGTTTGGAAGGAGTAACTTTTTCCAACTCCTTACTGTCAACCTTTAATTGTTCTTATATGAAAGAAATGTCTTACAAAATCATTGAAAAGTAATTTATTTTAATTCATTTTGATACTTTAAGTTGATGCAATTAGATTATTTATATTTATTTTTTAAAAAGATTTTATTTATTTATTTGACAGAGAGAGATCACAAGCAGGCAGAGAGGCAAGCAGAGAGAGGAGGAAGCAGGCTCCCTGCTGAGCAGAGAGCCCAATGCGGGACTCGATCCCAGGACCCTGGGATCATGACCCAGGCTGAAGGCAGAAGCCTAACCCATTGAGCCACCCAGGTGCCCCAGATTATTTATATTTAATTTAATGGCTGATATGTTGCAGTTTTTGTGCCACCATTTATTTTCCCAGTGGGAGGGTTGTGTGTGTGTGTGTGTGTGTTTGCTTCCCTTTTGGTTAGTTGAACATCTAAAAAAATATTCCATTATTACCCTGTATTAGTTTGTAGATTTTTCTAGGGGTTCCCTAGGGATTAAAACATTAATCTTTGAATATCATGGCCTACTACTAATCAATTAACAAATAATGCTAAGGTTAAAGAACTTTTTAAACTCTTCTACCCTTTCTAGCCTTGTGTTATTGTTGTTATTTATGTTAATTGAACATATAATTTTTATCTCACAAGACATTATACTTCTTGTGTCCAGTCAATGTTTCATTAAATTCATCCTTGTATTTAAACTTTTAAAAATTTCTTTCTGCATTTGTGTTTCTGTCCAAGATCATTTTCTTCCTTAATAACTTCTTATAGTATTTCCTGGACAACAGGTGTGCTGGCAGTGAGCTCACTGAGATTTTGTCTATTTGGAAATGCTTTTATTTTATTTTATTTTATCTTGGAAATGTTTTTATTTTCACCTTTACTTGTGAACAGTGTTTTCTCGTGAGTATAGAATTCTAGGTTGGTAGTTACTTTCCTTCTGCGCTTGAACTTCGCTGTTCTATCATATTCTGGCTTCCAATATTGCAGTGAAAAATCAGTTGTTAGTCTAATTTTTGCTCCTTGGAGGATGTGTGTCTCCCCACCCCACCCCCATGCTTTGAACACTTACTTCCTTTCATTTGAAGCAGTTTATATGTGAGGTAGTGAGATGTAATTTTCTCTGTAGGTATCCTTATAGGGTGTTGTATCACTTCATGAATCCATACCTTGAGGTCATTTGCCAGTTTTTGAAAATTTGGAGCTATTGTCTGTTCAGATCTTGATCAGGTTCCTATCTCCCTGTTTGTCTCTTGAAAGGACCCAAATTCCATATGTGATAAAACTTTTCCCAGGGTTCCAAATATCTCTTTCATGTTCTTTTTTGCCAGCTGAGTTCTTAGTTTCAGTTATTGTAGTTTTTAGTTCTGGAATTTCTGTTTTATTCTTTATAGATTTAAATTATGTGGTCAAATTCTCATCTGTTTTATTGGCCATTCCAGTCAAAGTTTAAAGTCTGCGTCTCAGAATTTAAGTCCAATAAAGGAATCACTTGTGAGTCTCTTTTTATTGTCTGTCTCTTTTTCCCGTTAAACTAGTTTTTGATATGCCTGGTAATTTCAGTTGGATGTTGGACATTGTGGATGTTAAATTGTAAAGACCCTGGATGGTGTTCTTGTTCCTCAGTGAAGATTCAGTCCTTTCTGTGGCAGCCGGCAGGAGAAAGATCATCTCATACCGTCATGGACAGAGCGGACCTGAGGTTGGATTGCATTCCTTGAGAGTCTCAGCTTACCTTTCGTGTTCAGCCTCAATCCTAGGGTCTCACCCTCTTTGTGTCCCAACTTAGAGCCTATGGTATTTTCTAGAATTCTTTCTCATTGACAGATCTTCACATCTGAGTTCTGTTTCTCCAGCACTGTAAGACTGTTGGAACTCTTCCTTTTTCCCCCTCCCTTTTAGTTTGGCTCCTTAGCTTTCTGCCCTGTGACATTTCATTGCCCATGCTCCAAGAGGAAGAGTGGTGCCGAACTTGGTCTCACTTCTCTGTTCTTTCCTTCTGTCTCTGATTTTTGTTTCTCAAGATCTAGTTAACTTGGCATCCCTGAACCCCAATTTATTTTAACCCAAGCCCCATGCAGTTGCCTCTGTCTCTGCTGGTTTCTATCCCTTGTAACGATTGCTCCTGCCTATGCTTTCAGCTTCTTAACCTGTGCCAATAATTTTGACAAATATCCTGTGGAAAACATCAGCATGCAGACAATTGGGCTCATCTTTGTGAGCTTTCCTTCTCTCTAGGGTCTGGATTTTAAATTCTGGCTGCCATAGAAACACACTGATGCTTTCAAACAGATGAATTTTGATATGTTACTGGCTTTTATCATTTTTCTTGGTGGGAGTGTTGGTCTGCTACAAGCTATTTCACTTTAGTAGAAACTGGATGCTCAGAATTTGATGTTATACACAGATCTCCTGTCTGTGGTCTCATAGTGCCGGTCACGGTTCACGGTTGGCATTGAGCAGCCAATTACGGCATTGCAAAAATGACTTAGGATAAGTGACACTTGTTTAGCATTTTAGAGTTTAGAGTTGCCGTTTCTATCTATTACCATTTTCTGCTTTTATTAAAACCTTAAAAAATGAGAATCATTATCCTCATTCTATAAATGAGGCAACATCTTTCAGGCATGATTAAGTGGGTCGTTCAAGATCACTCAGTCAAAAAGTGCCATTGTTTGGACCCAAACAAAAACCATCTCGACGGTAAGGGTTTTTCCATTTTATCCATGTTGCTTTTCTTGAAGGAGGATTCTAGATCTAGAAGAACTTCCAAGTAGTTTTATTTATTTCTATTTTTAATCACAGGCAGTATAATGTGGTGACTAGGTGTTTGGGCTCTGATATTAAGAGACTTGCATTCAAATTCCAAATCTTCCACTGAATTATGACCCTTTGCAAGTTACCTTTTTAATCTTCTGTTTTGTCACCATTAAAGTATGGATAATAAATTGTATCAGGTTAAATTAGGAATTGCCAAAGAAGTCGTGCCTAGGAGGCACTTAGAATGTACGTGCCATCCAGTAAGAGCTCGTGTCAGCTGTCCTATTTCTTCATAATAATAATAATAATAATAATAATAATAATGCTGTTGTTGTGACTGCTGCCTCTTGACCATTCTCAAACCACGCAACCCCCCCAATATTTTCATCTCCTTCCAAGGCTTCCCCTATAGTAAGCAACTGATGGGTTTGCAGAGGTCCAAAAGTACTGCTCATCAACCATTCAGGAAACAGATGCTTGCATTTCATTGCCTGCAACAACTCTGCTTTGCCGTCAATGGGTAGAACTATGAATAACAGCCGGAATCCTGGATTCTTGGAAGACAGTGTTACTCAAACTGTAAGATTCTTCATGCAAGGCTTGAGAAACAAAAAGCCCTCGAGGATATTCACTGGAACAAGGGATTTCCTGTTTTGTCATCTTTTGGATGCTGTCTGAAGGCCTGTTTTGATAAGAAAGATGCACCTCGATCAGCTCTTCTCTACTTTTTTCTTATTTTAGAGAGAGAGAGGGAGAGAATGTGCCACACATACTTGTGAGCAGGGTAGGGGGTAGGCAGAGGTTGAAGTGGAGAATCTTAGGCAGGCTCCATGCCTGGTGTGCAGCCCCACGTGGGGCTCTATCTCATGATCTCGAGATCACAACATGAGCCAAAAATTAAGAGTCAGGTGCTTAACTAACTGAGCCACCCAGGCATCCCCAGGTCAGCTTTTCTATCTCTGAGAATATGGAGAGTGGTCACAGAGCTTCTAGGAGGGAATGATTCTTGGTGTTAATTGGGTCTCCAAACAGGAAAGCAGGGGTATAGGGATCTATAAGTCAGCTCAAACTAAGATACGCTACAGTAACAAATTGCTTCAAAGTCCCCTGGCTTACAACCACAGAGATTTAGTTCTCACATTTCATGTCCGTTTTTGGTGAATTGTAATGATGCGCACAACTTACTTACTCTGGGATCCAGGCTAATAGAGCTGCGCCTGTCTGGTGTGTCAGTGGTTTGATGGCTCCGAGAGCAGAAAGCATAGGTGCGGACCATCAGCATATAATGACTCTTAAACGCTTCTTAAAGTGTTTCTGTGAAACTTCATCTTTATTTCATTGGCCAAAGAAAGTCATATGGACTATCTTGATGTCAGTGGAGTAGAGAAGAATAGTCCTTCCATAAGGAGAGGAGTGAGCATTTTTTAAAAAATTTTATTTATTTTAGAGAGTGAGGGAAGAGAGGACAAGCGAGGGAGAGGGGGAAAGAATCTCAAGCAGACTCCCCACTGAGCGCTGAGCACTGAGCCCAATGCAGGGCTCAGTCTCATGACCCTGAGATCATGACCTGAGCCCAAACCAAGAGTTAGACTTAATCAGTTAAGTTCTGACTGAGGCGCCCAGATGCCCCAGCAGTGAGCATTTTGAGCAGTATTATGATTTACCTCAAGGACAAGTTCATTTGCAAAGAAAGGGATTGGATGCCCTAGGATAGCATGAGTGAAGAAATCTGAGTATTAAGTGTTAGCAGTTGGGAAGCGCTAAGTCCTGCAAGGCTTTACAGCCCCGTAATCCTTCAGCTGTTTGTCTCCAGTCCTCTCTTGGAGTCTGCAATCCCATTATGAGATACTTGCATCTGAGGGCCTGTATTCATCAGGAAGGCCCACTTGCCTTCTCTTGCAACACTTGCCTGGACATTGAGTTGAGATTGTTGATAGCGTAACATGGATACTGCATATGGGATCCTGTTCATGAACAAATACAGGCTTTCTTGAAGAATCTGAGTATGGTCTTGCTGGTAGTGTGTATGAAGGTCCCATGCAATTTGAATGCCCCAATTGTTGGAGTCTCTTAATTGAGGAAAAGCTGAATTTTCATGTACCTGGGGCACACCGGAACTAGAATTTCCCTGAGCTTTACTTTGTTTTCATAGCTGTGATCATGAAATGTGTCAATAACTGTTACAGGTGGTCTCAACGCCACTCACACTCAAATTCTCATTGTTACCTCGAAGTACCATATCTTTTCCTAACTCCATCCCTTTCAAAGGTTCTTTCTCTACTGGTTGGATTTGGTAGAGATTGTCTTCATCGTGAGCTCTTCCTCCTCCTCTCTTGTCAATATACCAAAAATATCCCCAATGAAATATTTATCACTTACACAAGTCATATATCATCTCTAGAGACAAAAGATAAGCCGATAAGAAGCACAGTTTTAACTACCTTTGAGTCTGTGATCCAGAGAACAACCATTGCTCATGTTTTGATGTTTAACCTTTCAGACTTTTCATATGGTCTGCGAACAGTCACCAACAATTTCAATGGTACTGCGTGCATAGTGATTACCAAGGTGGGTACTGGAGAGGCTGGGGCACGGCCACCAGCTGGCCCCACTCCTCATCACCTGGTGGCTTTGGGCAAGTTGCTGAAATTCTCCAAACGTGCCTTGTCATCTTTAAGATGGCCATCTCACTTTCTCATATGGCTGTTAGGATTACATGAGTTATTTTTAAGAACATTCTTAGAATAGTGCCTAATGCCTATTAAGTGCTTAATACTGATAGGTGTATTTCTCTTGACAACACATTAATGTAGTTCTAAATTAGTATATTTATGCCATCCTTTTAAATGAAATAACTATATTACAATTACAACAGTAATATAGTTATTTCATTACAGTGCATAAAAATTATGTTACTAACGTAATTGTAATATAGTTACTTCATTAAAGAACTATAATATAGTTATTCATGAAGGTGTATAATTATTTTTCTTAAGCTTCTTTTTTACTGTTTTTTTTTTTTTAGTGTATGGACATACAGCATTATATTAGTTTCAGGTGTAGAGCACAGTGATTGACAATTCTATACATTATGCGATACTCACCATGATAAACGTGGTCAGCATCTGTCACTGTACAACATTATTATGCTATTATTGACTATGCTGTACTTTTCATGTCTGTGACTTATTTATTTTGTAGCTGGAAGTTTGCAGGTCTTAATCCCTTTCACCTCTGTCACCCATCTGCCCACCACCTTCCCCTCTGACAACCACATTTGTATTTATGGAGTATAACATACTTCTTTCAATCAATTTTATATTTATATTTAGGAAGCTTTCAAAAAAATTTTTTTACAATAATTGAAAGAAACATACCCTCAAATATTACCTAGGAGAAATCCCTCGTGTTTGGATTACTGGGTCCATATATACCTACCCCTACCCCATTTTACATTTTTGCTATAGATTTCCAGTGCGCTCTCAATTTTTACTGGAAATCTGACAGCATACTCTACCCTTGCTCCATTCAGTTCTACTGTTTTCCTCAAAGCTATTCATAACTGGGAAAAGCTGTCAAATTTTAATACAGCTTTCTTTTAATTCCGATCAAATCGACTGTTCAAAACATACCTGTATTAGGAATTGCCTGGGGATGGCCTCACTCAGGTGAGTCTCTTGTTGACTTTTCTGTTGGCTGGTCACCCTCCTCTTCCCTCCCTCTTTCTCTCCCTGATGGAAATAACTTAGCTTTTCGGACTTCAAAAGCAATGCCCATCCATTGGAATGTAGAACTAGATAAAGGAGAAAATAAAATTTTCTAGGAAATCTTGCAAGCTTTGCCAGTGGTTCTCAAACTCTGGAGTGTGCATCAGAATGTCCTGCAGGGCTTGTTAAAAATACAAGATCGCTGTGTTCCTAAGGTTTATGATTCAGTAGGTTTGGGGTGAATCCTGATCATTAGCATTTCAGACAAGGTCCCAAGTCATGCTGAAACCATTGGTCAGGGGACCCCAGTTTGAGAAGTGCTGTTAACACATAAACAGACGAGACATCCATACTGCGCAGTAATTTGATGTCTTACTGAATTTATCACACGTACTGTTCAGGCAGTTCTGACCCACACTGGTATGCAACAGAGTACGTGTTATTCCACTGTGTTGATGTACCCTAATTTATTTGATATCAGAGGCATTTAAGTTGTTGTAGGTTTTTTTTATTATTATGGTAGCAGTGCATCAAAAATCCTTTCTCTTGTTTGACTACTGTATTTGTGCATCCCTTTCTGTATGACAATTTCCTAGCAGCAGAATTGCTGGTAAATGGGCATGCACATATAAAATTTGACACATTTCATTGCTCTCCAGAAAGATCGTACTAAAATTTACTTCTGCTTACTGGTGTAAGAGTCCCTATTTCCTTACACTCTGATTGAAGACAGAATATGATCAGCCTGTGCCCGTCAGAGGAGAGAGAAATAATGTATTTCTTTCTTAATTCAGATACAAGTGCTGAAATGTTACACATTTTAAGTGTTTATTGACCACATTTTTTTTCTTCTGGATGTTATTTTTGCCCCATTTTTTTTTGTTGTTCTTAGTATTTTATAAAGGCTAGTTACTTAAATTTTTTAAAAAAGATTTTTATTTATGTAATTTCTACACCCAACCTGGGGCTCAAACTCATGACCTCAAGATCTGGATCTGTACCCTCTTCTTACAGAGCTAGCCAGGCATCAGAGATGCTCAGCCTTTATAAACAGGTTTGCAGACATTTTTTTTTCTCAGTCTGTTGTATACTTTTTTCTGCCCTTTTTAAATGTAAACAAAAATTCATTCACCTTATGTTTTATAGAAGATATACAGTTTTACTTTCATGTTACTTTCCTCTTTGAGTGTTTAGACTGATTTTTCGCAATTGGATACCATTTCTTTAATCATTTAGTCAACAGATTTTTGGCTTAGTTATTATTAGAAGTGGGGGGGGGTTAAATAGTTTAAAATCCTACCCTTAAAAAGTTCTAACCTCACAGAACTTGCATTTTAATGTGAAGAGACAATCAGCAATGTATAATGGATTGATACAAAATTCTAGAAGCCCGTAAGTGTTGGGGGAAAAAAAAACACCAAAAAACCAAGCACGAAAAGATGACCTATTTCTTTAGTTGTTCTTCAGACCATTTTCATAACTCCATTTTTCAACTTCTTTTTATTCATTTAAAGATTAGCTTGGTATGAGTTCTGAGGTGTGGTTTAAACTTTTTTTTTTAAGATCTATATTTATTTAGATGTTCTTTTCCTACACATCTGAAATACCAATTTTGGGGTTCATTAAGTACTTATTTGGGTCTCTTTCCCTTTTATTCTGTTCCATCAATCTACCTCCATTATGGTCTCAGAAACAAGTTTTTCATTGTTCCCTGGTATTATATTCTCTAACAGTGCGGTTTCTCTTTCCTTATTATTCTTTACCAAATCTGAGAGGCTGTTCTGCTCTGCTTATACTTACTGCTATATTTGAGAATCATGGCAAGTTCCAAATAAAATCACTTTGGAATGTTAGTTAATGGCATTAGATTTGTAGATTGATGTTTAAGGACTAAAAATTGATACAGTGTTACATTGTCCCATCTAAGAACCTGGCCTTTCTGTAACAATGTATTTTGTTATATTTTCCATCAAAGGATAAATCTTTTTTCATTTGGGTCACGGGCATTTCTCTGTAAAGTTGTTTGAAGATGTTTTATGTTTTTGTGTTATTGTGAATATGATAATCACATCCTTTTTCACTGGATACTATTGCCTTAGAGGGAAGGTAGCGGATATTAAATTACAAATAACTCAGCATGTAATATTAATTACATATGTGTATATATGTGATATGGCCTGGATTCCCTACTGAATAGTTGTAGTAAGTTTCCACTGGAATTTCCTGAATTTGCAGGTGGTCTCATGTGATCCACAAATAATGAAGTATTGCTTCTTCTTTTCCAGTATTTATACAGTATGGCTTCCTCCAACATTTTCATCCCGCTGACAGTTTTTGGAATGAAGTTAAATAAAAATAGACAATTTCCTTTTCTTGTTCTCGACTTTAATGAGAACTCCTCCATCGTAGCATCATTAAATATGATGGAGCAGACATTTCTCGAGCTTTGAATATTTTCCAGGCGATGCATTGTGGGAGGGCAGGAGGTCAGGAGAGTTTCATGTGGAGATGTTTTCAGCATTCAGTCCTGTCCTTTGATTCTTTCTGACATGCCCTCCCCACAAGTGAGGTTTTTACTTTTATTTTTTAATTCATCCCTTATTTTACTGAGTAGTCTTACCATTTTTTCCCCATGATAGGTAAATGAGGACTTCATTTCCTTGTTCCTTTTCTGCCAGGGAATTTCTTTTTTGTTGCTTTCATAAGAGTTTCAGCTTGAGTATTAACAATCCCCAGGTTACAACTGTTTTTCATTAGAACTGTTTACTTTGTTTCCTTGTTTCTAGCATTAATGCTGAGGTGGAGGAGATTGCTACCAATTTAATTTCTGTTTCTTTGCGTTTGACCAGGATCCCCGCCCCCCCAGGGGACAGAAAATATTAAGTTGTGTCTAGATGTTGCTTTATTTTGGCATGCTGCCTTTGGTGAAAAAAGGAGCCCTTCATGAGCACTTGGATTTTTGTATTTTTTAGTCTCTTTCGGTCTTTCTCTCTCATCCCTACCCCTCCTTTTCCAGCCTCCCGTCCCCCTCCCCAGCTCTGCTTAGTAGGCTTGATAAAGAAGTTACTAACTTGTCTGGCAAGTAACTGATCAAGTAACTAATTTGTCTAGGGCTCTGCTTCCTCATATAAAATCCATTCCTTGTAAGTACCAAGTGAGGACTAAGTGAGCTCATTGCAACTGTAGTCGTCTCGTTTATATTCCATTGGTCCTGTGTTCTTCCCCAGGGGCTCCAGCTTCTGTTTTCTGTAACTGTCATCAACATATCTATAGAAACCGCCATAAAAGTCATTTCTAATGACTTATCTTTTTTCCCCCTTTTCTTTTGCATTCAGAAGGAGCTGCTTCAATTTGTTTTAGCTCGGCAAGGTGTTGAAATTTCATATATTGTCAGTACAGTTCTTCACCACCTTTAATGTTTTAATTCTGGAAAACGCTCATTCCTTTCCTTGAATTAATTTCTCACCTCTCTTGGCTTTCTCTTTCTCTGTGCCCTCAGTAAGTTGCCTTATTATTTCCTCTTATTTTACAGGTTCTTTGTTTTCTATGATTTCCTTGAGAGTGAAAAGCAGATGGCATTGAAAACTTCCCAAGCAATTTTCCTTGAAAATATGATCCTCCTCTGCTTTTTGTATGTTATGTTTAAATCCTCCCTCAAAGCTACAAGTTTTCACAAGCCTCTTGTGGTGGTGGAGGTGGTATTTGTTCTCTTTCAAATATATCCTCAAATGCGGACAGCTGTATTCCAGCGTTTTATTTGCTTCCAGAATTGCATGGCATATTCCTAGGGTTTTGTTTTGTTCACCGTCAGGCCATTTGGATCCTGGTCTTTGGTCTTGCATTACTGTTGGGTGACGGAATGACAGCTCACGCTTCATGAACTTAATTCATTGGCTGACACTTGCTATTAGCTCTTAATAATTAATTGTTACCGTTGTTGTTATTACACTATTTTCTGAAGCTGGAGAGGAGGATGACCTAGGTCGGCGTCGGGGGTCGGGAAGGGGATCTAGGGACTGAGGCGGTCCTGTCAGTGAGAACCCCGGGGTCGGGGTCGGCTTGGTTGCTTGGTGGCCTAGGGGTGGGATCCGAACCGTCCCCTCCGCTGATGCTACCGGCTCCCAAGTTGGTCTGAGCCCCGCGAAGGCCCCGAGGGGATGCTGTTCCGTTTCCCTCAGACGACATCTTGCTCCCAACACGTTCCAGGAGGGAAGCAGCCTGCGGTAACTTCTCACAGCGCCCTTCCCTCTCCAGTGTCCGTCACCCTGTGTCTCCGAGGATCCACACGGAGAGGACACCCTTTCCCAGTTCAGCGCGGGCACCAAGCTGCCATGTCGGTGGTTTTGTGGTCACTTCCGCTGGGTGTGAGCGGGAGAGCGTGCGTGTGTCCCCACCCCGGGGACAGGCCATCTGTGTGAGCGGGAGTGCGTGAGTGCGTGTCCCCACCCCGGGGACAGGCCATCTCTGTGAGCGGGAGTGCGTCAGTGCGTGTCCCCACCCCGGGGACAGGCCATCTGTGTGAGCGGGAGAGCGTGCGTGTGTCCCCACACCGGGGACAGGCCATCTGTGTGAGCGGGAGTGCGTGTGTGCGTGTGTCCCCACCCCGGGGACAGGCCATCTCTGTGAGCGGGAGAGCGTGCGTGTGTCCCCACCCTGGGGACAGGCCATCGGTCCACTCGTCCTGTCTCCGTGTTCTTCTCAAATCCTCTGCTCACAAAATGCCTGTTCCGTGGTCAGTGTCCCAGTCCCCGACTCTCTATGTCGGCTGCGTGCTCTTGCCCGTGGGGGTTAACGCACCCCACTCTAATCGTTTCTCGAAAGGCTTGTCTCCCCAGCTGACCCGGAGCGTCCCTGCAGCGGATCAGGAAAACGCGCGCTGTAAGATGGCGCCGGAGCCAGCGAAGGAGTTCCCGGCCGGACGCAGGGCTCTTCCGGGTTCTTCTAGCCGCCAGGCTCCCCGCGCATGCGCACCAGGGGCGCTAAGTTTGCGGAAGTGGGAGGGTATATAAGCGCGCCGCGTCGCGCTCCCGCCTCAGACCGTGGGAGAGCACTCTCGGCTGACCCGGGGTCTCCGAGTGCGCCGCCTGGTTCTTCCCTCGGGATCCAGTCGGGTTCGGGAGCAGGGTGAAGACTGCTCTTCCCCGTCCTTCCCACCGAGCTCCAGGTAACCGTGGTCTCCCGGCAGTATGCGGACTGCGGCGGAGAGGCCCGGCGCGCGCCTCCGTGGCGGCGTGGGGACCTGCGGCGGGACGGGCCGGTCCGCCGGCTGACCGCGTTGAGGTCACCGTGTTTTTATCGGGACCCGTTTGTGTGTGTGCTTGTCCGCGTGCGTGCGCGTGTGTGAGCACGTGCGTTCCCAGCGAGCGGCGGGCCGTTGGATTTCTTTGTTCCTTAGATTTCCCGACGTGTCCGAGAGACGCGAGGCTGAGGGGCCGGCGGGGGCCGACGGGGAAGCAGGCTCCCCGCTGAGCCGGGGCGCGATGCGGGACGCGATCCCGGCACCCGATCCCGGCACCCTCGGATGGCGGCCCGAGCCGCCCCAGCCGCGCGCGGTTCCGTCGCAGGTGCGGGCTGCGGTGAGCCTGCTCGGCGGCCGCGGTGGCTTCTGTCACGTGGTGCGATTTCCAGAACATTCACCACGTGGTCGGAGCAGGGGCCACGCTTTCTTCCTGCCGAGCGGCGTGGACGTGCAGGCGGACCTCGCTTGTGCGCCCGCGGAAAGGCTTCGGGGCTGTTCGCGGTCTCAACCGGGGGAACGCCGCTGGCACTCGGCCTGGTTTGGGTTTTTTTTTTTTTTTTTTTTTTTTTTTTTAAGACTTTATTTATTTACGGGAGCGCCCAAGCCGGGGGAGTGGCCGCGGAGGGAGGCGCCCGGTGCAGAGCTCCGCCCCGGGACGCCGGCGCCGGG
Source organism: Mustela lutreola (assembly GCF_030435805.1). Taxonomy (NCBI): domain Eukaryota; kingdom Metazoa; phylum Chordata; class Mammalia; order Carnivora; family Mustelidae; genus Mustela; species Mustela lutreola. Next base: position 3,604,649 of record NC_081306.1, on the reverse strand, counting down.
ACCGGGCTGCAGGCCGACGGCAGTGACCTGCCGAGTGAGGGGCCGGTGCCGAGCTCCGCCCCGGGCTGCAGGCCGACGGCAGTGACCCGCTGAGCCACCCCGTCCCGCCTTCCTGGCCTTCTGTGTGAGCGCCGATGGCCCTTTCTCCGGGCCGGCCCCCGAGAGGGCAGTAGCTGGGTCGTACAATAATGGCATGTTGAGTTTTATAAGACACGTCCTAACTCTCCGGGAGTTCCGCTTCACATTCCCGCCAGCAGTGCGGGCGCGATCCAAGCTCTTCGCACACTTCCGACATTAGGGCTGTCCTGTTTTTGATTCCAGCCGTTCAGACAGGTGTGCAGTGATGCCTCATTGTGGCTTTCCGTGACTTCCTCAAGGGCTCATGGTGTTGATCATCTTTCCACGCACTTAACTTGCTTTTTCTGTGACTTCCTCGATGCAATGCCTGTTGCTGTCCTCTGCCTATTTCCTAATTGGATTCTTTGATCTTTAATCTTGAGTTTTGAGAGTTCTTTATATAGTCTAGATAGTAGTCTTTGGTGGGATTTGTGATTTGCGGATTTTTTTTTTTCCCAGGCCATAGCTTTGTCTTTTTATCTTCTTAACAGGGCTTTTTACAGAATAAACTTTTTTATTTTGATGAAATCAATTTTATCAGAATTTCCTTTTATGACTCATGCTTTCGGTGCCTAAGGAATTTTTTGTCTGGACAAGATCTGGAAAATTATCTCTGGTTATTAATTTTTTTTTTAAATAACTTTACCCTTAGCTACATGATCCCCTTTGAGGTTTGGGGTTTGAGGTGTGGTTTATGTTTATTTTTTTTTGCCTCTGCAAATTTTCTTGTTGCTGCAGCATTGTTTGTTGAAAAAGGTTACCCTTGTTCTATTGTTTTTCTTCTAGTGCTTTTGCATTTTTGTTGAAAATCAGTGAAGCACGTTTGTGTGGGTCTCCTCTGTTCCATTGATCTGTGTCTGTTCCTACTTGAGAACCACAGTGTCTTGATTACTGTAGCGATACAATAAGCCTTAAAGTGAGGGATTCCTCCTGCTTTTTCTTTTCCAAGGTTGTTTAAAATATGCTATGGTCTTTGCCTTGCCATATACTTTTTAGAATATGTTTATCTATTTCTACAAATACCTTGTGTGGATTTTGATAGGAATTCATTAAATCTATAGATCAACCTGGGGAGACTTGACATCTTTACTACGTTGAGTCTTCCAGTTGCTGAACATGATATGTTTCTCCATTTATTTAGATCTTCTTTGATTACTTCCATTAGCATTTTGTAATTTCCAGCCTACAGATCCTGTACATGTCCTGTTAAATTTATAACTAAGTATTTTATTTTCTTTGGAGCAGTTGCAAATGATACTGCATTTTTAGTTTTGGTCTGTACATGTTCATTGTTAGTATGAATATGCAGTTGACTTTGTGCATGCTGAGCTTATAATCTGCAACCTTGGTGAACACATTCATGACTTCTGGAAGTTTTTTGGGGATACAGTCCTTGGGGCTTTCAAAGGTTTATTTATTTTATTTATTAGAGAGAGAATGAGCAAGGGTGGGAGGCGGGGCAGGGCAGAGGGAGATGGAGAGAAAATCCTCAAGGAGACTCCATGCTGAGTGCTAAGCCCACTGTGGGGCTTGGTCCCACAGTCCCGAGATGATGACCTGAGCTGAAGTCAAGAGTCGGCAGCTTAATAGACTGAACTACCCAAGTGCCCCCAGATTCCTTGGTATTTTCTGTCAGTCATCATGCCATCTGCAAATACAGATGGTTTATTTTTTTCCTTTCCAATATGTATAGATCGTATTGTTTTTTTCTTTGCCTGAGTGCAGTAGACCTTCTAGTATTCTCTTGGATAAGGGTGTTGAGAGTGGTGGACATGCTTGCCTTGTTTCTGATATTAGTAAGAAAGTATATGGTCTTTCAACACCAGGTACGGTGTTAGCTATGGTGTTTGGCATTTGTTTTAGTTTGTCTTTATAGATGATCTTTTTAAGTTGATTGGGTTCCCCTCTATTCCTAATGTGCTCAGAGTATTGATCAGGAATGGGGTTGGATTTTGTCAGACAGTTTTGCTATATCAATTTTTTTTTTTTTTTAGCCTCTTATGGCAGCTTACAGTGATTGGCTTTTGAATTGGCCTTGTAGACGGAAATAAATCCCACTTGGTTATGGTGTATAATTCTTTTTATTCATTGTTGAATTTGCTAACATTTTTGTTAAGGATTTTTGCATCTTAAGTCAACGAGAGATACTGATCTGGATTTTCCACTTTTATAATTATCTCTCTGTGTGTGTGTGTGTTTTCCTCCATTTGTGGAGAAGAATTTATATACAGTTGGTGTTTATTTTCCTCAAAATGTTTTTATGGAATTCTCCAATAAAACCATCAGGGTCCAGAGATTTCCTTTTTTAGGAATGTTAAAATTATGAATTCACTTTTTTTAATGTTTATAGGACTATTCAGACACTGTTTTGTCTTCACTTGAGTTTTGGTAGGTAGTGGTTTTTGAAGAATGGTCCATTTCTTCTGAGTTGTTGAGTTTGAGTGCACAGTTGTTTGTGATATTTCCTTATTATCTTTTTAATGGCTTTGTGAACTGTAGTGATAGCTCCCATTTCATTTCTGGTATTGGTGACTTGTGTCTTCCCTTTTTTGATTTTTTTGGTCAGTTTTTTCTTGAGTTTTATAAATTTTATTGGTTTTTTTCTTCAAAGAACCAGGTTTTTGTTGACTTGATTTCTTTATTGTTTTCCTGTTTTTCAGTCCATTTTTGCTGTTGGGTTTATTATTGCTTTCTTCTGCTTGCTTTGGGTTTCTTTTGTTCTTTTCCTTTTTTTTTTTTTTTTTTTTAAGATTTTATTTATTTATTTGACAGACAGAGATCCCAAGTAGGCAGAGAGGCAGGCAGAGAGAGAGGGAGAAGCGGGCTCCCCGTTGAGCAGAGAGCCCAATGCAGGGCTCGATCCCAGGACCCTGGGATCATGACCTGAGTCGAAGGCAGAGGCTTTAACCCACTGAGCCACCCAGACACCCCTTCCTTTTTCTTGAGGTAGGAACTAAGCTTATTTGATCTGCGATCTTTCTCCTTTTCTAAAATAAGCATTTAGTGCTATTGATTTCCCTGCCAGCACTGCTTTAGCTGCGTCCCACATTTTGATACACTATATTTTCATTTTTATTTAGCTCTGTATTTTTATTTTCCTTGAGATTTCCTTTTGGACCTATTGATCATTTAGAACTGTTTGTTCAATTTCCAAATGTTTAGAGGTTTTTCCTATTGCTTTGTTGTTACTTTAAAAAAAAAAAAAAAAGGCGCCTGGGTGGCTCAGTTGGTTAAGCAACTGCCTTTGGCCCAGGTCATGATCCTGGAGTTCTGGGCTCAAGTCCCATATCGGGCTCCCAGCTCCATGGGAAGTCTCTTTCTCCCTCTGAACCTTTCCCCTTTCATGTTCTCTCTCACTGTCTCTCTCTCTCAAATAAATAAATAAAATCTTAAAAAAAAAAAAAAAAAGGATTTGTCTATTTGAGTGAGAGAATGTACACAAGTGGGAGTGGAGGCAGAGGGAGAGAATCTCCAAGCTGACTCCCAGGGAACTTGGAGTTTGGTGTGGGTCTTGATACCACAGCCCATGAGGTTATGACCTGAGCTGAAACCTACAATCAGAGGCTTAACTGACTGAGCCACCCAGCTGCCCTGTTAACACTTTTTAGTTTGGTTCCATTGTGGTCAGAGAAAATAGTTTATATGATCTCAATTCTTTTAAATATGTTGAGGTTTATTTTGTGTTGTGGGGTGCAGTCTCTCTTGGTGAATGTTCTTGTAGTTCTTGAAGAAAGCATGTATTCTGTTGTTAGGTACAGTGTTCTGTGTGTATCATTTAGACCATGTTGGTTGGCTATGTTCATTTCACTTTTTTTTTTTTTTAAAGATTTTATTTATTTATTTGACAGAGAGAGATCACAAGCAGGCAGAGAGGCAGGCAGAGAGAGAGAGAGAGAGAGGAGGAAGCATGCTCCCTGCTGAGCAGAGAGCCAGATGCGGGACTCGATCCCAGGACCCTGAGATCATGACCTGAGCCGAAGGCAGCAGCTAACCCACTGAGCCACCCAGGCGCCCTGTTCATTTCACTTTTGAGCATCTGTTTTTAACAACTTCTCCCCCCCCCCTTTTTTTTTTTTTTTTGGTCTCTGTTATTTGGTGAGTACACATTTAGGATCATTCTCTTACTCTTTTTTATATTTCTAATACAGTGCCCAACATATAATATATGCTTTCAGTAAATATTCCCTGAATGATTTGGCAAGTTAAAATTAAGTACATAAGTGAAAGATAGAAAATATTTCACTTTCTCAAGCTATGCTTTTATCCCCCTGCTTATATAAATTAGGCATCATGTAGTTTTCTTTTTTTTTTTTAAAGATTTTATTTATTTATTTTAGAGGAAGGGAGAGACAGAGACAGAATGTGTGAGAGTGAGAGAAGAAGTGTGAGAGGGAATCTCAAGCAGACTCCATGCTGGGCTGGGAGTCCAATGTGGGGCTGAATCCTAAGACCCGCCCCCCCCCAAGATCATGACCTGAGGCGAAACCGAGAGTGGGACACCTAACCTTACAGAACCACTCAGGTGCTCCCATTTAGGTTTTTAAATGTAGATTCAGAAACTGTTAAGTTTGAGAAAGAGCAAAACTTAGTAGAAAAAGCATGGACTTTTGAGTGATTTTAAATAGATTTGATTTTAAATATGAACTCTGTGACCAAACTGGTAAATGAAAATGATGGGCCTCTGTCACTTAGGAAACTTTCAGTGACAGTTGATAGACTGCTGGTTTCAATAACTACAGACAATTGGTTTACTTAACAGGAAATTTCAGAGGTGTTTTGTTTCAGGTGTGGCTTGATTATTAGCTATTCAGGAAACAAAGTAAAGCCACAAGGAGGTATCACTACACCCCTGTCTGCAAGGCTAGAATGAAAAATAGTGAAAACTGTAATGCTGGGATTCTATTTCACAACCACTGGAATGGCAAAAACAAAACAAAACAAAACAAAAAACCAACAAAAATTGGGAAAGAGTGTTAGGATATGGAGCAGCTGATTGCACATTGCGTTGCTTGTTGGGGGAAGTAGCAAATGGTACTACCATTTTGGAGAACTGTTTATTAATTTCTTACAAAGTTAAATATCCATTTACCCAATGACCCAGAAATTCCCACTCTTCAATATTTACCCAAGAGTAATGTAATCATGTGTCTGCAGAAAGACTTGGACAGCAGTGCTCACAGCAGCTGTATTCACCATAGCTAAACCCTGGAAAAACCCAAATGTCCATCATTGTGTGACCGGATAGATCATTGCAGTATGCAGTCACCCAGTGGCATATTATTCAACAACACGACAAGACAGGGCACTGCTGTGTATGAACACATGCGTGGAGCTCACAAATACCATATTCAGCAATTGAAGCCAGCCGTAAAAAGATCCGTGTGTGTGATGCCATTTATCCATGGTGTTGGAAGTAAGATGTGGTTGTTTCTAAGGTGTGTCTAGGAACTGGTGTGAAGAGGTCATAAGAGACTTTTCTGGGGTAATAAGAGTGTTCTATATCTTATTTCTAGTGAGGTTACTTGGAAATATGCAGTTGTCAAAACTCATCGAGCTATACACTTAAGAACTGTATTTTATTGCATGAAAATCATACCTCAGTGAAAATAATCATGTAATACAGTAGAACATTAAATAAGAAGGAGAAAGATTTGTGGGACAGGCAACAACAGAGGGAGCTCACTGTGGTCATCAAGTTCGCTTTCTTTATTTTTAATTTTTTTCATTTGGAACATATCCTTTTTAAAAAAAATTTTTAAAAATTGTTATTTTTTTAAGATTTTATTTATTTATTTGACAGACACAGAGTGAGCACAAATAGGGGGAGTAGCAGGCAGAGGGAGAGGGAGAAGCAGGCTCCCCACTGGGCAGGGAGCCCGATGCGGGGCTTGATCGCAGGACCCTGGGATCATGACCCGAGCCGAAGGCAGATGCCCAACGACTGAGCCACCCAGGAGCCCCCCAAAATTGTTATTTTTTAAATTTTTAAAAAAGATTTTATTTATTTATTTGACAGACAGAGATCACAAGTAGGCAGAGAGGCAGGCAGAGAGAGAGGAGGAAGCAGACTCTCTGCTGAGCAGAGAGCCTGATGCAGGGCTTGATCCCAGGACCCTAAGATCATGACCTGAGCCGAAGGCAAAGGCTTAACCCACGCGCTCCCCCAATTGTTATTTCTTAAATTGTAGTATGTCAGCATATTCATTAGGTTTATTTTATAGTCAAGAGAAGTTTGAGCTCAGAGAGCTCCAATGGCTTGCACAAGGTCACATAGCTAGTAAGTGCACAAAGACTCCAACAGCCCACTCTTATACCCCGTCTTTCTGGCATCTGCCACAAGATCTGGTGCGTAGTAGGAGTACAGTACACAGATGTAGGGTGAATGAAAGTATTTGCAATGTGTGCTGGTATCAGTGTACCTCACTCAGGTAACGGAGCCACAGATTCAGGAATTTACAAGAAATACAGTGGTGTGTCTTTATGCTAAGGTTGGTGCAAAAGCTGGTCTTGAGATTCCTCCTACCTGGGAATAGTTTCTTTATTCTGGGGGTAGATGTGCCCAGGGCAGTTAGGCTCACTGAGTCGAGGCATGCTGGAGGGTGGACCGCAGTGACCATGTGGTCATGTGTCTGGGTCCATGTGTGGGCTGTGTGGAAGCTAAGTCGGAACCACGTGGCCTGGCTCACTACTGTGGAAGGGGAAGCAAGAGGCAGGAACATTTATCTCCTTCAGGGAGGAGTGCCCAGAGGGTTTTTGTTGCACAGAGCATTTGTCATTTCCTTGCTTGAATATTCTGCATGTTCTGCATCTAACCAAGGCTGTCCAGAGTTTGTGGGGCCTTCTCTATACGTTGTGGAGGACCTTCTTTCAGCAAAATGGAAATTAAAGTTTACTTCAAATTAAAAAAAAATGACCATATGAACATGCTGTAGGGCTCCTCCTCCTAAGGTCTTAGAAGGGCCCCAAGCATCCGAGGGGCCAAGTGAAGCTTCAGCCTCGCTAGTTTCATAGTAAAATTGCCTCTGTGCCCCCAAATTGCACACATTCTGCATCCTTCCTGGGTCCTTCAGCCTGTCCCCTGACCGCTCACGTCTCCAGTCCTCCATTTGGCTCCAGCCTCGCAGAACTTCCCACTAACCCCCTGAATTGACCAGGCAGATGGCTCTTGTTTCGGCCCAGTGTTCCCTTCTTGGAACAAACATTTTGTGGGACCTCCTGAAACAAACTTCATAGATAATATAACCAAGCCACATTGCATAATTAAAAAATTAATAGGACCTAAGTGTACTATAAAGGAGAAATAAAAACCAAAGAATTTTTTTTTTTTAAATTTATTTATTTATTTGACAGAGAGAGATCACAAGTAGGCAGAGAGGCAGGCAGAGAGAGAGAGGAGGAAGCAGGCTCCCCGCTGAGCAGAGAGTCCGATGCGGGACTCGATCCCAGGACCCTGGGATCATGACCCGAGCCGAAGGCAGTGGCTTAACCCACTGAGCCACCCAGGCGCCCCCCAAAGAATTTTTTTTAATAAAATAATATACATACCAATAAGTAAATGTGTGGTCATGACGACACCAGAAGGCTAGACACAGACTCATGAATCACTAACCGCCTCCTCTTCCTTGTGCCTCCAGGGCTCAGTGTTTGGGTGTTGCTAAGTGCACGAGAGCATTTGTGACTCTGGTTTTGACATGCCTTATACCTGCTCTCTGGATGGCCTTTCCCCCTCTGCCTTATTCTTAAAATCATCCAGAATTAAGGCTCAAGACAGCAGCCCTCGATTAGCGAGTGCCCTTGCTGTGATGAGCACTGGGTGTTGTGTGGAAGTGTCGAATCGATACATTGTACACCTGAATCGAAGAGTACACTGTAATTTAACTAACTGGAATTTAAATAAAAACTTAAAAAAAAAAGACATGGGCTCTAATATCACCTCTTCCAGAAGCTTCCATTGACCGCTAACAGCTTCAGAGGCAATCAGTACCTACTGATGTTTGAGCTGATTAATATTATTAAAAATTTATGTCCAGAGTTAGAGGTCGTGATAGACTTACAGGGCTTCAGGCAGAGATAAGGCTAGACGTGTCTGTATTTATGAGGCCGGAGGCTGGAACAGAAAGAGAAGGAAGGGGAGCAGGAGGAGGAGTCTGTTCCAGAAGGAATGTGTCATTGCATGTGAAAGCCTAGTTTGGAATCTCTGTTCGTTCTTTTCCCAGATGTATGACCCTAGGCAGTTTCCTGAATCTGCATCCAGGTCTCCTCATCTGTAAAGCATCGCTAATAACCGCACCTAGCGCTAGCACATAGGGCTGTTGAGGGAGGGAAATCAGTCGGGGCAGGGGGCTTGCAAAGTGCTCACATAGGGACTGGCACCTCATAAGTGCTCTCTTAAGAGGGCTGTGATTTCAGAACAACCACCCTCCCGGATTCCTGGATCGAGTAGTCCATGGGCTGGCAGACTTTTTCTGGGAAGCGCCAGAGAGTAAATATTTTAGGCTTTGCTGTCCTACCGGGTCTGTTGGAATGAGTCAACTTGCTGTCGTAGCGTGAAAAGAGCCCTAGACAATATGTAAATGAATGAGTGCTTCTGTGTTCCAATAAAACTTTATTTACACCAACAGCTGAGTTTGGCCCATGGGCTGTAGTTTGCCCCCGCCTGTGCTAAAGGATGGGCTACCAGTGCAGTCTATACACGGGAGTAGGGCACTATAACAGCAGGCAAAAGCCGGGGCTTGGTATGCATGTCTTTTATGTTTCTTGTAAGGAAAATAGAATCCTATTTTATGGTCTGTTCCATATCCTGTTTTCTTTTTATTTAGCAACATCTTGAGGATGTATGTTAGGTAAATAAATATATCTGTGCAAGCCCACGTTTTGCGCCTGTGGTAGTGATGTATTACATGGGGACGAGTCATCATGTATTCAGTTGTTCCTCTGTTGCTGGAGATGCAGATCCAGTTTTGCCTGTTGTGGTTTATAATTATTAATTTGTGATGTTAATATTTTTCTCCTGCCAGACTGTGTGGTGTAGGAAGGCAGGAATACGTGTGTGCTGCTCAGTTCATGTGTGGAACACGGGAGGCCTAATGTTCTCACCTTGAACCCTGCCGCCATCTTGGGGAAATCCGTTGGCTTCTCCCAGACAGTAAAATGTGGATTTCAGACAGACTGGTGTGAGGGACACAGGACTAATGTTTGTAAAAGATCATGGAAACTGCAGAATAGATGCTCTTCCCATCTGAAGGATCACGAAGGTGCCAAGCATCTTTTCTGGCTTCATACGTCATTTATTTTCTAGTTGGCCGAAGAGAATGTGCTCATTTCCCCTGAGAGAGATCTTTTGTATCCAGGCACATGAGTGAACAGTGCTGCTCTAAAGATCTTCAATAAAGAAATAAGAAAGGGAAATGTAAAGTGAGAGCAGGAGAACTTGCCCGGGTGTCAGCATTCAGCGGCCGTGTGGGACTGTGAAAGCTCCCGCTGTCCTCTTGGATTGTGCAAGGGAATCTTGGTTCCTTTCCATTTGCACTGCCCCATTCTGTTTTTATCTTCTCTCTCCGGAGATGTTCTCAGGAGTGGGAAGACCTGAGGGCAGGCCTGTGTTGACATTTGGGGGTGTAGGAAGAGGGGATGGCTTTAGAGAGTGACTGTCATTGAGGATCAAGTCCAGGATTACCGAGAAAGGTAAGTTCAAAGAACTGACCAACATATGAAGGTTCATGGAGACTGGGGTTCCATGCAGGAATCCCAGCTCTACGGGGCCTACCTGCCAAGCAGGGAAACTAAGGCAGGAAAAAGGATTGGTCCAGCTCACCCAAATCCCAGCTCATGGCTGAATAAACCATCTCCCCAGGAAGAAGTGGCTTAGAAAAATGGTAGCGCTGATCTCCTGGTGGAGCTTTGGAGTGTGCAATCCTGTAAGGCTGGAAGGATCCAGAACACACACACCCATGCTAACATGATGTGTTCTCTGTTGTACAGTTTTCTTTCATCCAGCCACCCTAGTCTGGGCCTTCCCTCTCATATATACGACACTCGAGCCAGATTTCCCAGGCAATGTCTCAAGGCAGGAAGGATCATGATGCCACAGTCCTGGATGGTTTCTGTTGATGCGTGTCTGGTCTGCAGAGAGACAGCTTCCTGTAGACGAGATGCACTAAGAAATCAGAGGCTTCTACCCTGTAAGCCTTGTGTGTCCATTTCTTCCTAATTCCAGTGAGATTGTTGGACTTGGTTCTGTCGGCAGAAATGCATGGCCTGTGTGTTTTGTGCAGGTCAACCTGTGGTCCCTGACCCACAGAATATAGCGATCACTCACAGAGCTGTGTTCCCATGTAGAATTTCAACTGCACTAGACACGTGCTCCCAGAAATGCTCTGAGAGGAGGTGATGTGTTACTCACAGTGCAAAGGCTCTTTGCTAGTGGAAGAGATGCGTTTCGTTCATGCCACAGGTTGGCTGTTTGTGGGAGAATGGACTGGCCCCAGGATCTCCCTCCATCCCCTGAACGTTAGATCCCTTTGAGATTTACCAGTCCCCTATTCCACCAGCTCACGATGATTCCCATGTAATGTGCAGAGGGTGGGGTGGTCTAGGCCCTGAGTTTGACTGACAGATGTTTACTGACCTGTGTTGTCTCTCACCTGTGTGTGGTTGGTGTGCGTGGTTCAGGGCTCAGAAGAAGGCGGGTCTGGATTGAAACACCGGTTCTGCTACCTAACAGCTGAAGGAATTTAGGCAAGTTATGGAAAAAAATTTTTTTAACTTATATTTTTTAAGTTCACTTAACTGATTATTTCTTCAGGACCAGTGTAAATGGGTAGAGTTGCTGAATGAGAGATTACTCAATTTAGGATTTTTTTTATACATACTGTTTTTTTAGCCTCCGGAAAGCTCCTATCGATATATAGGCTTACCAGCAGACTTTGAAAGGCATTCTAATTTCTTTTTCTATTATAAAACTAGGTTTTATAATTATTTTTGTGTTCTCTTCAAAGCTGATGTGAAAAGTATTATCATTATTGTGCCTCTGAGTTTTTTTGTGATGTAAAATCTGTTATTATGTATCTGATTATGACTTTTGCAGTTTTTAGGGGCTTGAGGGCCCATTTTTATTTTATTTTTTTTTTAGAGTGGGTGAGAGAGAGAGAATCTTAAGCAGGCTCCACGCTCAGTGCAGAGCCCAAGGCGGGACTCGAGTTGATGACCTGAGCCAAAACCAGGAGTTGGATGCTTAACCAACTGAGCCATCCAGGCACCCCAAGGGCCCATTTTAAAAAATGTGTTTTCCTTTCATTGTTTTATAAGAACTCTTTACATAGTAATACTCTCAGCCCTGCATCTGTCTGTATGTTGCAAGAGGATTTTCCTTGACAGTCCTTCTCTTTTGCTAGCAATATTTTAGTTTATAGGATTTTTTTTTATTTTTAGGTGATCATATGTCTCTGTCTTTTCAGTATGCTTGCTTTCTTTGTAATTGCCTTTAGAAAGGCTTTCACTTCCTGTCAGTCACAGCTGAGGAGCTTTGCATATTGAAGATTTTTCCTGTAGTTTGATAAATCTGATGCCTAATCGCCTGGCTTTCTAGATCCACCTGTCTCTCTTTTTTTTTTTTTTTTTTTGTCCCCCTTGTGTTCCTGGTACATGTGTCTAGGTCCAGTCTCTTTTTGGAGCTTTTGCAGGTTGGGTGGGGGGGCAGGGGCCTGGGGACTGTCTTAGGAAAACTCTGTTACTCCTAGACTTTTTTTATTTTTGGAGGGAGTGGTCTCATGGCCTCTGAATGACTAAGCGTCCAGCCCAGGGCTTCTCACCAGCAGGTTTAGCTTCGTGTATGTGTCATGTATGTTACTGCATGGGGCTCTGTGCTTAGAAAGACCCTGTGCTTGGTTGAGTTCCCTGCCGTCACCATTTTAACATTTTCGAACAAAGGGACCTACATTTTTATTTTGCATTAGATCTTACAAGGTATGTAGCTGCTCCTGCCAGATAGTTCCACCACTGACCTGTGGTTTGGGTCCTTCTTTGTTGGGGGGCTGTCCTGCGCATCGCTGGATGACTGGCAGTCTCTCTGGCCTCTGCCTACTAGATGCCAGTAGCAATATCCCCTTCCTGGATGGGACAGCCACATGGGTCCCCACACATTGCCAAGTTCTCAGCCCCTCCTGAGAACCATGTGGGCAAGAGAGATCCCTCTGGCCACCCTGCCCACCCAGAGTGTGCCTCTTTCAGCACCGGTTCCTCCCCTGTGGTGGTGGTGGGGGTACATCCCCCGGGGTCCTGGCTTTCCCCTTTAATAACAACAACTTGCTTTATTAGGGGACTCACCATGCAGGCCCCAATTTCCTCTTTACATTGAGTCCTATCCTTGCTATGTTTCGAAAGGGTTCCTAGAAATTTGTACCAAATGGCTGTATTTGTGCCATTGATTTCTCTGTCCCAGGGAATTCTATTAAGAGGATGCTTTTACACGTTGTATTTTCTGCTTCCTGATTTCCCTTGGGGGTTTAGGTTTCCAAAATTCAAAGGTCTAAACTCTTCAAAGACCAGAAGCAAGGGAAAGACTCTGCAATGTTTCATCAGCCCTTGGTAATGGACTGCCCGTCTTCGCGGAGCAGGGAGGGAGATGCACGGGGTCGAGCTGTGCATCTCATGACACAACCCATCCCAGTCTTAATTTTCCTTTAATCATTTGGGATGATTCATATATAATTCCTATATAATTTATATTTATCAATATAAATACTGATTTATATTTATACGTTTACTTATTTTTGCTGTTTCAGTTTTAAGTCCAAAAAGAATCCAATTTATATACAGTCTGAAAGTATGTAAGAAAGAAAACTTGAGTCTGTGGTCTGTTTGGGAGAAGGAAACAAGTGTGGATTGAGCTGTCATTGTATGGGCGGCTCCAGGTTTCCCCGGCCGGCCCCAGGAGACCCAGGGCTGAGGGGTACCGTGAGCTTTGCCAGGCTGGAGGCTGGGGAGTGCTGGCTAAGCTACGTGTCCCTGTAGGGCAGACACAATAATGGAGAAGCCTGCTGGCAAGTGGCCTGGCTCTGGCAGACTCAGGATGCTTCCGGGGAGAGCTAGGGCCTGGCCTGGATACTCTGTGAGCAAATCCATGACCTCTCCGTGGTTTGTGAGTAAAGCTAGATGGGGGACCCAGCCAGCACATTACCCCCTTCCCAGTTGCCATGGGGTCTTATGTGTAAATCATGCTGCTCTTTTCCCAGCAGGCTTGGGGTAGAACATACTGAAGCTTCGGGTCTCTTCTGGCATAGAGATGACTGGCAGGGCTGCGAGCTCTGCGTGCATTCTGTGCATTTGCTGTTTCACGTGTGGGTGGGTATTACGGATTGAATTGTGTTCCCCAGAAAGAGATGTCGAAGTGGTGCTGACTCTTGGAACGTGTGCATGTGATCAATTTTGGAAATAAGGCCTCTGCATGTGTAATCAGGTTAAGATGGGTCATTCTTAAATGGGGTTGGGTGGTAACTCACTGCCAGGTGTCCTTAGAATTTGGACATTCCACATACATGGGGAATGCCATGCAAAGATGCAGAGACAGAGGAGACGGGGAGAATGCTGCGTGGCCTCAAGAGGCAGAGATTGGAGTATGGTGTCTATGAGCCGAGGAGTGCCAAGGGTGGTGGCAACCAGGAGACAGCACCAGAAAAGGAAGGATTCTCCCCTTCAAGATGGAGTGTGGCTCAGCCGACCCCTTGATTTCAGACTTCTGGCTTCCAAACGGTGGGAGAATAAATTATGTCGTTTTAAGTCACCTGAATTTGTGGTGCTTGATTACGGCAGCCCTGGGAAGCTAATACGAGACTATGCATTGGCTTGTGGTGGCGGTGGAGTAGATATTGCTGCTGGATGTTTGCAGGACCTGGAAGACGGAGGGTCTGCCTGGCTTGTGACCATCCCAGAGCAGCACTTCTCATGTCCCCTCTCCCTGTGCTGCCTGTATGTTGTCTGGAAAAGGACCTGTGCTTTTTTTTTTTTTTTTTTTTTTTTAAGATTTTATTTGTTTACTTGATAGACTGAGTAGGCAGAGAGAGAGAAGAAAACAGGCTCCCTGCTTAGCAGAGAGCCTGATGTGGGGCTTGATCCCAGGACCCTGAGATCATGACCTGAGCCGAAGGCAGAGGCTTTAACCCACTGAGCCACCCAGGCCCTCCAAGGACCTGTGCTTTAACAGAGGAAGCATTTTCTTTATAGTGTCAATTTGTGCATGTAAATCACGCCACACAGTACTGGCAGCCTACCAGCCCTGTGCTGAACAACTCCTTCTGGCCTCTTCACGTGACACAGAATGTGTTTTATTCTCTGGGGGTCTCATCAAACACAGTCTCTGTCAGAGTGTCAGAGTTTAGAGATGAAAATAATTATTTTTAAATACTTACAAGAGGGAAAAAAAAAAAACCCGTTCCTTCTTCCTCCAAATGTATGACATCTCCAAAATGTAGGACACTATTTTTCTACATATAGGAATATATAAAACATATTAAAGTATATATAAAAATACATAATATGTATATTCACAGTATATATTCATAATATTTCTTACATATATAGAAATTCCTATATTTAGGACTATATACATTAACATGTTAATATATATATTACCAAGTCTTTCTGACTGAAGTTTAAGTAAGATCATTTATGTCTGTGGTGTTCCAGGAATGTGCTAGACATCTGTAAATAGCACTCACAATGGCCCTTGTAGGTAGCCATCATTAGGTCTGTTTTATAGGAAGGGAGGCTGAAATAACCTGGAAGAGACTAGAGCAGTGAGGGAAATAAGCTGATTGAGATGGAGTGATTGAAAACAGAGGAGAGAAGATTCTTAGGAGGCGGGGCATGGGGTGGGGAAATGGAAACCAGCATGTGACTGGGGAGGTGGGAGTCACGGGGAGAAGTAGGCACAGGTAGGACTATAGCTGTGGGGGTGGAGAGTTGACGTCTACTCCCGATGGCTTTTGTTTGAGTGTGACTTAGGAGTAAAGATCATCTTCGAGAGGAATGGGAATTAAAGTGGGGGCATTTGGAGACGGGAAGAGGTGGAAAGGTCAGTAAGGAGAGTGGGAAAGCAGGTAGCCCAGAGAGTTGTAGTGGGATTTCTAAGCAGTGTCAGGGTCCAGTTAGGGTCGGTGATCATAAATTTATACTGAAACGGTTCTGCCTGGCTGTGTAGTTTTCCTCCAGCAGCTCTTGGGTGCCGGAGTGCATACGATGGTGTATTTGTCTTGCTAGGGCCTCCGTAACAAAGGGCCATGTGGAGCTTGGTTGAAATAGAAATTTATTACCTCATAGTTCTGGAGGCTAGAAGCCCAAGATCAAGATCAAGGGGCTGGCAAGGTTGGTTTTTCTTGAGGGCATCTCTCATTGGCTTGTAGATGGCCACCTTCTCTCTTTGTCTTCTCATGGTCTTTACTTTCCAACCTTATAAGGACCTTCTTTTAAGGACAGCAGCCATATTTGGTTAGGACCCATCCCAGTGACCTCACCTTAATGACATCTCTGAAGACCCTATCTCCAGATACAGTCACATTCTGAAATCTGGGGGATTAGGACTTCAGCTTATGATTTTGGGTAGGGGGCATGCAATTCAGTCCTTAATACATGGACAAGGTCGGGAGGGGGTTATGGTTCATTCAGGGCTGTGATTTTGTCTCGGTGAAATGAGAAAGGTGCAAGGAGGCGAGGATATTATCACGGCCCGGAAATCAGGACCGTGGACTGAGGGCACCTGGAGAGAGAACTGAAGGTGTTCGGGAGATGGTGTAGGGGGCCAGTGACACCGGGTCTTGCTGATGTCAAAGAGGAGGCATGGAGTCATTGAGACAAGTGGGAGCGGAACGGAGGCTGATCATATTAGTGATTTCAGAGGTGATTTTAATACCATCCATGGTGTTTATAATTTCCATGAGTGACTTATCTCTTTATAAAACATAGACCTATGCATGCTCTTTTCAAGCCTTCTTGAATGTGTGATTTTCAAGACCAAGGTAATTCCTAAGTATTTCCTCCAACCTCAGCCAGAGCTGTGTCGGTTGTGTTGCCTTTATTTGCAAAGAACAAGAGCTCATTCAAACAAGGCTGAAGAAAAGATTTATTCTAAGGCTTCCAAGATACAAGATGGAACTTAATAAGAAATAGAGCCAGACCTCTCAAGAAGCTAGCACCAGAAATCTCAAAGTCACTAGCAATGAGGGAGCAGAACCAAGAATCCAGAAAGCCACTGGGATCCAAGGTAGCTTCTCTGTCGGCCTGTTTTTCTGCATGTCAGCTGCCCAGAAGGCTGCACAGAAGCCATACAAGCTCTGCAGACTGGCTTCTCCTTGTAATGCGACTGAAGGACCAACCCTGCAGCCGTCTCTGAGCTCGGCTGCATGGCGTGCAAGCAAAACACAGAGCTGCTGTCCTCTCTGCCCCGATTCCTCACCACAGGTGTGTCGGACAGATGCGGACATGATCCAGCTGGAGCGGGGGCGGCCAGACATTTACTGACAGGTTGGAGGAAGCTGCGCTTCCCCCAAATCCCTTGAAGATTTGTCTGTCTTTTAAACTCACTGCTAATTGTCAGTTTAAAAAACAAAACAAAACAAAAAATGTGCTCCTCACGAAGAAGCGGCTTTCCGTTTCTATCTTGGTGGAACGCAATTGCTTACTTGAAGGACTGGGTTTGGATGTAAACATTGAAACAATTTTTAGAATAAAGATCCCCGGAGATGCCACATTTAGCATATTTGGATTTCTCCCCTGCATTTGATAATTTAAACATTTAAAAAATGAATTGGTGAGTGAATCTGGCCTACTGTGTGCTACAATGACTTGTCTCTCATTGAAACATCTCCAGGAAATAATTTCTGTGCAAGGATGATCCTCATTTAACCCATGAAGAACCTTGCCACATGTACCAGACTGGGCATTTAAATTGAGTTGTGGACTCAGACAATGTTGATTCAGACAAGCTTGGTCACCGGTTAGCTTTGTGAACTTGAACAAGAAATCAACTTCATAGAACATCCTATGACCCACCCAAAAGATGGGTGTTTCGGGTGGGTCATAGGAGTCCTTCCATCCCAGCTCTGTGCCTGCGTTCTGAACGAGGACCGAGCAAGGAGTGGCCAATGGAGGGAGTCCTTGGCACCTAGTTAAGGGGCAGGCGGGGAATGTGGCTGAGTGGAAGACAGACAGGCCCACTGACATAGACTGACCTCCCCACTTGGTTGGGACAAGCCTTTCCTCACTGGGACTTGGCTGGTAAGGTTTTGCTGCATGCAAAGCCAAGGTCTTACATTCTGCGGGCAGCTGGCTTCCTAGGAGAGAAAGGGCATTTTTCTTTAATGGAACAATGAGGAAAATTACTCCATTTCTCTTCAGGCAGAGGAAGCACAGAGGTGGAGAGAGTCCAGAGTGTAATACGAGGTGGGCCTCCTTTGCATGGAAGAAAAGCTTAGTGGAGGGCATAAATGCGTGCCCTGTTGAGTGCCTGAGGAGCGGAGCTGATACAAGGAGTATCCAGGAGGTAGAGGTATCAAGAGCGAGAACCAGCGTAGTTGCCTTTTCTCTTCATTTCTCACTTCATCCTCTTCCATCACTGTGGCTGGTGCAGATTTTATCCCCTCAGCAAAGACTCCTTCTTCAAAGTGTCTGTGTATCGTAGCTTCTGTTTTTCCACGTTTTCTGCCAACACCTTCTCTCCTCCACAGTCAGAGGAATGGGCTCTTTACCAGTCCCCACATTTCTATCTCTGGTCCCCCCTACTACTCCTCTGAGCTCATACCTGAATATCCAGTGACTGACTTGACCTTTACTCGAGAGATCTCCTGACATCCCAAAATAGAGGTCTTGGTTTCTCCCAGACTTTGTCTTTCTGTCTCTGGAAATGGTGCCCCCATGCTTAGACCTGTGGATGTGAAAAACCAATGAGTTAGTCTTGAGTTCTTCTCTCCCTTTACCTTCCACAGCAAGTTCTGTGTTTTTTTTTAAGCTCTTGAATATATGCCAAGTTGGTCTATGGCTCAACTGTTGAACCCCTGGTCCAGCCCGCCTTCCTCTCTTACCCTGTGGACAGGGCTGGTCTTCCAGCAGCCCTCCCCCATCCCGATTTTCAATCCATTCTTCACACAGTGACACTTCAGAATGTGCCAGTGCCCTGGGTAAGCACCCAGTGGCTTCTTGTGCCTTGGGATCCATCCCAAACTCTGTGTGTTGGCCTTCAGGATTCCACCCAACCTGGCCTTGTTCCCCGTCAGCGCCCGCCATCCTGATGTTGTTCCGCCTGATTTCTACTTCAGGCCTTCGCGTTTGCTGTTTGCATGTGCTGTGCTTTGAGCACTTCCCCGTGCACCCCCCCGCCTCCCCCTAAATCATCATGTGTTGGTTGAACACATGATTTTTTTTTAAAGATTTTATTTATTTACTTGACAAAGATCACAAGTAGGCAGAGAGGCAGAGAAAGCGAGAGATAGAGAGAGAGAGGGAAGCAGGCTCACCGCTGAGCAGAGAGCCCGATGCGGGGCCGATCCCAGGACCCTGGGATCATGACCTGTGCTGAAGGCAGTGGCTTAACCCACTGAGCCACCCAGGCGCCCCGAATCTCTTTTTTCCTCAAATGTCACCTCTTCAGAGAAGAGTTCCCTCAGGACCCCGTCAAGAATGCCTCCCGTGGTAGGTACATTCGCTCATCACTACCTGAAATAATCATGTTGACTTAATTGCTTGTGTATTTAAGCCTCTTGACTACGAATTCCATGAGGATATGGGCCTTTTCTGTCGCGTTCATTTCTCCCTCTCCAGTGACAGAATTGTAAGTGGTGTGTAGTAACTGTTCGTTGAATGAATAAATGCATGGGCCCGTGAATGAAGATGTGGTTGGGGTTTGTATTCGTGCTCCCCTGCAGTTTCCAATGCCGTCTTTTCTTGGGGTCTTGGGCATAGATTCTGTAAGAACAGTCTCCACCAGGGACTCTTTCTGCTCAACTCCTCTTTAGAAATCAGGGTTGGTTTTCACATCTTCAGAAGTTACCTCCACTAAAGGTCCTTGTTATTAATCCATAATAAAGCAGGTTTGTTCTCCAATATACTGGGCAGCAAACACAAGACCTGGTGCCCTGAGTGCAGAGAACCCCTGGGTTGACTGGGGAGCGCGGGGCCCCCGTGGTTAAGAGCATCCAGGTGAATTCCTGCCAGGGAGGGTGTCAGCTCATTTTGATGTTATTGAAAAGCGCACAATGCTGGAACTTCCTATTTCCTTGTAATTTTGCTGACTTTGCCATTTTAGCAAGAAATAATTTATTCTAATGTGATTTGCATTGCATAAAATTATAATAAATGTTTTTAAGAACAAGGTGCTGTATATTTATGAAATCGTTGTGTTTATATGAGGAAAAGGTTTAAAATGTATTGGCATGTATTTTCCACAAACACTTAGATGCAAAGCTATATACTCTGCAGCCTTGACATTAACATACATTATTTGCATAAACCATAAACAGTGGGCAATTTCTTTGTCAAACAAAAAGTACTGATTACCTTAGAAAGGATATTAATATCCTTCCTTTATTCACATTTTTAAATTTTGCTGACTGTATTTTGATGATCATTCATCTTGTCTGGGAGCAGAGTCTGCCGCAGAGATTCTCTCAATATTTCCTCCAACAAAAAATAAGATACAAGAGAAGCAACGGCTTCTGAATGTGAATGGTCTGTGATACAGTAATTGTGATGGGTTGCAGAAAGCCTTTCTTCAGCTGAAGTTCACGGCTATTAGACCTGAGTGTAAGCCAGGTGGACATCTGATTGACAGAGGGGTACCGGTAAATATATTTTCAAATTAAATTTCATGTTTATTTTCAGCCCTGCTTAACAGCTTTCCAGTTGGAGTTTTGGTCTGCTGAACCTAGCTAGTTTCCTCTGGTGGGGGGGTGGGAGGGGAGAGGTCGTTCACATAATCCACTTGGTGTTTCCTCTTAATAGCTTGGGATTTTTGAGATGAATTTCAAAAATTGAATAGAAACAAGGCTGAATTGATAGAAACAAGGCTGAAGTTGCAAACTGCACCCTCCACCCCCCACCCAAAGTTGGGATTCCATGTTTTATGCCAAGAGACTGACTGACTGTTAAAAAAGAAGAGAATGTTGTGATCTTGAGGTCAACCAGAAAAAATCTGGAGATCATTGACTGGTGCCATGGCTGGGATCAGATCGTATAGCTGCTTGAAATGACTTCATCCATTAAGTAGCAAGAATGGTAGTACTTACAGCATGGATTGAAGTGAGGGTTAAATGAATTGATTTGGATACAGAGCTTAGGACAGTGCCTGACACACAGTAAGCAGTCAAAAACTTCACTGTGTTATTATTATTCTAACTACATAAGATGGTGATGCCTACAGCGCAGTAGACTTCTGTCAAAACTAAATGAGATGTGGTACCTGACAGAGTGGTAACTCCGCATGTGTGGGTATCTGCCTCTCCCCTGATGACAGAACCTCTGAGTGATCTTGTAGTAGGAACACTGAAGGACAGGTGGGACTTAGCCAACGTGAGCGCCATTTTGCTTACGCACAGAGGATTATTGGACAAAAGGCAGAATTTGAAAATCAAGGAAATTAAGAAGTAGAGTCATCAAGTATATCCCTATCATAGAAAACTTGCCTTAGTTCTTGCCTCATGACCCAGAATCTTTTTCGTCCCCAGGGTAAGGATGCTGTGGGTGAACTTGGCCAAGCGTTTCCATATTCATAACCAGCTTTTCAGTGTGCGCTGTGCTAGGTTTGATGAAGCTAGTAAGGTCTGAAAAGTTTACAAGCCTAATTGGCGACCTTGAAAAAACTGTCCAGGGTACATGAGAATGTGAAGATTTGGAATCCCCCCTCTGCATTGTCAGTTCAGCTGCTTTAGAAAACAGTTTGGTAATAAGTGGAGGAGCTGGAAATGTTTATAACCTATGACCTACCACTTCTCTTAGATAGAGCCTAGAGGAGCCGTTCTCAAAGTGTGGCCTCTGGACCAGCAAAGTCACCGTCATCTGGGAACTGGTTAAAGTACAAATTTTTGAATCTCACCTCAGACTGAACCAAACTCTGGAAGAGTTGCCCCGCAATCTTTGTTTCAAGAAGCTTTCTAGGGGACTAGGAAGTCCTAGGGGACTAGGACTAGGAAGCTTTCTAGTGCCCCAAATTTGAGAACTACTAGCTTAGAGAAACTTTGGCATCAAGGCACAAAGGAAATGGATGTCAGAATGTCAGAATTGTCCAATGGCTGTCCAAATGTCCCATCAGCAGGGACACCTGGCTGGCTCAGTCAGCAGAGTGTGTGACTCTTGGTCCCAGGGTCTTGAGTTTGAGCCCATATTGGGTGTAGAGATTATTTAAAAATAAAATCTTTAAAAAAGTCCATTACCACTGAATCATTATGGGTGCCTTCTTCCAAAATCATTCTAGTCAGCGCCGAGCAAGACTACACACAACAATGGTTGTGTCTCACAAACATAATGTTGAGTTGCGTAAGAATACCGGCATTTATTGGATAGCCTTGAAATTTGCCAAACCAATTCTATATACGTGTATATAGGTACATATGGTTTAGAGATGAATGTGTATGTAGGGAAGTCAGGGGAGAAAGAAAGGATTTTGTCCGTGAGTAATGGGTGGTTGGCGTTCATTATGTTACTCTTTGTTTTCTTGACTTGCTGAAATAGATCATCAACTAGTTGGAAAAAGAGAGCCTTTCCTCAAATACATCTCTTGGTCTCTGGGGCAGCTTCACTTCCCCCACCTTTGTCTGAACATGCAAACTCCCAGCTACTTGGCCCAGCATTCCCTTAGCAGAGCAATCTCTGGACAAGCGATTCCTTGCTGTATGAGCCGCTTCAGGGCTGTGTCAGAGTTACAGGGTGGCTTCTCTGGTTTTTTTCTGGTTTCATATTTGTGGATTCTCTATATATCTCCAAGTATTGTCTCTCACATTTCATCCCCAAAATAACTCGAGTGAATGTGGATATTATTATTCCTCCGTTGACAGATGATGAAAAAATCAAGTAAGCTCACGTTTATGGAGCACGGTTGCCATGTGCCATCTACGGAGAGAAGTGCCTCCCACACGTGTTCTCCTGGTTCTTGGGTAGCCATCCTAGCAACCCCATTTGACAGATGAAGAAACTGAGGTATAAAGCAGTTCGAGGAACCTGCTCACGTCCAGTGAGTGGAGAGTCGGAAGTCGAACCAGACCTGTGTGAAGGTCAAGACCTTGCTTTAATGACTAAGCTTTGCCATCTTAGAACAAAAGTGTGGTTGCAAAGCTTGCCTAAGACTGATTGGGTTTGCACTTGACATACTCTCTCTTAGGTCAAAGGGTGACAGCCACACTGTTCTTTTTTGTTTTAGCCCTCTTTAGAAGACAGGCATCTTGACTGCAAGTAACAGAACTAGATGCAGGCTCACTGAAGCAGACATCTTAGTGGGAGAGTATCAAGGGGAAGAAGGAATAGAAAGGAAGCTTGGAGGAAATGAAAGTGGACAGAAGGACTCTCTGGACGGCTGGGCAATAGAGCCGCAGCCCTGTCCGGAACAGGAAGAGGGAAGGGCTACTCTATTCTGTGTTGGGAGACAGTCGTCTGGAATATTTTTTCCATCAAGCCTATCAAATAGAGAACGGCTTCCCACCCTCTCCTCTGCCCTCCCCTCCCCACCGAATCAGGATGTTCTCGGGAAGGCGGAAATCGATGCTGGGGGTACAGCCTGTGTGGCAGGCGTGCAGACCAGAAGTTCATGTCCCTAAGCAGGCCGTCACATAAAACAAGGAAAGAAAGAAATAAATACATCTTTGCTGCCTGGCGTCCCCCAATGGGTAATTAAAATGATGCCACTGCTGTTTTTACTACATTCAAAAGTGTTTTAATTTGTATTTAGCCAGAGGCTTTCTGGCAACAAGAACATTTTTACAAATCTAACAAATAATTATAAATAAATAAAGTCTCCACTTCTGCTATTTGGGGGAACGTTTCCTTCAGGTAATGCATTTATAAATCCACCTGTTTGACAATATGGAGCTAAAATAACAGTAGAGCTTGAACTGGTTATGTAAGTGACAGTTGAAATGGTATATTTGTCAGCGTAGAAATGAAAAACAGGATCATGCAGGGAGGTATCTGGTCCCAAAGGCACCATGGACTCTAAATGCTAAATTACAATAGACCTAGACTATAACCTTGCATAATTCTTGAATAAAGGGTATAAGGAAGAGAAAAATCCAAGGTAGCAGGAATTCAGACTAAGGAAACCCGCACAATTTATAGTTAAGGTGGCTTCAAGACTACTGACAGGGCCCCTAGGTGCTCCGCCGAATGTACTTGACAGTTAACTATTCTTCATCAGTAACCCTGCATGTGATGATGATGATGAAAAAGGACACTGAAGCAGGAGTGGCTGTGTGGTTCTGAGCTCATGGTCCCCCACGGGACCTCACATCTTCTCGGGCCAGTAAGGGTTGATGCCAACCATGGTTGATTTTTTTTCCAGTCTTCAGTTTGTGGGTGATTTCAAGTGGAGTTCAGGTGGTACCAGATTTGCTTCTTGAGTCTAAAAGCTGACCTTATTTTGGAGACTGGGGCCAGCTAAGATAGTTTCGCAGCAGGATTTTACTGGGTTGGAAAAGTCATTGGATGCCATCCTGCTTGTTCATGTTAAGATGAGACATATATGGACTTTGCATGTGAACATGTCCTCCTTTTCTTCTATTCCAGATGACCAAAGCCCTAGATGGACAAGCTGGGGTTCCACATGACCTCAGGAGGGAACAGTGTTTCAGTAAGGAATATGTGAATAAAAAGGGCCCACGTCCTAGATATCTTCTAGGAACTCTTTTTTTTTTTTTCTTAAGATTTTATTTATTTATTTGACAGAGAGAGATCACAAGTAGGCAGAGAGACAGGCAGAGAGAGAGAGGAGGAAGCAGGCTCCCCGCTGAGCAGAGAGCCCGATGTGGGACTCGATCCCAGGACCCTGAGATCATGACCTGAGCCGAAGGCAGCGGCTTAACCCACTGAGCCACCCAGGCGCCCCTCTTCCAGGAACTCTTAAGAAATGATAGAATCTTTAGAATCTTATTCTTTTTTTTTTTAATTTTAAAAAATTTTTATTTTTTTATAAACATAAAATGTATTTTTGTCTCCAGGGGTACAAGTCTGTGAATCACCAGGTTTACACACTTCACAGCACTCACCAAAGCGCATACCCTCCCCAATGTCCATAATCCCACCCCCTTCTCCCAACCCCCCTCCCCCCAGCAGCCCTCAGTTTGTTTTGTGAGATTAAGAGTCACTTATGGTTTGTCTCCCTCCCAGTCCCATCTTGTTTCATTTATTCTTCTCCTACCCCCTTAACCCCCCATGTTGCATCTCCACTTCCTCATATCAGGGAGATCATATGATAGTTGTCTTTCTCTGAGTGACTTATTTCACTAAGCATAATACCCTCTAGTTCCATCCACGTCATTGCAAATGGCTAGATTTCATTTCTTTTGATGGCTGCATAGTATTCCACTGTGTATATATACCACATCTTCTTTATCCATTCATCTGTTGATGGACATCTAGGTTCTCTCCATAGTTTGGCTATTGTGGACATTGCTGCTATAAACATTCGGGTGCACGTGCCCCTTTGGATCACTACAGTCTTATTCTTAAGAAGTTTGGAGGGAGAGCAGAGGAAGGGAGAACCTATCTCTTGTGAAATATTGCCACAATTATAAAAAACACGTTTCTTTAGGGTAGTCAAGGTACCAACCTCCATCTATCTGAAGGGCAGGCGACTGTTCCAACTAGGACAGCCCATTGCATGGTGTAGATAAGGGCTGGATCTTGTATAATAGAATCATTGAAGAAATATGAGCAAATCCTATTTTCCATGCAATAATAGATTTTACTCTCTCATGGAGTCTTGTGCCTGGGTGGCTTAGTTGGTAAGCCTCTGCCTTCTGCTCAGGGTCCTGGGATCGAGCCCCACATTGGGCTCTTTGCTCAGCAGGGAGCCTGTCTCCCCCCCCACCCCGGCCCACTTGTGATCTCTCTCTCTCTGTGTCAAATAAATAAATAAAATCTTTAAAAAACTCCTTGTTTTGGAACTTTACCCTTTTTATTGAAGAGAGGCCAGCATAGCACGAAGGTGAAGAATAGGGATGCCAGAGCCGGTCGCTCAACTCGGCAGGTCCCCTCGCTGGGCAAGGGTGTTTGGTTTCCCCATGCTCAGTGGGAATTCTGAGAGGAATAAGTCTGCAGAGCATAGCGTGAGCACTCACTGGATGTCAGCTACTCCTACTGTTAACCGAATCAGGTTTGCTAAAAGCTATCTTGACTCCAAAAGAATTCTGTTGCGGGCTTCTTGTGCTGTCTTCCCAGAAGTGCTCCTCTCACTGATTCATTCTCCTTATTACCCCACTCCCTCTCATTCAGCAGCTACCGTGAACCTGTCATTTGTCAGACACACGTAGCTGGTTTTAATAAAAGGAAAAGCTAATAGTGTTCTGCTCTCAAGTAACTCACTCACAGTCTAATGGTGGGAACCAGTGCCTCTATGATGGTGATTCATACTTGAGTTCTTCTACCCCCTCTGTTGACTGGTATGATTTCCTTGGTATGCCATTCTCTCCAGAATCTTCGGATAGTAGGCCAAGGGCCTTCAGTGGGCCGTCGAGGAGCTGTGGTGCACTGTTTGCACGCCCTCCCTCTTTAGACCACCAGGACCTTCCATGGTCTTTTCATAGACCCCTCTAATCTTGAGCATTCTACTGGGTTTGCATCTTTCCAGGGAAGCTGGAATCGGTTCAGCCCAATGAGGTGGTTCTTAATTGTAAACCTCTGGATATCTTCAAAATAAGGCTGGCGCTCAGCCAAGGAAATACGTAAGCCATTTTGGGGTCACTTTTTTTCACTAATGCCAATGAGAAATTAAGGATCCCTTGAGGGGTAGGAAGTACCACCGGGAGAATCCTCTTTTGTGATTTGCCTTCCCTGCCACTAGGTGTCACTGTTCTACATAAATAAAATGGAACCAACTTGGCCTTGGCACTGAAATTTGGCCTTTGGCTGAGAGGATCTGGCAGGTTTAGGTACCTCCTCATTTTGAAGTTGCCAAGTAACCATCACTGCCACCTAAAGAGTGGCCGCAATTCAGGAACCAAAAAGCCTTTGAAATTCAAGTATCTGACACATGTAAATCCAATGTGCTGTATATTTCCTCTTTGGTATTGATCCTTTTAAAACAGATCTTTAAAGATTAACTTCTTGGAACAAAGATAATGTATCTGTGGAATGTATTATTTATGTATCTGGGAAGAAAGAGCTGGTTGCATCAAGACATCATATAGAAACAGGGAGTTTCACAAAGGAAGACCATTTGCCCTTCTGCAAGTGACCTTCCTCTCTTTGACGAAGGGTACCATTAACACGCTCAGAGATGACATATGGCATTAGTCACTTGATCCTTCCCTCATTTTTAAAGAATTCTTCCAGAATTTTCTGTGGTTAGGACAGTTAGTGATTTCTCAGCAGTTACGAGGGGTTTATCAGCAAAGTAATGCTTCCCACTCCCCGACTGGTACATACACAAATGCACAGAATTACTACTGAATCAGTGATCTTCTGGCACACAGGAGACCACTTTGGGATTTACTGGCATGCTTCTTTTTTCTTTCTTTTTTTTTTTTTTTTAAACATGAGAGTATTGTGCTATGTTCTAGTGTTTAATAAAATACAGGGACCTCTTCAGCAACTGCGGAGGTCAATGAACTATCACTCTTCCCTTTTGTCTGTGACATGTTGGCGGATTGAGGTTCTAAGATGTCAATCATAGGAGGCCCCAGACAGGATTTTCTGCCCTTGTCATGTCCCTGTTGGAAGAACGTCTAATTTTATTGGTAAAGTAATGATCGTGAAAGTCAGGCAGTGCTTTGAGTTTTATGTGGCACTGGGCTTATGGGCTCAATTTTAAGGCAGGTTCAGTTCTTTGGGAGAAAAAGGTAAATGCTGTTGGTTAAAAGGTGAAAAGTATAGGCGGAGAAGAAGCCAAATCTGAAATATTTTCATCATGAAATACATGTTTTACAAGACATGAGTGAAGTCAGAATGTTATGGTTGAGTTGTACCGTGCATGGTGTGTTGGTTTACGGAAGCCAGAATGTTCTTTTTGGTTGATCTCTTCTTAAAATTACACAAAGTATCTGGAGATAACCTGCAAATCTGTTCCTGATAACTCACTGGAGCCTGATGGAGAGTTCCTGTCCAGAATTCCTTAAATCCCTCCTTTCACATCAGTGTCCTAAAAAACATTCCTTCGTAGTCCTCTGTTGCAAATAGAGGGCAGAGAGCTTTGGTGATCGTAGTAGAAACTTGAGGTTGATTCGGGATTCCTTTGAGCCATCTTGAGGAACAATCTCTTAAAATCCAGAAGCTTCCCCATGTAGCATGGGTCTGTGAAGTCCACGGATCTTGTCCATCCCACTGGGGAGTGTTTTGATAGGTAATATAAGTTACTTTCACATTTTACTTTATTTTCAACCTCAGATAAATTGTTGGTCATCAGGCAATTTCTAGAGCCTAGTCTGTGCCTCCATGTAAGTGGTTCTTAGATGCTCTCCCATTATAATTATAAGGATAATGTGATGTCGGCTTCCTGGAATAGAAGAGCGATTTTTTTTCCATAAAGGGCATTTTTAAATGGGTCATTAACTCATTTTATGAGTACCTTAATGCTCTGAGCGCTGTGAGGAAATAATGTATCAACCTACTGGGGCCCAAATTGGTTCAGAAAAGAATTTCATCACCATGGAATATCCTCTTATAAGATACAATGCATCCTAACAGTGCAGATCAAATAAACAATGAGTTTTTATTGTAGCAGGCAGCCATGTAAATACCACGCATGGGTGAGCCTGTGATACCAGATCCCATCCGTGGGCCATTTGTGGTTAAACAGGCTTCTTGTCTAAGAAAGTAGAGGGTCATCATTGGCCAAATGAAATCCAGTATTTAATTCTTCAGTATTTTACTCCTTCACACTTAATTCCAAACCAAGGTCAATCCCATGTAGCATCTTGTGTCATTAGATTAAGCCTTCCCAACAGTGAGTGTAAATTGCCTTCATGTCTATGGGTTTCCAGTGAAGGTGGTCTAATGCAGGTCAAGATCGACCAGGGTGGGAGGGACACGGAGTACTCATTCAATATGTTTCTCCCATGCTTACAGCTGAAACTATAGTCTTAAACCCAGAGCTGTAATGAAGAGGGTAGGATTATCCATAGATAAGAGTTCTAAAGACATTCTGATAGAGGCTTATAATCAGTACAAATTGTAACGGCCGTAGAAGGAGTTGTTCTGCAGATGGCTTTATTCTTGAGTACCCAGGACCATCTGGCACCTTGGGGCTGAGCCCAGCCCCACTGCTACAAGGAGCCATATTTGCGATGTACTGGCACAAACACGGAAGTCAATGGCTCCTTGACATTTTGGACTCTTTGTCATATGGCAGGTCCAGCTGCAGAGCGTGCCCTTTTCCAGTGGGCAGGGAAGTGGCGCAGGCGAGGTGGCTTTTTATTGAAGAAAAGGTCATCTCAAGGAGCTTGAAGCTTTGGCTTGAGTCTGAGGATTACATATGGCACCATGAGCCACTTCTTTTGGGTTCAGTGAAATACTTGCAGTATTGATGTAGAAAGCGAACAGTTTCACACTAAAAGATCTGAGTTTATGTTAAAATAAATTTAAGTAATTGATATGCTGAATCGGGGTGGACTTTTTCCCATCTGCTTTTAAAATACTTCATATAGGGACGCCTGGGTGGCTCAGTTGGTTAAGCAGCTGCCTTCGGCTCAGGTCATGATCCCAGCGTCCTGGGATCGAGTCCCACATCGGGCTCCTTGCTCCGCAGGGAGCCTGCTTCTCCCTCTGACTCTGCCTTCCACTCTGTCTGCCTGTGCTTGCTCTCACTCTCTCTCTCTCTCTTACAAATAAATAAATAAAATCTTGAAAAAAAAAAAAAAGATAAAATACTTCATATAGACTTCAATTATGGTATGTATCACATTGTACTATGGTTTTTCTCTTTCCTCTCTCCCTACGTGGGCTGTGATGTTTTTGAAGGCAGGAACTGTGTCTTTTTTCATCTTTTTATTCCTGGAATCCAGGACCTGGATGGGTACATTTTAGATACCCAGTAAGTTCATCGAAGTAACCCTGAAAACCTTGTGTTTTGTCCCTTGTTCATTCCGTTATTAGGGAGTCAATGAAACATGGTTCTACCACCAGAATCCTAGAAACCGGGATCTAGGTGGATTGAGAAGTATTTTGAACTCAGGGGACTTAGGGTCCTTTTATAGGTACCTGATCATGCTGGTGCTCTTTGAGGATTTTCTGAGAGAAGAAGTGATTTGGTGATGTGCTGGCCCCACTGTTAACTAGTGCTGTGAACTTAACAAGTTATTCTGATTATCTAAAGCCTTAGTTTCTTCATCTATGAAATGGAGTTCATAATAGTATCTAGCTCTGAGGTTAAGAGAGTTTGTGAAATTAATCACATAAGAAGATGCACAAAATGAGCAATAAGGGGGCACCTGGCTGGCTCAATCAGTTAAGCATCTGTCTTCAGCTCAGGTGATGATACCGGAGTCCCAGGATCAAGCCCTGCATTGGGCTCCCCGCTCAGCAGGGAGCCTGCTTCTTCCTTTGCCCCTCCCCTCAGCTTGTGTGCACACATGTTCTCTCTCTCTCTCACTCTCTTTCAAATAAATAAAATCTTTATTTAAAAAAGAGGAGCAGTATGTATAAGCAATTTACTGGGTCTTGACAGAAATTGTGGATGCTTCCTTGTGCCTCTGTGGCATACCTTCCATTCATTCCTCCTGTAGGACCGTTGTCGTCTTGGGGAATGAATGATCGCCCTGGTTAATTTTATTGCTACCTATGAACTACCTTACAATTTTAGAGGAAGCAAACAGTTTGTTACTGTTCGTCACAGTCCTGTAGATGAATTTGGCCTAGTGGGGCGGTTATCCATCGTGTCTCTGATGCAGTTATGGTGCAGTAGTGGCTTCTGAAGCCTTGCCTGGGGTCACTCACTCTCTGGCAGCTGATGCTGGCGGTCATTTGGGAGCTCTTTGGGGAAGCTCCAGCCAGGGCCTCTCCATATGTGTTGGGATGTTCATGTTCATGGTGGGCTCAAGGAATTTGCCTGGTACAAGGCAGTGGAGTTCCAAGAGGGAGCATCTCTAAGAGGGGGCATTCCAGAGACCCGGGGAAGCTGCGGGGCTTCTGGTGTCCTAGCCTTAGTTAGACCCGAGTCATTTCCGTAGTATTCTGCTGGTCAGAAGTAAATCCTAGGGCCAGTCCAGATTCGAGAACAGGGGGTGGTCTTTGGGCACGAGTGCTGGGAGGCACGGTTCACTGGGAGAGGGAGCGGTGGAAGGCTGTCTTCAGAAGTGAGCCACCGGAGCGAATGCAGCTTCTCTGGCGAAGTCTGGAAATAAACACGAGGTGGGGCGGGGGGGGTCTGTCTAATGATGACCTCCATTGAACAACTGTAATCCACTTCAGTCTTTCAGTCTTGACCATGAATGAGCCTTGTTACATAGGTGGCAGCTGCCTGTGGCCTCGCACACAGGAGGAGTCTTGGACTGCATTATCCTTTGAGGAATCAGTGTTGCTCCATGCAAGGTGACCCTCTAGGGCATCGCTTGAGCCTCTTTCTAATGGGTTTTGAAAGGCTGCCCTCATGTGGGAACAGCCTCCTGAATTTTGTATCCTGGCTTCTTGAAACAGTATTTTGTTCCAATTTAAGCGTTACATCGGTATTCGTGAGATCGTGCACGGATGGGTTCAATAATATTTCCCTATCTCTGAACAGGCCTCATCCCCACCCTGGTCCATTTGTGGACCAGCTTCTGGTATGTATCCGTTTTTAACAACGTGGTGTCCGTTCTCCAAAACTGTTCACTGCCGTTTTGTTGCTTATCCGGTAAAGTTGGGGTCATTCAGTTATTCAACTAGACATTCAGGTTTATTCATTCAGAAATTGTGTACTCGATGCCAGTGTTCCCGAAATTTTATTTTATTTATTTATTTTTTAAAAGATTTTATTTATTTATTTGACAGATCACAAGTAGGCAGAGAGAGAGAGAGAGAGAGGAGGAGGAAGCAGGCTCCCTGATGAGCAGAGAGCCGGATGTTGAAATACCAACTGAGTATTACTCCCACCTTAAAAGACCACCAGAGACATGAATCAAAGCCAGGCAGCAAGGGTTGTTTATTGCAGGTTTGAACCTGGACCTCTGCGCCGCTCGTTGCCGATAACGCCGAGAGAGGTCCAGAGCTGGGTTGGTGCAGGGTTTTTATAGACAGATACAAACAAGTTTTGTTTGTCTCAGCTGATTGGTTGACAGTTTGAACAGGTATACTTGGCGTCAGTGGATTGGGTCAGGGGACCTGCGCGTGAAAGCAGACAAAGGGTCCACGCGAAAGCAGACAAAGCAGTCTTACAGAAGCAGAACTGGCTGGTTAGCCGGAGCATGCAAAAAAAGCACTATCAGGATATTGAAGGCCTGGTTACTATCAAGTAAAGACTATTGGGGGTCTCCTGGTGGAATGTTACATTCCTGCTATCAAGCATCCTTGTTAATGAGATTTAGGTTTAGAAGAAATTTAACTTTATTTACTTTTCCTTCTACCTCCGCCTCCTTTGTTTTTTTATGGAGGAGAGGGTGACATTAGGGCTTGAGAAACTGAGTTCTGTGTCTTTGGAAATTGGGCTATTGATAAGGTAACTTCTTTGTATGTAAATCTCAAGGACATTTGCAAACCAAGGGAGACTCCTGCCTTGCTGTACTGTGATCTCTGCAAGTTAACTATTTATCGTTTTATGGCAATCAGGGGTGCCTGAGGAATGCTACACAAATGGAGGGGAGCGGGTGAAGGGGGGTGCAAGGCGCCAGCTTTTGCTTTGTCCTCAGCCAGCCTCCTGCTCCCTCAATGTGACGCTTGATCCCAGGACCCTGGGATCATGACCTGAGCTGAAGACAGAAGCTTTAATCCACTGAGCCACCCAGATGAGAGGCAGGCAGAGAGAGGGGGAAGCAGGCCTCTGCTGAGCAGAGAGCCCGATTTGGGGCTTGATCCCAAGCCCCTGAGACCATGACCTGCACCGAAGGCAGAGCATTAACCCACTGAGCCACCCAGGTGCCCCTGTCATTCTTTTTTTAATTGCCACCTGAGATGACTCATTTAGCTACTCCTCTAATGATGCTCAGTAGTATTCCCACTTTTTGATATGACAAACACTCCCAACAGGGATCCTCCTTAAACATGTATTTTTGGTCACGTACACTTTTTTTTTTTAATAGAGTCTACGAAGTGGAAATGTGGGGTCCAAAGGAAAGCTCATTTAAAATTTTGATTAAATGATACTGAAACTTTGACTTTCAAAAATGGCTATGAAAAAGGAAGAGCATTTGACAAAGAGGGTGATTCCTGACAACAATGGGCATTGTATTCCTCGCTTTTTAATTTTTGTCAGTCTGAAAGCTGAAAAACTGCCATCTCACCATTGAATGTGCCTTTCTTACAAAGTTTATTCTTGAAAGTTTAATGCATATTTGTTTCTCCTTTCCTCGAAATTACCAGTTCTGACCTCTGCCTGTTTCTCTGTTGGGCTGTCTTTATCTCAGTGAATTCTTTTGTGCTTCTTTTATATTATTGATAGCTTTGGGGAGTGTCCCCTGCAGGGAACAGGGAACCGGATTAACAGTGACGTTAACAAATAAGGGTTTATTTTTCTCACACAACAGGCAACCAAGAGGTATGAGGAGGCCAGCATTTGGTCTGTGGCTTAGTTTCGGCAGCACTGGGGTCTCCAAATTGGCTTTTCCCTGTTGATCACAAAATAGTAGTGCTGGTGGCATCTGTCCTTTTTATCAGAAAGCTACAGCATTCCCAGAGTCTGCAAGGCAGTTTATAACATCTGGAATGGAGACAGAAGAAGGCAAGAGAAACTGATAAGGAGTTTTGGGTTAACTAATGACACTGCGGTATTAACACTTTGTGTTACTCGCTGATTAAGTTATATCTTTTCTCTTTTGTCACAGTATCTTAAGTTTAGAGCATCTTTTAGCTCACAGGAATTTATATTTTGAAGGTAGTAAATGCTGTTATTTCACTTGCTTATGATTTTAGTTTTTATTTTTCCCATTAAGAAATTTTTCCCTATTTTGTAATATATTTCTAGGTTTGATTTCAATTTTTTAAGAACATTAATTTGAACTTTATTTTATTTATGGTCTAATATGGGCAAATGCTCTATATCTCTGCCTACCCCCACAAAAGAGAGAGTTTTTTTTTTTTTTTTTTTTAAGACAAACAGGTAGCAGGTTTATTTTTAACTAAAAGTTAAAAAAAAAAAAAACATCTAGGTTATAGTTAGAGGCTTTCTCTCCACGCATATTGAAGTATAATCGACAAAAATTGTATGTATTTAAGGTGTACAGCTTGATGCTTTGATGTATGTGTACACTGTGAAATAATTACCATAATCAAACTAATTGCCATGTATTACCTCACAACCTCAGTTATTGTGTGTGAGTGAGTGTGTGTGTGTGTGTGTGTGGTGAGGACTCTTAAAATCTACCCTCTTAGTAAATTCAAAGTATAGGGGGTACCTGGGTGGCAGAGTCAGTTGGGTGTCGGACTCTTGATTTAGGCTGGTCGTGATGTTGGGAGTTGTAGGAGAGAGCCTTGCACTGCACTCTGTGCTGGACGTGGAGCCTGCTTAAGATTCTCTCTCTCCCTGTCTCTCTGCCCCGCTCCTTCCCTGCTCTCCTGCACGTATGCTCGCTCTTTAAAAAAAACACACACACACAAATTTCTGAGTGTACAATACAGTATTGTTAACTTGACTCTTATTGCTATGTATTAGATCTTCCAAACTTACTCATCTTGTCTGATGGGAACTTTATGCCCCTTGACTAACGTCTCCCCATTTCCTTCTCCCACGGTCCATGTAAGTGGGATCATATGGTATTTAGTTTTCTGGATCTGGTTTATTTCAGTTAGCATAATGTCCTCTGGGTTCATCTTTGTTGTTGCAAATAGCAGGATTTCATTTTTTACAAACTGAAAAATATATATATATTCAGACACACACACCTACATGGTACATAATGTTTACTATAACAATAATATTTATGTTACATATAATGTCTTTATAATATCTACATAGTACCACACTCATTTTACCCATTCATCCTTCAATGGATATTTAAATTATTTTCAAATCTGTTTGAATGCAATGGACATGGGAGGGCAAATGTCTCTTGAAGACACTGATTTCACTTTCCTTGGATATATACCCAGAAATGGGGTTGCTGGATCCTATGGTAGTTTCATTTTTTAATTTCTTGAGGAATCTTTACACTGTTGTCCAGAATGGCTGTGCCAATTTATAATCCCACTAGCAGTATGCAAGAGTTCTCTTTTCCCCCACATTCTCACAGGCTTGTCATCTTTCTGTCCTTTTGTTGACAGCCATCCAAGCAGGTGGGAGGTGATATCTCATTGTGGTTTGGTTCGCATTTCACTGATGATGAGTGATACTGAGTATTTTCATATGGTTGTTGACCATTTGTATGCAGAAATGTCTGTTCAGGTTCTTTGCCCATTTAAAAATTGGGGGTTTGTTTTCTGTTGAGTTGTTTGAGTTCCTTACATATTTTAGTTACTAGCTCTTTTTCAGATACATGGTTTATAAATATTTTCTGTCATTCCATATGCTTCTTTTCATCTTTTATCGTCTGCTCATTGTTTTCTTTCCTGTGCGTTTTAGTTTGGTGTAGTCTCATTTGTCTGTTTTTGTGTTTTTGGTGTCACATTCAAGAAATTGTTGTTTAGATCAGTGTCAAGGCAGTTCCTATGTTTTCTTTTAGTAGTTTTGCGGTTCCAAGTCTTACCTCTAAGTCTTTAATCTCTTTTGAGTTGATCTTTGTATATGGTGTGAGGGAAGCGCCCAGTTTCTTTTGCATATCCGGATCCAGTCTTCCCAGCCCCGTTGATTGTCAAGACACTGTCCTTTCCCCAGCGTGTGTTCGTGGCGTCCTTGTTGAAGATCACTGGACAGTGGATTTATTCTGGGTTCTCAGTTCTGGTGTCTTGGTCTGTGTTCTGATCATTGTAGCTTTGTAATATACTGAAATCAAGAAAATGTGCTATCTCTAGCTTTGTTTTTCTTGGTCAAGATTGCTTTGGCCACTCGGGGTCTTGTGTAGTTCCACACGGATGATTACATTGACTATGTAGATCACTTGGGGTGGTATGGACATTTTTAACAATATTAATTATTCAGGGGCACGAACACCAGGTGTCTTTTCACTTATCTGTGTCTTTAATTTCCTCTACCAGTGTTTTTGTTGCTGCTGTATAGTTCTTTTTCTTTTTACTTCCCTTTCATTTATTGCTTTATAATGTATTTTTCCCCGAGATTTATTGAAGTATAATTGGCATATAACATTCTGTGATGCTTTGACATA
Organism: Mustela lutreola; assembly: GCF_030435805.1. Taxonomy (NCBI): domain Eukaryota; kingdom Metazoa; phylum Chordata; class Mammalia; order Carnivora; family Mustelidae; genus Mustela; species Mustela lutreola. The sequence continues at coordinate 3,568,965 of NC_081306.1, read as the reverse complement.
TGTATATATTACATTACCACAATAAGATTAGCTTAAACATCCTTCACCTCACATAATTAACAGTTATTGCTGTTCTGGAGAGATCATTTAGGATTTACTGTCTTAGCAGCTTCCAAGTATACAGTGGTCTTTTTTTGTTTGTATACATACAAGTATACAAACAGTAATGGTCACCATGTTGTGCATTAGATCCCCAAGTTTATTCCTCTTATAACTGGAAGATTGAACTCGAACCAACATCTCATTTTCCCCACTCCCCAACTCCTGGTAACCACCAATCTATTCTATGAACCCAGTTTTTTTATTTTGCAATATAGCTTGAAATCAGGAAGTGTGATGACTCCACTCCAGCTTTGTTCTTTTTCAAGGTTGCTTTGGCTTTTCAGGGTCTTTTGTGGTTCCTTGTGAATTTTAGGTTTTTTAAAAAATTATTTCTGAAAAATGCCATTGGAATTTTGATAAGAATTGCATTGAATCTAGTGGATTTGGGTAGTATGGGCAAAGTGATGCAAATACAATGTTTTCTGCACTTCTCTGTGCAGCCGTCCTTGCTTTTTGTGCTCCACTGGGTCGCTTCAGTTTCTTCATTGTACTACAGAACCCTCTCGGAGCTATTTTTGTTAATGCGTAACTGTGAAATCTTTGTTTTTGTTGGGGGACCTCCTAGTCCACCATCTTGCTGATGTCAGTCTCTGAACATTGAGTTTTCTCAGTATTATAATCAAAGTTTCCAACTGTTTCGGTATTGTCTGTTCTGTTCCATTCATTCACCTCTCTGCTAGAACCATGTTCCTGTAATTACGATAGCATCTTGTAAATGTTAATGATAAAATCCAGGGTGACAGAATACTTTTGCCTATTCCTTCCTGCTTCTAACTCTGGATGCTTTGGTCAGATTCTCTCCTGTTTGCTTCTCCAGTTAAATTTTACAGCTTATTAAGTTTCATGTGAACATCACATTGTAATTTGTCATGGGATTACATTGAAATGATAGATTAACCAATAAGATAACTAAGATAAAAGAAATAAAATAAAAGATTAATACTTCGTCTTTTAAGTATTTTTTAATGAACTTCAGTAAAATTGTAATTTTCCTTACATCTTGCATATTTTTTGTTATGCCTATAATGGGGTATTTAAGATTAACTGGTAGAGTTATAATTAGGATTTTTTTTCCCGTTGTAAATTCTTATTGGCATTGAAGAGAGCTATTGATTGTTGTTTGCAATTGGTTCCCATTATAATATTCTTATTAATTTTTAAAGTTAACTTGATTTCAGCAGAGTTTTTGTTGTTTTTAGGTCAAGAATTAAAACATGCATATGAGGAGTCTGGGTTGTTCAGTCAGTTAAGCATTTGCCTTTGGCTCAGGTCATGATCCAAGGGTGCTGGGATTAAGCCCCACATCAGATTCCCTGCTCAGGAGGAGGTCTGCTTCTCCTTCTCTCTCTGTTCCTCCTCTTGCTCACGCTCTCTCTCTCACTCCTTCTCTCAAGTAAATAATAATTTTTTTTAAAAGATTTTATTTATTTATTTGACAGAGATCACAAGTAGGCAGAAAGGCAGGCGGGGGGGTGGGGAGGGGGAGAGAAGGCTCCCTGCTGAGCAGAGAGCCCGATGTGGGGCTCGATCCCAGAACCCTGGAATCATGACCCGAGACGAAGGCAGAGGCTTTAACCCACTGAGCCACCCAGGCGCCCCAGTTTTTTTCTTTTTTAATTAAACATGCATTTAATGGGGTATGTAGTGGCTTAGTTGGTTAAGCATTTGACTCTTGGTTTCAGCTCAGGTTGTAATCTCATGGGTTGTGAGATGGAGTCCCATGTTGCTGGGCTCTGAGCGCAGTGGGGAGTCTATGTGAAAGATTCTCTTGGTCTGCCTGCCCCCCAAATAGTAAATCTTAAAAACAACAACAACATGCAAGTAATGACAGTTTGTGGTTTTCTTGATCATTTAAATTCTCTTGTATTTTTGTTTGTTTTTTTGACTCCATGTGATGTCTACAGTATCCCAAACAATTTAGAATAATACTAATGATAGTAAACTTTTAAAATTTAATTTTATTTTAATTAGAATGCCTATAAATGTTTCCTTCCAAAGTGTGATATTGGTGATAATTTCTTCTAGATCCTTCTTATCAGTTAACATCAAATCTCTTTCTGGCTTGCTGTGGATTTTTCTTGGGAATTTAGGCATATATTTATTAAAATTATTAGTGTGTATTGAGGTGGTCAGGTAGGGTTTTACCTTCATTTCAGGAAAGTGGTTAGTTTCAGAAATCCTAAGGATGAACCATTGTAGCTTTCCTGGGAAAACTCTACTTGGTTGGTCCTGTTATTTTACTAGTACAGGCACTGCTAAATTAAGATCATTGTTCGGTGTTGTAATTTTTGGCATTCATATTTATGCATTAAATTAGTTTGTTCTCTTCAGGGTCTTTGTTTCTGGTGAAATAGAGTCTGGCTTCTGTATCACTTTTATGTTGGTTTTTTAGAATGAATTGGAAAAGTTTTCTATCACTTCCAGTGTTCTAAAGTAGTCACAAAAAGTACAGGGCTATTTGTTGTAAGAATGTTGGTTGAACTCACCCATAAAATATATCTGGGTCTGCAGACTGGGAGGGTGATACTTTGCTAACTTAAAAAAAAAAAAAAATCTCTTTGCTTTTTCAAAACACTTTGTGAATTTACTTTGGTGAGTTAAAGATCCTTAATAATAGCCTGTTTAATCTAGGTTTTCAGATTTACTGATACAAATTTATGTATAGTATAAAGCACCCTTTCATTTGTGGTTATATGCTCTTTATCATTCTTCAAATGGTTATTTGTGCTCCTTTCCTTGATCAGTCTTGCTGGAAGTTTGGTTTTTTTATTGCTGTTTTTACAGAGCTAGCTTTTGGTTTTATTGCCGCAGTCTTGTATTTTTCTTTTGTTTTCTATTTCATTTATTCCTGCTTTTATCTTCATTCATTCCTTCTTTTTATTGTCTATAGGTTTTTCTTTTTCTTTCTTTCTTTTTTAATGGTTGTTGTGGTAACTCTTTTTTCAGCTTTCTGAGCTGAATGGTTAGCTCATTTATTCAGTTGTCCTTGTTTTGTAATAGAAGCATTCAAAGTTATAAATTTTCTTCAGGGGACTGCAGCTACGTTCCATAATTTAGATATGTAGCGTTCCAGTTCATTTCTAAACAGACCATAATTTCAGCTTTGAGTTTCTACTTAACCCAAGAGTTACTTTAGGAAACAGTTTTAAATCTAAAGATGGGTAGTTTTGTGATGATGTTACTTACTCTTGCTTTTTTAGTTATCTATTTGTTAATAATTTCTGAAAGTTCCATGTTAATTGCTCCATGTACTTTTTACAATTTTGGCTTTTTTTGAACCTGAAATTTTTAAAAATAGCTTATTAAAGGCATTGATAGTTTTGGTAAAGTGATTTTTGAAGGGTGCGTGTCCTCTGGGTACACAATATGCATATACAGGCAGACTTGAATATATAGGTCCATATAAGTATGTATGAGAACATATCCCCGTTTACTCAGACTGGTTAATTGTGATCATGGAAATTCCTTGTGTATTTTTCTTTTGATCTATCAGTATCTGAGCAGGAAATGCATTACTATCCCCTTGGAATTCTGAATGATTTTGGTATATTTATTTTGAAGTTCCGATGTTTGGTGCATAATATTTCATGACTTTTATGGTTTCTTAATTGATCATCTTTTATTAATAATATATTCTTCTCTGTCCCTTATGCTGTCACCTTTAATTCTGTTTTTTTTCCTGACATTTAAATTACTAATTCCATTTTCTTTTTGTTCTACAGTTGACTGACATTTTGCCGTTTTATCTTCTTTTCAATCGTTTTGAGTTACTTCGTTCCAGAAGTAGGTCTTGTAATGAGCATATGAATAATTTTTTTAAAAAACTGTTAACTTGTGGCACCAGAAATTTGAAAGCTCTTAGTGGGTTAAAAATCCCCACATCTTGACTGCCTTGACAATTTCTACTCAGGCTTTGAGATGAAGTTCAAATACTATGTCTTTTATGAAACCTTTCCAGAAGTTTCTCCCCCTGAAAATTAGTGGATTTCTCATCTCTTTTTATAAATGACTTTATTACATTTACATTCTAGCTCTTAGCCCATTGTATCGTAAATAGCTACTCAACTGACTTTCTCCAGGATTCAGGAAAAAGAAAACAAAATTCATATTTCTTTGCTTCTTTAATCTTCCTTCTCCCAACACCCCTTTCCCTCCAAACAATTACGGTGCTATTCTTGGTTCTGCACCTCCTTGCAGAGACCCTGGAGTCTCCCGTGTATCCAGAAGTTATGCCTGCCACATGCAGAAGGATTTCAAAGCGTAGGAGAAGAATGTTTCATATAGAGGCACAGCGACAGGAGAACACTGGCCTGATGCTGATTTTACTAGAAGGTCATGGTGGCTGGAAACGATTTTGCATGAAGGAGGGAGTAGGGAGTGGTGGGAGATGAGGATGAGAAAGAAATAGATATTTTCATATGGAAACATTCTTTTCCTGCAAAAGGAGACACTGTATCTCTCATCCCCATATAAAGTCTTCAGTACTCAGAGTGGAACTTCAACTTCATAATTTTCCATCTTCTCCTAAAGTTGAACAGCTGACCATTCTTGGCCTCCTGCAGAGGGGAGCTTAACTTGGAGAAATCACCCATGGAAAACTTGGCCAAGGGAACAAGGATCTGGCCAAGAATTGTGGCACTCATAAATAATGCAGCACAGTCCCATTTTTCTGTCCCCCCCCGCCCCCAACTTGATTTTCCTGGGGCTTTATATTATGGGCTTACTTTTTCATACAGATGCCTGGAAGGTTGGACACCATGCCCAGTTTGTTTTATTGAATGTTTGTTATTTGCTCTCTGTCCTTGACTCCACAGAGGAGGGCAGATTGCAAATGGCTGTCATCCTCTGTTTCACCATTTTTCCCACTTCTATGAGCATTCATGGTATGTGGTATTACAGAGTGGGTTGTTTGAGCAAAGCCCCCTCCCCTTACTTGCCCTTTGCCATTGTCCCCATGTTGTGTTCTCTTCTGCCATTGTGTGACCTTCCTTTCCTTCAGTGTGACTGTCCTCACTGGTCTCTTTCATGGTTGCTCTTCCCATGCCTAGGAGCCTTCCCTGTGCCCCTGACACAGACTCTGGCAGCCCGAGGCGCCTCTGCAAAAAAGCTATAGGGACATAGGCGGTGAGACTTGGACAGGCAGTCTCTGTTGCTTCAACAGGGAGGCATGGGGTCAAGTGGCAGAACTGAGATGTGGACAAGCAGATCGGGAACGGGTGTGTTTGAAATACTCCTACTAAAGCCAGGGAACAGTCAGGAGTTTGTCACATGCTGACACTGCTGCAAAAGGCACCCATCAGTTAGATTTTGATAGTGACACGTGACCTCTTAATGTGAAATACCTCTAACGCTTTAGAAAAGTTGCTGATGGGTCTGGCTGTGATATAATAACAATGGTGGAGAGTCAAGGGCCACGTGCTACATGTCCTGGCCTGCTCATTTTATGCAATCACTCATTAATCATCAGTGGCAGTAGTTTCAGGTGGGTTCCATATTCTCTGACTTCATAGATGAGGCAGGTGACATTTAGGGAAGTTAAGGGGTTCCTCCAGAGTTGGGTGAGTAGGTGTTGGGGCTGGGATTTGAATCAGTGTGCCCAACGTAGATGCCTCCAGATGAGAAAAGCAGCAAGGCCTCTCCTGACGAAGACTCTTACTTTCCCTTCCCTTTATTTCTCTTCGGATCCTCTTTGTCCCTTTCTTCTCTGCATCCTTTTCTTCTGAGCGTCCTTAATACTCCTGAAACTCTGGCCTTTGCTTATTCTATCAACTCTCTGTGGGGTACCTCTCTGCTCAGCTCTCTCCCCATGTTGACTGTCTCCTACTGTTACCCACAGCCTAGACATTTCCCCGAACCATGGTATGTGTCTACTAGGCATCCTTTTTGGATAATCCACAAAGTGTCAGGTCAACATCTTGGTAGCCATCTTGGTGAATGAAATCTCTTAGTTGGAAACTTGAAATTCATGCTGTATGTCCCCAGTCCCTTAACACCTCAATATATACACATAATCACAAAGGAGAGCCAGTTCAGTCTCTCCTTGATCTCCACCGTACCTCCTCCTCCCAGTCCATTTCCCACAGCATGGCTAGAGTGAGTTTTATTTTTAAAACAATTAGAGCAGATGTTGTCCCATTCTATTTAGAGCCCTTAAGTGGGCTCATCTCTATTAGTTTTAAGAAAATATCAAAGATTTACATAAGACCTATATTAATTTGTTGAGCATTGATTCACTCTGAAGGTGTAATATGTTATTACCCCATTATACCGATGAGGAAATGAAGACATGGAGAAATTCAGTTATTTTTCCAGAATCATGGAGATGGTAAAGGAAGGACCAGAGATTAAAATTCAGACAGTGTAAGTCTAGATACTATTCTTAGCCAATGGGCTTTGCAGCCAGACTCCTCATGGCATACCCCACATGAATCCTACTTGAAATATTCAGACTTCCTTCATTTTTCTTGGCCAGGTTGGCTGATAGATAGGAACGTGGAGAGAGGAGATTTAGGATAGAGCCCCCAGCCAGCCACCCCATAATGGAACAGGAAATAAACCCCAGCTCTTTAAGGCATGTGTTATTATTATTACTTCCAAGCTAATATATTCGTGCAGTGTTGGGGCTTTATGAATTTTGGTAAATGATGGATTAAAATTGTAAAGATTCTACAGTGTAAAGACCAATAATGGGCCTACATACCATCCATAAGGATTATATATTGCTTTGGACAGAAATCTCTATACCCCAAACCTGGGTGGCTCATTGGTTAAGCATCTGCCTTTGGCTCTGGTCTTGATCGTGGGGTCCTGGTACTGGAGCCCTGTGTGGGGCTCCCTGCTCAATGGAGAGCTTGCTTCTCCCTCTGCAGCTTGTGCTGTCTCTCTCTCTTTCTCTCTCTCTGTCAAATAAATAAATAAAAAGAAAAAGAAAGTTCTACACATCATCAGGGACTGAACCAGGAAGAAATATGCAATATCTTTTACGTGCTAGAAATTCTGCAACGCCAGGAGCCAGGATACTGTGATCGTTCGGCAGTACCAAAGACTGCCTAATTCTGATAGAAATGGAAGGATCAGACCAATTACATCTTCGTCTATAGCCACTGATTCCACTCTGAACTGTATTGGTTGCCTCTGAATAGCTTAGTTTCACTATTATCCCCCTCCCCCTTTCAAAAAAGAAATTCTGTGGCTTTGTGGGATTGACTTTACCGTCATCAGTTTCTGAGGTGTATGATGAGTAAACAATATTGCATTACGGTTCCCAACAGAGGAGAAACCATCAAATCAAGGGCTATACATGTGAAGCTGGGAATATGTCAGAATCATTTAGTTCTGCTTAGGGCTGATTTTATGAGGCAGAAACAACACAGGATATGATTTTAGTAAATATTTGGATGGCCCTCAAAGCATCAGCCTTTTGCTCTTTGAGTACAGTCTGAAGATCCAAAAGCAGTTAGTTTGCAGCGTCTTTTAAATTTATTTCTTAAATGATCATACAGTAGCAATCACTTTTTTTTTTTTTTTTTTTTTAACAAAAATCTACATTTCTGTGAGTTTGCACCCATGTCAAGATTCGCACGGTCCCGGCTGCAGTCAGGATTCAGCAGCGTTCTCCTGCCCCCGGAAACTCCCTTCCTGTCTCTTTATCGTCCCACCCTGTCCCCGACGCCTACCTTTTGGCCACTACTGGTCTGGTCTCCATCATGCAGTACGGGCTTTTTGAAACTCTGCTATAAATGGAATAATATTAGATGTAACCTTTTGAGACTTGTTTCTTTCACTCAGCATGGTGTCTTGGAGATGCATCCAAGTCTGTGTTTTGATAGCTCACTCTTTTTATTGTTGAGTTGCAGGTTGAATTCCTTCCCCCGCACAATACTTGTTGAAGTCCTAACCTCCAGTACCTTCGAATGTGACTTTATTTGGAAATAAGATCACTGCAGCTATAATTAGTTAACATGAAGTCATGATAGAGTAGGGCAGGTCCTTAATCCCACGGGAAATGTTGTCCTTATAAGAAGAGTAGAGCTGGGGCACCTGGGTGGTGCAGTTTGTGGTGCAGTCAGCCTCTTAACTCTTGGTTTTGGCTCAGACTGTGACCTTAGGGTCATGAGATCAAGCCCCGTGTTGGCTGCACACTCAGCAGAGTCTGCTTAAGACTCTCTGTCCCTCCCCCTCCATGCTCGTTCATACTCTCTCTCTCTCAAATAAATAAATGAATCTTTAAAAAAAAAAAAAGTAGGGAGACACAGAGAGGAGAATGTCATATGAAGACACAGAGAGAACAGTGTCATCTGAAGAGAAAGATTGTCATGGTACCATGATGCTGCCACAAGTCAGTGCACTCAGTTTCTAGGCCACTAGAAACTAGGAAGAGGCAAAGAAGAGGCTTCCTTGCATCCAGCCTGCAGGAGCGTGGCTCTGCTGACACTTCTAGCCTCCAGACTGTGTGGTGATAATTTCTGTTTGAAGCCATTTAGTTCAGGGTACTTTGTTATGGTAGCCCTAGGAAACCAATACTTCTAGAAAATGAGACTCTGAATTGCTAAAAATTCTTCAACATTTCTATCATCTAAGGTTGTTAGTAACAGAAAAAGAACCTAGAAAAACATAAGGGCAAGTGTGGTAGAAGGACACGAGATAGTTTGTGGGATTACAGGTAACACTGAGTAAAAACACAGCCGAAGGATTGGGAACATAGCCAGGTCTGGAGCTTGGGTCCAGGAGCGAATTGCCAGTCTCTGTTGGGTATTGGGAAAATGACTCAGCTCCAACTGCTTGAGATTGAAATCCATCTCCCTGATTCTTAGTAAACTTGCAACATTTCTTCAAATATTTATCAGCTATTGATACATTTACTTTTTAAAAATTATTTTTAAATTATTTTTGAAAGATTATTTGTTTATTTGACAGAGAGGAGAGAGTGAGCCCAAGCAAGGGAAGGGGGTGTGGACAGGCTCCCCACTGAGTAGGGTTTGACCCCCGGACCCAGGATCATGACCATGAGCTGAAGGCAGACAGTTAACTGACTGAGGCACCCAGGCACCCCTATACTTTTTCTTTTCTGAATTTCCTATGTATATTTACCCCCACTTAAAAAAAATAGGAATAGTCTTATTTCTTTCAAAAATCTGTTGTAGGAGTTCTTGAAATACTCTGGATTTCAATCCTATGTCTATCATATGGGATGCAAATAATATCTTACAGAATGTAACTTGTCATGACCATGTAATTTTCTTTCTAGAGTCTTCTGTCAAACAGATGTTTTAAGTTAATCACAGGATAAAACCAGTATTTTCTTTTATTGATTCTTTCTACTGTTCATTGATTACTGCTTTATCCCCTCCTAAGATTTTAAAAGTATTAATTCTGTATTGTTCTTTAATCAAATTTTAATGTTCAGATCCTTAATTCAGCTGCAGTTTAATTTTTTGTGTGCAGTGTGAAGGATGCGTATCATTTAAATTTTCCAAATATATAGTCATTTGTCCCAACTCTAGCTTTCAACATTGGTTCTACTACTACTTCTCCTACTCTGAAGTCCAGTGCCACCTCTTTGGTATACAAAGTTTCCTCTAAGTCATGATTCTCTTTCTTAACTCAACTGTGTCTTGCTAATCTACTTCTCTGTTTATACAACTGCAACACAACCTGTTAAATGACTTTGGTTACCTAATTGCCTTTTTTTTTTAAAGCTTCCTTATATTTTTTTGATAGCACAACGTATGTTGCTCACTGCTTTTTTTTTTTTAAACAGAATTTTTATTATTTAAAAAAAATAGTTTCTTCAGGGGCGCCTGGGTGGCTTAGTAGGTTAAGCTGCTGCCTTTGGCTCAGGTTACAATCCCAGGATCTTGGGATGGAGTCCCACATCGGGCTCCCTCCTGGGCAGGGAGTCTGCTTCTCCCTTTCCCTCTGTCCCTCATGCTCTCTCTCTCAAGTTAATAAATAAAACCTTAAAAAAATATTTTCTTAGAGATAGCTTTTTAATTTTTGTTAAAAAATTGCTGAGAATTTAATTGATAGAGCACTGAACTTGTAGATACATTTAGGGAGAGATTTTAAATACTTGCTCTATTGATTATTCAGATCTTACAGATTCTTCCATAAAATTTAAGATACTGCCAAATATGTATACAATTTTCTTTATATTTGTCTTGCCTATTTTTTCTTATGTATCTCATTTGCTTGAAGAAGATATATCTTCTCAATTAATCCTTTTGATTTACTGTTCTTTATGTGCAACTGAGGAAACAACTTTTGTGTATTTATAAAGTATCTGGCCACCTAATTGGATTTTAATATTAGTTAGCATAATCTTTCAGTTGATTTTCTTAACTTTTCCAGGTAACAAATCATACCTTACACTAATAGTGTCTGTTTCATCTTTTCTTTTCTCCTCCTTTACGTGCCTTGTTGTATTTTTTTCAAACTCTAGAATAATGTTATATGATATCAGAATTTTGTCTTTTCCTGTCTTTGCTGAAAGTATTTTTTATGTTGGCTTTAAAAAAATTTTATATATCGATTTATTTATTATTTATTTGACATAGCAAGAGAGATCATAAGTAGGTGGAGAGAGAGAGGGAAGCAGGCTCCCTGCTGAGCAGAGAGCCCGATGCGGGACTTGATCCCAGGACCCTGGGATCATGACCTGAGCCAAAGGTAGAGGCTTAACCCACTGAGCCACCCAGGTGCCCCATGCTGGCATTTATTTTAGGTTTTTGGTAGCTACACTTTCGTGAGTTGGGAAATAGTTTTCATTTTAAAAAAGCAGAAATGGGTACGTGTGTGGCTTAGATGGTTGAGCGTCTCACTGTTGATTTCAGTTCAGGTCCCGTCTCGGGGCTGTGGGATTGAGCGCCACATCAGGCTCTGAGCTCAGCATGGAGTCTGCTTGGGATTGATTCTCACTCTCCTGCTCCTTCTGTCCTCTCCACCCCTCCCTGACTGGTACACGTGCTCTCTCTTTCAAATAAATAAAGTAATAGTGGAAATGCTTTTCTGGTGTCTGTTTGAATGATCATACAAATGTGTTCTTGATCTGTGATACAGTAAATTCACTGACTAGAAACCCCGAAGTCGATCAGTCCTTTCATTCTTTGCCCTTTATCGTGCCCCATAATTTTTTGTTGAAAGTTGGATGTGATCTATTGGGTTATAGGAACCAAGATAAATAGACCTTCAGTGTGAAGTTTTATGTTAACATGGCTATGGGCTGGGCTGTGTTTAATGTTTGCTGTGGCTGTAGTTGCCAGGGCCTTCAAGTTTCTAGAGTGATGGAATGCCCTTCCTCCAGGTGGGATAAAACAACCAGGGTTTCATCCTCTGGAGAGTGGTCCTTTGTCTTGGAGAAGACTCTGGGCTCTTCTGCATGGCTGCTGATTCTTCTCCCTTCTCCCCCAACAAAAGCCACAAGCTGATCTTCCTTTGCACTTCTTTTCAGTGTGAAAACCTGATGGGGTTCCTGGAGGTAAAACCTTCGAATGTATTGGGGGAGCCCCTATGGTAGTAAAAAAAATATTTGCTCTTTTGCCCCCAGTTCTTGGCACAGAGGCCCCCAGATCCGTGGAATTTACTACCTTTTGTATGCTAATGAGATGACTCCTGACTGGGGCCCAGGAGGTAGCTTCAGGGTGGGGACTGGTTACAGAAAGACAAAGTTCTGATTAGAAGGTTGGATCTGCCCTCACACCTCCTATCGCCGATCTCCGGGGAGAGATGGCTGGCTGGAGGGAAGAGTTCAGTCACCCGTGGCCAATGACAGCGGTGTTATGAAGCCTCCACAAACACCCCTTTACTACAGTGGGGTTCTGAGAGCTTTTGGGCTCATGAACACACTGATGCACTTGAGAGGGTGGCAGCCCAGAGAGGTCATGGGGACCACGTGTCCTGTCCTGTGCCTTCCTTGCATTTGGCTGTTCCTGAGGTATACTGTTTATAGTGAACTGGTAAATGTAAATGAAGTATTTTTCTGAGTTTTGTGGGTCATTCTGATAAATTATAGGATCTAAGGGGGCAGTCAGGAGAACCCCCAGATTTGTAGTTCGCTAGGCAGAAATAGCCCAGGTGCCCCATTTGTGGCTGGCCTTTGAAGTGGAGCAGTCTTGCTGGACTAAGCCCTTTAACCTACAGGGTCTGCACTAACTCTGGGTGGTGTCAGAACTGAATCGTGCTATGCCCCGTCGGTGTCAGAGAATCGGGGACACCCTAAGACTAGGGTCCCCAGGAGTGTCTCAGTGGCACACAAGTCCACACCTGGCCTCCAGCAACCTGTCAAAGTGATCATTTAGGTGTGTCTACATCTGTAGCTCTAGGTGAGTAGACCTTGACCGTAACTCTGTGAATTCACCTGTTTCTGCGGATTACAAGGTGGAGGTTTGCCCCCTAGTTCCTTCATGGAGCCAAGAAAAGTCACTGATTTTCCATCTCTTCAACTGTTTCTTGTTGGAAGGATGGAAGTAATAACTTTCAATCTTTTTCTATGCTGGAACTGAAACCTGTAGTGTCTTCACATTTTTTGTGTGAGCCCTGCTTGGTCAAGATGTATGACTCTTGTACACTCTGGATAGGATTGGCTCAGAGTTTGCTTCTGTCTGTTAGTGGGACTGGGCTCTAGTTTTTCATCAGCCTGTGTCTTGTGTCTGTACAGCTTTGTCTTCAGGATTCGCAGAACTAGCAGAGCGACTCTGTGCCTTCTCAGTTTTAGGGCTTTATTGTATCTTAAAGGTTTGGCAGAAGTCTTTTTTTTAATTTTTTAAGGATTTTATTTATTTATTTGACAGAGAGGCAGAGAGAGAGGAGGAAGCAGGCTCCCAGCTGAGCAGAGAGCCTGATGCAGGACTGGATCCCAGGACTCTGGAATCAGGACCTGAGCCGAAGGCAGAGGCTTTAACCCACTGAGCCACCCAGACACCCCTAGGTTTGGCAGAAGTCTGTGAAAAGCATGGGTGGGGGGGTGTCTTTTATTTGTTTTTGTTTTTGTTTTTGTGTTTTTACTTTCACTTCTGGTGCTCATGAATGTACACAAAACAGACAAGCAGACATATGCATATTCAAAAAGATACTTATATAATTATACATAAAAGGAGTTGTAGCATGAAAACATTTTATCATGGAATCATTGATTTACATGAAATCTTCTGTTTCTCCTGTTTTGCTGAACTCCTTTCTTTTCTTTTCTTTTTTTTTTTAACCTTCCCTCTGCTTTCCTTCCCAGCTCATTTCCCCAACACTCTATAACCAGGGCTTACGGCCTGGTACATAGCTCGCTGCAGCCTTTTCTATGCTAATAAAATTAGACAAATACATGTGTGCGGGCGTGCACGTACACACAAACACAGGGGATTATTTTGATTATTGTTCTGCAAAACCTGGAAAACAATGTGCTTCTCTGCTTCTTGCCTTTTTCACTGTCAATACATTGTGCAGATCAGCTGATAAAAATCTAGTTTTTTTTCTTTAACGAGTGCATGATTTTCCGTGGTCAAGTATGCACTTTGTTCCCTGCTTTTTTGCTTCTACAAATGATTCTGCATGACCAACCCTCACACATTTCGTAGGTTCGGGCGCTTTCATTTCTGTCTGATAGACTCCCAGGAGTGGAATTTTTGAGTTGAAAGGTATGTGTGTTTTTAATTTTAATAGCTCTTCCCAAATTGCTTTCACTGGTACCTTGTTTTGAGTACTTTTTTGACAGCATTTCCAATTTCTTCAATGGTTATTGGTCTATTCGAGTTTTCTACCTCTTCTTGAGTCAATTTCAGTAACTTATATTTTCTGACGAAGTCATTCATTTTGCATGGATTTTTAAGATTGGCGGTATAAATTTTACCTACCATTCTCATATGATTTTAGTAGTTCTTCCTTATATAGAGCTTTGAACATTGTGTGTGTGTCTTTTCTCTTTCTGACTAGCTGTTCTTTCTGTAACTCTAGAGGTTTTTAACTTGAGAGTAGCCCAGGGCCTTGCAGTATTTTGTATTTGGTTATTTTAGGTCTGAATATGTCCGGTGCTCTGCACATCATTTCCCACAACACAGGGGTCACTCCCAACATTTTCCTCCCATAGATCACACTTTCTTGGCTTTTTGAACTTACTGTTTTAAAAATGCATTTTGGGGGCACTTGGATGGCTCAGTTAAACATCTGACTCTTGATTTTGGCTCAGGTCATGATCTTGGGGTCCTGGGATCAAGCTCTGCATTGGGCTCCATGCTCCGCTGGAGGATTTTTCTCTCTCCTTCCGCCTCTGCTCCTCTACCCCTCAAATCAATAAATCAGTCTTAAAAAATAAAAAATGGGTTTTTTGGGGATCAATAGGCAAAGCCAGGCCTGTTCTATCAAGACTGTTCCACATGTATTGTCTTCATGGCTGTACGGTAGGGTAACAGCATACTCATGTCCATTTTATAGTTGAGAAAACCAAGGCCCAGTTTTTCTGATCTGGTCTTCCTAGGACTTTGCTTTAAACAGCTAAGTGGTCATATTTCTCTGATGACATTTCCTCAACCTGGAAAATAAGACAGAACTGCATGGTTGCTATTGTGAATATCTGCCCTCAGCGGCCTCCAGTCTCCCCATCCTTAGGTGCCATTCCTGTGTCACCCCATTTACATACAAAGACCCCTCCCCTTAGGAAATTCTAAGGGCTTTAGGAGCTCTATGCTAGAAATGGGAATGAAACGAAATACATTTCTTACAGTGAATCACAACATCAGAAGTCCTCACCCAGGAGCTGTCTAGGGGCCCATTAGGAATCCCCTCTGTAGTGAGTACGAACCTTTAATAAATAAAGTGTAATACATATATGAATAAATAAATAATATATAGTAAGAGCAAACTCCTACTAAATGAAAAACAGAAACAAGTTGCAAACTAACCACATAGCAAGTGAGCCTAAACCATATGCGTGCAGTGATAAGATTAGCGTGGAGCAAAAAGTTGTAAACATTTTTTACTTATACGATATCGTAAAGACCAAAAAATGTTTTTGACATGTGTGTGTTTTTTATGTGCAAGCATGAGAAAAATAAGTGATGTAATGTGTTTTCGAAGGAGACCTAGCACAGTATATAAAGAGGCATCGGGTTGGACTGAGGTGAAGCGAGTTCCCTGTCGGGAGGACGTCATCGCCGGTGTTACCAACGCCCCGACAGTTTCGTTGCCGACCACTCGCTGGCTCTCAGTCTCAACTTCTGCGGTGACCTCTCTGTCTATTATTGTGAGGCAACGTCTCCTTCTCCGTGACAATTTCAGTGGACCGTGACCGGACCACGATAGTGTTGCGGACCTCGTCCCAATAAAGATCAAGTGAGTTACATCATATCCATCTCTCTATCTCTTCTTTACATGTCGGGACCTCCTGGCGGGACGCAGGGGTTTTACTCGAGTCACCCTCATTAGAAAGAAAAGCTGTTCTTGTCACCTAGGAATTTCCCTGGGGGTTTAGGAGTTCTGTGTCAGGAACTAGGGTCAAAGACCAAAATGGTAGAACAAACAATGCTCCTACTTCCTTTGTCACTTAGGAATCTACAAAGATTTTAGGAGCTGGGGATGCCAGGAGCCAAGGATGAAGACCAAAGTCTCTATTTCTTATTAGATCACAGTAACTATGAAGGTTCTCGCACCTGCATTCGGTGTGTGTGCTCATGAGTTTCTCTTGGATTTTGGGGCGTGTGTGCGTGAGTTTCTCCAGAAGGAGAGATGCTGAATTATTGGGTATTTGTGTCTTCATTTTCGGTGAATCATGCCAAACTGCTTGACAAAGTGGTTCTCTTGATTTTTACTCCCGCCCTCCGTGTATGGCTGTTAATGCTGTTGCCTCGTATTGCTTATTTTTGATACTGTTCAAATTGTTCCTCTTTGCCAAAGATGTGTCGTGGTAGCTTGTGGTGGTTTTGATTTTGCATTTCTCTGATTCTAATGAAGTTGGGGACCCTTTCTTCACTCTCTCTCTTTTATTTATTTGGTTATTTGGATTTCTTTTTTTGTGTTATATGATCTAGCATTTGACTCATTTAGAAAAAATCATGTAGTCCATTTTCTTACTGATGTGTTTATCCTGGGTATGAATTCTTTGTTAGTTTTATGTGTTTGAAGTATATTTCCCAGTGTGTGGCTTGACATTTCTCTCTCTTAATGATGTTTTATGATGTATACAACTTCTTAAGTTTAATGGAATGAAATTTATTATTCTTTACTTTTATGAATCCAGCACCTTGGGTCTTATTTAAGATTTTTCTCTTCTACAATCACACGGTGGTATTCTCCATTACGAGACTCTGAAAGTCTCAAGTCTCTCTCTCTCTTTTTTTAATACTCTAAAAGTCTTATGGTTTTGACCAATTGTATTAAAAAGAAACAACTCAATCTTGGTTTAAAAGTTTAAGTCATCCACTGGAATTAAACATTGTTTAGATTTTACAGAAAGATGTTATATAGTATATTTTCCTGGAAAAAAACGTTTAATTTGGATCACTAGTGGTTTAAAAATCTCTTTCCTTTGGGGTGCCCAGGTGGCTCAGTGTGTTAAGCCTCTGCTTTTGTCTCAGGTCATGATCTCAGCCTCTCGTAGGGCTCCATGCTTAGTTGGGCATCTGCTTCTCCTTCTTCCTCTGCCCGTCCCCTGCTCATGCTCACTCACTCGCTCTCTCAAAGAAATAAATAAAATCTTTAAAAAAATAATAAAAATAAAAATCTCTTTCCTTACAGTCACCTGAACGTGGATGCTTTGTGTGTAAAAACTTCCTAGAGTGCAACCTCATTTTACCCAACGTGTCAATGTATTAGTCTGCTCAGGCTGCCGTAACAAAATACCACAGACAGGGTTGCTTAAACAATAGAAATTTCTTTTCTCACAGTTCTGGAGCCAAAAGCCCAAGACCAAAATGTCAGCAGGATTGTTTTCACCCCTTCCCCCAGCCCCCGCCTTGGTTTGCAGATGGCTGCCTTCTTGCCACCGCCTCACATGGTCGTTCTTCTGGGCGTGATGCCCCTGGTGTATCTCTGAGTGTTCTCCTCTCTTCTTATGAAGACACCAGTCACATTGGATTCAGGGCCATGCTGATGGCCTCGGTTCACTGTCGGTTCACTGTCCACTGGTCTGGAATCGAGGGAAGCAGAGAGTCCCCTCCTTAAAGGCACTGTCTCCCAATTCAGTCACATTCTGAGGTATTGGGGCTAGAGCTTCAAGATACGAAGTTTTGTGGGGGGGGTGCATAGTTCATCCTGTAACAGCGGTTGTTTGTCTCATCTATGACATACACGTGTGCTTACTTGTATTTCTAAATCATTCATGGACCTGCAGACTTGCCTAGTGCTAAGAGAGCTTATTTTTTTATTTTATTTTATTTTTTTTAGATTTTACTGATGTTTTGGGAGAGTGAGAGCACGAGCAGGGGGACAGATGGAGGGAGGGGGAGAAGCAGACCCCCCCACCCCCCTCGCCCCCCATCCCCAAGCATGGAGCCCGGTGGGACCAGGAGTGGGCCTCAGTCCCAGGGCCCTGAGATCACCACCCAAGCCCAAGTCAGATGCTTAATCAGCTGAGCCACCAGGTGCCCTGAAATGGCTTTTTCTTATACCGTTAAGGTAGCATTTCCTTTTTTTCTTCTTTTTTTAAGATTTTATTTATTTATTTGAGAGTGAGAGAGCACAAGTAGGGGAAGCAGCAGGCAGAGGGAGAAGCAGGCTCCTTGCCAAGCAGGGAGCCCAATGCAGAGCTTGATCCCAGGACCCTGGGATCATGACCTGAGCCGAGGGCAGCCACTTAATGACTGACCCACCCAGGCGCCCAAGATGACTTCTCCTTACACAGTCAAGGTGGCATTTCCTGCTGAGGAGGCAGTCGGGTTCCTTCTTCCACATACTAGGATCTTGTTGAGGAATTTGAATAGTCAGAACATCATCCCATTGGCTTCTGTGAACCTCATCTTCATTTGTACATCTTTAGGGAACCCCAGTCTCCAGGAAGGCTCATCCCTCCAATCCCGGTCATACAGGCTTTAGTAGAGTTAAAACCAACTTCAGAGTAAGTCCATCCATCCATCCTGAAAATCCCACTGTCCACTCAGAGTAAAGAAGACCTCTCAAACCATAAACCTAATGTCCGCCCTGGGTTCTGGGGTCCTGCTTACAGAACAGTGGTGAGATTAGGACATTCCTTGAAGGCTCAAGGAGGATTCGCAGAGGAGGGTGGTGGGGGAGGGGCGGGGGAAGGAGAGGAATGGGGAAGTTAGAACCTGTGGAGAGGAGGAGCCAGTGCTGCTGTTTCTCCTGTGCTGTTGATTGGCCCGGGCTGGAAGAGGAGAAACGAGCAGAAGCCCTGGGCTGGGAACTCTTCCTGAGAGGAGAATCTGGTGTCTCCATAGCTCTCCCTGCGTGGTTTTAGGATCCCGTGTTGTTAGTAAGACTGAATCCTTTAATCTAGCCAAACATTCTGCTACAGCGTAATCCCTCTGTTTCAGATTGGCACCTTCAATATACACACACACACACACACAATCGCTCGATGTTCACAGAACTACTAAGGCATTTTTTTCTGGGGGTTTTGACAACACGGACTCAGTGGCCACCGGGGCTGGCAGATCACAGGTGCTCCGTGAATGCCGGTGGAGTGACACCATTTATAGTCAAGATCAGGAATGACTGAGTCGGTGGGGTCCTGATGAAGGACAGTCGCAGCGGGGAGCTGAGTTAATCCGTCCTCCCCTATGTCCACGTGAGTGCCTGCAGCTCATGGAGCCTGACATGTCGTCCCAGGAGCTCAGTCGGTTCACTCGGCTGTAAAATAGGCAGATAAATAGATAATAGATGGGTGGGTGGGAAGGTAGGTAAACTGAGTCAGGGAAGTATGGAGATGTAGGTACGTATATTCCTCCTTCAGAGTGTTCCTTTGAGATAAGACAATAAGCGAGTGGGGACCCTGGGAGGAGGTGTCTACAGATACACACGTATAACAAAGTCCGAATCTTCCCCTGCCTCCTCACCGTTCTACCTCTGCCTGCCTCCCACCTGAGCGAAGATGCTTGCTGTCACCGTGAAAACCACCAGGCCCCAGCCACTTGCCTTGGAATCCTGCAAAGGGAATGGAACAGACTTAAAACTTCGGCGGCTATGGTGACTTCTCTGCCAAAAAGCTGATTTTTTTTTTTTCCCCCAGATTGAAGATTCATTGTGAGATACTAAATCCGGAAGGAACAGCAGGCAGCACAACCTGCTTTTCTGTTCTTCTCCTTCCCCTTCCCTCCATAGGAGTCCGCAGTCCCGATAGCAGATGTCCTTGGATCAGCCTGCCACAGATGCCCAGGACCACCTTGACACAGGGCAGCAGTCTGCTAGATTTCAGGGTTGTTTTCGAAGAACAAGAAATGCATCCACTGCTTAAGTGGGAGAAGAAAATATTTCACAAACAGACCATTGGTTGAGCCCTCACTTTGAAAGGTTCAGAACTCAAACAGAAGAAAAACTGAGCATTTCATGTGGAAGCTAAGCTCCTTGTGAGTAATTGCCTTCAAGAGCAAGTGTGGGGATTGACTGTCCACTGGTCTGGAATCGAGGGAAGCAGAGAGTGCCCTTGTGACCCTTGGCTGTGGCCTGCCCCCACCGTTCTTTGCAGGGACGCTAGGGTTAATAAACAGGGCCTCTGTCTGTCTGAGAAAAGCAGATGCAAAAATCTGTGTGACGCCTGGGTGGCTCAGTTGGTTGGGCAGCTGCCTTTGGCTCAGGTCGTGATCCCAGCGTCCTAGGATCGAGTCCCGCATCGGGCTCCTTGCTCGGCAGGGAGCCTGCTTCTCCCTCTGCCTCTGCCTGCCATTCTGTCTGCCTGTGCTCGCTCTCTCCCCCTCTCTCTCTCTGATAAATAAATAAAATCTTAAAAAAAAAAAAAAAAATCTGTGTGTAGACAGGTTCACCGGTAGGATGACGTTCCTTTTGTCTTTGTCCGCCTCACAGCCTCCAAGAATCCCTGTGGCATAAAGTGTGTGTGTACACTGCCTGTGTGTGCGTGCGTCTGTGTGTACTTCTCTCTTCCCTGTACCTTTGGAATTCTTAGTTTACTGTTGTTTAATGTAAGAATAATCTGAAGGTTCTTGGGCTATCAGCGAGGAGTGAAAGGAAAGCTGCCTCACATGCAGCCATCTGCTCCGGGTCGGGGGGGGGGGGTGCATTTATCTGCGTCACAGCCCGGGGGACCAGGCTGGTGATTTGCTCCCTGTGGGGAAACCACAGTACTGGTGTGAGAGTACAGATTCCCCTGGAGCAGGAGAAAGTCTGGATGGTGCAGGAAAAGCCGGCTCTTAGTGGGAGTACGGAAGGACAGGCTGGGGCACCCCACTCCCTGCAGCGTGGGTGTGATCACGGTGGCCTCTGGGATCTGGGGAGCAGCGAGAGGTGTGGAAGGTGGTGGGGGCCTCCCTCTCATCGTGGGTTCAGCACTGGCTTTGCCACCCGTACGCTTGGGGGCTCTGGGCAAGTTATTTGACCTCTTTGGGACTTGGTTTCTCAGATGCAAACTAGGGGACTATGAAGTGGACACTTGAGCATTACAGGGAGGGCCCCGTAGTTTGGTGGCTTTTGGTGGCGAACCTTCGAGGCCTCAGGTCCTCAGAGCGGGTCCTCTTCAGCAGCACAGCCGGTGCCATGGCTGACATTTACCGGATCGTTCAGTCTGAGCCTGGCGTCAACCAATGTGGCTCATGTGCTCCCACTGTGAGAAGGGATTTTGCCGAAGATACCTCTGCGCCGAGGATTGGTGGATAGAAAGGAGGGGCCTCATCCACACGAGCTGGTTTGACCATTCTGCTGGAGTGGGTCTGGCTCTTCATGGCCCCCTCTGTTTCAGTGAGCTTTCCCTCCCACCACCCCAGAGTTGCTGATATAAATGGTAGAAGTGATCCTGTCCCGTCATGGCCAGTGGGATGGCTCTTCCCGGTGGGGGCCAACGCAGCAGAGACAGCCTGTTCTGGGACTTTCAGGTCTGACTGTTGGCTCTTTGTCAGCTAGGGCAGTAGGCATGAGTGACTCAGCCGTGTAGCAGGCTAAGTGAGCCTGGCAGTTCATGGAGCAGTGGGCACAGGGTTCCCAAAGCAGAATGAGAGCAAACTCCAATGTACAAGTGCTTTTCAGCCTCTGACCATGGTGATGTCCCATTGACCAAGACAAGTCGTGTGGGCAAGGGCAGATACAAAGAGTAGATGAGTTATGGCTCATCTTAATGACAGGAGCCATAGAGTCCTATCATGAGGAGGTGCATCTCTAAGGGACATTTGTGACTGTCCTTGTGATATGCCACACCTGATCCTCTGGGTCCTGCTATCCCAAGAGACCTTTTTGCTGGTGCGGTCTCCTGCAGCTGGGCCCTCTTTTCCAACTTCTGTGTATTATCCCAGTTTCTGGCTTTGCCCCAGATCTGTCCCCGATGCTCCTGTTCCTTCTGTCCAGTTTTTTAAATACGTGGACATAAGCTCAGCATGGACTGGGTTTTGCTTCTGGCCGTGGCTCTTGCGAAGTCCTGGCTATTCTTGTGTGGACCATTGTTTTGACTTCCTTCCATCCACCCGTCCGTCCGTGCATCCATCTACCCATCTGTCCACACATCTACCCACTCACCCATCCAACGACCCGTGCCTTCATCCACCTCCCACATGTCCATCTGTCACCCACCCGCCCATCCGACCGCCCATCCGACCACCCACGCATCCATCCGTCATCCATCCATCCACCTTTCTCCTCCTATCCATTCATACATCCATTTGGTGCAACGGATTCCTCTTTCAGGGTTGCATGGGCATCTCTGTAAGAGCCTCGTTTAATAGGCGGCAGATGCGTATAGTGATCGCCAGCCCAGGGGAGTGCTGTGGGGCATCAAGGAGGACAGGCTAATCCCCCCCCCATCTAACCCCCCCATCTAACCCCCCCATCTAACCCCCCCATCTAACCCCCCCATCTAACCCCCCATCTAACCCCCCCATCTAACCCCCCACATCTAACCCCCACATCTAACCCCCACATCTAACCCCCCCATCTAACCCCCCCATCTAACCCCCCCATCTAACCCCCCACATCTAACCCCCCACATCTAACCCCCCACATCTAACCCCCCCATCTAACCCCCCCATCTAACCCCCCCATCTAACCCCCCACATCTAACCCCACATCTAACCCCCCACATCTAACCCCCCATCTAACCCCCCACATCTAACCCCCCCATCTAACCCCGCCATCTAACCCCCACATCTAACCCCACATCTAACCCCCCACATCTAACCCCCCACATCTAACCCCCACATCTAACCCCCCACATCTAACCCCCCATATAACCCCCACATCTAACCCCCACATCTAACCCCCCACATCTAACCCCCACATCTAACCCCCACATCTAACCCCCACATCTAACCCCCACATCTAACCCCCCATCTAACCCCCCCATCTAACCCCCCCCATCTAACCCCCACTTACCATCCCATACTTCCCTGAGCACTTACAATACATGTTTGTTTTTTTCCTGTCTTTCCCCTAAACTAAAATTTCCTTGAGCTGCATTTGTCTAATTCGGTGTTGGAGCCTTACCCTCAGCACAGTGTCTGCATAAAGGACACATTTCATAAACATTTTGTTGAACTGAATTGAACTGAGAGCTGCAGAAAAGAGATGTTTGAACCAGGCTCCAAACAATAGCAAATAACATTTAATCCCCAGCAACTGTGAGTAGCTGGGGTTATTCTCATTTTATAAGTGAGGAGACTGGTCTGGGGGGGTGGGTTAAGTGAATTGCTCTGGATCACATGGATGTTAAAAGGATAGAGCCAGGTTTCTGGTCCTGGGGCCTGCGTGCATTCCACTGACAAATTACTGTCAAATACAGGAAGAAAAGCTGCGGAAGACAGATCCAGCCTCTTACGGATGACTCACTCACTCATGATAGTCAGCAGAGCCTTTCCACGTTTCTGAATCCTACCTTGTTCCTCACCCACCCATCAGTACATCTAGCCCGCTATCCATCCACACGTCCACCTGGTCATCCACCCGGCAAACGCTGCATGAACTCCTGATTCTTTTTATTCATAGCTGCATCCCTAACACCCGGAAATGAACCTGGGATGGAGCTGCTGCTCGAACGAATGCTCTGGGCAGTGGGAAGGCAGGTTGGGCATAGCCCTAATTAGAACTTGGACTCTGGAGCCAGTTTGTTGTGAGTTCAAATGCTGGCTCTGCCAGACACCAGCTGACTGACCTTGTGCAGCTTATTCAGCCTCTGCCTCAGCTTACTCATCTGTATGTGGGGCCAATGATAGTACCTACCTCATGGGATTACTGAGGATCAGACACACTGATACGCACGTGCCTGTGGTGCACTCACACAATACTGCCCGACCCTTTGTAGACCCCTTGTTGTCTTACCAGTTTGTTATCATTAAATAAGCTGCTCTTATAGACCCTGCATTTCAGAGAATTAGACAGATAACTGTCAAGCAAAGAAAGAACCAGATAACGAAAGCTAACTCTTCTGTAATTTCACTTTTGTTTAAAAATTTTCCCTGGTTCTTGCTATTGCTTTTTGGACACCTGGGGGTCTGGCAGCCTTGCTACCCTTTTACTTGGTCCCATTAGAGGAGGGAGGGGGCACTGTCTCTTCTGTGTGGCATTCGTCATGGGGCATTAATGAGACCACCATGCGGTCTCTCGGCATCCAAATGCCCAGTCCAGCCTGCGTGTCCACGCTCACTCTGCAGACCTCATGGCATCTCTGGGCACAGTCACCTGTACCCGCATACCCTCTGTGGAGTGGGCGGAAGGCACTGCTGGCAATCTCTGGGCCCCTCACCCCTCGTTCGTCACAACCACTAAGACCAGTATGGAGCTTGGGAACGGCGCGCCCATGAAAGGCGACTGTTTCCTATGCTTAGCAATGCCCTGGAGCCCAAGGGTGGAAGTTTTTGGCATCTTTACGCATGACTGAATTGCAAGTATCTGAGGCTAGAGAGAGACTTGGCCACAGGGGTGCAGCTCCCGCCACCTGTGAGGGTTATTGCCAAGGAGTGTGATCAGCACACCCAGGGAGCCTGCGCCCAGCAGTCAGGGTAGTAATTTTTACCCCTGACTCCCAGCTTCCCTGCAGATTGATGGATACAGATAAAATGCCCAACAGCAGGCACATTAGGACCTAAGGCAGTAATTCAGGCAAGACTGCTACTCTTGGACTAATGTTTCCTTTCTTTTGCAAAGATTTCTGGAACACAGCTCAGAAAGCCAAAGAATTTCAGAATTGGAAGGGATATAAAAACGCCACGATGAAACCCAAACCCAGCTTTTGATCTAAGGTCCCTTCCAGTGAGGCCTCGGCCATCTCTTCTCTCACTCACCAACCACACTAAATTCTCAACCATTTCTAGAAAACACCCCACTCTTTCTGCCTCTTTGACTTCTGAGAGGCGGTTGTTGCTTGCTGGACTGCTGTTTCCATCCAGAGCCCTTTGGCTGGAGGTGCCAGGAAATCCAGTTCGTGCCGGCTCCGGCAAAATAAAATGTATCTGTTCACTCCCTGATGAAGCGTCCGTGGGGCAGTCTGGCTTTAGGTACGGTTTGATTCAGGACATAAAGAATGCTAACAGGACCCAGCGTTTGGCCATGCTTCTTGTGAGTGGCTCCATTCCCGGGATCTGCTGTTTTTCTTGGCAACTTCAAGATTCTCCCCTTGGAGTTGCAAGATGGTTCCAGCAGCTGCAAGCTTCACATCCTTCTAGCACAGAGTGTGGTGGAATCAGTACTTTTCTGCACCCCCACCCCCCGGCCTGTGTGCCTTTGTTTCTCTTTGCCTCTGCTTAGACAAAGCCATGGGATGTCCTGACCCGCCTAAAAACCCTGGGAGTGTGGGCAGGGTCATCCTACTCAATCAGCCACATTGAGAATGTAGAAGTTGTTTCCCAAAGGAGGTTTCTGTGCTATTAGTAGAAGGAGGAAGGTTGGAATCTTGGGGGAGGGGGGGCAAGTCTGTGTGACTGGAGAACTCTGGTCGTGTTGGATGCTTGAGTTATTTTTCCGTCTTCTCTGCAGGCTGACTTCATTGCCTTAGTCTCCATGCTTCCATAGCATGTGAGAGTAAACTTCGTTTTCGATCACATTTTGGCAGACCTTTGCACATCTGCCTCGGAGCTGGGCTCTGAGACACCCGCCCCCAACAAGGGAACTCCTGTTGGAGTTGTCCCACTGTATGATTTCCTGCTGGGTAATCCAGTCGGGATTCGTAAAGGTTTATTGAACGCAAAGGTGATATCTAAGATCAGCCCTTAACTTGATTGCCGAAGTCCTCACGATGAAACTCTAAAACTGTGCCCGAGCATCCCTGGGGTTGCACTGTGCCCTGGCCAGCTGCTACCATGCCTCGCACTATTCAGTGATTGCCCTGGGTTGAACCACCGGTGTCCCCCCCCAAATTCATGTGCATGCGGAACAGGTGAATGTCACCTTCTTTGGAAACAGATGTAATAAGTTCCGTCAGGGTCCTCCTGCATTAGGGTGGGCCCTAATTCAGTGACTGGTGTCCTTAGAAGAAGAGATGCAGAGACCCTGAAGAGATGCACCTGGGCGTGGGAGGCCACATGCAGACTGCGGCAGAAGCTGGAATCACGCAGCTATAAACCAAGGAGCCCGCAGCATGACCAGCAGCCACCAGAGACTGGGAAACTGCCAGGAAGCGTTCTTCCCTAGAGCCTTTGGAGGGGGAACTGCCCTGCTTTCCCCTCTCTAGCCGTGAGAACCAGAGAGAATATGATTCTGTTGTTTCCATCCACTCTGTGGGGGGACTATGTTAGGGCAGTCTCCGAAATCGAGGACCGTGGCGATTCTCACTCTAGGGAGTAGTTCCTTGTGTCGCTCTGCAGTTTATCTTGGTTCGGTAACTTGTTTCTCCAGCAGGTGCTAATTAAATATTTACTCCGAGCCAGGCGCCGGAGAGGAGGAGGAGCCAGGCCGTGCTGGCCAGCGGGCAGCCCTTTCCTTTCCCGTATTCTCTAGTAAGTCCTCACCCAAGGATGGCTCCATAGGGCGCCTTGCAGCTTGGTCAACATGCCGAATCTGGAGTCAGCCAGCCAGATCAGAGCCTTGATTCACCCACTCACCAGATGGGTGACCTTGGGCAGAGTGCCCTTTGACCTCTGTCAGTCTCCGGGTCTCATTCCCAGTTCTGGGGAACTGGCAGTGGAGTTGTGATTGGGGCTGATTGAGGTGTTAGGTGCAACGTGTTCAACCCATTGCCAGGCCCACATCTGGCCGCTGTTTTTATGGTTTCTTAAGAATTTAGAAAGAGCAGTCCTGTAGTGTACCCTGACCTCCAGTCCTTTTTTGTCATGTTAATTTGATCTCAACCCGTGTACTTGGAAGTCTCTGTCCTTGATTGCATTTATTCAGTGATGCTCATGAGTGCTTATATGTACTAGAACTACACCCAGACCTCCAACAGAAACTTCACCTCCCTTGCTCAAAAAGCTCTACTTCAAGTAATACAACCACAGATGATCCGAACGTTCCACTGTAGACGGTTATTGAGCTTGTAGGTAATGAAAACCTGCCAGGTGCATTCACACCTGCGTCCCCATTAAGGGCTTGTCCAGATGGTGGCTGGACCCCCGGGGCAGGACCTCATGTTTATCTCTGTTACATTTCATGTTGTGTGATTCAGCCTTCCATACCAGCTGGTGGAGGTCTTCTGGGATGCCGATTCCATTATGTAGCATATTGCCTATAAGATAAAGTCCCAGCTTTGTAGCACACACAGATTCCGATCAGCCTTTATTCGAGCCCTTGATAGAAACGTTGAATATTGGGCCAGAGGCTGAGCTGGCCCTCCCCCCGGCTGTTGTGTTGAAGGCACTCTTCTGGCCGTGTTTTAGGGCCTCGGGTGGCAGGCTTTGGAAAGGGCTGCCAGGATTCTCTGTCCTTTCTGCTTTGGTTAGGATCCGGTCCCAGTGCTTTTCTCTTCCAGCTCTTCCTTGCTCTCAGAAAAGCCCCAGGCCACTGCAGGAGGATATGTGGGTGCCACTGTGTCCAGCGGCTTAGCCGAGATCCCTGGTATTAACTCTAGACACGACTGCATTTATCAGACCTTCAGGGGTCCGTTTAATTCTGGAGGATTCCAGAGCTACTTACAGGTTTAACTTACCATGTTCCCTCAGATGAGTGATGAATCCCCAGTTTGAGAGGCTACTAGACAATACTGCTTAAAGCCATAACTGCTCACCTTTATCAAGCACTTAGCGTTTTGGGGGGCAGGCACAATGCCCTGGGTCACTTGATCTTTCCTACAAACTTGTGGGGTGGACACCATACTGGATGAGGAAACAGCCTTAGAAAGGTTAGGAAAGTTGTCTGAGAGGGCCAGGGAACGAATCGATAATGGGTAATACAGTCAAACTCAGGCCTGACTTCTCTGAGACCCCAGGCTACCCCAGACCACCCCTTTCCTGTGTATCACTCAGCAGGATGTTGACGTGATTTTTCCATTAAAGAAATGAATTTACATAACGGTTAATTCCTTCCTGAGACTCTCAGATCCACTGGGTCGGGGACCGTGTCTGCTTGGCTTCCCCGCAGCCTAGCACGGTGCCTGGCACGTGGGTAACACGTAATAAATATTTGTTTAAGGAACGAACGGCTCCCTGCACATGTGCTTGAAACCACTTCTATGGAGTATAAGGTGAACTGGATGGATGGTGTTCATACGGTGACGTGCGACCGTCTCGGCACAGCGGAGTCCCAAATGGGAGTTAATACTCTCCTCCCAGAGCACGGAGAATTAATTAAGGTTTGTGACACCCTTTAAAATTCCTTACAATATATAGCTGCTTTCATCTGGCTAAGTGCAAGGAGGCATTATGGGGCCATTACTGGGCCCGATGCTAATGGGCATTTGTCCACCTCCTCCCCGTCTGCGTTAGACCCATGCATCCCCCAGTAATTGCTAAATAACTCACGGAGCACTTGGGTTGCTAAATTAATAGATGAAATAATAGAACGGAAATAGGAACAGGCATGTGGGATGAATAGAGACATCCCAACAAGGAGGTTTGCCCTGCTCGTATGTCTCTTAAATAAAGAGTCCGCCTCCAGTTAGGATTGCGAGAATGGATTTTTATAGACTTTGGGACAGTTCAGTGGGTTTGTGGGAGGACGGGGCGGCTGTATCCTGCCTCTCATCCTGCCTGAAGTCCTACGGGAAGAGGGAAGCGAGTCTTCTCACGCCGTGATTCAACCATAGACGGCTCACCCGTCAGGGAGGTAAGTGAGAAGAACCAGCTGGTGTTTTGAGCAGGAGCAAAAGAGTGAAAGGTTAAGGCTTAAGTGCAAGCAGGACATTAGGAGGGGCTGCTCCAGAGGAAAAGATACATAAGCCGGAACAGGCGAAGCCAGGACACAGGGGCGCGGACCCTGCGCCTTCCCAGGAAAGCCCCTTATAGAGGAACCTGTCTAACCTGTTCCACTTTGGGACCAAGACATTCAGCTTCGTTGTGGGCGTTTTCACCTCCACATTTTGAAGAAAGGAACACAACGAAAACTTAACCCTTTGGAGTTTTGAAGGGAAACATTTTAAAAAAGGGAAAAATGAACAGAGAAGTCCCCAAGGATGTAGAACTCCTAAAAATACTCCTCAGATGGACCTGAGATTTGTCAGTGTGTATTAGATAAAATTCAGATTAGATTATCATTAGACAAATTATTTAAAAAAAATTCTTAGGTGTCAGAGACTGGCAGTAAAGATCACCTGGAGAGGTGGGTAGACACTCGAAAGGAAATTGAATTTCAGGGCATTGGCTGGGTCCAGGTTATGTGGTGACTCAGGAGAAATGCATGGTGGGATCTTGTTGGGGTCTGTGATTGGGGTTCGCTGTTGCCCAGAAGGACTTAATATGGTGACGGCAGCTTCGTTGGGAGATGTCCACATATCTCCTCTGTTGGGTGGTCACCTGACTTTCTAGGCCATCATCCAAGGTTGATGATGGGATGGCCAGGGTATGAGGACATGAAGCAGACAGCACTGGTCCCTGGGGGGTGGGGGAGGGGCCGAGGGCAGCAGAGAAGTCAGGGGCACTTGGGGTGAGACCCGTGGGAGTGTCCGTGGAAGTTCTATCTCTTCTCATACATGAGATTTTGGAGAAAGCTCTCCTTTCTCTTGTCTGGTTTTCTCAGCTACAAAACCAGGGCTAAGCTAGCATGTATTGAAGAATTTTTTTAGGTGAAAGTATTTGATTTTATGTGTTAACAATTCATCTCAATACCTGGAACACTGTCAGTGTTAGCGATGATAGCTAGTATTCTAATTGTCATGGTTAAAAATGGCAATATAATCACGGTAGGAATTACAGCAAAATGGCTGCAGGCTCTGAGCCTGATGGAGGACCTGGGGTGCGACCCAGTGAAAGGCTGGAGCCTGTTTAGATGGCATCCGGTGGTAAGGATGGGCCAAAGCAACTCTTTGGCTCCTTGGGTATCTGGGATCAGATTTCGAACAACTCCTTAATATTATCATCAGTAGGCACTGTTACCATTTATCATAATGCACAGCAAAGAATCTCGCCTTGCTCAAGACCTCTGGTATGTGTCCTTGGCTACTGGCAGGCGACCCAGTGTTGTCCCTGATAGGACTGTCTTTGTTTGGGACTGTGGCTCACCACTGGCTGGTCTAACAGTGTATGACTTACAGTGGGGGATGGCCCCACATTTCGGTGAGGGTGAGCCATGCCAGGAAGATGTACGATGAGATTTGGGGTGGGGACTTTGGGTCACAGCAGAGGGGTGAAGACTGGAGACAGAGATTAGTTACGTGAGCAGTGAATCATGCGACACAGGAGAGCCAACAGAAACTCCGACCTTGAGGCTCTGGGAGCAGCCTTAGTTTGCCACAGTCCACATGTGTTGCTGCACATGGACGTGAGGAAGGAAGGCGACCTTCCTCCATGGAGAGAAGACTGTGGAAGCTCCCCTTTCTCCTCCTCTTGGCTGATCTTAGCCTATAACCTTTCCCTGTAACCTTGAGCACCACAACTTAACAGTGACTGAGTTTTTCTAGTGAGCTATCAAACCTTGGGATGGCTTTGGGAAACCATCCTCCCAAACTTGCACTTGGTATCAGGAGTGAGGGCAGCCCCCGGAGCTGGGCCTTCTCACTTGGCTGGTGGACATCAATTAAGCCCTCACTCTCAGGAAACTTAAATTCTCCCATAATCCCACCTTGTAGATAGAGAGTCACTGTCTTATTTTGATGAACCTTTTCTAAATATGAGTATTTGCACACCTCTGCTGTGCTGACAGGTGTTGGCTATTTAAAGTTATTTGCACTGTTCATTATTACAATTAATTGTGAGATGAACATCCTTGTAGTCAAACCTCCACACGTCTACAGGCATGATCATTTCCTTGGGATACATTCCTGGAAGTCTGATTGTTGAAGTTCTGGTCCAAGGGGTGGGACTTCGGCGGCTGCATGTGGGCTGGAACAGCATGGGTCCCTGGAGCAGTAGAATCTTGGAGGGGAAACCAAGAACTCAGATCTGAGTGAAATCAGTGACCACGGTTTTGCGCATATCAACCACAAGTCACACTAACTGTGTGGTTCATTTTACTGTGAGCAGACAGGGCCTTCAAAGTTGTAGGGCTCTGAGTCTTCTCTGTAGGCGCAGCCTCGATGGAAAGTTCTTTCTGAGCAGAGTTAGCCAGGTAATCTCTTGCTTCTGACTATTTCACTCTTGGTATCTTCAGAGGGTTTTGCTCTTGGAAGTGCTACTGAGCCCCCTTGGAGCAACTGAGGCAGTTGGCCTCGGTCCCTTTCTCGTGCTGATCTAAATGGATAAACAGAGTCACTGTAAATTTAGTCCAGGGACTAGTGGCTTGTGTCCCCCTACTACAGAGCTCAGAGAGAGCTTAGGACTAACACACGGTCTCTGAACTAAATACACCCTTGAAGGCTTTCCTCCATTCCTACCCCCGAACCCCAGAGCAAGTTAGTTGTTAGTCCTCCTGTGAATTTCTGGAAGGTGGAGTCTGGAAAACAAAAGGAAGGTGCCTGGGAGACCCAGGCAAGTGCCCCTTGCCTGGCTCTACCCTGCAGGAGATTTTGTTGCTGAAATTTCATTTCAGTTCCAGGAGAGAGGAGGGAAGACGGTGAGCGAGCAGAGGACTGTGCTAGCTTCCTGTCAAGCATTTTCTGGCTGCTTTTCCTCTAGACCATTAGTTTATTGATGGTGGGTTGTCTTTCCAGCAAATCTCTTTTGATTGCAAGTGTCTAACCAAGGTGTGTTACAGTGTCCTTCTGGCTCCGGGGAGAGCTCAAGCCTGTTCCTTTCATTCCCATGGGGGTATCCATGCTGAGACTGACTCATCTAGATTTTTAGAGCGCTGTTCCATCTTGAGGGCTTATGACTACTCCGAGCCATCGTAAAGGGGTTGTCCACGTGGGGTGATTCAGATGGTGCCGAGCGAAGTCTTGCAGAGCAGACAGGTTGTTTTTTATCAAGCCATGTGCAGGAGACAGGTTGGCTGCCATCCTGACCACGTGCCCAGGAGGAGAGCAGTCTCACGGTAGGGGTGTCGTGCCCCCCTGAACGGTGACGTCTGCCTCTGCCCACAAAACATCTCAGAACTTTTTTGACTCAGGAACTCAAGCCGATTTCCCTCCTCAAGGACACTGTCCTACTGATCTGACCCCCAGGAGGATGCTGGAGAAATCTCGAATATTGTTCACTTTCCCTACTTGGGAAATGAGAAGAGGTTGCCCTATACCCTCAACTGTCTAATTTAATTCTTCACTTTTCCACTGGACTGGGCTTCAGTGGGCTTCACCGGGCCCTTGACTAGACACTAACCCTCATGTTTACTCTGCTACTGCTCCCCAGCCTGTGCGATTTTCTCTTTTTCTTTCTTTTTCTCTTTTTTTGGGTGGCAGACCAGAAAACCTCACTCTCACAGATCAGTGAACATACTCTTCTCTGCCTATTGTTTAGCCTGGGATTTTGGTCTTTTGAAACTCAAAGGATACAGGCTCTTGAAACTCAGATAGGCTTTTTTGCTCAAGATACAGTTCTTGCCTTGAGTTTCAAAGGCCTGTTTTGAACCTCAAAAGCCAAGCAGTGACTCTCTCTTTGGATCCCTGCTAGAAAAATCTCTTCAATGAAGACAGTGGGCAACGAATTCTATAGTCATTGAAGGGGTAGCAGGAAACACCTGGAACCAAAAAGTAGAAAGAAAGCAAGAGAGAAAGAGAGAAAAAAAGGAAAGAGAGAGAGAGAAAGAAAGAAAGAAAGAAAAAGAGAAAGGGAAAAAGAGAAAAAAAATCTATCATCTTCTGTTTCCAAAGGATCAATCCCAAATTCATTCAAACAAGAAGGGACTCAGAATTCAAATTCAGGTTAGCTGTTGCATGGGACTAGGCATCCTTCAGGTCTGTGAACCCCGGTGTCTTCTGGAGTGTGTCCAAGGAACGCAATAGAATTAGAGTGATGAGTAACCATTGTTGGGTGTTGAACCGGGAAGTCAGTCGAGTGGTTTAGACGCACCATGGTTGCTCACAGCGATCCTATCAAATAGGGGTTACCCTTCTTGTTACCATTTTACAGGTAGGAAACCTGAGACTCAGAGATTGGTCCCGTGGTTAGCAATGGAAATAGCAATTGTATCTGTTTCAGAGTCCTACCTCTAAGCCTTGTGAAGAGAAGCTGAGGGAATGCATAGAGGGTCGGTCCCCGAGGAAGGGAAGAAAGGGAGCGGCATCCCCATGGCACGGTGTTGTATGCGCGTCTTCCTCTAGTAGAGCACCCTTCCCTCAGATTCAAGTTGCAGATCAAAATCTTACAGAGATCATCACCCATCACGCGTACTAACCCGCCACCCCCCAACACGTCAGATATGTTTTGATGAATCCTTTTTTATTTATTTTTTAATGTTTACTTAGATAAGTAATCTCTACACCCAGTGTGGGGCTTGAACTCACGACCCCAAGATCCAGAGTCACATACTTTTTCAACAGAGCCAGCCAGGCACCCCCCTGTTTTATTTTTCAATAGCTGCACCTCCTCTGGAATTACCTTTTCATTTAGTAATGTTTGTACTCTGTCTCCTCTTTCTAGAATCTCTGGCGAATAGGCTTCTGAGGTGAACTACTTTGCTGTTCTGACTTCTAGTTTGTCATGCTCGCTTCGGCAGCACATATACTGACTTCTCATTTGTCCCCGCTGTTAACACAGAGCCTGGCTCATAAAAGCTTCCTTGATAAATACATTGGAAGGAATTGGGTTGAGTGACAGCAAGCAGTCGGGAAGGTGAGGACAGGACGGGAAAGGCCCCATCTTGGGGATGACTCTGGAAGCCACCTTTCGGAGCAGGAAAGACAAGCTTCCCCGTTCATTGCTTTTCAGCCTTGAGATCAAAAGCGGCCTCCCCTCGAGGGGTCTGGCTGGTTTGCTTTGGGGCTGCCTCTTTAAGTGAGGTTCAGAAAAGGCCTTTAATCTCTACCTACATTTGTTTATCAAAGACAGGAGACCCTTTGTCCTCAGTTACAGCTGGGATTCTACAAGAAGGGAACTTCCTCTGCCCTGTACTTCAGAGAAGCCATATGGAGCCAAAACAATGGTTTTCCCTGACTCTGAAATAATCCAAGGATTTGAAAATTCCATGGTGACACCCCAGGAGCAGGGGAACAGGGCAAATTCAAATGGTTGCCTGGTTTCTGAAGCCCTTTATGAGGCTGGGAAGACTGGCTTCGGCCCGTTTTCTCAGGGTTTGCTTCTTCTAAGCATTTGGGGACCACACTGCTTTGGACTGTGGCCACCAGAGACTTCACGGGGACCAAGGAAGGCAGGCACCGTAGCTACCTTTAGCTACTCCAGCCAATTCTAGTTTCTTCTATGCTCAGCTCATTTGAGTATCACACAGATTTTTGTCATGTGCAGGCAGTGCCTGTGGTTAATACATTTAATTATATGTATTTAATTGTAACATAATTATAATTATATATCACCCGTATATGTGTGTATATGCATATAATTCATCCCTTTATTTATTTAAATTTACATGAAAACTGGACCGCTTAATATCAATGGGAAAAAAAAGATAACACCGACCTTAAGTAGAAGTGAATTATAAACATAATACCATGAGAAAACAACAGTATTATTTCTTTGCCTTTACAATGAGAGATTAGCAGGGGGCGCCTGGTGGTACCGTCAGTTGGGCTTCTGACTTGGTTTCGGCTCAGGTCCGGATCTCGGGGTTGGGGGATCGAGTCCCCCACGTCCTGCTCAGTGGGGCATCTGCTTGATTTTCTCTCGCTCTCTCCCTCTGCCCCTCCCGCCCGTGCTCTCTCTTTCTCTCTCTCAAGTAAGTAAACAAATCTTTAAAGAAAATGAGAGATCAGGAGATGTTAGATGTTGAAGACCTATGAATAACCAAAATTAGACCTTTTTGTTGGGGGGGGGTGGCTGGCACGTAAATCAGAAAGCCTGAAGGGAAACTGAGAAAAAGCATCTCTCCTCCTGTGTGTTTTCATGTTATCTACTGCCGTGGTTAACACATCACCTGAAGAGGACGGGAAGAACACCTGAGCCGATGAGTGCGCTTGTCGGGGACCCTGGGACCCACTGCATTACCCAGACCTCCAGTCCCATCTGAGATGTCCGGCCGGGTTATCACTAGGCTCATCTTGCTCATCTTGAGAAGAAAGCTCAGTCTACTGGGGCAATCCGCTCCCAAGCCCTCCCTCTTCAGGGTGAGAAAGTCCTAGAACATGGGAGTTTGGATGGGGTGAGAAGAGGCAAGTCCTTAGGAGCCCCTGGGAACACCCACCATTTCAGGTGGATGGAACTGCATTTAGAAAGGCAGAAGGAAAGAGACAGCAAGGCCTATTTTGGAAAAACAGCGAGAGGTTAATTCAGCGTTGCTGGATCCACATAAAATGCCAGGGGCCGGTAGAGAGGTGAGGGCCGCCCCCGAGAACAGTGGGGCAGGCGCCTTTGGCTTCCAGCTTTCCCACCAGCAGGGCGGCTCGCCTCTGTCCTTTGCACTGGTATTTATAGGGACGTCGTATTTGGGTGGCAACGGCATTCCCTTCTGGAAGAAATCTATTTTTGCTGCATGAATGTATTGATAAGTTTTAGGGGTGGGCGGCAGGGGTGTCAGAGCTTCTGGGATTTTGTTTGCCTCTTGCGATCTGCAGGCTGAGGGGAGAGATGCATTTCTAAGGATCGCAGAAGGGGATTTGTGAAACGTTGGGTGACCTTAAGGAAAAAAGGCTTTGGGGGGAGGAATTTACACAAGGGAAGTGACAGAGGTGTTTTACGGGAAATTTGAAGACTGTTACAATGACTGTAGAAATACCTGTAGTTTGTTTAGAAGGCGCAGGGATAAATCGTAAGAGACTCATAACTCCAGGATACAAACTGAGGGTTGTTGGAGGGGAGGGGGAGGGAAGATGGGGTAACTGGGTGCCGGCATTAAGGCGGGCAGGTGATGGGATGGGCACTGGGTGTTGTATGTAGCTGATGAGTCACTGATCTCTCCTTCTGAAGTTAATAATAACATTTGTATGTTAATTAAATGAATTTAAGTAAAATTAAATTAAACAAAGAAGAAGGTGCAGGGACAGCACAGGGAGAGGTGGAGGGGAGGCCGCTGATTAGGGGTGCCCCACACTGAGTCCTGGGCAGGAGGGGTCTCTGGGAGTGGAATAAAGGAGAAATGCCTCCCATCAGCCTTGGCGACATCAAAAAGGCCGAGCCCAGGGAGATATTAGTAGCCAGGCACCCCTGGTGTGTGGTGGGTGCAGGCGAAGCAGGCTTCTGAACCCGGGAGCTGGGGGGCAGCCTTCCGGTGAAGTGGAGGCTGCAGGGCTGGAAGTCAGAACAGAAGGTCCAGAAGTGGAGGGGGTCGCGGCGGGGCTGCGGGCTCACCAGCACCTGCTTGTTTGCTTTGGGATGTTGTATCTGCTTTCCCAGAAGGCACGTGGAATCTTCACTAATAGGTCCGCATGGGCTACCTTATTTCTCCCGCACTTTGTGTCTTCGTGCTTTGAAGGACTGTTGGATTTTACAGATTGAAGGTCTGTGGCTGCAAGTGTGTGTGTGTGTACGCTGTTTTTTCCAGTGGTGTCCGTTCAGTTTATGTCTCTGTGTCACGTTTTGGTAATATTTGGTATTTGCTAATATTACAGACTTTTTCATTATTTGTTGTGGTGGTCTGTGAATAGTAATTAAGAATTGCCGGGGCACCTGGGTGGCTCAGTGGGTTAAGCCGCTGCCTTCGGCTCAGGTCATGATCTCAGGGTCCTGGGATCGAGTCCCGCATCGGGCTCTCTGCTCAGCAGGGAGCCTGCTTCCTCCTCTCTCTGCCTGCCTCTCTAACTACTTGTGATTTCTCTCTGTCAAATAAATAAATAAAATCTTTAAAAAAAAAAAAAAAAAAAAAAAAAAAAAAAAAAAAAAAGAATTGC
Source organism: Mustela lutreola (assembly GCF_030435805.1). Lineage (NCBI taxonomy): Eukaryota > Metazoa > Chordata > Mammalia > Carnivora > Mustelidae > Mustela > Mustela lutreola. Next base: position 3,532,388 of record NC_081306.1, on the reverse strand, counting down.
CAAAAGCTCAGATAATGCTTAGCAGCTTTTAGCAATAAAGGATTTTTTTTTTTTTTGTAACTTTTATCTATTTAAGTAGTCTCTGCACCCACCATGGGGCTTGAACCCCTGACCCGGAGATCAAGAATCACATGTTCCAACTTTGCCACACGCCACAGGAATGACTTTTTTTTTAATTTAAAAGAAAAAGTGGTTTTGTTTTGTTTTGTTTTGTTTTTTAATTTTGGGACACCTGGGATTTTATTGTGTTTTTTTTTTGTTTGTTTGTTTTTAAAGATAACATTTTTTTTTTAAGTTTGGAAGGGGCCCCGCACTATCTCTGCTGCATGCCTGTGGGTTGTTAAGGCATTGGAAAGTGGGATCCGATTGGGAGATGTGATTAATTGCTGAGTGTGGCCTTGACCTAGGCCCCAAAGAGAGCTAGTACTGTCCAAGTAGGCCTGCCTCACCCAGCTACATTGGAATTGTCAGATCTTTTTCTTCGTTGTAGTGACAAAAACCCAGCTCAAATTGGTTTAAAACCAAGAAAAATGGAACTTATTGGATCTTGGAACTGAGAAGTGCAGGCAATGGTCTTCAAATAATCTCATTCTAGGGCAATAATCTAATCAGATTCTGGATGATCTTTATCTCTTATCTGTGTCTTTCTCTGGGCTGATTCCATTCTCCCCTTATTATGGTAAGATGGTTTCTAGAAGCTTCAGGCTTAATCCTGTCTTTCCAGCCACACCGGTAGAAAGGTGAATTCTTTTAACCAAACAGTTGCAGAAAATTCCAAGACTGAGTCTCATTGTCCCTGTCGGTTCTTCCTTGGGTGCTGTGCCCAAGGAGGTCGCCAAGGTCAGGGTGCCACACGGCCCTCATCCGGCAGGCTGAATTCACATGCCTACCTCCCCTTAGAGCGGGAGGTAGGCTAAATTTCACTCAAATCTTATGAACCGAGAAGCAGAAGAGGAACTGTTCCCTGAGATACAGTGGGTGCTATTTTTTTTTTTTTCAAGATTTCATATATTTATTTGAGAGAGAGCAAGAGAGAGAATGTGAGAGAGCATGGGCAGAGGAGAGAGGCGGATAAGAGAGTGAGGAGAAGACTCCTCCTTTAGCAGGGAGCCTGATGCCAGACTTGATCCCAGGACCCTGGGATGATGACCTGAGCCAGAGGCAGATGCTTAACCGACTGAGCCACCCAGGTGCCCCTAAAATGGGTGCTATTGATTGGAAAATAAGAGTGAGAGGATACTGGGCAAGCAACAAGAAGAGCTATCCATTACGACCAAGAAAAGCCGCCAAGACGCTAGGGACCTAGAAGCTCAGGCCCATTTTCTGGGCCTCCCGCAAAACCAGCATCTCGGGCTACCATGGCCCCAAATACCCACTCTTGATTACCAACCCCCTTCCCGAACCAGACCTCTGGCTTTCTTTTAAAGCTGCTGACTCCAGCTGATGGATGAGGGTCTCAGGGTTTCCGAGGCACTGGATTTCTGTTGACTGCTATAACCTTGAGCTACAGGCTTTATTGTCAGTATTTAACACAAATCTGTTTTCTATCCTTGTCAGATATGCGCCACAGGAGGAGAAGTCGAATGCTAAATTGATTTCTTTAATGGGGAGTGCTCTGCAGCAGATAGCAACCCTTCTGGAGATGCATTAGTCGGATTACAATTGAATCTTTTCTTACCCGCTTTTATGGACTTTCCTCTTTGCCAGAAGGATGGGACTCGGATACCATCATTTGCCTAACTTTTTTTTTTTTTTTTTTTAAAAGATTGATGGCTAAGAACATCAGGGCTTCCATCCCCAGCCTGTAGGTCAGAAGCTGGATCTTTTAGTCACCAGACTTTCCAGAGAAGATTGAAGTGGAGGAATTAGCATCTTGAGATTACCGGGGAGAGGATTAGTGTCAAAATGCTTCTTAGCAACTTGGGTGCAGTAAGGGGCTGGCATTGTGTGAATGAAACACTTTCTCCAGGATCTGGGAGGTGGCATTCTTGCCTCTTGGTGCAATTTTAGGGATTGTTTGTATTGGAGTTTGAGGTAATTTGGTGGCTTTTCTAGAATATAGCGAGAGTCTGCTTACTTTCTTTGGTAAGGATTCATTCCATTTCTGTATATGATAACAGTAGCATTGGTCATTTTTTGGAGGGGCCTTTGTTATGTTCTAGGCTCTCTGCATTATCTCACCTGGTTCTTACAACAACCCCTTGAGTTGGGTCCTTTTACTACTGTGCTCATGAAGACATGGACACTCAGGAGCTTACATAGCTTGGCCCAAGTCACACAACTAGTATTACAATACAGGTCTTTGACTCTAGAGGTTCTTGTTTTTGCAAACACTATATATTTCCACCCACAAGAAGGCATTGTATGCTCATCAAAGCCAGATTTGGTACCCTCTTCTTGGAGAAGAACCCAGATTTACAGTATTACATTCTGGAATGTACAAAACCTGGAGGGATCAGGCAATACAAATCTTCTTAGCCACACCCATAGTACCAACCCACAAGAAAGGACCATCTTTATTTCTTAGATGTGTTGTTGACAAGGAGGTGTGTTTTCCAGGTGGAGGAAATCTGGACCCAAGGCTATTGTCTTCTTGGGAAATCTCTGCCCAAAAAAAGCCCAGTGATTTTTTTCATTTTGGAATCTACAGTCTGTCTCGTCTTCACCCTTCCAAGATTGGGCCTTGAAGACTAGAGGACACTGGGGCAATTTAATACAACTGTATGAGCAAATATGGCTTGCTCTCTTACTCTCTCTCTAAGATGGAGCCCGTAATATTATTAATATTACACAGGGTAACTTAGGAGGGTAAAATCCAGTCATGTACATGAAGGAGTCAAGAGATGTCAGTTGCTACCATTTTGTTTTATTTTGCTGGGTGTCTGTTTTCCCGTCTTGGAAATGAAGAGGCTGGATTAGCTCCATTTCTGAACCGTGCCTGAATCACCTGGAAATGGATAGGGCTGGCTGCAAGAGGAATGAACAGGAAACTGAGATCTGTGGTCAAGCTCGAGAGGTCAGAAACAGCTTCACGAAGTGAGTGTAGGTTCCATCTAACCTATCACATTCGGAATCTTGAGGATCTGGCTACAGACGAGAAGTGGTCATTGAAGTTGGCTGTTGGCACTCAGGATGTCCAACTAGGGAGGCTGAGGTGACACATCAGAGTAGCAGAGTATGATGAACCTGTCACTGAGTATTAGGGACTGAATCAGATGCTGGTCAGAGGCAGAGTTCTGTGGGCGGGCTGTGTACAAGGTTGCGGACAGCGGTGATGGGTAATATACCACGACAAAACCTAGGGGAATATAGTGGCCATTTTATTAGGCTCATGCATTCTGTGGGTCAGGAACTCAGGAGGGCTTGCCACTGCTCCGTGATATCTAGGGCCTCATTTGGAAGGACTCAAAAGCTGGGGTGATTCAGTGACCTGAAGCAGGAACCAGCTGGAAGCATCTCCACTCACAGTTCTGGTGGCGATGCTGGTTATAGCTGGACCTCAGCTGGCGTCAGTGTGGGGCATCTCCATGAGATCTCTGCACATGGGCGAGGTGGGGCATGGTGCTAGGGATGGACACTGAGTGTCCCATCAGAGCAAGATACATAGCATCTTTTCTTTTTTCTTTTCTTTTTTTTTTTTTTTAGGTTTTATTTATCTTAAAGCAAGAGCATGAGTGGGGGGAGCAGCAAAGGGGGAGAGAATCTGAAGGAGACCCCACGCTCTGCATGCAACCCATGACCCTAGACTGACCTGCATCAAAATCGAGTCAGACGCCTAAGCGACTGAGCCACCCGTACGCCCCACAGCATTTTTATCCTAGAGCCTTGGAGTGCCATAGTATCCCATGCTCTAGGTTCAGGGAGAGGGAGTATATGACTCACTCCTCGGTGAGAGGGATATCAGAGTGACACTGTAAGAAAAGTACGTGGGATGGGAAATGCTGTTGCATCCATCTTTGGGAAACTGCATCTACCGTAGATGTTTATAGTCTTAACTAATCTGTTGTAGGGTGAATGTTAATAGCATGAGCTCTGCAACCACGCTGCCTGGCTTCACGCCCCGACTCCAGCATTCACTAGCTGTGTGATATTGGGCAAGTCACTTCAACGCTCCTCGCCCCAGCTTCCCTATCTGTGAAATGGGACCACTAACGGCGCTTATCTTATCAGATCACGGGGAGGATGAAGTGAACCAAGAACAGGAGAAGTACTCAGAACAGAGCCTGGCATATCGTAAAACACCAACAAAAGGCAACTGTTCACTCTTACTATCATCCCTGGGGAAGGTTTCCAAGTCAGTCTCAGGCTTAAGAGAACTGGCCAGGAACAACCCAGAGACCCAAACCAAGGAATGAGATTGAAGCCAGCCTATAGACAAATAGGACCTGAGGCTGATGTAGAATGTGAGCCTAGAACGGATCAGTGGCTTCTCTTTTGGTTCAGACTCCCAGAGATGGGGTCTCTGTTTTAAGGGCAGGCAGGACAGGGGGCCAGTGGCTCCTGCAGGGGGAAGGCAGCCCCCAGCACAGGAAGAATACAGGCCAATTCTGTCCCATCCGCTAACTGTCCAGACTGCACCTTTCTCAGTGCAAGCTCCTTGTGTCTCATTGTTTCTTATCTTCTCAGATAAGGGGCTTGGAACTGAGCCATGTTAATCCAACAGCGAATGACTTAGAGGGAAGCATATACAGCTGGGACCAAGGCTCCCCGCTGTCTGTTTGGGGGATAGAGTTGAAGTGGAAGAGGAGAGACATCATGTGGTTGGGCACCACCTGCGGCTGTGGGAACCCCCTTCGTGGAAGTCAGAGCTCTTTGGTCACAAGCGACAGAAACCCAGTTCAAACCAGCTTAAGCTAAAAAGGGAATCCATTTGCTTGCTTAACTGAAAAATCCAGGAGGAGACAGCCTCATTTGGGTCCATGTGTTCAAATGATGGTGGTAGAAATCCTGCCTCTCCTAATCTTTAACATCCACTTTCCTTTTTGTTTATTTTTTAAAATTTAGACCCTATTTTCAGTTGATCAATGTGTTCATTCATTAATTCATCCATCATGTCTGTCTTAGGAGCTGATTATACACCAGGCATCTTGTAGGCACTGGGGATAGAGCAGTGAGTAAGATGGCGAAGTCTTTGGGCTCATGGAATTTATTTCCAGAAGGCGAAGTAGAATAAATAAATCGATGAATGAAAATGTATGTATAATTTCTATTAATAGTGTAAAGGAAGCAGTAAAGGTGGATATAGAGACACAGTGTGAGAACAAAGAGAATGAGCCCTGAAAATCCCTCTGAGCCAGACGTGAGGTGAGAAGGGACTTGTGTAGAGAGAGGGAGCCCACTCTGTGCCCACGTGGGGAAGAGTATCCCTGCAGAAGGAACAGCACCGGCAAAGACTTTTGAGGAAGGGATGAATGATCTGGCTGTTTCTGAATGACTAAAAAAAGGCTCTCCTGGTTGGACCTTAGTGACCAGAGAGGAGAGTCCTGTGAGAACACAAGAGAGAGGCAGCAGTACAGGGATTGGGACCATGATAAGGAGTTTTGGTTTTATTTTAAGTGTAATGAGAAGCCATCAGTGATTTTTAAGTAGGGGGGACAATAAGATCTTTTCTGCCTATTTAAAAGATCCCTCTTGGGTGCCTGGGTGGCACAGTTGGTTAAGCAACTGCTTTCAGCCCAGGTCACGATCCTGGAGTCCTGGGATCGAGTCCCACGTCGGGCTCCCGGCTCCACGGGGAGTCTGCTTCTCCCTCTGACCTTCTCCTTGCTCATTCACTCTCTCACTGTCTCTCTCTCAAATAAATAAAATTAAAAAAAAAATAAAAGATTCCTCTTTCAGGCTTCATGGGGAGTATGGTGGCAGAGATGGATGTTCTTGGGTCAAGGCTGGCATCCTTGACCCGATTAGCAACAAAGTCCCAGGGAGGGAGCTCACTGGTCAGCCTCGAGTCACATGCCAATTCGTGGACCAGTCACAGCAGCCATGGCGAAGAGGTATTTGGAACGGACCCGCTGAGATTGCGCACCCACTTCTAGAGCCTGGGAATGGGGTCAGTCCCACCCTTACGCACTGAGAATGAAAGAGTAAGTCCTTGTGAGAATTGAGGATACACTTAACAGTGAGGTTGGGGTACCCTTAACGTTGAGGGTGGTGGGTCGTTGGACCAGGAGAAGCAATAGAAGTCACGTACGCCTCTCAGTGGCATTCTTGAAGTGTAGATATTCATCCTCTTAAAGTGTGGACACTCGTCCCTGCTTGAGCACCTCCAGGGACACCCGGGGACTTCTTCCTCCCCTCGCCTTCTCTCCCTGCCCCTTGCTGGAGCAGTGCTAGCGAAAGGGTGTCATTGGCGAGCTATTCTCTTTTGGGCTTTAAGCCAGAGCAATTTCCACTCATGTGGTCCTTGTTCTGTCTTCTGAAGCCTGTCCGGTGAGCCCAAATACACTTCAGGTAGCGCTTCTGAAGAGAACAGCGGCACCTCTCTCAAATACGTATTTTTCTACACTAAGTAACTTCAGGTCCTTCCTTTTTGTACCTGGATTGCACTTCCTTGGACATTCTAGTTGCTTTCCTTGGGGTGCTGTGGACTCCGGTCCGATTTTCAAATGCTTTGCTGTTACCAGCAGGGGTTACTCTTCGTTTAGCTGAGTAATAAATAGTGATTACTCATTTTAAGCCTGATTTCAGCTGAAAGAAAACAACATGGTATACAAAGGAAGTTGTTCTTGGCTCTAGACAAAGCAGTCACTGGTCAGTAAATCTCCGGTGTTGGAGGAGACGTGGTAAACCAAAGGTGGCTTGAAAAGCAGATGCTTCCAGGAAGCTTCCAGGAGGGAAATATTCCTGGGGTCCTTTGCATTTTCTGTAAAGTTGTGATATTCTGTAGTTCGTGGGCTTCCACTTCCAGAAGGAGCGTTGGTAGGACTGCTCCTCCCTTACCACCCGTATTTGACTCCGGTATGGAATTCATCATGTTTCAAGGTCATGCATTTATTCAGTGAGCATCTATTGAGCACCTGCTGTATTCCAGGTACTGGAGAATAGGGTTGTAGAAAGGAGAAAACACATCTGGACTCAGCTGAGTATGGGAGGCAGAGAAGAAAATCAGTAACAGTGAGGAAGTGGGATCGGGGCTGTGATAAGAGAATATGCTGGTGGGGATCCTTCTAGAAAGTGCCTGAGAGGGGCACCTGGGTGGCTCAGTGGGTTAAAGCCTCTGCCTCCTGCTCAGGTCATGATCCCAGGGTACTGGGATCGAGCCCCACATCAGGCTCTCTGCCCAGTGGGGAGCCTGCTTCCCCACTCCCCGGCCTGCCTCTGCCTACTTGTGATCTCTGTCGGTCAAATAAATAAGTAAAATCTTGGGGGAAAAAAAAAAAGAAGAAGTGAGTGCCCGAGACCAGGGCTGAGGGGAAGGAGTTGGGTGAGCAGGATGTGCTTGTGTTCCGGGCCGCGGGAACGGGGTATACAAAGGCAGGCGCCAGGTTTTGAGAGGAGAGTGTGATGTAAGCGGACCTGTTGGCCAGAGGAAGGACGGATGGGCTCGGGCCGGATATTAAGCTTCGCTGGGAGACAAGAATCAGACAGTGCGGGTCTGGGGATGGCATGTGAGGGCGGCCAGGAATGATTGAGAGTTTCAATCACAGGCGGTGACATGATCGGAGCTGAGCCTTAGAAAGATTGCTGATAAATTTCGTAGACGGTGGACAGAGGCTGGAATGGGCAAATGAGAGACGGAGGGCAGGCGTGGACTGGGGACGGGGGAGTATCAGAGCAGAGACAGTGGCCGGCCTGGCCTCCTCAGGCTGTTCCAACAGGATAGCCGGTGGCTTTACGCACAGACATTTATTCCTCACAGTATGGGAGGCGGGGAGTCCCGAGATCAGGGTGCTGGCAGATTTGGTGTCTCGTGAGGTCCTCTCCAGCGCGTCTTCCTATAAGGGCACCACTACCATGGATAGAGGCTCCAACCTCCTGAACTAATCACCCCCCAAAGGTCCCACCCCCTGATGCCATCACATTGGGGTGGGGCTTCCAATGTATGAATCTGGGGGGGATCCAGACATCCCGTCCATAGCAGTGACCAAGGGGGTTGAGGGACCCGAGGGAAGGGAGGGGGTGGGAGTGACATCCCCAGGCCTGCTGAGTGACTTGTCCTAAGGCCTGCGAAGTGTTGGGCTCAGCGGTGGGCCCCACACCCCTCGGCACCCCACCCTGACAACCAGCATGTCAGTCTCTAGTTAGAGATTCTCCTGGGACTAACACCAGATTGATCGGCTCCAGAACCCCGCTGCTTGTCTAACTTAACCACACACCCAACTGGGAAAATGCTAAAGGATGTTGTGGCCCTTGAAGAGAAGTGAAGGAGAATGGGTCTTGGGGGAGTCCGCATCATCAAGTCCGAAGCAGGACTGAGGGGCTCGGTCTCACCTTCAAGACCTCCCTTTATCTCATTTTTCGTTTCCCTAAGTGTGGGCTCGCACGCGCACTCCGGCCAGAACGTGGGCTGGTCACACGCATGCAGTGTGGATCCTGGAGTGACCCTTGGCCAGAAGGGTGACCACTGGCAAACCACCTCATTCCCGGGGGCTCTGGCCTCTTTACAGGACTGTGGTGAGGACTGAATCGGACGCCAGGTGGGGAGTGGGTGGGGAGCACCCACGGACTGAGGCTCCGCCCCTCCTCCTCCCCTCCGTCGCGGTGAGCTGCCACAGTGTCTTCCTGGAAAGCCCGGCTCGCTAAAGGGCTCTATGGCTGATAGGTTCTTCAGACCAAGGTTTCAGGTCTTTCTTTCTTTTTTCTTTTTCTTTTTCTTTTTTTTTTAAGTTTATGTTCAAGTTCCTTCTGCTTTTTTTTATTCCCGCTTTCTCATTTTAGCAGATGAGAACTCTCGCGCTGTGTGACAGCTGATATTCTGAAAATGACAAGGCACCTCATTTGGGACAGAATGTGCTTGGGGATTGTTATCTGTGCGTGCTCGGTGTTCATCGGAGTCAAGTCTGTGCAGGAAAGGCCTGGCAGTATGTCGTGGTGAGCCTGGCACCAAGACAGCTTCAAGCCTGAGCAGAGGGAAAGGAGGCGCTCACCTGGCCCCCTGTGACGCAGGGACCGGCAGATCCTTTTTTCCAAATGTCCCCAGACATTTCTTGCCCTCCTGCTGCCCCTAGATTTCGCTAAGCGTGTGTCAGACCAACAGCCTCTTGACCCATCTCTTGAATTCAGTCTCCTACCCTTGAACCCACCCTGCCTCCAAGCTGATGATGAGGTTAGTGGTACTAACAGCACTCTGGTAGTTAATATTTATTTTATGTGGCAGGCAGGATTCTAAGCTCTATGCATGCACAAGGTCATGTACTCTTCCCCATAAGTCTAGAAACCCGATCTGATCCCCCTCTCCAAATACGAGCAGCCCCTGTAGACCGGAATGAGATTTCCTGAACTTCCGCTGCTTCCATGCCACCCTCATGGTTTTATGACGGAAGGATGGCCCTTTTGACAATCTTGGCACGTTCCGCCGTGTTGTGCACCACCTCTGCCATTCTGTACTCCAGCTTTGTCTGCAAATCGACTCTCTTTCGGAAAAAATAAGCATAGATCAGAATAAAAGAAAGCACAGTGGCGTTCACATGCCCGGTCTTCTTCGCCGTCCGTGGAAGGGAACTGTAAGCACAGACATCAGCGCACAAAACACAGCAGCATTAGGAAGTCCGAGCTAGGGACCCTCGACTAGGCTGTCTGCCCGAGGCTTGCGTGCTTTGTGCAAACACATGATTAAGTTAAGAGAGACGTTACAGATACGCGACACCAAACCAGGACCTCCTCCTGGATGTGAAAACAAGACGGAAACGAGTTTATAAGAGCCTATCTGTCCTGCACAGCTCGCGGTTCTTTAACCCTATGCTCGTCTACCTTCCAGAATCCTCCATATTCACTGAAAGCAGCCTCTTGTTTTGAAAAGGACTGTGCAGCAAGACAGAGTGGGGCCCCGACCGGTCTGCTCCACTACTCTCCCTGCCCAGGATGGTTTCCTCCTCCACCTGTTCCCCTCTCGCTGTTCTGACGTGACATCTCCTCTTGCCTGCCTCCCTGTCTTTGCATTTGCGGTTGTCTGTGACCTGAAGGCTCTGTCCTTCTGACTCCAGGTGACACGCTACAGTGCATTTCTTTCCCTTGCTGCTCCGGTATGATCTTTCTCAGATCCCAAAGTGTAGAGTAGGTCATCCCTCCTCTGTTCCCAATGAAAGCGTGCCATATGCTGGAAGTTTCTGAAGGAGACACTGGGTTGGCTCACCCAACACTCCTCTGTCACCTACCCTCCGTCGCAGTGGGGTAGCTCGAGGTGGACTTCACCAGCCTCCCCTAGAGCTATGGGGGGAGAACCTGTGCCCCAGTTCTGTCCAGCGGGATGTATGTTGAAGGTCCCGTGAGACATGTCAAAGGACAGTTACGTTGAATGACTTCGGGGAAGGGTGCTTTGCTTCTTGGTGATAAGGACAAGCATAGAAGACCCCACTAGAATTGTCTCTTCCTCCTTTTCCTGGCTTCAAGGCACAATGGTCTCTTGCTGCTTAAGTGGCAGCCTTACTGTGGCCGCACAATAACATGCAGAGAGATTTCATCCTGTCGGGACGCCTGGGTGGCTCAGTCGGTTAAGCATCCAACGCTTGGTTCTGCTCAGGTCATGATCTCGGGTCATGAGTTCAAGTCTCTCATCGGGCTCTGTGCTCAGTGTGGAATCTGCTTAAGACTCTCTCTCCCTCTGCCCTCTCCACTCCTCTAAAGATAAAATAAATAAAGCCCTTTTTTTTTCTTTTCTTTAAAAAGAGTAGAGTGAGACACATACTCGGAAATCAAAGAGCTGCCAGACCAACCCTGGGTCCACCCCTTTTCAAATTCCTTGTTAAATAAACTGTCAGCGCGCTCCTGGTCTCCGCCGCCGTTCCCGAGAAGTTCTGTTCCGTGCGCTTGAGAGGTTCTTCGCAGGGTTCCCAGGCTGGCCTCCGTTCCTTCCTGCATTCTGAGCAGTTCTCAGGTGGGAGTGGAGTGTTTATCTTTATAATTTCCTCACTCACATAAGGCTTGATGCATGGTAGTATGTATATTATTATCAACAAAAACAGCTGATATTTATTCAAACTCTGTGTCTGTCTGGCTACAGAGCCTAGATCCTTTACTACTATGGTATAACTCTGGTCATTGATCAAAGTGGAATGAGTGAATAAATGAATAAATAACTTATCAGCAGGGGGATTTGCAGAAATTGGTTTCTATGCCAATTTTACTTCCCCACTTTATTAGAATTTCTATTAAGATTTAAAAAAAAATGAGGCTCCGTGATTTGTTCTCTATTTTGTTTCCTTTTTTTTTTTTTCTTTTACTTTCCTTTATCCTATCCCGTGAATATTGGCATTCTGGAGCTTTCCAGGAGCATGGTGGGGAGACCATCAGGGCGGACTCAGATCCTCTCCTGTGTGTGTTTGATGTGTGGATTAATTTATAAAAAAGGCTGCGGTGTGGCTGTTTCTGGGGAGTGATGGGCTCAGAGAGGTTGAATATTATAAAGCAGTGCTCTGAGAGTCTGGAGTCCATGTTCTTCCCCCTGTGTCGCCTGAGCAACACCTGCTTGAGAACCTGGAGGACACCCCGCCTTTGAAATTTGATCTCCTTTTTTTTAGGAAGGCCGGACAGGGCCCCAGGAAGGAAGGAGAAGGGAGCATTCCTGCCTTCTCGGAGCTCCTGCGCGTTGAATCCTCCCTCGCTGGAAGTTCCTTCCCCTCCTCCCCTGCCTGTTCCTGGGGAAGAAAATTCACCCCTGCCTGGCCTTGGACGCATTTCTGCCCCAGAAGCTTCTCTTAGTCCCTGTGGCACCCTTGGGTCTCAGGGCCACTTCGGATTGTCTGAGCGCAGGTCTCTGTGTTCGTGGAACCTTAACCAAGCCCTGGGGGCTGACAGGACAACGTCCCACATCCAGTAATAGGGACAGTTCATCAGCCACCCTTAAACCATCTTACCTTTCTGCCTTCCCATTCTCCGTGCTCGTACGCAAGAGCTGTTGCACACTCCAGTCCGAAGCTGTACGGCGGCATTCTTCAGCCCTTGCTTTCCTCGCACTTTGTTGTTGTCCTCTGACCTGCTTTCGCTTTTTTCCACTTCACTTTTATTTATTTATTTTTAAAACAGTGTGGTTTTATTACTTTATTTTTAAAAGCCCTCTCTACCCCCATCGTGGGGCTTGAACTCAAAGACCCCCCGAGAGTAAGAGTCCTGTGCTGGAGTCCTGTGCTCTTCTGAAAAAGCCACTCCCGTGGTTTTTTTTTTTCTCCCCCCATTTTAAAACTCCAGAACAGCCTGCCTGGCGAGGTAGGGCCTTTATTATATTAGTGTTTTGGGATACAGGAAAAAAAATGAATTTTGCCTGCGGGGTTAGGGGAAGTTTGGAAGCACAAGTGTATTAACATTGTTTTATCTTACGCCTGTGTCTACTAGTGACTGGTTTTGTCACAGAGGCTCTGTGTCCACCTCCGCACCACGTCTCTGTGGCTAGGTGGACATCCGTGTTGCTCTTTCTCTGCGTGCTCCGCTTTCCTTCTCCTCTCTCCTAGTCCTGCCCCAACCAAGGAGACACTCCGCTCGGTACTCATTATTTCCGGGGAGGGATCTGGGGGAAGAAAAACTGACACTGCCTCCCCAACACTTTTTTCTGGCTTTGGCTCGAAAGCTGAAGCCCTCAGTGGGGCAGGGTTTTGGGTGTAGAGGAGCATCATGGGGAGAATGTGGGTCCCCCCCTCACCCTAGAAGGAAAGTCACTCCCTTCAGTGCACCCCATTGGAGGAAGAGTGAGGAGGGCTGAGGGAGAGATCTCAGGGTGCAGAAGAGAGGTGGGCCAGGCTGCCTGCCTCCTGGACACATGCAAGGGAGACCCTCAGACTCCACAGGAAAATGCCGATAACAGCACTTCTAGGCAGATGGGGTCCAAGGCAGCTTTAAAAACATTGCCAGGTGCTGAGCGTGGTGCAGAAGCCGAAGAGAGCCTTTGAGGCAAGCAGGGCAAGGCTAACACAGGCACAAGAGCTGGATAGATTCCTGAGTCATTAGCATCTCGCTCGGACTCCCAGCACCGTGGCATTGAACCTCCAGGTCAGCGAAAATCTCAGGAAGAACTAGGAATTTATTTCCTCCATCCTACTCTGCTTAATAGAGACCTGGGGTCAGAACTCCAGTTGCTTTACAGAAAGATGAAGAGGCTTAAGGATGATGACAGACCGACCTGGGCATAGATGTGTGTATGTGTGTATGTATGTATGTGCTCCCCCATAGTCAAGTGCTGTAAATCCTGCTTGATTCGTCACTTTAGTGACCTGTAAAAATAAATGTATGGATATAAATATGAATATGGTCATGTTAAAGTCCCTCAACTTGGCATGGTCCTTTCTCAGGGCATCCTTTGTGACCCACATAGCTACTGGCGTCCTCTAATTTATTAGAAGCCCAGAAGGACACAGAACACTCTTGACCACATGTTTACCTTGTATTTCTCCCTTACTCCTGTTGGCTCTGGGCATTTCTGTTCAGCCATCCTGAACTCCTTCAACACCTCAAGCATGCTAAGCTCTTTGTCTCTCTCGCGCAGCTTGCACCACATTACTTCCTTCTAGAACTGTCTCCGCCCCTCCCCCACCCACTGGGTAACACACACTCATCCACCCGAAGAATCTGTAGATCTCCTTCAAGTCGCAGGCAAGAGGTAGTCTTTTCCAAGAACATTCCTTAACTACTTCCCTTCTAACTTGGTCGTATTTCCAGCTCTGACTAGTTTCCAGAACACACCAAGGTTTGAGAAATATTTGGTAGCCGACAGAATGAACCCTGGGATGGATCAGTGAAGAGGTAAATGGATAGATGGGTGAACCGTGAGTGGAGGTGTGGGCGGGTGGAGGAGTGAATGATGTCTGGGCTTTCTGGCCTCGCACACCCCTGTGATATCTGTAGGTAACACACACTTGCTGCTCCTCGACTTCCTGAAGTCCAGTTGTTCCAGTCGGGCTCATCTTCACGTTCTCATCTCGACGTCAAGGAGCTGGTGGAGGCTTTTGCTGTGTAAAACCAAATCTTACTTTGAGCTGCCAGAGGTCAGAGCAGTAAAGCAAAGGCATAAATCACCCCTTCTGTTTTTATATATTAACGCTTGGCCACCTGAATAGGGTACTTCTGTTGACTTGTGGGTGAGGCTGCCTGGCTTCATGGATCCCCAAGAGTACCAGGATTCTGTCCATTCGTTCATTCATTCATTCATTCCTGTCTTCATTCGTACCCCTAGTCAACCTTTCAGTATGGTTTAGCAATTAAGAGAAAATTCTAGAATTGTAGTAAAATCGAGTTCTGATTCCATTTTGCCCTTTACTACATGGGTATCTCTGGTGCAGTTATGTAGCTTTGCTGAGCCTCTGCTGGCTCGCGAGTAAAGTAGAGCTCACCATATTTAACGCTCAGGGATGTTCTAAGCATTCGTGAATTAGTAAATGGAAAGCATGTTGCACAGCGCCTGGTAGAGAGAGACAGTGCTCAGTAAATGTTCGCTCTTATTATAAACTCCTTAATTTATGAGTCCCTCCCACCATCAAACACGCATTGAACTCCTCTTGACTAGCAGACCCAGAGCTGAGTAAAATATGCCTCTTCCCTTTTAAGACCTCACAGTCCATTGAGGTGGACAGATGCATGGGTCTGTAATTACAAACTCTTGACAGATTCCGTGGTGGCATGGAGAGCGTGGCAAGACGGGGAAGGGAATGACTCACTCTCTCGGGGGGCGATGGGTAGAGAATTCTGGCTGATCGTAGGGGGAAGGTAATGCTGGGCTATGGCATGTTTTAAGCTGGGAAGCGCTACGATTGGACTTGCCCTCCCCCCAAACTGCCTGGACAGCGTCGTGAAGGATGGAGGAAAGGCGGGAAAGCAGAGCGAGGGGCAGGGCGGGTGTGAAAGAGAAGCGTCCACGCGAAGGACGGGCAGGGACGGGGAGATCCAGAGGGTGGGTGTCTGTTACCCCCGCTTCTCAAAGAGTGGTCCTCCATGGGACATCATCAGCCTCACCTGGGAGCTTGTTAGAAATGCAGGTGCTCTGGCTGCATCCTTGGCTTCCAGGATTTCCTTGTCATAAAGATCCTCGGGTAGGGGGTGCCTGCGTGGCTCAGCAGGTTTGGCGTCCAACTCCAGATTGCCGCTCAGGTCATGATTGGGTCCTGAGATCGAGCCCCACGTCAGGCTCCCCACTCAGGAGGGAGTCTGCTTGTCTTCCTCTCTCTGTCTCTCTCCTTCAAAATAAGTAAATTAAAAAACAAAACAAAACAAAACACAAAAACGATTATCAGGTCATTCACAAGTGCACTACGCCCCACGAAGGGTAGACTCAGTCAGATTTGGTGGTCACGCCCACATGTGGGGTGAGTGGGAGAATGGCTAATCAGGAGTCAGGAAGTCTACAAGATCAAGCACACCTACGGGGTTTGGCTCCTTGAGTAATGGATGCCTCACGAATGGGATTTTTCTCCTTGATACTGAGTGAGCAGTGGAATTCTACAGGAAGCCCCGTGGTTTCTCCTGGAGCCTACTGGGACCGCTGCCCTGGGGGCTTCGTTGGCTTCGACATCTTTGCACATCGGGGCTGCTTTCAGTTTCTTTATCAGCAAAGCCGAGGGTGAGTGTTTACAGCTGAGTTATAAATCCCCAGAACATGGATTTCCTACTGGAAGTGCTGACTCAACCCTAACTTCCACGGTGCACATGGTGCCCCAGTAAAATGTGTATATCAAAGTTGTGGCGACTATAAAGGTCTTTTAAGATCGAGTTGACATTGCAGTATGTTTCCTTGAGATAAGCTGAGGATTTACGTCCATAAATTGAATGGCGAAGGCTGAGAAGCGTAATTGCCCATTTGGGGTGTTGAGATTTGGGGATCTTTTGTCCTTGATCCTCACTGAAGGTTTCCTCCCCTTTTTGGTGGGAGGCAGTCTCACTCTTTAGCTTTTAATCTAGCTTTGTACACAGAGACAGAGAAGTAATTCTGAGGATAGGTTCCTCTGCAAAGTGTCTTTGAAGGCCGTTCAGTTCAACATGGCATTGGGGTTTTGACTCCAGCCCCATGCTAGGCATTTAACTGTGCACCCAGAATGTGAAATGAATGCTCTGACTTCAGTGAACTCACAGCCTAGCCTGAGGAGATGACTTTCAGCTGGTCATTCAGCGGATATGTTTTGAGTGCTTGTGATGTGCCAGGCGCTAATTCTAGGCGCTGTGGTCAGGGCTGTAAACACAACAACGTCACCGTCCTCCATGAGCTCGTATTCCAGTGGGGGAAGACGAGCAGTCCACAGATCTGAGATACACCCCAATACTGTGGAATAAATGATGGAGAGTAAATAGAAGGACCCTTTGAGATCACAAAAAAAGAAACATTCCCATCTGCCTAAGAAAATCCAGGAAAGAGGACAGAGAGAAAGCAGACCTGAGTGTTGACAAGTCGTTATTCACTGTACAAGACCTGTAAGCTCCAGCATTACTGGTGTCATCCGGGCCGGGCTCCTGAGGTAAAACCAAGGAGATTCTTAATGAACTGCCCCATTTTTACATGTCAAGCATCAGAGAAACACAGTAAGATGCTCGTCTTAATAAAGGTGGCATTGGCAGGTGCGTGGAAGCGGACCGATGTGGGCATAATGGAGCGATTAGCCAAGGCCAGAGCAGAAGGAGGAGGGACCCTCCAGAGAAGCTTGGTGTGAGTGGGAGGCAGTGAGTGGGGAGATGAGCCCAGAGGCGTCGAGGTGCAGACATGTTACCTATTTCCCCAGATGAGAGGTAACTTCCGCAGGTTGATCTTGACATTTAGCCACGTCTTTGGAGCTTATCGTTTGGTCTTTGGCTTGTTTCTGAAAGCTACCATCAAGTGCCTGGAGGAAGGAGAGCTGAGGGCTTATCCGTGGCCCAGAGCTGGCGCTGCCCACCACAGCTGGGCGGTCCCCTGACCCGCCGATCCCCTTATCCCCACTGTCAATATGTACTCTCTCCCAAATGCTTGATGAGGATGCTCCGTCGGCGTGCCGGCCCCTTGAAGCGCACACACGGAGACCATGTTCTGCATTGCAAAGTGCGTATTTTTAATATTGATCTCTCAAAATCCAACAGGCCTCATTGATTTTCACAGGACCTGGAAGAAAGACGGTGATAAAGCAAAGACGCTTACAGCTTCATCAGCTCGAAGGACATGACTTATTTTCCTCTTCCTTGAACTTTGCTTGGCTTCCGGAGAAGATAACTTATTTTTATTTCTCTCTTTATTTCTTTATTTTGTATCAGCCTGTATTAAAGTCCTATAAATAACCCTGGAGACACACGAAACAGATTCATTTAATTTTCCTTTAGTTGTCCTAAGTCGGAACAGATGTGTGTTTGTGATAGAAAAGAGGGGGGGCAGATGAATCATAGGTGTGGGAAGAGGGAGGCGAGGCCTGCTGGCATCTGTGCAGGGAAGATCTGGCTGATGTGGGGGAGGTTGCCACATGGAGCAGGCTGCAGCCGCCGAGTCCCTGGGAGGCCAAGTTACCAAATAATGGGGCGGGGAGGAAGGTCAGAGGCATAGCATGTGTTGTCTGGTATCCCTCAGCTCTAGGGCTACCCCATCGCTCAGGCCGGCGGCTGACTCCCTTTCTACCTTTCTTCTATGCTTGAGAGATAGGGAGGTGAAGGTCGGGGAGACCCGAGGTCAGAAGTACAGTTTCTAGATTCTTAGATGCCCACATGAGTGGCTTGACCATTCAGCCTCGATCTAGCGTCTTTCTCTGCTGAGCCTGGGGCCGCGTGAGGCATAGTCCAGACTCTCCTGGACAAGGCAGCTCACCCGAAGGGGAGGGCGAGCATCCTTTGCATTGCCCAGAAGGGGCTCCCAAAAGCCACATCTCAGGCAGGAGGCTGGCTGGGGCATGAGGATTTTGAGCCAGGGAGAGGATAAACCCTCAAGGTCAAGCTTGGGAGGGCAGCAGTGGCTTTATCTGTGAGTGTCCAGTGTGCTCATCTTTCCTAGCATGATAAGATAGGATATTCAGGTCCAACAGCGTATTGCGGGGAAGCATTAGAAGGCACGTTGCAGAAGGTGCAGAGATGGGCAAAAGTATAAAGGACCCATCCTGAGGGGTGGAGGGTCCCCAAGAACCAAGGAAGCTGTCAGAGTCCAACCCCAGAGGCTTGGGAGACAGAATGGGTTGACTTTTTCGAAAGGATTAAAGAACAGAAACTGGCCCAGAAATCCACTGTGCCAGAAGGTGAGGAGATAGAGATGTTCCGCGACGCTGGCCGAGGCTGGTGGCATTGCCAGCAGGATACGATCCGAGTGGAGATTAGAGCAGAGCTTCCCAGACCCTGCTGTGCACCACGTCACCTGGGGATGTTGTCAGCATGCAGGTCCTGGTCACTGGGTTGGGAGCAGGCCCGAGATTCTGTATTCTGAGCAAGCTCTCAGGTGGCCTGCAGGCCACACTTGGAGAAAGGGAGGAAAGAAGCGGCCGCAGGGAGGCATTAGGCGACACGGCCCGCTGCCTGCGAGCGGGTCGATCTCCAGAGGCACACGGAGGCATTGATCAGACACAGGCGTGGACCCGGCTCTGGGACGCTCGCTGTGCCATCCCTTCCGACCTTGCCAGTCCCACCTGTAAAATGGGTTCTCACTGGATTAGAGACTCAAACCATGTAAAGGGTTTTGCCTAGGAAATCTATGGAAACATCAGCTCTTAGACAGAGGTTGGCAGTCTTTTTCTGTGAAAGGCCTGATAGAAAATATTTGGGGCTTTGAAGGTTGCCCTCTGTTGGAACCGCTCAGCTCTGCTGTTGTATCACGTGAGCAGCACAGACAATACGGAAACAAATGGGTACAGTGGCTTCCCAGTAAAATTCAGTTTACAAAGAAAGCAGGGGCTGGCCAGAATTGCCCCCAGGCCTTCGCTTGCTGATCCCTGATAGAGTGTTGTTGTAATAATATTCTTCCTAAGAAGGCATAGCAAGACCAGCGAGGCAGCCCAGGGAGCACTGTAGGTGACGCTTCATGCTCTGGCTGGAGCTTTGTTTAACTCACATGCAAATAGCAGATGATGCTCAGGTCCTGCCCGGTCTGTCTGAATGGCTTGTCTTGCCAAAATGGAGAGTAAAACAAAATAATTACAGGTAACTTAATGCCTGGTAATATCCGGCTCTCTAAAAGTGGCGCTTTTAGGCCCGATGAGTAGTGCCATCACCGCAGTTCGTTGTGTTGAGAAGTAGGAAGGCATTCCCTCGGAGGCCCCAGGAAAAACAGAAGGAGTCTCTCTGAGTCAGAGTGGGCCAGATCAGCACTATTTTGGGGGAAGTCTGCTCCTTTCTGGATGATCCTCATGCCGTGTAGCTCCTTAATATATCACGAATGCAGGGTGTCTGCCTTCAGCTCAGGTCATGATCCAGGGTCCTGGGACGGAGCCCGCGGCAGCCTCCTTGCTCAGCGGGGCGCCTGCTTCTCCCTCTCCTTTGCCTGCCGCTCCCCCTCCTTGTGCTCTCGTTCTCAAATAAATCTTTAAAATCTTTTTAAAAAAAGTCACGAATGCAGAGAAGCGAATGCCCACCCACTCCCATTTATTTAGGGGCATGCAGGAATGGGGGTCATGGCCTGGAGGAGCCGGTGGGACAAGGTGGGAGCCCCTGCTATGACTCTCGGGGCAGGTGGGGCATCTTGAGCTGAAATCCGGTGTAGACGCCAAGCCCAGGCTGTGGGGTACCTGGGAGCTCTCCCTTCCCTCCTGCCCCCCAGCCCACGGCGGTCCGGAGACCGGGGTGGGGGGGTTCGTGTGTGGGTTCATTATGTCTGTTTTAGTTGCCTGTGTGTCCCCAGGACTTGGCTTGTAGGAGGGCTCAGTACCTACGTGGAGTGAGTAAGTGAGTAAGCGAGCCAGGGGCTGGGTCAATGCATAATCGATGAGAACCACAGTATCTAAACGCCGCATGTGGGCGCAGGCTTAGGAGGGCTGCCCATTCAGAATGTCTGAAATCCAGCTAGGAAAGAAAGCGCTGGTCTAGCAAAGGTCAGAAAAGTGTGGGTACCCATCATAATTAGTGATCATCCATGGCCCAGTGGCATTTCTGCCAGGAAATACCGTGAGTTCTGTGAACTCCTTGCACTCTTTCGGTCCCCAACAGGTGAGTTTCCTCATCCCAAAAGACCTTCCCCCCATTTCTCCTGCCTAATTCCTCTTTCCCCTGAGCCCCTAAGCTAAAACGTCACTCCAAGGAAGAAGACGGTGTCGGCAGGTGTGCCACCAGCCCCCACAGCACCGCAGGCTTCCCCTGTGAGGGGACTGAGCCGTCTGTGATGACTTGCTCATTTCTGACCCCAGCCTCAGCTCGAGTAGGGCCCGGGGCTGTTCTTTTCATTGTCACACCCCTCTGCCAAGCGCAGGGCCTGGTACACTCTTAAGTTTATCGCGATTTTGAAGGATGGGGCTTGAGTCGTCTTCATTCTAAGCACCACCGGTGGGCTTGCTGAGATGTTATCGCATCCTCGTGGCGGGCACGGGGTGTACACTGGCCTCAGCTGTCTGGAGAAGGACACAGCCTTTCCATCTGGCAGGGCCCGGCGGGTGAGGGGAGCACGGATTGATAGACTGTTCATTTGCTTAGCTGTAATATATTAGGTGTCTGCTCTGCGTCTGGTCTATTTTGATGCCAGTGATACACATAAATAAAATATCATCCTTCTGCAGATCAGGGTCGCAAAGTGGAGAGAGAGACATACACACAAATAGACAGTTGCTGTACAGGAAATCATCTGTGAGTCTTGGAGTCTCTTTCTGGGAGCGGAAGCTCCCTTAGTTGACAAGAATTCTTAGCGCTTCCCTGGACAAACGGAGGTTCTGGGGTCTTGAAAGGCAGATTCTGATGCCCTGAGTCGGTGGTGAGGCCTAGAGATCCTGCTTTTCTAATAAACTCCCAGGTGATGCTGTTGCCGTTGCTGCCTGAGCCTTACTCTGAGCAGACAGGGTTTCCAGAAAGGTGAAGAGGGTGACCGACGGAGCCTTGGGGGATACTGAGAGTTTTCCAAGGTCGTGAAGGCAGGAAAGGCTTACCAGGCTGAGCGACGAGGCTGTGCGGCTTCAGGGCTGGTCTGGGTGACACAGGAAGTCCAGCATGATTGGGTCTGAGAGCGGTCGGGAGGACAAGGCGAGGGTCACCAGTCCGGGGTGCTGGACATTCCTGTGTGCTGTGTGGAAGGCTTCAGGCAGCTCTGGAAGGGACCGGGAGCCACGAAGGCTCACTTAGGAAAGACTCTGAAGGAGTATGTTTTAGAAAGATCATTTCACTGGCAGGCTGACACTCCATAATTTGCTTTTCCAAAGATGAAATTAAAAAAAAAAAAAAAAGAAATTTGAAACCAGAGGTACGCCTTCAAAAGCAGGGCTTCTTAACCTTGACACTATTGACACTGTTGAAAAAGAATTCTTTCCTGTGAGTGTGTGTGTGTGTGTGTGCGCGTGTGTTGGGGTAGGGGTGGGCCAGCCGTCCCACGGGGTGCATCGTCGGTTAATCAGTAGCATCTCCCCACCGGGTGCCGGGAGCCTCCCCAGCCACAGCAACCAAGAACAAGTGCAGATGTTGGCAGCTGTCTGCAAGGGTGCAGAATAGCTCGCGGTGGAGAACCACTGCTCGCAAGCAGGAAGCGCTTCATTCTTTTTTTTGCATTCTCTTCACGGAAGCCCGGACCCTTCAAATACTCAGTAGCCCCCAAGATTCCTGGAATGGGTTCTGTTGAAGAGCATCACCTCTGAGCCAGATCGATGCTGCTGCTCTTCTCTGAAGCAACAGCAAGGAGAGGCGCCTGGCCTAAGGTAAGAAACACAAACACACCTGCTTAGAAATTCTATTTTAAAAATAATAAAGTGACCTGCCTCTTCCCTCCCCTTCTTGACCTGCCCCCCCCCCCATTCTTGAGGTGCACACAAGGTGGTGTTGAGGAAAACACAGGCTTGTCATGCATATAACAAACCCTTAACATCTGTGGATGGGTGTGGAGTTCTAGGAATGCATTTAAGGTAAAACAGTCCCCAGAGTGGACTCCCACAGATGATATTGGACTTCTAGTAATTTCCTGTCCGTCGTCCTATCAGATGGGGCTGGCTGGTGTGTACCTGACCTGAGCGACTGTTTCTCGACCTTTCTGCCTTTATATTTTCCTGGTGATTATGCAGGAACACACAATGCCAGGTTAGGGAATGTTATTGCAAAAAGCAGTGAGTGAGCAGAGGCAGCTTATTCTTTTCTTGGTGTTTACTGTTTTGGCATGTAGGGAGGAAAGCAGTGTTGCCCAGTGGTTGGTGACTTGAGCTTCAGCAGCAAATAGGCTGTGTTCGAGGCAGAGTCCTGGCCCTGTTACTAAGATTGGGGGAGCTCTGTGTCCTCTCCAAAACCCAGTGCCATGACCTGGGAGAAAGAAAGATTTGGTGTTCAGTGAAAATATGGCATCTGAAGGGCTTAGCTGGGTGCCTGGCATGTTAAAGGAAAGGAGAGAGAGAGAGAAGATGACTGATGTTTGTTGTTTTTCTTAGGATGGCCATCAGACTTGGTTGGGACGAAGGGTGCGGGCGTGGGGAGGAAGGCAAAGCCGTCGTTTCTTGTGCGTCGTCCATAGGCTGGAGAGCACATGCCGGCCTGACCAGAGGTCCAGAGAAGCTTAGCAGAGCCTGGCGTCCCACAGCTCACCCGCAGCAGAGAAAGAATTAAAGTCCTCATCTGATTCCGGACCTCTTGTTCCTGCAATGTTATCATGCTGTGTGTCGAGATGTGGCCAGAGCAGAAATTTACCGCTCTCTGCCACGGTGTAGACTCTGACACTTACTGAGGGTCCGGTTTACTACTTGCTTTGTTGGGCTGTCTTCTTTGTGTTCGTCCTTGAGTGCAGGTGGACTTGCCTTCCACGGCTTGCTAGTGTCATGATTCGCAAGCGAATCCACTCGAACCTCAATTTCTGTGTCTCTGAAATGGGCTAACGGTGCCTTCTAAGTGGGGTTAAGTCGGTGGTTGTGAGGATGCGTCCTTCTGGCACTTAGCACAGGTTCAGTACACATGCGCTCTGTTCTCACTTTCCCCAAACACAGCAGCGTGAAAACGGGACAGGGGAGCCACAGATAGTACACAGAATTCATGTGGGTCACAATCCCACGTGCGTTGCAGAATCGTGGGGATGATATTCAGAGCCTTTTAGACAAACAGGAGGAGACTTACACTGACCACCGCCCTCCCCCACCCCCGCCAGGCCGGCTTTGGGCCTCCTCTCCTCACCATCATACACCGTCACTTACGGCTGTGCTGTACGGATAAAATGAATACTTGATTTTGGGTGGAGGCAGACTTCTATCATCTGCCCCTGTTTTCTTGCTCACCAAACCTTCAAGCGATGAGCATCACCTTTATTTTATTTCATTTTATTTAAAAAAAAAATTTTTTTTTAAAGATTTTATTTATTTGACAGAGAGAGAGAAATCACAAGTAGACGGAGAGGCACGCAGAGAGAGAGGGGGAAACAGGTTCCCTGCTGAGCAGAGAGCCCGATGTGGGGCTCGATCCCACAACCCGGGGATCATGACCTGAGCCTAAGGCAGAGGCTTTAACCCACTGAGCCACCCAGGCGCCCCGAGCATCACCTTTATTGACAAACTACACACACCTTTCAAAAAAACAAAACAGGTATGAGACAGAAAGTTGGTCAGGGCAAAACAAAACAAAACAACCACCAAAAAAAACCCAACCAACAAAACAACTCCCAAAAAACTGGGCTCTAGGCCATGAATTTATTGATTTAGCCCAAAGATGCTCACTGTGAGATTTCCACACCTGTGATCAGGTCAGAGGATCTTCCTGAGACGGATGGGTAGGAGCAGTAATTGTGGAATGGGGAACGGACATCCGCTCTGGTTTTCCCTCTCTGCAGACAGATCGTAATAGCAATTCAATGCAACACACATTTGGTGGCTAGTAACTTTATATCAGGTGCTGATGATACAGATGTGCATAGAAGAGTCTTTCTCTCTTGGAGAATAAAAATGTCATAAAATTGTATCTTCCTTTATGGTTTTATTTATTCTGTCAAAGACTGGAAAATCTCATTGTCCTATTACAGATGAGGACACTGAACCTCAGCATATTGTAGCGTAGACAGCATTCATTCTTTCGACCACACAACCAGCATCTGTTGGATATTGACTGTGTGCCAGGCAGTGCGGGCGTAGATGAGGGGAATGGACTTCCGGAGTTGGCAGCCTGAGTGAGGGCGGGAGGCACTGAACCAGTAAGAACACAGGAGCAGAGCTGGAAATTGTAGGGAGAGCTCTGAAGGAGAGTTTTCATGGCGGCTGAGGATGAGGCCAACGGAAGTGACGTTGGACTGAAATCGGCAGGATGAGTCGGGACAGCTTGGTAGCAGTGGGGGCTACCTGTCTTCCTGGCAGAGGGGAGGTGCTGAGGCAGGAAAGAGCCTGCCTCATTTATGCAATGAGATTCAGGCCAGTGTGGATGGCTCTGAGCAAGGTCCAAGGGGAGGTTGGTGTGGGGGTTCTATCCGGATCTAAGGCCTGTGGGGTTCATGTCGGTGATATATTTGTATGACGTGAGCCAGCCTGGGCTTTGAAGACTGGCACCTGCTTGAGCTTCCTAGAACTGACTTTAACTCTGTGGGAATGGGGGCGCCACATTAACATATCCTGACCGTTTTTTTCCCCAAGAATTCTATGATTGCTAAAGGTTGAAAACACATTTTATTATCTCTATTTATCTATCTATCTATTTTTTTTTTATTTTAAAGATTTTATTTATTTATTTGACAGACAGAGATCACAAGTAGGCAGAGGCAGGCAGAGAGAGAGGGGGAAGCAGGCTCCCTGCTGAGCAGAGAGCCCGATGCAGGACTCGATGCCAGGACCCTGAGATCATGACCTAAGCTGAAGGTAGAGGCCTTAACCCACTGAGCCACCCAGGTGCCCCTGAAAACACATTTTAAAGTTATCATTACAGGAATGAACTAGAGAAGGCGGGATATGTTTGGGGGTGAGGGAAGACCTCGAGAATTCTGTTTGGGTGTGTGAGTCTGAGAGCCTCTTAGACACACACAGACTTGTTGAGAACGCAGTTAAAGGTATCCGTCTGAGGTCAGGACATAGGTTAATTTGGGGAGTCGCTGGCCACAGCTGGTCTTGTAGGCACGGGGGCTCACACCATCGGGCAGGTGGGTAATATGGATGGAGTAAGAAGAGAAAAGGTCCAGGTCTGAGCCTTGGCAAATTCCAGCGTGGTACGGGGAAGCAGAGGACCAGGGTTAGGAGACCAAGGAAGAGTGGTGAAATGATTTAGGGAAGACTTAGGAAGGCTGGTGCCGCCAGAGCCAAGAGAAGATGGTGTTCAGAAAGATAGCGTAGAGTCAGTCATGCCTGGAATGCTTGCAGTGCTGCTGGAAGGTCTAGTGACACGGAACCTTAAAGCTGTCCGCTGGGTTTGGGAATAATTTCACGAGACTGATAGAGAAGGAATACGTGTTCGAGGAAGTTGAAGAATGAAAGGAAGGAGGGGCTTACATTCAGTAATAAAGTGGTCTTCCGAAGAGTTTGCATCAGCAGTCCACGCGTGAACCAACGTGGGTTTGAGCTGCGTGAGTCCACTTCTGTGTTGATTTTTTCAGTCAACACGGAACAGTAGTGTAAATTATTTTCCCTTCCTTAGGATTTTCTTAATAATGTTTTCGTTTTTCTAGCTTACTTTATTGTAAGACTGTATATAATACAAATAACACAAAATACGTGTTCATCCACTGTTTCTGTGATCAGCAAGGCTTGTAGTCAGCCAACAGTAGGCTGTTAGTTAAATTTTAGGGGAGACAAAAGTTATATGCAGGTGTTGAGCTGTGTTTGGGGGGGAGGGTCAGTGCCTCTGACCCCTGCTTGGTTCATCTGTACAGGGGACCGGGGGGAAAAGCCCATTTCCCCCTCACTACGGTATCGGGGAAGCCATGGGCTAAGCATCTATGAAGCAGACAGTGTGGACCTGTCTTCAGCTCGGGGTGTTCTCAAGGGTCTGTGCCTCCTGGCGCTCCACTTTCTTTGATTTCTGACATTAGCAGCTGGTTTCTGAGGTCAGTTTGATGATAAGATTCTCCTCTCCGCCAGCACACCAGAGTCGAAGCCTCCGCTGCCCCTTGCCTGTGATTTAAAGAAAGCAGCCAGATGGCCATGCAGATCGCTGTACTCTGCCCTCTTCGCTCCCACACTCGTCTCTGCCTTATGTGGCTCCACGAGAGCCATGTTCTTTACTATCACGACCCGTCGAGCCCCCCGGGGTCAGCAGTCTCGCTTTGAAGTCAAATCCTCTTTGGCGCCCATCGCCTGCCGGGCTCGCTATACTCATCCTTTTTCAGATGCACTAGTCTCCTGGCTGGTCCCCAGATGCTCCTGGTGCTCTGACCCCAGGATCTTCTTTTACGCTGGTGGTTCTCTGGCCCTGGAGTGTTTGTCCATCAGATGTCTCATCAGGTTTGTTCCTCCTGCTTCTGTTTCAACTGAGATTTGAAATGATTTTTCCTTGCTGGCCAAGATCGAGGTCCCCAAATCCGGTTTTGCGTCCAGGTGTCCTGGCCTGTGTTGGGTTGATATTAGGCCTTTTCTGGCCATGGGGAGCCGTTCTGTCATTCCCAGAATGGGAGGGCAGTGAGGACACGTGGACAAAGAAGGCAGGCCGGCCGTGGTGTGACATTCCCCACGGAGACTGAAGGATTTTCCAGAAACCAGAGACTCATGTAATCTGGTGCTCTTGTCACCTCACCAATAGGAGAGATTTGGGGGGCCTCTTCCAGCTCTTTGGAAATGCAGAAACTCTGGATCTCAGCCTCTGCTGCCCCACTACTCTGGGATATGACTGATTCACTTGTGTCTTCTTTCTTAGTTTTGACAACACCCATGACTCCTGCGAGCCTCATGCCTTTGGGTGCCTCATGGCTTCTTCCCATGGCCCTTTCTCTTCACATCTCTGTGCTTTCTCTTTATCAGCTCTGTGGCTGTCTCTAAGTATTGAAACTCCTCAAGAGAGGGTGGTTTATCTAACACAGATGTATTGAGCCACAACTATGGGCTGGTGCTGGTCTGGGTGTATGCTGGGTACCTGAACGTCTCTCCAAGACCTCCCCCCATAGAGCTGATAGGTGTTAAGCAAGATGCTTGCCCCCGCCCTGGGCATCAGCAGCATTAGCAAAGCATGGGGTGGGCTTCAGACCAACCTGTTGAATTCCAGTCTGTGCGCACAGGTCCCAGAAAACTGAATTTTAACAAGCTTTTTAGAGGATTGTTTTGCACATTAAAATTTAAGAACCTCTGCCATATAGAGGTTCCGCCCTTGGCCGGCGGGTCTCATGCTGGTCCTCTCAGTGAGCACGGAAGCCAAGGCACTGGTCACTTTTCCTCTGAATAGGGGCCTCTTGGGGGCGGCAGCATCGGGAACGTCATAAAGCCTTTCCTGATAAAACCCCAGTTGCTCGATGAGCAGAGAAGGTGCCCTGAGAGTGAGGTTTTCGGATTCCACTACACCAAGTTCACCAGCCTGGCTCTTACTGCTCTCGATTCTTCCAGGGTTCACCCCCTTTGTGCATAAATTAAGACACGGAAAGAATTGCAAGCGAGGCTTTCTAGAACGACTCTTCAGATTCAGTTTTCTCTTTTCTGGAACTTACTCTGACGAGGTGGCAGGGTTCCTTGAGAGCTTTTTGCCTGGGAGGGAGATCCCAAGTTGGAAGAGGCTCACTGTCCTCAAGGCTGTATCCTGCTGTCTTATCCTATGAATGCCTGCTAGCAGCCTGACTTGCCTGACTCTTTTCTCTATCTCAGTGTCCCTGCAGGAAAGCTCAGGGCGTGGTGGCTCTTCAGGGCTTCCAGGGGCTCTACAAGGGAGTTCTCGCCAGTGAACTCATGGCCTCTATCAAAGAGGAAGATCTGTGGGTAGCAGAGTCTATGAGCAGATCTCTGTAACTAAATTAAGTGTTTCATTCATCTATTTAGGAAGGAGGCTTTCACAATGTCTTGTGGTTTCTTTCTTTTCTTTTTTTTTTTTTTAACCTGTAGCTTCTGGCCCTATGTTCTTTCTCACAAATTATAAAATACATATGATCATCAGAGTCTAGAAATCAGGAAGAAAAGCTGGTTGAAGGCTCCTATTCCCTCTCCCAGCTTGCCCAGAAGGATCCGGTAGCTTTTCGGTCCTGCTCATGAATTGATGGATTGATCTGTTTGTTCAATAAGTAAATATTTATTGAGCTGATGTTTGAGGCATAGGGAGGGCACTCTGGGTGGGCGGTCGCATTCATTATGCTTAAGTAGATCCCATTGGTTTTCTGGGGGAATGTGACCCTGGACCACCCTCTTGGGGCATCTCATGTCTACCCATGGCTTCAACTTTGGAACAATGATGACTGAAAGTGTTTTCTTTTTAGGTTTCTCTTGCAAGCTTCAGAGGTCAACATCAAATGCTTACTTGACATCTTCACTTGGGTGGCTCACATTCAGCTCACATTAAACACGTGCAACTTGCGTTTTCTTCTAGTAAGCACTATCTCAGCTCAGTGGCTGCTGACCGATCCATTCTGCACTCCCATATCCAAGGGGACCTTTCAAAATCTAAAAGTGATGTTGCACACCCCTCCTCCCCGTCATCCCAGTGCTTTCCGTTATCCTCAGGGTAATGCTGATGGTCACTGTCTAATAGTAAGTAGCAGGTATGTTGTACTAGGCGCTGTTCTGGGCTGTACGCATTTCACCCCATTTCCTGTCACCCTCTTTGAGCAAAACCAAAATTGTTGCAATGGCTGTTAAGTCTTATGAATATGATCCCCACCTGCTTCTCTTGGTTGGTCTTTGAATTTGTGGTTTCCAGCTACAGTCTTTCCCTCTTAGAAAATGCAGTCCCCCTTCTCAGGTTGGGCTTGAAGTTGACTGGCTTCTGGAAACTCTGGTGTGAATTCTAAGTGCCCAGACGGATGAGCAACTCATCTCCGCCATCTTGGCTAATGAACATGAAGGTCCCTGGTCTGGCAGGAGAGGAGGGTTCTGGTGTCAGTCTTGCATGGTGATTTGGGGAAGCCCCTCTCTGACTCGATGAGGACACTGTGATTCCAAGGAAAGGAATCCATTTTCAACATGTTTGAGCAAAATACAGGAATTTACTGGAAGCATACCGAGCATCTGATAAATCCCAAGGGTATCATGAGGTGAGCCCAGCGTCACAGGGAACTAGAGCCAGAAACCAGACAGTAATCAGGTTGGAAGGGGAAAGGGTGCCTGGGGGGCTCCGTCGGTTAAGGGTCTGCTTTTGGTTCAGGTCATGATCTCTGGGCCCTGGGGTCCAGCCCTGCGTCCGGCTCCCTGCTCAATGGGAAATTGCTTCTCTCTCTGCCCCTCCCCTTCCCCTCCCCTGCCGATCTCTCTCTCTCTCTCTCTCTCTCTGATCTCTCTCTCTCTCTTTTAGATAAAATTTTTTTTTTTTTTTTTTTTTTTTTTTAAGATGGTGTGGGGAGGTTTGTCTGTTACTCTTTCTGGACCAGATGTCAATGCTTCAGAATATACATGGCTCCCAGTTCCACACGAATGCAGGTCCACTGACCGGCCTGGAATAATGAACATTCCCTGGCTCAGTTCTGAACCCTTTGGGGAAATCATCTAAACGGCCCAGCTCGGATCAGGAATCTAACTGGAGGTCCAGAGTGTGGGTCTGCCTGTTAGGGTGGCAGGTGGCCCAGCTAGAAGGGAAACCATGGTCTGGCCAGAATCGCGCTGCTCTGGCCTTCGCTTTGTCATCTTTAAAAGCTTCCCAAGCATCTTGATTTCTCCAGCTTGCTCCTTGCACGGAGAGCTGAAGCTCAGTGTCACGGATGACACCACGCCGCTCTTGAAATATAAACAGAATGCAGCCCAAACTCTTAGGATCTGGGGATTAAGCACAGAAACCTCGTACCTTTTCCGCAAAGAAGCTACAAATCCCCTAAGTACCAGTGAAGGGGAGGCTTCCACGGGGAAAACCTCAGAGAAATCAAATGCTTGGCTCTGCTCTTGTGTCCTATGAGGGGATTTCTGTTTTCTAAGAGTGAGCTTGGATTTATTTTGCAAAGCTAAAGCCCACCATTAGCATGGGAGATACAGTGCATCCTAGCAGGGGCAGGGCATCGCTCAGTGGGGGGTAGTACAACTGGGTGCCTGTCCCAGGGAAGCTTTCTGTCCTGGAGTCCGTGTGTCCACAGTGGGTGGAATGTGTCCCCAGCCTTTTAAGCCGTGTCTCCTTCCCCTTGCCGCAGAGCTGGTTCCTGATGATGTAGCTTCTGCCCGCCCTGACTTTGCTCCTACACGGGTGCCCTCCATCCCTGCGGAGACCAAGCCCTTCCTCCTTGTCTAGTGAATTCTACCATTCAGGAGGCTTAGCTTAAATGATACTGCTTCTGTGAATAATTTTAAATTCTTGATATTTATTGAGAGGTGATTTACAGTCTTTAAAATTCACTTGTTTTAAGCATACCAACTCATTGATTTTTAGCAAATTTACCTAGTTGTGTAACCATCAGCACAGTCCAGTGTAGAACATTTCCTTCTCTCCAGAAGGATCTTTCATGCTCTTTGGAAGTTAGATCCCCATTCCCACTCTCAAGCCAGGCAACCACTAATCCATTCTCCACCTCTGTAACTTTGCCTTCTCTGTGAATTCTAGACTCCTCCTGGCAAAGTCATTCTGTCCTCTAGACTTCTGACATCTTTTGTGTGTGCTTGCAGAATGATCTGGTAATTGTTGCTTGTGTGTATAATGAAACTAAGGGTCAGAAGCTTAACTGACTGAGCCACCCAGGCACCCCATTAAATGCATATGTTTCATTTAAAAAAACACAACATTTTTATTTATTTGAGAGAATGAGTGAGAGAGACAGAGCACAAACCAGAGGAAGGACAGAGAGAGAGAGGGAGAAGCAGGCTCCCCAATGATCAGGGAGCCCAATGCGGGGCTCCATCCCAGGACCTTGGGATCGTGGCCTCAGCTGAAGGCAGACGCAAAACCAACCAAGCCACCCAGCTGCCCGAAACACTATTATTCTTGGCATTTGCAGAGATGGACACTGAGGCTAAGGGAGGCGAAGAACTTTCAGAAAGTAAGTGACAGAGCCAGGCCTCAAACTTGGTTCTGTTTAGTCAAGAAGTCCATTCTCTAAACCACAACACTGCTCTGCCTCCGAGCCATGGACAGTGTGTCCACAGGACTCTTACCTCAGGAGTTTTCAGGAATTTTCTGGGATCGCGATAGATCTGTGCCTTTTAGGCTCTAACTTGTGATGTGGTCAGTGGGTGCCCCCCAGAACATTCCTTTGGGGGCCCCTCTGAAAGGGGTGGGACCATCTAGAACTCTTAAAGGTCTTTGACTAATTTAGTATGAAATCATTGGATTTTCCCGATCAGCTAAACCAACTGCAGGCTTTCCTTCCTCATTGATTCCTTGCAGGCAATGGCCCAGTGGAATATGAGATAATAATAACAAACTTAACATTTGTAAAGCATTTTAGGGGGAAAAAATCCTGCCTAAGAGCTTACTAGAACAACTGTACTGAATTCTTTCGGATTTATGTTGTACGGTTTTGAAATGTTAGCAGCAAAGGAAGAGTGAAAGGTGGGCTGGGTTTGTGACATTTTGACCTTCTGTGACCCATAGACACTGGCAGAAGTGAGGCCCAGCTACTTGGAAAAGATGCTTCTAGACATTAGTAATCTGAGGGATAACCCAGACTCTGGCTGCACCCTTCTCAGGGACCAGAGCAGACTTCACCTGGAAAATTCTCACAAGGGCTTAGGTCATGGCGAACAGACTTGAATGCCCCCACGCTGGCAGGTGATGCATAGGATGAAGTGAGTCCGGTGTGAGGCAGTAGGGGTGGTGGGGACTGTGGTAACGAGGAGAGAACAGCTCCTGTTGTCAGCGAACCGCTGCTCCTCAGCTCCAGCTCTTTGTTTTCTTATTTCTTCGGAGTTTAAAAAAGAAGCCGGAAATCTGGCTGTTGATTGAAAATCATGTGATTCCCCCAGCTGGTCTTCCATCCGTGTTTATTGGGTGCTCACTGGGTGCCAGGCCTGCTGGAGGAGCTGAGGATAGAACTGAATAGAATAGATAGAGCCCCTGTCCTGCTTCATTAGAAACATGTGGAACAAACAGCTTTGGTCCACAGACTAGCAGTTTGCCACCTCTGGCTTTGGCTCCCAAGCCTTTAATTTGCCTCTTCCGTGCCATGTTCCTGTGGGCCATGGATGCTTCTCCTGCTGTTTCCTGCTCTCCAGGTGGGGTGTCCACCTTCAAACACAGCTTCCCCTGGACACTGAGGCCTTTGCTATGCGTGTGCCACGGCTATGCACTTTGCCAGTGGGAGACCTCTCTCCCCACCAGGATTCAGAGCTTAACCTACCTCCACAGCACCCTGTCTTTGGAAAAATTGCACAACAGGCCACTTTTCATCCTCTGTTCTGTTGCCCACTGACCACCTACCGCCAATAACGTGCAAGTTCACCTTGCAAAAACATGCCTTTCGGCAAATGTCTGCTTGCGCTGTGGAAACATTTATCAGCTTAGTAAAGGAATCCCATTCCAAATCATGAGAAAGTCCACACATTTTATTTTACTATTTTGGGTCTGGAGACTGGGGTCCTACAGGTGCAAGGGATCAGTCATACCAGGGCTGACACCAGACAAAAGCAAAAATCGCAGACAAAATAACAATAAAAAGAGCCTCCATTATAATATGGATGCAGAATCCTGAATAGGAGATTTTCAAATAATGACATCCATATCCCCAGCCCATGTGCCAAGGATTCATGGGACCTCCTTGGGCTGACTTCTGTGGTCTCCCTAGACAATCTCCTTACAAACTTGGCTGTAGAAATTGTTCTTCCTTCTGCTTCCTGGGAGGTTCTTGGCCTAGTGTTCCGGGGCCCAAGTGCTGTTCCCCAGACCCTCTCCTGTAGCATTCCCACCCTGGGGCACAAGTGTCCCTGAGTTTCCAGACTCGGTCCAGTCCAAGCCTGTTCTGCCTGGAGCCACGAAGGCTAAAGACCTCAGGAGGTCAAGTGCAGAGGGGATGCCACAGTGGAGGTGGGCAGGGTGGGAGGGTTTATGTTGTGTCTGAGCAAAGTAAAAGTCAGGAGCAGTGAAAGGAGAGAAGTGTGAATGGACTAGAAGGGTGGGGAGATGGTGAAAACAGCCCTGTTCGGCAGATGACAGGTGAGGAAGCAGTCTCAGGAAGGTTAAAGGTCATCTTCACGGGCGCACATAAGGAGCCAAGACTATACTCCAGGGTTTCTGCCTTTTAATCTCAAACTGCAGCCCTCCACGGTGGTGGCCCCCTGCCTGGACCCCTTGCCCCACATGAAGACCAAAGACAGGAGTGCCCTAGAACCATCATGCCTTGGCTTTCTTTGAGGCCACATGTCCCAGGCGACTTGGACTAATTGCAGGGAAGGACTGGGGAGATCTGTTTTCAGGACTAAAATCTCAGTGGCTTGGCCAAGGTGATCACCTAGAAGGTTTGCACTAGGGAAGGGGGGAAAAGAAATAGCCTCAGACAACGAAGGGGCCAAGAGCATGCCTCTCTTTGGCAACATTTGCAAAGCCAGGCTGCCGCAGCTGTAGCTCAAGAGTGTCAGTGTTTCTGGATGGGGCCTGGGGCAGGGGGCAGGGTTTTTACTTCCCACAGACCTTGCCAGGTCAGCTCTGCCTCCTCCTGGTCCTCCTGCTACATGCTACAAAGTGAAATTCGGTTTCCAGACCTGTTATACAAGTGGCTAAGTTCTAGTCTGGGAAATACTTTTCTCTCTTCATAGAGCTTCCTATGTCCTCCTCCTGTGCCTTAGTATTCTTTGGTTTGCAAGTGACAGAAACCCAGTCAGACTGGCTTAGGCAAAAATGTATTCAGTGTTAACTAGAAAAGTTCAAGGTATGATGTCTTCGGGTACAGCTAGATCCAGTTTCATTCAGTGTGAGTAGCTGAGAAGATGTTAATAGAAATCTTTCTTTCTCCATCTCTCCTCTCCCTTTTCTGTCTGCTGATTTCATCCTCAGCCTGGTCCTTCCTAAAGATCCATGGGTTACTCTGGGTGTGTATCTTACTATTATAGGAATCCCAGCAAAATGACATACCTCTTTTGCAATGGCTCCAGCAAATGTCTAGATGGCCAGACTCTAATCTTCAGTGGACAACTTGGACTGCATGACTGCTCCCAAATCAGTGGTGGGGGCCAGACTCCCATTGGTGAGCTTTGATTACCAGGCCATCGTCAGATTCACAGAGCAGAGTCAGCCATGCCGAAGCTGTGTAGACTGGGTGTAAGTAGGAAGAACAGATGCTGGTGCAGATGTGAGGATATGCAGTGCCTGGCCTTTCTGCCAGTGTCTGCAGTGTTGAGCAAAACAGCAGGCACAGCCTAGGTACTCAATAAATGTTTCCCATATAGAGTCATACGCCCCCACAACACCCTATACCTCCTCCCTCACAGATGCTGGTCAGAGTGTTTCAGATTTGCTCTCCTGTGGGTCCTCCTCCTTTTGCCACTCTGTGTCTGAATCACTGTTTCCTTTTTGGCTACCGAGCACCGAGCACCGGGCCCGACAGTGGCAGGTTGCCCGGTAAATATGTGATAGAAATGGAGGAAAAAGGAAAGAAAGTTCTTCGAGATGTGGAAATGATGCTAACAGTTGTTAAGACAGATGACGATAGTTTGTGAGGGCGAGCGAGCAACAGAGGATAAAGTCTGAAGTCATGTGTTTGGGTTACCCCAGGGTGCTTCTTGCAAGTGGGGTCCCCCGCCTGCTTTTGTTGAGGTTCAGAGCAAGCGTGCTGGCATCTCAGTGGTGCAGGTGGGTGGACGCCGTGGGAGAAGGGAGCTCGTGGTCGCAGTGTGCGAGGAAGGCTGTGTACCCTGTGGTACTGAGGCAGCGTTGAAGGGGGGGTCACGATGGTGAGCAAGCACCGTGTACTTATCATGTGCCACAAGCTGTGTTGAGCACGTTTGCATGTGTCGCCAGCATCCCAGGAAGAAGGCGCCATTACTAGTGATGTCACCTGCTTCTGATGAGGAATGGTGTAAGATGTTCTCTCCAGGTCCTTTGGACCCAGGCAGGCCGCCTTCACAGCTGGTACTACTCATCACTAGACGGTGTGATTTCCTGCAGGGCAAGGAGCAGGAAGGGGAAGGAAAGGAAGCTCAGGCGAGCTCTGATTCTAAGGTAGACATCAGGAGGCTACTTGCTGTTGCTGAGTCTTCAGACAAGTGACTGCTCCAAAATGTAATCTCCTGCAAAATAGAAATTGAAAAAAAAAAAAAAAATTGGGAAACTCCTAATGGAAGAAGGAGGGCCAGAGCAAAACTGTGACCTTGGATTTGGGAGACCTGAACTCACATTCTGGCTTCACTGAGGAGGTAAAAAACCTGGCACTGGGGCCGAGAGTCAGGATGGGCTAGTTGATGCCTCAGTAACAAAGAGCACCCAGGTCCCAGGCGTAGGAGACAGCCAAGCAATATTTCTCATGTTTGCTCTGTGTCCATTACGGCTCAGCTGGAGGTCCCTATCTTCTCACTCAAGGACCAAGGCTCCTGGGACAGCCACCATCTGGGAGCCTGGTTTCGTCACAGCTCAGAGAAAGTTGTGAGTTGGACTCTGGCTCTCGGAGGTTTGGATGGAGGCGATGCCCTTCCCTTTGGCTCATTCTCTGTGATCCAGAATGGGTCATGGGTCACACCTCACTCCAAAAGGGCAGGGGAGTGTGACTTTTCTATGTGTCTACAAGGAGAGAGAACCAGAAAAACGGTTCTCATCTAAGATCCAGAATCCATGTGGTCTATCAAAGCTCTCTTCCACTGCTGGTCCTCAGTCTCTCCCCTTATATAAAATGAGGCTAATCGCTCAAAACTCTTAGAGGATTGAGCATCACCGGTGAAACTAAGTGCCTTTTAAAATGCAAAGTTGGTTCCAGAGCAAGTGGTTTTTCCTTCTTCTGCTTGCCCCCACCGCCCCGCATCCCTGCTGCATTTTTTTTTCCTACCAGCGGGGAACCCTTGCCTCCTCTGCTCCCCAACCCCACAGAAAACAGTTCACAACTGTTCCTCCTCTCCCCCAGGCCTGGGGCTTTTATCCAGTCAGGTAGTACACTTTGATTTCCTTGCAGGAACAAGGCCTAAAAATAGATGAAGTGCCGGGCACCAACGATAACCATTCGATGTATTGACCCAGTCACGAGTTGATCTTGGTGCGATTCAAATTCGTTCTTTATTTCCAAAAGCAAACGCACCTTCGATGGGCTGTTACAGAGGCATTACCAGGGCCATTTGGCAATAAAATGTGACTGACTTCATTATGTAGTGTGGAGACCAGGAGTAGCTGGTCTTAAATCATGGGGCGGCTGACCAGGATGCGGTTGGCACAGGCATATGCAGATCGATGCTGTTTGGTGGCAAACGGCGTGGCAGGGAGGGAGGCTCTAGGAAGGTGCGGAATCAGCCGATGCGCTTTGGTCTAGCTCGGTGCCAAAAGGTAATTTATGTGCAACGTGTAGCAAGCCATATGGCTCTGTCGGGGGGCTGCCGGCACCCCTGACTGCTGTAGCTTTCCCTTCAAGGCTTTCCATCTCTTAGAGCTAGCATGGCAAGAGTGCTGCCTCACCGCTTCCAGCGGGTAGGTTGTGGGGAAACAACTCTGTTGGAAGCATCCCCAAAGGCTGCGTTTTCCCGTAGTAGAGGATTTTGAAAGGAAGGAAGCAACAACACACTGTACCGGCGCACCTAGGAGATGGCGCGGGTTTGGTTCCAAACCACGGCAGTGATGCGAACATCGCCGTAAAGCGACCCAGAGGGTTCCTTTGGCTTCCCAGTGCCCATCAACATTATGTTTACGCTGTGTGGTGGCTTAGGAAGTGTACTATAGCTAAAAAAATACTATAAAAAAATAAAAAATAACATTACATACCTTAATGAGAAAAAAAGATTTCATGCTAAAAAAAAATCAGAGCCATCATTGGAGCTCTTGGTGAGTTGTGATCAAGGATCACAGATCACCCCAGCGAGTAGAATCATGACCAAGAAGTTTGAAGTGCTGGGAGAGTTACTGAAATGGGACACGGAACTGACGTGAGCACATGCTCTTGGGAAAATGGCACTGAGGGACCTGCTTGATCCAGGGTGGCCACAGACCTTCAGTCTGTGGAAATGTTCGTACCGAGGGCAGCGCACTATGGAACACGAGGTACGCCCGTACTGAAAGTTCATTCCCCTAATCCTGCCTCGCCGCCCCCATCCCCGCAAAGGGCAGGGTGTGTGTTCTGTCAGGCGGTTTTCCACCTGTGCATGCTTTGCTGATGTCCTGTCTGTAGGGGTTTCTTTGTTTGTCTGTTTTTGCCCAAAGAATAGGAGCTGCCATTTTTGTTTCTCTGCCCTCTTGGGCGTGGCAGTTCAGACCTCCATTCTCTGCACGTCAGGTCCTCCTATGGGATGCTCTCAATCCCTTACCTGGATGAGGAGCCCGAGACTCCGGGGGGCAACAGTGGCTGGTAACAGTACCTGATGGCCCACGTGCCCGCCAGGAGCCAGGCACGTGCTTGACCCATTAAATGCACGATCACACTCACCCCTCCAGGGTTCATAATGATGTTATTCCATTTTCCATTACATGGCTGTGTAAGAAGGGGAAGGGACTTGTCCCAGATAGAATAGCTTCTAGGAAGCAGAACTAGGCCTAAAGAATCTTTAGGCTCCTCCCACTGTTCCGTAGACGGCCATGGGATTCAGGAGCTGCATTTCCTCCGAAGATGGGAACAGTGCGTGCGGATGGCGCACAACACGGATCTTTTCCCATCTCTCCTTCCCTCGCCCGTTAACCACTGTGGGCCATCACAGCCTTTCTGTGGATTCAGGTGTCTGTTTGCAGCATCCCTCATCTCCCACACTTTGCCAGAAAGGCTCTGGGTCATTCACAGCCAGTGGCGTGTTCTCACTCCACGCTGCTGTCTACCTCTCCTGTACTCAGACACCCAGCTCTCGGGCAATCTCATTAAACTGGCTTTAATTACTTTTGTGGAAGCGAAGGGAGACTTCTCCTGTGCCCCTCTGCCACAGCCATTATCGATTGGCTGCCGAGACGTTTCTGTTAGACAGCAGATTAGAAAAGGTTAGTTTCCCTAATTCTCCAGCACTCTTCCTCGCCGTAGCTGCTTCCCAAACACTGTGGTCTTGCATTGGTTTTCTACCTTCGCTTGCTTTTGAAGCCAAGTTAAGCACAGTTGGAGAATCCATATGGCCACTGTTTCTTGGGGCAGAAAGCAAATCCGAGATGTCATGGTGGAGCTTGGCCCTGTTTTATGAACTCTCTGGCACTTGCCTCAAGGTCATTTGCTGTGGGATTCTATCTACTGTTTCTTCTGCCCGCTCCTGAGGACGGTGAGTCAGACCTGGTTTTCCCAATGCCTGGGATATATTTGCTCTTAGCTTCAAAAAGGCCAGATGATTACTGAGGTCTTCGCTGCCTTGAGATTCCTTGATAATTCTTGGCAGGATAGTGTTCCCTCTTGGGTAGAGCTCTTTTTGATTTCTTTCTAAGTGTCTGTTCCCCATCGACTCTTGATGCCACTCCACCCTCTGAACACTGACAGACATTATTCATGAGTTAAGGGGGGGGTGACCAAGCCTGATAGGCAGGGTCTAGAAACCATTACCCATTACAATGGTGGAAGGACCTGAAGTTATTTACTTGGGAAGACAAAGACACACTCTCATCCTGGAGGGCATACAAAGACTCAGTCTCACCCCAGGGGAGATAGGAGGCAGAGCCTTTGAAATACAGATGTAACCATGGGAGAAGGCCTGTGGAGTCCAGCATGGTCCCAGAGGACAGATTCCCAACCAATGGGAAAATAGGGGGGTTGAGAGGCCCATTTCACATTCTCATGAGAAATAGCACTAATGATCAGCTGTTAGAAAAGGCAGAGTTGGCTCTTGGTGCTGTGGGCTCCTTGATTCTGGGAATGTTTAGGTGGAGGCTGTTAGCTATGCTTCCTGAGCCATGATTGCAGTATGTGCCTGAGAATCTTGTCATGGTGGTCTTTCTCTTCTTTTCCTTCCTTCCTTCCTTCCTTCCTTCCTTCCTTTTGAAAGATTTGTTTGTTTATTTTAGAGAAAGTACACATATGCTCACTTGAGTTGGGGTAGGGGTAGAGGGAGAGAACTCCTTGCTGAACACGGAACCCAACACAGGGCTCAATCCCATGACCCTGAGATCATAACCTGAGCGAAAACCAAGAGTTGGACCCTTAACTGACTGAGCCATCCAGATGACCCGCTTGTGGTCTGTCTTGAAAATTCACCAAAGAATTCCCAGTGCTCGTGGACCAGGCACTGAAATGAAGAGGTTGGATGTGGAATGTGGTCAACCAGCAGACGTCGTTCCTCAATACTGAGCTTCAGCTGGTGGTTGCAGCTTGGTAATGTGGGCTCCATATTGCCAGGTTTGGGGATTTTTTAAAAGCCAGAAATTTAGGCCTTTATGTAAAATCTCTGACATTAAAAATGTCAACTCAAGTTAAACCAAGGTCATTGGGACACCAGAACTCTTGACTTCTGAATAACTGATGGAGCATCTCCATGATACCCCTGTTAATAAGCCGGTGCTGTGTTTACTTGATGAAGACACCATTTTGTGGGTTTCCAGTCGTTGAACCCTGGAATGTGATGGATCTTTCTTTTTGCACCTGGTGAGAGACTCCCGTTCATGATCCGTGGGTCACCGTTGGTCCTCTGTGTTCAGTTCTGCCCTACCCGATATCTTAATCATGGTCCGTGATTTGACAAGGACCAAGAAGGCGTATTGATGAGATTTGCAGATGATGCAAAGTTGAGTATGATAGTTATGAGGAGGCACCATGAAATCAGGACTCTGGACCATACGATCAAATGGGAGAGTTTGAGGGACTCTAATAAGCTGAAATTCAATAGAGGCTAAAGCAAAGTCTTCTGTTCGGGTTTAACATGGGCATTGCATTTTCATCAAATAAGAAAAAAAAACAACTTGGAATGTGTACACGTGGGAATAAGATCCGGGAGGATTTGTTTGACCACAAAATGAATATAGCCAGCAATTTGATAAAGGTAATATAAAAGCTGAGGACTAAAATACATAGATAGTCATCCAGTCATCACTTCTTCCTAAGCATTTTGTCTGTGCCAGCAGACATGCTACATG
Organism: Mustela lutreola; assembly: GCF_030435805.1. NCBI lineage: Eukaryota > Metazoa > Chordata > Mammalia > Carnivora > Mustelidae > Mustela > Mustela lutreola. Next base: position 3,492,053 of record NC_081306.1, on the reverse strand, counting down.
GAGGGAATCAAGAGGGAGATAAGGCTGGGGCCCTTCTCTTGAGGCCAGTCCAGACGTGATCGTTCAGTGGGGTACCATTTTACGGAAGAGATTTCTGTAGAGTACCATGGAATCCAGAATATACCATGTTTGCTTTTCTAATATTACATAATCTCACATAGAAAGCAACATGAGGTCTGTTTATTCATTTTTCCAGCCTGCCTGAATGTTTTGTTTTTATTTATTTATATATTTATTTATACTTAGATTCAATTAGCTAAGGTATGGTACATCATTGGTTTTTGATATAATGTTCAATGATTCATCAGTCAAGGTATAATGGACGTATATGTGAGTTTCAGGTATCCAGCATGATTTGAATTTTGCAGACATTGCCAAGTGCCTACTACGATAAGTTTGGTTAATACTCATCCTGACACCTCGTTACAATTCTTGTTTTTCTTGTGATGAAGACTTTTTAAGAAAACGAGGTTTTGAAGGAAGAACAGGAGTTTTTCAAACTGTGAGGGCAGAAGGGTATGGTCACAGGGGTACCAAGAGTGGGTACTTGTGCTTCTTGCCACTGGTGTTTGGCACTTGGCTTTATGAGGCTAGGGGCATCTCTCAGTCTTTGTGTTTTGCATGACGTTGACTCTGCTCGTGGACCTCAGGGTGGAGTGCATGGCTGGTGCAGATGGAGCATTCTCTCTTCTGGCACCCAAGCTGGACCAATCAGGGACAAGGAAATGCCTTTTGGAACTGTCCTCTGGGTTTTTGGACTGTTGAACACCTGTCCAGATGGTCACCAGCAGGAGATGTAGGAACTGTTGTAGTTGGGTGGTGGGTTTGGAGGAGGTAAGAATGGAATCATCATCAAGGAAATAAAGACAAATTCTGCCCTACGCTACTACCATTTGAACTCTAGACGAAACCATGCTTGAAGTCTCGCCCACGGACTGCATGGTTACACACACCTGGCAATTCACTTCCAATTTTTTGTCTCGCTTTGGGTGGAATTTTCTGTCCATCTCAAATAGTGGGAAACCTGTGTGATTAGATCTACGCTGGTGGTCGTAGGAGAGAACAGACATTCCTGGTGGAGGACCAGTATAGGTTGAACACGGAGGCGCAAGGAAATGCCGTGTGCTCGTGAAATCCAACTGGGGTGTGTCACTGGGTGCCCAGAGGACGCTGGTGGGTGACGTAGCTGGAGAGGGGGCTAGAGGCTGGATTATGACGAGCCTCGAGGACTGTCCCATGTTGTCTGGTCATCACCGAGATGGTAATTACCTATGCAGAGCCCTGATCACCCTGTGCACGGCTTCTGTGGATACTGTTCAGAGCGTACTCAACGCTTCTGCATTTATTTCCTTGTCCTGTCCTCCCAGTGACACAGGGAAGTTGGTGAGTGTATCCGTCTTATGAAAACACAAGTCAGAACAGAGAGCTTTAGCAGTTAGCTCAGGATCACCTGGGGAAGAATTCCGGCTCTGCGTCATCCGGGGTCCACTGGTCTCAAGGAGATGGGGGGGCGAGAAGAGCTGGGAGCCTCAAACATCCCAGCAACATGGACTCTCTGGCGCGGCCAGTGTTCGGGGGGGAGGGGGCGCAGGCTAGGGGTTCCCGCTTTAGGAATGCTTCTGAGTTCTGATTCTACTACCAAGTGTGGCGACTTATTAGGCCCGTCCCCTTGGACCCAAATAGCCATACCCTCTCCCCACAGCAAAGGAAGCATCGACAGTAGGCACCAGCCAGGACAGCTGGGCCCAGCAAGACAAGAAACTCAGAGCAAACAGAAACTAAAAGCCTAATTCTGGACACACGGGAGGCCCAGGGAAAGTCTCGGAAACAGCTGGGAGACAGTTGGAGGGCCTGGGGCCATAATAATTTGGGTATGAAAGAAGAGCATCATCTCATTTTGTAGTCACAGGCTGATGAGGTTGGGGACTTATGATTTGCATATATTTCATTGTCTTTTTAGGAAGAATAAAAAAAGTTCATCTTCTTCCAGGGATTCAGGCATTTGTGTATGAAAACAGGCAGGGGTGCCCACACCTATCTGTTGCTTGATAACACTGAGTCTGTTGGAAAGATGTATGCTGTGATAGGGAGCCAGTACCTGCTCTTAAGAAAGAAACAGTAATAAAATCCTCCCAAGGTCTCCTCTCCGGTATTAAAAATGAAAAGGAAAAAAAGCCGTCGTTCCCTTCCCAAGACATGCCAGCCTCCTTCCTGCCTCGAGGCCCGTGTGCCTCGTACTAACTCACCCTAGAACACCCTCTTGTTCCATTTTCCCAGGCCTCCTGTGGGCCTCCCTTGGTGGTCTCCTTGTAAATGTCACTGCATCAGGGGCGCCTGCGTGGCTCAGTTACTTAAGCCTGATTTGGGCTCAGGTCATGATCTCAGAGTCGTGAGATTGAGCCCCATGTCGGGCTCCATGCTGGGCGTGGAACCTGCTGAAGATTCTCTCTTTCCCTCTCTCTCTGTTCCCTGCATCCCCCTTTCTGAAAAAACAAACAGTAATAAAAAAATAAATGTCACCGCATCAGATAAGGCTTCTCTGATCTGGATAAGGCAGATTTTCTTCTGTTTGTTTTAATGGCATTTTCTGTTTTCCCTCAGAAACACTTCTTTGTGTGAGGGAGGAAAGCAGGTGGTGATTTGTTTATAGTCTTTCTTCCCTGCTAAACTAGAAGTTCTCCAAGGGCAGCTTCTGTATCGTTTTGCTCACAGCTGTCTCCCTAGAGTCTATAGCATGGTATCTCGTGCCGTGAGTGATCAGTGATGATTTTTTGGCTGAATGCGTCAGGTTGTTCCTTCTGACTCCAAATCAGATACATTTGCCACTGTTAACTGCTTGCCTGGGGATCATGGAGATGATCAGAGATCAGCAGCACACACACTTCATTGGCCAGGTGGGAACAGTGGCCAGTGGGAGCTCATACCTTGACCCGAAGGGATCAGGGGCTGCGGTGCATCGGCTGTTTGAGTTGCCTTCCAGGCAAAGTGGACCCAATGTGGGCAGGTCTTACAGTCTTGTTGGGAAAGTTTTGAAACCTTGAGTTTATGGGTTCCCTTCCAATTCTTTAGTGTTGATAGCACTTAAAAAAAAAAAAATTATTTATTCATTTGACAGAGAGAGGGATCACAAGTAGGCAGAGAGGCAGGCAGATAGAGGGGGGAAGCAGGCTCCTCATTGAACAGGGACACCCCCCACAATGTGGGGCTCGATCCCAGGACCCTGAGATCATGACCCGAGCCGAAGGCAGAGGCTTAACCCACTGAGCCTCCCAGCTGGGGCGCCTGGGTGGCTCAGTGGGTTAAGCCTCTGCCTTCGGCTCGGGTCATGATCTCAGAGTCCTGGGATCGAGCCCCACATTGGACTCTCTGCTCAGCACGGAGCCTGCTTCTCCCTCTCTCTCTGCCTGCCTCTCTGCCTACTTGTGGTCTCTCTCTTTGTCCAATAAATAAATAAAATCTCTAAAAATAAATAAATAAATAAACACTTCTATTGAGCAAGGCAGCCATGTGTGGGAGCTGGACTTGGCCTGGGCACCATGGTTGGTCGCCTCTGGAGAGAAGGTCAGCTACACCTGCCTCGTTGCTCTGCTCAGACTGCACGAGGAGGAGAGAATACAGTCCTCAGTACCGTTTAAAGAATGCTTGTTGGAAACCAGAGGCGAAAATAGGGCAGCCAGTGTGACAAAGGGTCTGAAACCATGCCATGCACAGAGCTGTTGCCCAATATGCAGATCAGTAATGTGGCTTTTCAGTTTCACTGCCGTGGCTCTGCCAGTTGGGTGCCTGATTTTTCAGATAAGAATTTGGACCCCAAAGTGCTGCAGGAGTTATGACCACAAAACATGTGGGTGGTAGGTATGGAATGAGGCCCGATAACTAACAAATACCTTGGTGATTTATGTGCTCACACGGATGTGGTCCTTCTTCCAGGCAGACCCCTGAGGAGGTCATAGCTCTATTCCGATTACGTGGCAGTGGCCCAGCTGTTCTGGGAATTGCTCTTTGGAAATTGCTATCAGAGCCTGAACATAGTTTTTAAATGTCCTCAATTGTGACACATCTCCAGATTTGATTCTTTGAAACAGCCAAGAATTAGTTGGAGCTAAGTCTGGTGAATTAGTCTGATGATTAAGCTTAACAGTACTGTTTTAGGGCCGCCGTGATGTGCAGTCAAGCCTTGACGAGACCACGTGAGGATCAGACGGAGGGCCCACGGGGAGGAGGGAGGACACGGGACCCAGTAGAACCCTACTTAGTCAGGGTAGAATATGGGTTTAGGGTGTCTTTACTTCTCCAAAATGCCCAAGGTCTTAAGTCCAAAAGGCAAAGCAGAATCAGACATGGTTTAGAAGGCCTGGTATGAGCCAGGAGTACAGAATGAACTAGAATGTTGGAGTCAGGTCCCCTGTTTCTTGGACTGAGAGACAGCTCCCTTTTTAGGCAAGTCTGCAGAATTTGCTCAGGGGCACGGAGAGCAGAGCCAAGCTCTGGTGAAGAGATTTGTAAGAATGATACACAAGTGGTATGAATAGGGGTTTAGAGGAACCACCAGAGGTGGGGAGAATGGAGCATAACGTGGGTTGACCAGATGGATGAAGATGCGTATCATGGCAGAAGCTTGGCGCTTCAGTGAGCTCCTTACTCAGCCCTTCTCTGCCTAAGTGTTCTGCTTTCCGGCCCTCTTCACGCTATCCTCTTACCACCTTCCCCCGGCTCTCTGAGCTCCAGCCGGAAAAGCCAACCAGTAGCTTTCTGTTCTTGAACGAATCTACTTCCTTTCTGCTCTGGGGCCTGTGTTCCTGTCATTCTTCCCAGGACACACTAATTTGGTCTTAACACCTGACTGGCTCTTTCCCATGTAGATCTCAACTCCGATATTAATATCTCTTTGATCATTTATTTTTGTACATTTTTTAAAAAGATTTCATTTTTTTTATTTATTTGCCAGAGAGATCACAAGTAGGCAGAGAGGCAGGCAGAGAGAGAGAAGGGAAGCAGGCTCCCTGCTGAGCAGAGAGCTTGATGCGGGACTCCATCCCAGGATCCCGGGATCACGACCTGAGCCGAAGGCAGAGGCCCAACCCACTGAGCCACCCAGGCGCCCCTCCTTGACCATTTAAACCAAACTAGTTTGTCTCCCTCCCCCCAGTTACTTTTAACCCAATACCCTGTTTTGTGTCCTTTGTAGCATAGCCAAACTCTCATTGTTTCCTTGCTCACTTCTTCCTTACCCACCTGCCAGCATCAGGATAGAATTTGGCAAGGGGAGGGTCTTTGTTCTGTCCTTGACCCTCAGAGCTGTAGTTGGGCATGACACATGACAGGTGCTCCATGAATACCTACAGAACGAATCCACACGTGAACGAGAGCTTGATCGTCAGACAGAATTAGGCTCCCGAGTGCGTAGGGTGAGAGAATTCAGGGAGCGAAGAGACCCCCCCTTGCGCCACTTGGTCCCAGAATCACTTGGCGGCAAGTTTTAGATAATGGGGGCTGTCGCCTTGGATGGGCTTTGGAATTCGGTAGTAGTATAGGTCCTGGGGCCCCAAACTTGGGGACTAGTGGAGGGGAGACAGGGGCTGTGATAGAGAACGAATAGGAAATGATAGAAAATGAACAGTATAAAAAAGTAGATCCTGAAAAATCTGGCCAGTGGAAGAATTCCAGAACGAAGTGAGTCACCAACAAATGAACGCGCTCTGCATGTTTGTTGGGCAGTTCGTCTCCGAGGGTTATAATTACCTGTCTTACTCTATTTGTCTCCTCTTGACAGCCTCAGGGAGAAGGGTCCTCTGCCATTCCAGAACTGTCCTCAAAGAGCCTTGAAAGAGCTTTTCATCATCCCAGGCTGACTTACTCTTTGAAATAATCTGTGCCTCCATAGAATTCTTTCTGTGGAGCCTTTATTTTCTATTAAAAAATTTACTGTGATGTGTGATTTCTATCCCCTCTCGTCTTTAAACTCTGTAGTACCTGGAGAGTGTTTTCTTTATCTTAGAAATTAAGTAAATAAACAAAGCGGTTCAGAAAACAATCCACTTTTATCAACACAAAGTGGTAACAATAACCATAACCATAACACAAACAATAAAGCTGGAAAACAGAGCCTCTGCCAGCCACCAGCCATCAACCATATTCTCAGCACTGGGACATTCTTAGGCATTAGGGGCAGGCTGGAGAATGGAAACCTTTGTACAGAGAGACCCCCCCCCCCCCGCCCCCCACCAAGGGATCTGGAGGGATGGATTAAATACATCAAATTCATTCATTCTCTCATTCACTTATTCACATAGGACGTGCTGTGTGACACTGTAGGTCTGTTGAGATGATGGGTGGCTTTATTTCTGTTCTACTTCCCCAACTTTTAAATTCGGATATAGTACTTCTATCAGACAGACAAAGAGCTGAGGCTCCTTGTAAAAGCAAAATCATTCTTGTCAAACACTCACAGTCAAAGCAGGTGGCTGAGCAGAGCTCCAGACTCCTTCATGGACCCCATTTTTGATGGTTATCAAATACCAATGCGAAACCAACAGTGACATAGTCATGGTAACAAGCAACATTTGTGCACCATTTTGCAGTTTTTTGTGGGCATTCATGAGTAATCTTATTTAATCCGCGGGACAGTTTGGGGGAGATGTAAGAGTTTGGAGACTGGGGCGGACCTGTGGGTCGCTCCTGCTCTGTAGTTGGTTTATCCATATCTGCTTGCCATTTTCCTCCATGCCCCCCCCCCCCAAGTTCAAGCGTACTTTGTACATTGAGATATTTAACTATAAATCCATTTCAGATGATTTGTTAAAACGTTAAGTAAGCCCCATGTCAGCAGTGGTGCCAGGAAACCTTTCTGCATCTGAGAGACTTGGTGACATGCCCGCTTCTCGTCCTTTCCTCTCTCCGCACCCCCACCTCTGAGTGAGCTGCTCCCTGCCAGTACAGCCTTGCTTTTCCACATTGGTCAGAAGTTCCTTGATGACCCAGAGGGAGCACGGGGCCGAGAACGTCCGCAGAGAGAGCAGCCTCAATAAAAGCCCTCAGAGCCGTATCTGGGCACCAGGAAACCGTGGTCTCATTCTGAGCCCCTCTCCCTTTCTCCTGGCTGCCATTTCAAGTACAAATTCACTCCGTTCCCTTCCTTGGATTTCTTATTACTTGTTCATGCTTTTGAACAAGTTGGTCTTTTTTGTGTGTGTTTACTCCCCCCACTCATGCTCTTGATATCTCTCTCTCTCTCTCTCTCTCTCTCAAATAATGAAGTCTCCTAAAAAAATGGCACCTGGGTGGCTCAGTCTGTTGAGCACCTGCCTTCAGCTCAAGTCATGATCCCAGGGTCCTTGGGTGGGTGGAGCTGAACATCGGGCTCCCTGCTCAGTAGGGAGTCTGCTTCTCCCTCTGCCGCTTCCCTCACTCGTGCTCTCTCTCTCTCTTGCTCTTTTTCTCAAATACATAAAATCTTTAAATAAATAAATGTTTACTTTCACTAGTAAAATTTGACCATATTTTCTTTCACGAAATGAACAGATACTGTAGACAAGGCCAAAATCTCCACCAGCCCCCATCCCCAGGTCCATCTCCCACGCCATCCGCAAAGGTGACTGCTGTTCACAATTCACAGGGGTAACCCATGGGACCACCCACTGCACAATTATATCCAAGGCAGCAGAAAGGGCACACTAGGCAGTATCGTTATTTTGAATAGTGCGTTTAAGAAAATTACAACACGCTACATCCTGTGATAGCTTGCTTTCCTGGTCCTCTCTCAACGCAGTGTCTTGGGACTGTGTTCATGTTGATGCATTTCTCATTGTTGCCTGGTATCCCCTAGATGACTGTGTGGAGTTGGTCTACTTCTTCCTCCAATATGGTGTGGCTGGGCTGTTCCCAGTTTAGCCGTGAACATATTACAGTGTGCTTCTCATCATATGCTTTCCTCTGAGCTTGGATGAGTGTTTCTCTAGGAATATTCTGAGAGGAATTGCATATCACAGTATAGAAGTGCCTCAGTGTTTTGAAGATCATGCCAGAGTGCCTTCCAGACAGGCCGATTTCTACTCTTACCCTGTCCTCCCCAATTTGGGGAATCATCGACTTGATTTTTCTGATCCATCCAATTGATTCTCTCTTTGGTGCCGTTCACCAGGATTTTTGAATCCTGGTGAATTTCGAGCGTAGTTTCCGGGACTCCTCTTGCCTCCTGTCAGTTTCCCGGCGCCCAGTCTCCCCACGTTGCCTTTGTGTTCACACTGACCTACCTACCCCTCATCTCTCCTTTATTCAGAAACAGACTTCTGTCTTACAGTCAGAACGATCCTCTGGCACTGACAAAGTGTTTGCTGAGTTCACTTATTAATTTCCCAAATGCGTGAATTAGAAGATGTCCTTTATCCCAGCACAGACGCATTCAAAATGAAGTCATCATTTGGTCCTACGCACGGCCTCTTTTACTGCCAGACTGCGGGGTCCCAGTGACTCCCAAAGGAAATCCAGGCAGTCTTTGCTTAATACCATGGAGAGATGTCACCAGCATGTTCCGCTGCCAGCCACCGTTCTGCCATTCGGGAAACTCTCATTTCTCGTGCATCGATTTGGAAGGTGATGGTATAGACAACCTGTCGAGAGGGCTTGCAATGTCCAGATGTTTCATCCTCCAATTACGGGAGGCTTCTGGAATTGTAAAGTTATAGTGCAGATAGGGAGAGACACAGGATGAACACCTGCCATGTAGATGGGCCATATTGTTCTAGGTTGAGGTCAGATTTCCTGGTTGGTAATAACAGATTGATAATGCATTCCCACCGCACTGGTGCTTCATGAGAGATCTGTCTTGGCAAAGTCTCGGGGAAAGCAAGTGGGAGTTGAAAGGGCTGATGTAAAGGAGAAGGATTAGTTCTTGTGTGCTTTCAGCGACCAAAATAATCCTTTGTCCTCATTGCTATCTAGGCTATTATCCTAGAGCATTTTTTCATTCAACCAGTTTTAATAAGCATCAACCTTATATCAGAGACTAGGCTAATGCTGGTGATATAAAGGAAAGGGCAGGGGGAATTAAAGACCCTGTAGTTGCCTTCAGGAAGTAGACAATTTAACAGAGAGACAGTAATAACATTTCATGAAGAAATGTGAAATTACAACTATGCAAATGAAATGAAAGAGATATGCATGGTTCTCAGGACACAGAGCACAGAAGCAATCACCAAAAAGCTCTAGAAAGGCTTTTAGAAGCAAGTGACTATGAAACCGAGAGTTCAGTAGGCAAAGAGTTAGTGAATGAGCATTTCCAGCAGCAGGAGAAGCAGGTGCAAAGGTCCTGGGGCCAAAAAAGGGAGTAGTGCACATTCAAGGAACTGAAAGGAGGCCAGTGTGGTTGGAAGCCCAGTGTAAGGGGACATACTATACAGTATGCAACCAAGGAGACTTCAGGGTCCAGGCAGAGGAAGTTGGAAGATATTAAGGATTGGGGGTTTTATCCTAAGAACAAAGGAAAGCCACTGATGGATGTTAAGTGTATGTGTGGTGATGGGGGTGGGGGTAGTGACCAGTTTTGTTTTGAGAAAATGCCAGTGATTGCAGTGTAGAAAATAGAAGTCGTATTCTTTCATGCCTTTGCATGGACTCATTTGAAGACTCTCCATTACTCTCAGGGAGAAATTAAAAATCTTTAACATTGTTTTTAGGATACCTCCCCATATGGCTAACACCAACTTTAAAACCTCATCTCAGCAATTCAAACGAGCCAGCTAGTGCTATGATAATGCTGTGTAACAAACAGCCCCAAAGCCCAGTGGCTTACAACAATAAGCTTTGTTTTCTCCTTCATGAGTTTTAGGCAGTTCTGCTTCAGCCTCTGAATCGGGTTCTGGTCTGGCCTACTGAGATTTGTGCAGCTATGTGGATTGTGCTTTTTCGATAATAAATCATAAGAGTATGAGAGGCCAGCCAAATCCCAAAAAAGCAAATTTAAAGTCTCTGCACCTGTCCCCTCTAATAGCATTTTGGTGACGAGAGCAGGCCCATAGCAGGAAGGATAGCTCTTCGTGGGAGGGGCAGGCGTGGGAAGGAGAGCAGTGAAGGAAGACCACACTTGCTCTTACTTCACTGTAGCCTGTCCACGTGGGGTGAGTGTAACATTGAAGAATGCAGGCTTGGAGGCTAAGCTTTGTTACTTTGCATCCTGGCTTTGAAATACCACCTGTGTGAGTCTGGGCAAGTTAGGATCCTCCTTTTGCATTGGTTACCTCTGCATCTGTTACCTCATCTGTGCAAAGAAGATTAACAATAATAGTAATGATAATGATAACAGTATAATAGCATCTGTCCATGCCAGGAAGATTAACTTGGTTAAGTGCTCACAGAAACACCTGGATACAATAAGTACTTAATAAATATTAGGTGTTATTAACATAGTTTCATCTCTTACTCAAAAGCAGGCATGTTTTGTAATTTAAAAGTATTAGAATTACTAAATTTTAGGGGCACCTGGGTGGCTCAGTCAGTTAAGCGTCTGCCTTCGGCTCAGGTCATGACCTCCAGGTCCTGGGATTGAGCCCCACATTGGGCTCTCTGCTCAGTGAGGAGTCTGCTTCTCCCTCTCCCTCTCCCTCTCCCTCTGCCTACCTCCCCTCCCCACAACCCTGGCTTGTGCTCTCCCTCTCACTCTCTCAAATAAATAAGATCTTTTAAAAAATTGTTAAATTTTGGAAAGGCAGTATGGTACGTACAGCTTAACAATATATAACCTCTCCTGTGGGTTCTGGGGCAATAAGCTATCACCAGACTCTTGACTCTTCTGCCACAAAGCACCATCATTCACACAAGGTGGGACACTTATAAAATTATACACATATACATCGGATCACCATTCTGCTTTTCAGGGCATTGTGGATTTGAGGTTTGTGGGTATTACGGATGCTGGCCGGTGTTAGCTCTGAAACGTGGCATGTCAGTGGGTCCTCGTGTGTGCGAGCCGTGCGCCCTTTGTGACCCTCTCCGGGCATAAATTCTCATCGTGGCCCAATCCTAGTCATCACCTCATTCTTTGATGCCCCGTTATCCCCCCAGCTGGAAAGAATTTCTCCTGCTGCGGTGCCCTCGCAACCCTGATCTCTCCGGACCCCCCGTTCTAATTACTTGTATTGATCTTGAGTTTTGGGATCGTGTCAAACTCTAGGTGCCCCAGAAACCTTCTTTGATTCAAATGCTGTACAAGCTTCCCTCTTTCCGTTCCTTCTTCTCTCGTGCCTAATATTGCCAATGACTACTACAGACCCCACCGCTGGTGTCCCCCGAGCAAGGGTACCAACAACGTGCCCAACACGCACGCTCCTTGCCTGGCTCGATCCTCACACCTGCCTGCAGGGCTGCTGCTAATAGGCCAGTATACAGATGGGGAGACTGAAGCCAGGAAACCAGTCAGACCTTGCCAGTGAGTAGATGCGGGTGTCTCGGGAGCAGAGGACAGACTTGACAGTGAGCCCGAAGATGCTCTGCGTCCGGATGGCATTTGTTACTCCCTCTGACTCAGAACCACTCGGAGCCGCTGCTTTCCAGAGCAGGTACCATCCACTGGGTTGTTTTTGAATGAGCAAATCTTTTCCATGTGGACCTTCCTTCTGTGGCTTCTGTGTATCAGAGAAAACCAGAGCCAGACAGAAGTTAAAGTGGTAAAGGCAGATTTCGTTTGGGAACTATTGCAGTTGGGAAAGAGACCTCGGTAGAGTTTGGGGCTCCGTTCCAAACACAGGGGGAAATGATGATGTGTCGCCAAGCGTTGGGAGGGGGAGGGGTCAGTGGGTGGAAAAGTAGCAGGAGGAAATATCGGGTAGGAGGGGGGTTGGTTCTGGCTAAACTGGCTTAGGAGGGTTCTTGCTGAAGACAGAGCAGGATAATAAGACATCAGAGCTTACTACCCCCTTACTACCAGGGGCATGAGGAATCTGATCTGTTATCAAAGGTAGGGAACTTTTGCTAAACTGACCCGGTGTAATTCTGGCTAAAACTGGACTAGACGGGCCAAAGATAGAGCCTGAGTTTGGGCTTGGTCCAAAGTGGAGCCCTACCAAAGTTTGGTTGAGGAGCCAGTCTTGGATGGAGGTGGGGTGGGGGTAAACGAGCATCCGGGTCTCCTTGAACACCCCGGGAGCCCTGTGTGTCTTCTTCCGCATCCCCTTTGGCAGGACAGTTCCGATTAAAAGTTCTTCCCAACTTCCCTCTGCTTTTACCAGTTTGGGACATCGGTTCACTGATACGAGTTCTGAGCTGTTAGGGAACGATCGCCTCGTCGTCGGCAAGGGCTGTGAGGACTGAGGGAAGAGAGGTGGAGGTGATCAAGGGACACACACTCACTCACGCCCGGGTATGTGGCCCACCTGGCTGCCTGGCTCTGTGTGGCCCTCTTGCCCGGGCCGTCCCTTGCCCCCTTCCTCGCCACTGGTTCCCATCGGCAGGCTCTGAGACCTCAGCCCTCTAAAATGGTAGCCCGTGCCACTAGATCTTAATTCATCTTTGGGCTTCTCCTCTCCATGGCTGGCCTGGGACCTGACTTCTGGGGGATGCTCAGGCAGTACTGATCACACGTGCAAAAGAAGGATCGATTCACTGGACTGGGGTTTGGAGGGAGGGATGGGTGACCCGATAGATGAATGACAGCTGTCACATTTCCTGTTTGGTGCCACATAGATCTGACTGTCCTTTGCCTGAAATGTTTATTCATTTATTTATTTTTAAGATTTTATTAGTTTATTTATTTGAGAGAGAGCATGAGAGGGGAGAAGGTCAGAGGGAGAAGTAGACTCCCCATGGAATGGGGAGCCCAATGTGGGACTCGATCCCGGAACTCCAGGATCATGACCCGAGCAGAAGGCAGTTGCTCAACCAACTCAGCCACCCAGGTGCCCTGAAATGTTTATTTTTAACACAACGATCACGCTTGCCATTTTTATTAGAAACACAGCGTGTGGCTCAACTGGTTTGCCTCAGCTGACTGGGCACCCCTTGTTTGGAGCAGCACGTGGACTCCCAGCTCAGTCTGCTTCTATAGGAAGCAGGGACTCTATTGCGGGGCATCCCACTGGACCTTCTAATTAATCCTTCCCTCTGTAAAGGCTGACCGCCCCCTCCCCCACCCCCTGCTTGCTGCTAGGGCACAGGGCTCCCAGCATCCTTTGGTTGTGGGTAGATTTGGAACTGAGGAGGGCTCTAGGTTGGAGACTGAGGTCAGCAGTAACCCTGAAAAAAAGAAATACGCAGCAGACCAGCTTGGGGCCACCGCCCATCTTGCCGATGGAAGGCTGACGGTGGTTCCTGGCTCTGCTCGTCCGAGGCAGAATCCATGATGCCTAGAAACTGGCGTCTGGCAACCCAGCTGTGAATTCCTGCTACAGACTGGGTGATACTGGGCAAGTGACTTAACCTCTCTGCATCAGGATGGAGATACGGGGCAGTAACCCATGGGCACGTTAATCACATTAATCACAGGGAACTGTCACGTGCTACAACACGCCCAGATGGCAAACTTGAAGAAAGTTCAGCCTCCTTAGCGAGGCACATGGGCTGTGACCCTATGGAGCCTGCTTTGCCAGTCTGTTCATTGGGCTGTAAGCATTCGTATGGCACCCCTGGGCATGAGGTGGGCCAGCCCAGAATTCTCCTTGACTGGAATTCTCTAACCGTTTGTTGGCCTATTAAAACAAAACAAAAGAAGCAACAACAACAACAAAAAAAAAACTAAAAAAATAAAGCACTGTCCTCTTTAGCACCTTCCTAAGTGGGAAAGAACACCAAAGCATTCATATACCACTTCTGTGCAGACTTTTCTAGATCCTAGCTCAGGGGTTCGCACACGATGGCCCATGAGTCAAATCTGGCCTGCCCTCCCCCCGCCCCCCGACTTTGTATAGCCCATGGGCTATGGAGGGTTTTTACCTTTTTAAAATGGTTAGAAAACCACCGAGAGGGGAACAGTATTTGGTGATACATGAAAATCCTCTGGCGTCCTGATGTTAGGTACATTCTAAGAAAACTTTATTTACGGATATTGTGTGCCTGTTGGTTTATGCCTTGTCTGCAGCTGCATTCGGGCTCCAGCAGTCGAGCTGGGGGTCGTGACAGAGATGATGTGGGAGATAAAGCTGAGAACATTTACTCTCTGATCCTTGGCAGAGAAAGCTTTCTGAGCCGTGTCCTAGGGCACACTTTTGTGTGGGCTGTTGAGTATAAGAAATGTTCCATCCCGTGGGAAGCTCACGGCCCAGGGAGCTTACTTCAAAACCAGTGATTATTCCTCTGGCTTCCTCCACAAAAGGAATGTCTGGTCTGGGAGGTTGTGCCTTCTCTGACCTTGGGCATTCTCAGGGGACAGCCGTGCCTCCATGGGCAGCCAGTTCCCTAGAAGGGATCCAAACCCCCAGCTGGCAGGTGGACAACAGTATTTTAAATCCTGGTGTTCCTGTTTTCTCTCTACTGTTTTCACCTCCCTGTCTCAAGAATGGAAATAACAGTGGTATCTCCATCACGGACTTGAGGCTTCATGGTGAGGCTCATATCGCATAAACAACCCAGGTACTCAGGCACTTTTAATGTGTCAACCCAGGCTTGGCACGTTAAAAAAAAAAAAAAAAAAAGTTAAAGTATGCTTTATTATTTCCTGTTTTAAAAAATTGTATTCTCGGGACGCCTGGGTGGCTCAGTGGGTTAAGCCGCTGCCTTCGGCTCAGGTCATGATCTCGGGGTCCTGGGATCGAGCCCCGCATCGGGCTCTCTGCTCAGCAGGGAGCCTGCTTCCCTCTCTCTCTCTCTCTGCCTGCCTCTCCATCTACTTGTGATTTCTCTCTGTAAAATAAATAAATAAAATCTTAAAAAAAAAAAAAAAAAAAATTGTATTCTCTGTCTCTCACGGGCTCAGTGATCAAGGGCATGTCACTTCATGTTATCGAAACCTCAGCTGGTTCATCGGGCAAATGGTGCCAAAAATGTGACCTGTGTCCCCGAGCAGCCAAAGAGGCTTAAATGTCCCAGCTAGCACATTGCTGCAGGTGGTAAGCGTCCAGTGGCTGTGTTCTTAAACTTCCTTGCCATGCCAACATCCTGAGAGGTCACGGTGTCTGAAGATCTTCCTGCTGTGGCTTTCACTTCTGGATCGCTCATCCGTCATTAGCCACATGTCATCCCACATCCTTTTCATGCATCTGTCGTGCCTCTTTATGGATTGTCCAAAGCCCTCCGAGGGCTGGGGTCTTGCATCCTTCTTGTGCACTGCTTATATTTCCGGAATTAAGGTGCAGGAAAAGCCAGCTTGAATGACTTAAATATACAAATTGCGTCCTGGCGTGGTTTGATGTAGCTCCGTCCTGGTTGGTCTCCCAGGATTGGAGAGACCGAGCACGCTGTGCTTACACAGTGCTGGGGAGCAGGTGGGAGGAAGCACCAAGGTATGCTGGCTCAAGGGGCTGCCCGTGAGGAGATTGTGAGATGCTGTTTATGGTTCATCAGGAACCCAAACACCTGCTCCTGGGTCCCCAGCCTGAGCCACAAGGCTCTTTCTTTCTTATTCCCTGGATACTGACAAGCTGGCCCATTTCCCCCTTCTTCCGTAATAGCATGCTTGACCTTGTAAGGCCACTCAGAATAAGAACTAAATCTCCCAGTGTCCTTTGCTAACCAGTGAAGCTATGTATGTTCCGCTCAAGGGGAGGGGGGTAAACTGAGGTATCCAGTGGAAGTCCCAAGACATGTCCTTTAAAGGGGAAGGGACTCTCTCTAGTTCACTGCTTTTTCCTTCCTGCTGGCTGGGCTGTGGATGAGGTGGGAGGGGCGCTCGTGGCCATCTTAGAGCAGGTCTTAGATCGAGGTATTTCCAGAAGAGCAGACTCTGAGTCGGGAGTTTGAGAGAAAGTAATGCTGTTTGCCAAGGGACTCTCGGAGGCACTGACAGGGGATGGGAACGTGAGATAGAAAGGAAGGAGGCTGGTACAAGGTGTGTGAATGAGCACATTGTGGGGGTCCACGTCGCTGGGCAGCTCTGCGAAGTCGTGCGGCATGGGCTTCGGGGAGGTTCTGCTCGAAAGGAGGGGGAGCCGAGGTATTTATTCACTAGTGCCTCTCTGCTGCTGGTGGAGGGCTGCCCCGGGGGGCGCTACTCCCTGCCACTGCCAGGCCTTCTTTGGTGGACTGAACGTTCCCCTGGGGCCAGAGAAAGGGGCAGAGAGTCTCAGATGCTTGCAGCCAGGAGCCGTCAGCGTGTTTGGGAATGGTGCCTGCTTCCAGGATCCAGAGTTGCTTGTGACGACTACCACAGGCCAAGAGGCCGAGCCTGGTGGAGCCTTGGTCTCCACTGACTGCGGGCACCATCGTAATAGGCTTGGGCAGCTTACCTTTAGAATTTATGTCAAAGAGAAAAAGTCTGTTTTGCTTACACCATTGTTGGTTTTTTTTTTTTTTTTTTGTCACTCATAGCCAAACCTAATCCCAAGTGATGCGGGAAATGATGACGTGATGGTGATGATGGTAACGAGGAGAGCGAACACATACTGACCGTGACGTTAGAAGCCACTCACTCACCATTATGTGTCCCCCCACCCCACACGCACAGGGGTAAACTTTTCTGGTCTGTTCATTGTCTGGTACCTAGTAAGGTGTCTGATACATGGCAAGCTCAGAAAGTATTTATTGAGGGACACCTAGGTGGCTCAGTGGCTGAGCGTCCAGCTCTTAATTCCAGCTCAGGTCATGATCTCAGGGTCATGGGATCGATCCCTGTGTTGGGCTCTACGCTCAGCAGGGAGTCTGCTTGTCCTCCCTCTGCTCCTCCCCCTGTGCATGCTCTGCCTCAAGAAATAAATAAAATCTTCAAGAA
The DNA here is from genome assembly GCF_030435805.1 of Mustela lutreola. Taxonomy (NCBI): domain Eukaryota; kingdom Metazoa; phylum Chordata; class Mammalia; order Carnivora; family Mustelidae; genus Mustela; species Mustela lutreola. Next base: position 3,475,204 of record NC_081306.1, on the reverse strand, counting down.
AAGAAGAAAGTATTTATTTAATGACTGAATAACTGAAAAAAAAAATAAAGGAAAAACCAAGACGTGAACCCCGATCTGTTTCTAGCTTCCCAGCCTCTTAACCACAATCCAATGGGAAAACATTTAGAAATTGTTTTATAAATGAATGAAGGAACGCGGTATCATGCCAGAGAGCCCAAGTCCTGGCAGAGGCAGAAACCCTGCATGGGATGAAGCAGTGAATGTTCTTGTGAAGTAGTCTTCATAGAGAGTCGACATGAGGAGCCGAGTCCGAGTCCCTTGTAGCAACGGCCAGTAGCAGCTTGGTCACCTGGAAACCATGAAGTCCAAGGCTGGGCTAGAGGTTGGGTGGTCCCATGTAATGGGTTTCTGAAAAGCCCACTACATCCTTCCTCTGCCCCTCAAAGCTCCTCCAGATCTGCTAAACCCAAGGCTGGATGACCTTACAGGCTCCCTGGCCCCCAGCACAGGTGCATTTACCCCCAAATTGTTCAGGCAGAGTCTGGTGGGCAAATGGCTAGGGATGCTGTAGGGATTTACGGCTGCGCACTAGGGGACTAGGTGAGACAGGTTTGCACAGTGTCCTCAAGGGGTGATAAACCTCACCCATAGCTTTACAGTCTTTGACCTTTCCCGACACCCTCAACTTTTCCTTTGGAGAGAAGCCTTCCTGCATCTCAACCATTTAGCACATCACCAGCTTGAACCCCTTACCCTGCATTTTCTCTAGTGAAGGCCAGGGCAGAAAAATAATTGTACTCGATTTGGAGCAGTGGGCACATCACTGCAGGGATCTGTTTAATTAAATTTTATCTGCAGCTGTGTAGCCTCTGAAAAATCAGGGAACCTTCCTTGGGCCTCTTCACACAGGTGTTTTAAATTTGCAAAACAGCCATGTGACGAAAAGAAGCTCCTTGTTGGGCCCTGTTCCCGGCTGCCTGGGGGCCTGCCTTGCCTTCTGAGGTAGGGGTAGATGTGAAGAGAGATGGCCGGTTGTTGGCTGGCGTGGCGATGAACAAGGACCTGGCTGGCTTTAGACTGTTTCCATCAGAAGGTCTCAGACCTGGGAGCAGCCAGGCCAGTCGGGCCACCCATGTGCTGGTGTGTGAGCCGGTCAGCCCAGAGTGAAGGCTCGCTCTAAGTCACGCTGCAAGAACTCTGCTCACCCGCTGTGTGTACCAGGCACCGTTCTCGACTCTGGCTAGTGGGCAGGGAACAAGCCAAAGGGAGGCAAATTAGGATTGGAGGCAAATAATGAGGCAATAACAAAATGTTCAGAAAAATAACTACCCTGATGGGCCAGATGCCGTGGGAATTTCTGGCTGTCATTACTGCATCACGCCGGCGAGATTTAGTGCCTTAAATGAGAGCCATCATGTTTCTGTTTACGACGCTGCCATTTGAGCGGAAAGCCATTTGGAAGACTTGACTCTGATGTACGGGGCACCCATGGAGCTGGCTCGTTGGGGTTGGAGGGTCTCCTAGGGTTACGGGGGTGGCCAACCACCACGGGCTCTTGGCCGGAGCTCAGCTGTTGGGAGGGCAGTTCGCCGCCGCATGCCTCCTTCTCATGGCTGGTGGCTTGTCCTAGCATTGTGGTCGCAGGGTAGCTGGACCTCTTTTACATGGCGGCTGACTTCCCCCAAAGCAAAAGGCAGCGGCTTCCAGGCCTTCGTGAGGTCTGCATTCAGACATCCCAGAGTGGCCCTTCCACCACATTCTGTCAGTCACACGGGCCCCAGGGCCAGCTCTGATTCCAGGTGCAGGTAAACGGACTCCTGTCTCTTGCAACAAGGTCGAGTGCCGAAGAGCCTGGGGAACAGGAGCGATGGCCGCTGCCGTCTTTGGAAATCCTGCCTCCTCTGTCCGGAGAGGGGGGAGGCACAGCTTGAGAAGGCCGGCATCACAAGGAGAGCGGGAAGCAGATCTTAGTGGGATCAACCCAGCCCCTGAAGCAATCCTGTGGGATTCATACTCCCGGTTCCTAAGGGCTCCTTTTCTGCAAGAATAAGCCATCTTGCCCCTGAAGAACTGTGCCTTGAATTGCTTGGGGTAGAAGATCAGAAAGTCAGAGCTGCCTGCCCACTGTGGTGGCAGACTTGCGCTGTGATCTTGGCCCTGGGATACGAGAATATCAGAACCTGGGCCTCCAGGTCTTACCATGGTGACCCTTGTAGTAGGTAACGTTAGCAAAGTGCGGAGCTGGGGTGGTGATTCCCGGGCTTAATCGACCCAGACTTGCTGCTGAGAACACCAGAGGACTAAGTCGAGCGTGCAGACTGTTCTCACTGCTGGTGCTGCTGCCTCCTGCAGCCCCGTGGTCATATGCCAGCAAGCAGAAGGGCACGTCGGAGGGGGCTGGCCTGGGCATGGTCTCTGGGGACAGTGTACTGCCTCTCTTCCATCTCCCATGTGACTGGAAGAAAGGTGAGAACTGCATCCACGCTCAGATTCTTGAGGGAATCTGATGGTCTAGGATAGTGATCTGAGAGCAACCACCCCCGCTTGCAAAAGTGCCCCAGCAGATACCCTGCAATCTCTCCACTGCATCCTTGCCTTTTTCTTGTTTTCTTTCTTTCTTTCTTTTCTTAAAGATTTTATTTATTTATTTATTTATTTATTTGTCAGAGAGAGAGAGAGCGAGCACGCACAAGTAGGCAGAGGCGGAGAGAGAAGCAGGCTCTCCGCTGAGCAAGGAGCCCCATGTGGGACTCGATCCCAGGACCCTGGCATCATGACCTGATTCGAAGGCAGCGACCTAACTGACTGAGCCACCCAGGCATCCCTCTTTTTTTTTTTTTTTTAATATTTTATTTATTTATTCCTTACCTTCTTGAGATCCATGTTGAAATGGCGTAAGGAGCAAGTGGAAGGAGGAAGGCGCTGAAGCTTCAGCCATCCCAGGCTGAACATGGAGCAGACGTGCTTCTCATGGCTCCGCTATTGCGTGACCTCCCCTGTTTTTCTAGGTACTGTTCCTTCTGTCTCTCCTCCTGTTGTTTTGTACCCTGTGTTTTATCTCTTTACCCCTTTTCCAGTGGTTGATCACTTATTTTGCCCCATACCTTTTGGTAGATAGTCTCGCAGAGATGGACATCGTCAGTTTCCTGCCCCGGAGGAATGGTACAGATTAGAATTAATGCTAGCCACACAGCGTGTGTTCCTTTTCTGGCAGCAGTGATAGGTCTGTGCGCATTGCTGTTTCCACTCCAGCTTCCCTCCACTCAGACCCCGGAGTCTAAAACACTGTGTGGTTGAATTACCAGAATGACACGATGAGATGCATTTCTGTAATGAAGCTGAAGTACTTAGATCCTGTGGTGTTTTCTGGTTCCGCAGCAGGTAAAAGAAAGAGTGAAAGAGTTGGACCAAAGAAAAAAAAAAAAAAGAAAAGGTTTTCCCTGATTTAAAAAGTTTATATTATTAACTTTCGTACTACACTGTCTCCCATCTCCCAATTATGTACGCATGTTTGCTCTGTCAACCACGGAGAACAGTATGCAGGGTGTGATGGCGTTGTTGATATTTACAAAATAAAACTCAGTGGGCTTTGAGACAATTTGCAAGGTTATTGGTCATGAATTCTCGGTTGAGTCAGGTGTGATTGTGGTATCCGATTATAAAAAGAAGAGAATTGTAGAAAAATAGTTCTTGAACACACCCAAGAGCATCTTCAGTAGAATTTCTGCTGTGAGCAGCCGTTGTATACACTCGGGGAGGACACAGGTACAAACTCGTGGATCTTATCCCCAAATATCCAGGAAAAAAGCAGAGATAACCCCTCTGGCACTCACCATAACTGTTGGAACTGCTACAATATGATATCTATCATGACAAATGTGAAGAGAACCATAAAAATAGGAACAGAGTGAGGGAAAAAAAGGGAACAACATAAATTTGAGAACTCCATAGACCTGGGTTCAATATCAGCTGTGCCATTCATTGGTCTTGTGACCTGGGGCACATAGCTTATCTTCTTTTGCCTCCGTGTTCTCATCTGTAAAGTGGATCTGACAGCCGTATCCACCTCTTTTTGTCAGGGTAATTCATTCATGCTAGCTTCCATTTAAAAAAAGAAAACTAACACAATAGACATTTCTTGCACATACAAACTAATGAAGGTCCCACATCTTTCCTGGATGGCTCTCCTGCAGGTAGTAACTTGGGGATCCAGCCTCGTTCCTCATTTGGCTTCACTACTCTGAGCTCCTTAGCCTTGAAGTCCAGACTTGAAAACATGGGGAAGACAAGATAGTCACTTAGCCCCCTCACCCTGGAGTGACAGATATCATTGTGCTCTGTTGAGAAGGTTCATGGCCCACCAAACCAAGGCTGGCTGGGGGGTCTGGAAGTGTCTTTGGGTGTCTTTGCTGTGATTAAATGCTTTCACACACACATCATCACTTAGAACAATGTCCAGCAACATCGTATACTATGTATACTATGTACTATATCAATTAGTACTCACTAATTGGTATGAGTACAACCACAATTCCTCCTCTTCCTGCCCGAGATGCAGAGACAAATGCAGTCGTATCCAACAGAGAACCTGCCCAGGATGACATCTGGGGCTGCAGTAAAGACAAGAATACAGTCAAGTCCATTCTTCAAAGTAAAGGTGGGCTCTTGAGCAAACACAGAGTGACCTACTACAGGTCACGTCGACATCAGCCCTGTACCCCAAGCTGCAAGCACAGCAGTGCAGTGGCCTGAATTTTGAACTTACAGATTTTGCTCATGAACACGGACCAATATCCTTTTCCACACAAGGCTTAGAATGCCGACCCATTCTTTGCCCAGCTTGGGGTCTTCATGCTCTTGGTGGTTGAACATCCATGCCAGAAGCTTCTAGTGTTTCTTTCTTTCTTTTTTTTAATAATTTATTTATTTGACAGAATGAGAGAGGAGAGCGTGCATGCTTGTGTGAGAGCACAAGAAGGGGGAGCAGCAGAGGGAGAGGCAGGGTTCTCACTGAGCAGGGAGCCCAATGTGGGGCTCCATCCCAGGACCCCGGGATCATGATTCAAGCCAAAGTCAGACAGTTAACCAACTGAACCACCCAGGTGCCCCAGCTTCTAGCTTTTCTACCCTTTCCTTAATCAATGTCCTGGATTGACTCTCTGAAGCACTGTTCCTGTGGAGAGTCTTGGCGCAGATGGCCCTACACTACTGGGGCTGTTCCTACTATATTCTGAAAAAAGGAACCTTGGCCAGTTATCGGTACAGCTAGATCTCAGACTTGCCCTTCTCACTTCCCGTCCAGACCTATTTATACTCTCTCTGCCTGGCCTGTGAGTTTCCCGTTCCCAGACAGACCAGATATCTTCAGCGATTTTGATACAATAGCATGGTCTCCCATGGGGTTCATCAACATTTTATTCCCCAAATCATCCAAGAGTTCAGTGCATTGTGCTGGAGGCAAATGTCCTTCCATTTTAGCTCTCCAGCCTTGTCCTTCGTGGACCTGAAGGTATTTTGGCTGAGTCAGGACAGCCCTGCTGGGGATCTGCTGCCGCGGTAGGAGCAGAGGGGCTGGTGAGCGGACTTGGTGTTCTCGGTGGGCAGGATTTAATGAATGCTTTTGACAGTGGACCATTCAATATAACCAACTCAAAGAACAACATAAAAGTGTACATGGCATTGGGTACTTAAAATGTGACAGATGCTATTTTAAGTGCCTGACATGTTTCATTTAATCCATTTCTCATGGCAGCCCTGTGGTGTCCCATTTTGCAGAGGAGGAAACTAAGACGTATTTAAATACTGGCCCAGAGTCCCACAGCTAGGAATGGTAGAGTACTTTTGATCACAGTCAAGCTGACTCCAAAGCTTGAGCTTTTTGATTCCTGTGGACCCCAGCATTCAGTAAAGGATAATTAACCAGCACCGTGCTTTGAGTATGTTCTTTTTCCAGTTTCAGTCCCGAAATATACATGTCCCCAGCAGTTCATTCATAGCCCCCACATCACACTGTTTTCTTGTAATCGTCTGTAACCTTAGCTTATAAACACGTCTTCAGGTTGCCGTTATCTTGATGAAGACAGGTTATGATCCTAGGATATTTTGAATTTATATATATCACTTTACTTGACCATTTATTCCTCTTATTTCCTCTGTTCTGCAGTTAATAAGTAGCTACTGTGTGCTGGGCCAACAGGCTCAGCATTAGGAACATAAAAATGGGTTAGGCAGAGTCTCTGTTCTAATGACATCGGCAAGTGCCCAGGAGATGTTGTTCGAGATGAGAGAAGGTGCTGAGTTCACCTGTAGACATGGGCACAGACGGTTCTGGGTGTCAGAGGATTTGGGAGGCTGGAGATGGAAGGGCCCCTACCCTGTGTACCTGGGAGCCTGGCTCCTTTTGGAGGAGGTGCGCTGGCGGTCGTGGGATGTTGACTGCAGCACTGGGGGGACTTGGCAAGGCCAGTCCACTCAAGGAGCTGTGAGCAGAGAGGGGGCCCCACCGTGTCCAGGGCAGGATTCCTTCCCCCCGGTGACGTCGACAGTAGGGACAGATTGTATGAATTTCTGACTTTGGATATTTCACTCCCAGGAAGTCCCCACGACCACAGGCTCGAGCATCTCCGTGTGGGGGTGACTCTGAGCCTCCCGCCTGGAAGCTTCATCATGGTCCCTTCAGCTTGCTTATGTCTTGAAAAAGCTTATTAACCAAAAAATTCCCTTTTCACTGTCCATGTCATGCTCACCTACCTGTACAGACTTGGGGTATTTTATTCTTTTTTTTTTTTTTTTAAGATTTTATTTATTTATTTGAAACACAGAGATAGTGAGAGAGGAAACACAAGCAGGCGAATGGGAGAGGGAGAAGCAGGCTTCCCGCTGAGCAGGGAGCCCACTGTGGGGCTCGATCCCAGGACCCCGGGATCACGACCTGAGACAACCCCAAGAGTCGGATGCTTAACCAGCTGTGCCAGTCAGGAGCCCCAACATCGTGTCCTTTTACGTACAGACATCTTCAGAGCACTTCCCCTGTGCATGTCAGTTAACTTTGTGTCCCTGTTTGGGAGAGTTGGTAGCTGCCATAGAGAGCGTCTCGCACGTGTCCTGGTATTATCCCAAGTGTGCCCTAGGGGGCATCTCACTCCACCTTCAGAGTAACCCACTGAGATGGCAGGATTATTATGCCCATTTCACAGATGAAGGAACTGAGGCCCCTGGGCAGGGCGGGTGTTAAGGGCCGTGTTCAGGGCCATGATGAGAACATACAGAGCTGGGTGTTTTGCACTCATGCAGTTCTGACTTCAGTTCCTGCACACTTAAGCACGACACTCGGTGTACCTCGCTGTGGAATAATGTTCCGATTCGTGCCCATTGGAAGGCTGCTGCGGCCGGTGTTATTTCTCAGCAATAAGCCAGAGGAACCATCTTCGGACTCCTGGCAGGCCATACCACAGCCACATCCAGCAACACACCTCTTTCTGTGAAGACTGCCTCATGGTCTCACCCGCAGACTGGGGCCTGAGCTGCTCTGTGACCGGCCACTGGGTTGTTGTCTCCACAGGGAAGATGGCCTTTTGGCAGGGAGATAAGACTTACAGACGTGCTTGCCCAGTTCTGCCTGAATATCGGGTGGTACGGGGCAGTGGAGAGAGGGATTTGCCTGGAGCATGTTGCATAGAAGCTTCTAGAAGAAGCAACTCACTTGGGGGCTCCAGTTCCAAGAGGACATGGCTGGGCAGAAAGTGGAGGTGGAAAATTTCCTACCTAACTTGGACGGATCTGTTGAGAATTCTGCAGAGCGGTGGTTCCGAGTGTGGTTCGTGGGCCTGCAGCGTGAGCAGGCGGGCATGGGACCTTGTTAAAAACCATTTCTGGGCTCTTCCCTGGACCAGTAGACTCAAATTCTGCAGGTGGGCCCAGACAATCTGAGGTCCAGGCAAGCCTTCCAGGAGATTCTAGTGCCAACTCCAACTTGAGACCCACTGGTCCAGAGCACAAAATGTATTTTATAGTTCTTATTTTAAAAAAATCAGAAAATGGAAGTATCGTACTTTTAGCCTATGAATCACACAGCGTTCTTTTTGCAAAATTAGGAATTGCGAAAAGTTAAGACAACGTCCCACAAATCTTGTCCTTAGCAGGAGAGAACTACTACTGGATTTTGTGTGTGTGTGTGTGTGTGTGTGTGTGTGTGTGTTTGTTATGGTGTGTTTCTCTTGGGCCATTTCCTCTCTGAATCATGAGAAGGTTATCTCTCCTTTGTCTTAATTTTGATGAGTTCATCTGAGAAGCACCTCCTGCGCTGGGGTAGGACAAGGAAGAGGGGGGATGGGGAGGGAACAGACTCTCAGAGGTAGAGGGCCCCCCCGCGTCCGCCCGGGGCGGGGGGGGGGAGGCTCTCAGCTCAGAACCCTGTGCTTCTGGGGGACTGGTAGGTGGGGGGCGTGCGTGGGGCCAGGCAGGTCTCAGAAGTGCCCCGGAAGCAGCGCCCCTGGAGACTAATCCGCCTCTGAATGGGGGACCCTCTTTATCATTCTTGTTAGATGGGCTAAGATTTATGTCAGCTCAGAAATCATTGCAATGATCAAAATATGTGAAGGGCTGTCAGAGGGAAGAGGGATTAATCTCTCTGTGATTACAGCAGAGGCGGGCCGCTCTTTCCAGTGGGGATGGATGAGGGATGGGTGCTGGTGGGGGCAGATTTTAACTCGGGTCAGGAGGAGCTCTCACAGGGAGAATGAAGCCACATGGTCCATCTGCCTAATGCAGCCAGGGCCCGTGGCTTGAGCCACACTGTTCCTGGGGATGAGCTACACGTGGACAGCGTGCTGGCAAGTGTGGTTTGCAGGTGTCTTCTGTGTGGCCTGCCCTGTGCTGACATTTAATATCTGGAGACTTCACCTTGGAGGTGGACACCTGCTGTCTTCTGAGAACTGGGAGCTCTGGCGACACAGCAGCCATCTTCCCACAAGGCCAGGGAGCCGTGGGCGATGACCATGGGCTGCCCCTTCAGCGTGAGGGCTCCACTGTGTCCCTTTCCCTGTAGCCTGCCCCGTGCATTCCCTGGGGTTGAATGACAAGCGCTTTTCATTTGTGTTTTTGTTTGCGTCTACACAGCCAGCCTCCTTCCCATATTCGTGTTAAAGATGAGTGGCATAACGCAATATGGAAGACTGCACATTCTAGATCTAAATTGCTTGGGTTCAGATCCCGCCTCTGCCCCTCACTGGCTGTGTGACTCTGGACTAGTTACTGCATCTCTCTGTGCATCGCATTTCCTGAACTTTAAAACTCCTAAAACCAGATTGGTGTGAGGCATTAGTGAGTTAATACTAGGTGAGACGCACAGAATAGTATGTGGGGATTACTCACTACTGGTGATCACTGTTAATGCCGTGAAGTCATTCACATCATGTACTTGCTAGACCAGATTGTTGTCTGCTCACTTAGTGTTTCTTTAGTGCATCTCTCGTGCTCGGACACAGTGGGTCCAAAGTCTTTTTGGAATACAAGGTTCAAGGCAGTTTCCTGTCTGGAATAGATAATGTATTCCCTGAGAGGGGGAGTTTTGGGATCCTGGCCATATGGCAGAGTCTAGCTTAATAACTGAGAAGTAGTGCTATTCTGTTGGGCCAGTAGGGCCCCCTAATTGACCTGTTGTGTTGGTGTGGGTGGTGGCATAGTCAGGTGTGTATGTGTGTATGAGAGCAGGTGCTTTGCTGAGCGGTCTGTGCACATGGTGGCACTGTGGTCGAGTCTGGGCCCTTCCTTTCATTCGAGCTCCTCTTCCCAGCTCTGATTTGGGGCAAGTCCTTGGTCTCTCCTTCCTTAAAAGGAAGGCGGTGGTGACTTCGCGGCCCATGCAATCTCGAATGAGCCCGTCGTGTGCAGAAGGCTGACATGTTGCAGACACGGCAGCTTTGTGCCATTCTCCTCCTCCTTCCTAAGGGAGAACAGAGGGCTTGCCATAGCATGAACTTGAGCTTGAGCTCACCATCTGATAAGCGGCAGATGGTCCCCATTTCAGATCCTCTAGGAGCCTGGGAAGACGAGCTGATTATTCAGTGTGAGCCCCATCATGGTTCAGGTTCCTCTTCTGAGCTTTCATGGGAACACAGCTCCCTCCCAAACCCAACCCCAAACTCCATGGCATGCCGCCCTGGTGCCTAGAGCAGTGCCTGTGGGCTTCGTCCTTGTGCACTGAGAGAATAAATGGACAGAACCTTCCTGTCAGTTGTGGACAGGAGCTCACTGCCCTTCCCCAGCGCTCAGGAAGGGTAGGATGGGCGGGGGCGGCCTTTGGAGTCTGAAGTCTGGCGCTCTATAATGCTGCGTGACCTGCTCGAGCCTCAGTTTCCCCTTTGCAGAATAGAAATGGGTCCATGAAGTCATTGAGGGGTTCGAGCATGATTTCAGGGTGAGGCCTACAACATGACGGGTACTCCTTTTCCCCTTGCTCTTGTCGATTTCAGGTGAAGGCCGTGTTTTGACCTTTGAACTATCATTTTCTACATGAATTCAGTATTAAAGCTTCTGGTTAAATATATTTGTATGCCAATCATCCAGACTCATTTCATTTATTCATTCATTTTTTTCCCCCTTTAATTTGCTCACTCATTCATTCTTTCAATGTGGGCACGGTTTGTAGGACACCCTTTCTGCAAGCACCCTTTGTAGGACAAGCCCCTGGGAGGCACTGGGGGTGTGAAATGTACCACATCCTTAACTTGAGGACCTCACCACCCTCTGAAAGAGAGAGAGGAGGGCCAGCTGGGACAGACCTTGCCGAGATGATGCGTCTGTTCCGAGCCTCTCCGAGCTCGCTCGTGTTGCGCCCGACTCCTGTCTTCTGTTCCCACCCACGGTTTGCTCTCCTTCACCCGAACACCAAGCCCATTGCCCTTCAGATTCAGGACCCTCTCGCAGAGGTTCCTCATTAGTCAAAGGCTTTGTCTCGGGCTGGTGGTACAACCAGATGCGGTCAGTGGCGAGGTCATCTCCTCTCGGCTCCCAATGCTGGGGAGCAGTGGGGAGAACTTCGTCCGTCCGTCCGTCCGTCTGTCCGATTGTTCGTCTGTTCATCTGTCCGTCCATCCGTCCGTCCGACTGTTCATTCATCCGTCCATCCATCCGCCCCCTTTTGTCATGACAGCACAGTGGTCAGGGTGAAGAAGATTTTGGAGCCGGACTTCCTGGGCTCAAATCCTGGCTCTGGTACTCAGTCCAAAGCTACTTGATTTGTGTGAGATTCCTGAGCCATCCTAGATCTTGGTTTATTCTTCCACAAGAAGAAGGGATTATAGGAGGACCTACGTGATGATATCAGCTGTCTGTTGTGGGGTAGGGAGTTAAGCCCTCATTCAGTGGCTTGAAACAGCATTTATCCATCTTAGTTTCTGTGGGTCAAGAGTAGTATAGGCCTGGCTTACCTGAGTCCTCTGGCCCAGGGCCCTCCCAAGGATGCCACAGTCCCAGTGGTAGTAGAGCCTACCTTATTTTAAGGTTTGAGGTAGGTCAGCTTCGAAGCTCCCTCCAGAGGGTATTGGCAGGGGATTCAGCTCCTTTCAACTGGTTGGATCCAAGGGTTTCAGTTACTCCCAAGCTGTTGGCTGGAAGCTTCTGTTGGTTCCTTGCCACATGGTTCTCTGCACAAGGCAGCTAATAAGTATATCAGCTTGGTTCACAGAGAGAGCAAACAGGGGACGGAGAGAGAGATTTAGCAAGACCACGCACGGTCCTAGTCTTTAGTGACCTTCTCTCAGAAGTGACATCTGTCACTTTAATGTGCTCCAGTCATTACGAGTAAGTCACAGGGTCCTGGGCACGTTCCTGGGATTATACAGGGTATGAAGGTCAGGGTGGTGGGGGCAGGGGGATCACAGTGGTTTTGAGGTTGAACTGAGTTCCATGTGTAAAAGTGTTTATAAGAAAGTCAGGGACAAGGGCACCTGGGTGGCTCAGTGGGTTGAGCCTCAGCCTTCGGCTCAGGTCATGATCTCAGGGTCCTGGGATCAAGCCTCTGCTCCACCCGGCTCTCTGCTCTGAGGGGATCCTGCTTCCCCCTCTTTCTCTGTTACCTACTTGTAATCTGTCTCTCTCTCTGTCAAAAAAATAAAATCTTAAAAAAAAAAATCAGGAACAGAGTTCACACTTGATAACTCTTGGCTGTGATTATCACTCATGTGATTATTACTTATAGCATGTTTTATTCAGCAAATATTCATTAATTTCCTCTTCTATCAAAGACACCATCTGCATTGCTGTTGGGGATTCTTAGGGAGAAAACTGGGGGCAGACAAATTATAAGAGAGCTCTGGGTGTCCTGGGGAGGGGGGGGATGGATGTTCCTTTAGAAAGTAAAGACCACAGAGTAGAAAGCGATGGCCGCATCTTCAGAGGAGGGCAGAGGCGCACAGCTGGAAGGCTGCGGGTGTGCGCGGCCGTGAGCCGCAGTTCAGTTTGGCTGGAAAGCAGGACACGTGAAGGTTGGAAGATGAGGTCAGTGCCAGATGGTGGCAGGAGCTTGGCGTGCGTCTCCGATGACAGGGGAAGCCAGGAAGGATTTTTGAGATCAGGAGTGTTGTAGACATGGTTGCCTGGCCCAGAGGGGAGGGGCCAACAGGGGAGGCTCTGGAGCCATGTATTAAAGTTCAGAAAATACGTTATTTTTCTTGGTCAAAACCATCCAACAGGAGAAAATCCAATGCAAGAAGAACACGTGTTTCCCATTTGGTACCCTTCTCTGAGATGTGCCCATGGAGAGAGCTCTGATCCCTTTCTCCTGGTTTAGGAAATAATCCTGAGAAGTCAGGCTTGAGGGAATGAGCCTGATCCTAGCGCACGGTTCTGTGACTTTGGGTGTGTCTTTCGACCTTATTCCTTTTGTGGTCCTCATCTGAAAATGGGATGTCTTGGCTGACTTTGAATACTTTTACAGCCACACGTGCGCACACGCGTGCACACACATGCACACGCGCGCACACACACGCAGAGGCACGCACGTGCAAACGCACATTGCTATTTATTGAGCACTTTTAAAGAAAGCAATTTGGTGGGCTTTCATGATCCCCATTTTAGAGATGAAGAAATAGAATCCGGTTAATTCAGTGGCTTGCTGAGAATTGACCCCAAGCTCTCTGATTTCTCAAGCCCGTGTCTAAGCATTGTGCTAGAGTGTCAGTGTCTAAATCCTTACTGCGTGGCCTTCCCTCTCTGCAAACAAGCAATCAGAGTGAAGGAAAGGTCTCTGTCCATCAGAGGGTCACTCGCACAAGGTGCCTTCAGACTTAACCCACCTCCTTGCTCAGCTCTCATGAGGCACGAAGCTCTTCTGTGTGTGTGTGTGTGTATGTGAGAGTGATGGAAGGAGTTTAAAATGCATACCTTCTCCACATTTCTCCAGCATCGGGTACCCTCCTTTTTTGGAGAACTTATCTTTGAATCTCTCTGAACTGCATTTACCTAAATACCTTTTTATCAGCCATCAAGCCACGAGCGGTGACGATTTTCTCGACACTGTATTTGGCCAGACATCAGAGGGCCCCGTGTGGTTTCCAGGGAGGTTGTTGGCCTCTGAAGCTGTTTTAATTCCCCCTCTGTGATGTCTTGGGCTGCATGATGGGGCACAGGGGCGCTAAGCTGCTTAGCTGTTCTCTGGCACCACGTCCTGGGAAGGCCTCTCTTGTAACATGAAAATTACATTGAAATTGAAGCTCAGAAACGAAATGATGTGATTTCCTCCAGAGAGCGCCTGCGGTCTGGGCTTGAGGATGGAAGTTGTGTCCTGGCTGAGAAGCCAGTGGAAGAAGACGCTAGGTCCTTCAAGCTTGGGGTGACAGAAACTCCCCTTTTGGGGGTTCTTGAGTGACTGAGGACTGTGGTCCAAAAACAGTGTGGAACTTGCTGTCTACAGGCAAAGGATAACAGTGGTTGTTCGAGTGAAGGGGGCGTTATAAGCTATTTCAAGTGTTCTTCCTGTATTTTCATTTTCCACTTTTTCCGTAATGAACGTATCATTTCATAATTTTTATAAAAATTACAATTAGAAAATCACATCATTAAAAAAAAACTATTTACGACTGGCCCTTAAATAGCTTGTCAGAGGGAATCATTGATACATTTTTTTAAAAGAATTTATTTGTTTCAGAAAGAGAGAGAGGAAAAAGCAGACTCCCCACTGATCAGGAAGCTCGATGGGGGGTGCACTTGAACCCAGGACCCCAAGATCATGACCTGAGCTGAAGGCAGATGCTTAACTGACTGAACCACCCAGGTGCCCCCCCCCCCACCCCCGGATCTTTGACGGATTAAAAGTTACGATGTCACATGAAATTGCCCTAATAATAATTTTGGACTCCGTGTATGTAAAGCCAACTCGTACTTACTTATTTTCTCCAGCCTGACGTCCTCCAAGCTGACTTCCCCTTCTTGATAGATAGCCACTCCTTTCTAAAGCTGCTGAGATCCAAAGCCCCAGAATCATCCTTACTTAGGCTCTCACAGTTGACGTGTAGTGATACGTCAGCAGACCTTGGCCACCTCTCCTGACTGTCCAGATGGCTTCCTCCCAGCCCTAACCACACTGGTCCAAGCCAGCGTCATTTCTCAGCTAGAATAGCAGGAACCTTTTCACTGAGGACCTTGCCTCTCCCCCGGTTTATTCCTTCCCTGGTGGGGAGAGCGGTCGTGAGCCTCAAGTCCGAGCCTGTCCCTTCCCTGTTAAATGTCTCTATGGCTCCTGATCTCGCTCTGCATAAAATTCACCCATGAAACTGTCTCCCAAAACCTGATTTTTAGGAAGAGCTGGAAGGGCTAAATAGTGATGTGTCACAGTCGATCGATTTAACTCTTGGTGGACCTTCCCCTCGTGTACTTGTAAAGGGTGCCGCGATGTGCACGAGTAATGGTCTTCCTGAAAGGGGAGACTTGGAACGGGAGGACTGCGTAAGAGGGGCTGTCAGGTTCCGTCAGGGAGGGGAGACGTTGAAGACTTCTGCGGCTGTATTTTCTGGAGCATTTGTCCCCTTTTACATTTCCGTGAAACGTACACGAGTATCTGTAAAACCACGCTCTCCGCGCCCTCACAGCAGTGAATTTTGCAAATGTGGCCTATATTCTAACTTCAGAATGAGGAGTACTCTCTCTTGTTTTAGTTGATTGTATTGTATTTTGGTTTTTAATAAATAGTGTGTGGAGCCCAATGCAGGGCTCCAACTCATGACCCTAAGATCAAGACCTGAGCTGAGATCAAGAGTCAGACGCTAAACTGACTGAGCCCCCCAGGCGCCCCTAGTTGCACTGATTTTATTCCGGGTGGTTCGTATACATCCTTTTTTTTTTTGAACCATTATTGATGGGGCGCCTGGGTGGCTCAGTGAGTTAAGCCTCTGCCTTCGGCTCAGGTCATGATCTCAGGGTCCTGGGATCGAGCCCTGCATCGGGCTCTCTGCTCAGCGGGGAGCCTGCTTCCTCCTCTCTCTCTCTGCCTGCCTCTCTGCCTACTTGTGATCTATCTCTCTGTCAAGTAAATAAGTAAAATCTTAAAAAGAAAAAAAAACCGTTATTGATAATTTATGAATTGGCAATCGGTGTGATCTGCTCTTCTCCAGGAGTGTCCGTTTGTGTCTGGACTGTCGTTATCCCCGAACCCTCAGAAGGGTTTTGGTGCTTTCTGCCAAAAAAGTGGTGGGAGGCAGCGTGGGGTCCTGTGTAGACACCTGGTGTCAGGACTCTGAGTACTGGTTTCCAGCCACGGCTCTCCCACATATGCGCCATGCAAACTGGGCCGGAGTGATCACGCTCTAAAACTCTGTGTCCCCAGTTAAAATAGGTCTAAGAAGAGTGCGGGCTTATCTCCTTAGGGCCCGAGTCCGTGAACTCGTTCTGCGAAGGACAAGAGACTGTAAATATTTTTGGCTTTGTGGGCCGCACAGGCTGTGTTTAACTCTCAGCTCTGCGGTCGTGGTGCTGAAGCAGCCCTAGATGACATGTGAGTGAGTGTGACTGTGTTCCAATAAACTGTACTCACTGACACTGAAATTTAAATTTCATGTAAATTTCATGCGTCACAAAATCTCCTTTTCCTAAAACTTTTTCCCAATGAATCCATAGTGTGAAAACCATTGGTAGCTCATAGGAGGCATGTGGTTCTGAGGCTGCAGGTTGCTGACCCCTGTCTTAGTGTCTTGGGTACACTGAAGGAGAAGATTTGTGAGTACTTTGGCCTATTGTTCGGCACAGATTAAGCACTTAGCCTATGTCATTATTATTATTATTATTATACTACCATGATGTTGTAATGTGTTCTCAGAGTAGTCACTATTTATTTATTTATTTATTAAAAATATTTTATTTATTTATTTGACAGAATACAGGAAGGCAGAGCAGCAGGCAGAGGGAGAGGGAGAAGCAGGCTCCCCACGGAGCAGGGAGCCCAGTGCAGGACTCAATCCCAGGACCCTGGGATCATAACTGAACCGAAGGCAGATGCTTAACACCTGAGCCACCCAGGTGCCCCTCAGACTAGTCATTTTAAAAATCTGAGCTAGGGGTGCCTGGGCGGTTTAGTTGATCAAGCATCAGCCTTTGGATCAGGTCATGATCACACCAGTGTCTTGGGATCAAGCCCTGCATCAGGCTGTATGATCAGTGGGAAGCCTGCCTCTCCCTCTGTCTCCGCCGCCCCCTGGCTTGTACTCTCTCTATCAAATAAATAAATAAAATATTAATAAATATAAAAATAATAAAATGCAGGCTAATTCTCGCCTTCCATACTTGCCACAGCACGCCTGGGATGGTCTAATTTGTGTGGATGTCCTCGGTACATCACGGATGTTTAGTGCTTTGGTCTCTCTTGCTCTGTGTAAATGCAAATCGTTTGTCTCTGCCGGCCTGCTCACACCGAGCCCCCCCCACCCCCACCCCGGCATTCCAGACCCCAATTGACTGAAATCCTTTCAGCTCTCTGAACACATGTGCCCTCTTTCACCTTCAACTGCTCGGTTCTTTCTGTATCTCAATTCTTTAAACATGGCCCGACCATTGCCTCTCGTTGGGGAGACAATAAATAATACCAACAGAGCCCTAGGACCTAAAAGGTCTTGACACATCCATCATTGTATTCTCCACTCTAAAGACTTTTCGTTTCTAAAGTGTCCCCCACTGAATCCCATCCAAGTTTCCTGCCCCTGCCCTTGAATGCTCTTTAAGAACTCCACCCCTATAAAGGACACTGTCAACACCCTGTCCAGTGGCTGGCTTCTTTGGAATTCAAATCCGCCCCCATCCTGTGGCATTTGGCCTATAAAAGGAAAGTGGAAGGCATTTTTCATTCTCTAATTAAAGCAGTAGCTTGCTGCAGCTGCTGGCGGTCTGACTCCGATTCCCCCTATGAGGACGAAGTGGAGGTCCAGGCATTTCTGGGTGGGTGCCCCGCTTCGGGGGCAGTCACTGGACTCTGCTGTGTAGCCTGCGAGCAGCCGTCCATGATACGTAAATGAATGGGTATGGCTGTGTGCCAATAAAACTTTATTGACACAATAGGTGGTGGCTAGATTTGGTGCTGCGGTGCGGAGTGTGCCCCCTGCAGTGGAGAGTGAAGGGGGGCACTCTGCTGGCAATTGTGCGGATTCTGGGATGGAGAGGCTGTGTTCTGTGACCAGGCGGATTGAGCCCTATAAACGCTGGAGCCCGTATCCGGGTGGCTGAGGGCCTTCCCCTGTGATCTGTCCAGCATTGCTGTGTGGGCAGTGCTGGGCCACAGTCGTCTTCTTCCACATCCTCCCTCATGTCACAGCTGGGCCTTTCTTTCAAAAAAGGCTGCCCCGAGGGGCCAGGTCCCCCCACCGCGGAAGCAGTGTGTGTGGACTTTCAGGGTTTGGGCTCTAGAATAAGGCCGCTCAGTTTCAAATCTGGGTTCTCCAGGTAGGAGCTGCCTGAGTCCTGCATGGACGAAGTGAGGGTGATGGGAACACCGAGCTCGGGGTAGTGAATGGGAAGGGCTCAGCACGCGTGTGGCACATCGCTGGCTCTCCACGAGTGGCCCCCGGTGCCTCGCATCCTTGGCGACAGCTGCGGTCACGATCCATAGGGAATCCAGGAGAACATGCATGAGTGTGCTCTGACGTGTGTGTCTGTGCACCACACACGCATGCACACAGAGGCACGGGGTTTCCATCCATGTGTTCCATGGCCCGTGCTCTGTGCCTCTACATCCCACATTCCGGAAAGCTGCTCCCAGGGAATAAAGAGCATCCCGCTTGGCCTCAGGACACGGGCTGTTGGAACTGGTGGTTCTGTCTTCACTGTATCCTCCTCCTGTATTTATCTAGCTGGGTTCTCAGTGTCTTGATGTTCTTTGACAAGAGGCCATCTCTGTTGCCTTCCAAAAGCCCTGGGAAGGACGTCGGGCCATGTTGCCAAAAGGGCTTGCGTTGGATGGGACATCGGGCTGGCTGTGTTGGGTTCTCCTCCCTGATGCTGTGGCTGTGTTCTCAGTTCACGGTCAGACGTCCGGCTTTACTTTCTCGGGCCGATGTGGCTCCCCGGCCACGGCACTCTTCTTAAATAAGAGGGGTCATGGCACTTCTGTATTTAAAACCTTCAACCTCCATTAAAAAATCCTGTGTCTGCACCCAACATCCTTGTCCTTCGTCTCATTTATCAGCCAATATTTATTGAGTAACAAGCAGGGGGCAGGCCACTCTAGGAACTGAGGATATAAAAGAGTGAAGAAAATGAGTAAAAACTCTGCCCTCACAGAGCATCTGTGCCAGTGGAAGGAGGTAAAATATATGAAATAAATACGTAGATACAGTGATCTCACTATCTGCGGTTTCGCCGGGCTCTGGAAGCAGATGACTGCAGTAGCCCAGTGTTGCATCACAAGCCTACCTCATTCCCTCCTCCCGCCCCAGTCATGTGGGTGCTTTATCACCTGCCATCTCCCATCACACAAAGAAGGACGAGTAGAATACAAGGGATTCTAAGAGAGACAGAGACCACATTCACATAACTTCCATTACTATATATTGTTACAACTGTTCTATTAGTAGTCATGTTGCAAATCTCTTACTGTGCCTAATTTATAAATTACATTTTATAAATTCAACTTTATCGTAGGTGTGTGTAGAGGAGAAAACATAGTACACACGGATGGGTACTGTCCGCACAGGCAGGCGTTCCCTGGGCGTCTGGAACACATCCCCTCGGCGAGGGGGCGCTGCCGTAGTGTGTGTCGGCGTGGTGGCGTGGCGGAGAGTGCCGGAAGAAGAGTGAGTGGAGGGGAGGGAGGCTGGCAGGGGCGGGGTGGGTTAGCCGTGCAGATCCCTCACCATCGGAGCCGCCTCCCTTCTTCAGGCTCGCTTTCCACCCCCGTTTCCCCGGCCCCGATGCTCCAGCCTCCCCAGCTTTGGCCCCCTTCCCTGAGCCTGTCCGGCTTTCTGAGTGAGAGGTCCGGGGGCTCTGCCTGCTCTGTGTGACCGTAGGCTTGGTTTCCATTGTCAGATCCCCGTCATCTCCCTCCGGTAGTCATTCCCTCTTATGAGCCTTCTAAACTTCCTCGCGCTGTTCTCCTGGCCACTGTCACCGTGTGTGTTGTAGTTGGTGGCAGATGTGGGAGTCCCTGGAGGGCAGAGACTATCTTGATCAGCATTGACTCCCCCCAGTGTGGGCAGAGTCTGGTTCCCACATAGTCCGGGATCTGTCAGAGCATGTGGAAGGAAGGAAGGAAGGAAGGAAGGAAAGAAAGCATGAGGTGTGGAGCATGGGAACACACACGATTTGCCAGGCAGCCGTGAGTCCGGTTCCTGGCAATCTGGAAGAAGACAAGCGCCCAGATAGTGCTTTTGGGGTTGGGGGTTCATTACAGGATGATGGGGGACAGTGGGGGTCACAGGGGTCGCTTGGCTGCCTCATCTTCCATCCTGCAGTGACGCCAGAGGCCACTGGGGCACGCAGCACATTTCGCAGAGAACTGGAACAGCAGTTTGCCTTCGTTTTAAGGCGGCAGGGTGCACGAGGCGAGTTTTCTGCCAGCCTATTCCCAACCCGCTCATTTGAGACGGAGACTCTCCTCACCTCAGGGCTGAAGGTCTTAGCGCCCCGTCGGTAGCCTCCTGTGGAGGTGGAATGAGTGGTAAAGACCATTGACTCTGCAAATTAGGCTTCTGGGTGTCTGTTCCTGAGCCATCCGTGGCAACTTGCCACACGGGGCAAGTTCCATGAATGTTCTCTGCTTCCGTTCCCTTGTTTATTAAATGAGGAACTCTGGCTTGTGTGAAAGCAGGGTTGCTGTGGGAACTATATGACCCCAGACACGGGAAAATGCCTCCTGGAGTGCCAACCTCTGGGACAGGAGAGCGGAGAGACTATGAAGGAAGAGTTTCAAAGAAGCTGGGAGGTGGTCCGCAGTCGGGGAAGATGGGGGGCTCGAGGGGGGTGGGAAATGCACCAAGACTGTCTGGTCGGGCGTGTGGATGGCGGCTTGCAATTCTGTAGGGACTGATTTCTGAAAGTGGTGAAAATATGCCAGAGCAGAAAAGCAGTTTGCTTGAGCTTGCCAGATTGGTCACAGTGGGGATGGAACCCAAGTTGGAAGCAGGTCATCTTCAAGTTCATTTTCTCCCTGAGCTTCTGTAACACCTCTCAGCCCTCTCCACTGTGCCCCGCATCCTCTCTCCGTGTTCTTTCTGGCTCCGCCTGCTTCTTCCTGTCTCCGTACTGGCTACGTCTGGTAAGGAGGGCAGAGTTCTGTTTTCATCCGTTTTCTTTCTTGTTCATAGATCTCACGCATCAACTTGGCTCTGTTCTCTGCCCTGACAGTGAGCCGCAGATCCAGATGCCAAGCCCTAACCTCCGTGGAAAGGGCTTCCTTGGGGAGGCCGCACGGCGGAAGGGGTAAATCAAATAGTCTGTGTGTTGGTGGTTTTCAAACAGGTGCAGATGCCAAAGTCACCTACAACACTTGCTCAAATACACGTGGCCGGGTCCCTCCTGCACGGTCTTCAGCAGAGGGGCCCAAGGATCTGCATTTCTTTTTTTTGACTTACAACTCTATGTCCGATCTTATTCTTATTTATTTGAATTCCATTATCCACTGTCTAGTCTGCCATTCGTTTTTGAAATGATGTTCAGTGATTCATTATTTGTGTATAACACCCAGTGCTTGTCAAAACACATGCCTCCTTAATGCCCATCACCTGGTTACCCCATCCCCCCACCCCTCCCTTCTGTAACCCTCAGTTTGTTTCCTGGAGTCCAGAGTCTCTCGTGGTTTGTCTCCCTCTCTGATTTCTTCCCATTCAGCTTCCCCTCCTGTCCCCTGTGGTCCTCTGTTCTATTTCTTATCTTTCACATATGAGTGAAACCATATGACAGTTGTCTTTCTCTGCTTCACTTATTTCATTTAGCATAATCCCCTCTGGCTCCATCAATATCGATGCAAATGGTGGGTGTTCCTTTCTGATGGCTGCATAATACTCCATTGTATATATGGACCGCATCTTCTCTGTCCATTCGTCTGTGGAAGGACATCCAGGCTTCTTCCACAGTTTGGCTGTTGTGGCCATGACTGCTATGAGCATTGGGGCACAGGCGCCCCTTCTTTTCACTACATCTGTATCTTTGGTGTAAAAGATACTACATCTGTATCAGTGTAAATACCCAGTAGTGCAATTACAGGGTCATAGGGTAGCTCTACTTTTAACGTCTTGAGGAACCTCCATACTGTTTTCCAGAGGGATTGCACCAGGTTGCATTCCCACCAACAGTGTAAGACTCTCCAAGAAGAATCTGCATTTCTAACAAGTTTCTAGGTAATGCAGATGCTCCTAAAGCAGAATCACATTTTGAGAGTCATTGTCCTAGAGGGCAGTCACCAGGAAGCAGGTGAGAAAAGAGAAAGTTTTATTTCTGCTGCAGCAGGGGAGGAAGTCTAAAATTCACACTGCACCAGACTCCTGGCGATGACCAGAGATCTCGCCTTCACGAGGGAAGGGATTGAGAAACTGGAGAAAATAGTTCTGCTGAGAGCAGGTCATGGTCGTCCGTTTGTAGGAAAGGTAGGTAGTCCGAAGCCTGGAGATGAGCATTCAGGCCATTCTTAGTTCAAGGAAAGATGACCCCAGGGTAGGTTAAGTCCGAGCAACTACATTTTTATGTCCTGCAGTTTGGGGGTATGCAAGAAACAGGTGTTTAAGGCCAACCCAGGAAAGATCCTTTCTGTGGCCTCAGGTTTATCAAGAAAAGAGGGGGCCCCTGGGTGGCTCAGGGGGTTAAGCCTCTGCCTTCGGCTCAGGTCATGATCTCAGGGTCCTGGGATCCAGCCCCATATAGGGCTCTCTGCTCAGTGGGAAGCCTGCTTCCTCCTCTCTCTCTGCCTGCCTCTCTGCTTACTTATGATCTGTGTCTGTCAAATAAATAAATAAATAAAATCTTTAAAAAAAAATTTAAAGAAAAGAGGACAGTTTTGGGTTGAGGCATGCAGTGCTGGTTTTGTTGTTGTTGTTTTGTTTGTTTTTTTGTTTTTTTGTGCAAGGGTTGCATAAAGAACCTAGGTCTTATGGTGAGTGCTGTGAAGTGTGTAAACCTGGCGATTCACAGACCTGTACTCCTGGGGCTAATAATACATTATATGTTTATTAAAAAATTTTTTTAAAAAAAAGAACCTAGCTCTTTACGCTGTCTGGGTCTAAATCCTGGCTTTGTCATTTATCAGCTGTGTGATCTGGGGTAGGTTGCCTAAACTCTCTGTGCTTCCTCATTTTGAAGATATAGACCTAAATTTTGCTTCATTCCCCCAGTACATATCGAGGTGCCTACTTGTACAGGCCTGTCAGGGAGCTGAAGAAAAAAATGGCATACCAGACAGGGTACTTAGAATGGTCAACAGAAGAAGACATGTGTAGTTGCACCCTTGTGGAATTCAGAGTCCACGGAGGAAGATAGATATTAGTCAAAGAATCAGCGATAAGGAACATCTACTCTGGGAAAGGTGCTGTGAAGGGGTGTACATGTCGTCTGAGAGTCTGTAACCAGACATTGAACCTGGTCAGGGTGGTAGTCTGCTAACAAGACGCAGAGAGAGAATTCACCAGAACTGGGAAATCAATAAAATGTTTTAGCCAACATGAAGATGCTGAAATAAAAAATAAATAAACGGAGACCAACCTAAGTTCCTGGGCAGAAATGTATCTGTAAGTGTGGCGGTCCCCCACAGTTTATGTCTTCGTTTTCACTGAGAACGAAGAATTCCAAGGGTTAAGGATTCTAAGTCATGTTTGTGACCGAATCTACTAGAAAGTAAATGTGAAATAAAATGACTCTTTGAGAAGTGGGTAAGGAAAATAGAATGTATTTTTGGATAAGAAAGATGTGAAGGACATGGCTGATTCTTATTTTTATTTTTTATTTTTTCATTTGTTTGTCTTTGTTTGGTAAGGAAAAAAATGAAAGCAGTTTGGTCCTAAAGTAAAATGGCTGTTCCCGAATGAGGAAGAAAAAAAGAGAGGATAAATCCAAATGGATTTGGAAGTTGTGGAGGGTCTATGGAAAAGCAGTCTCGAGAAAGAAATTCTAGGTATGGTCAAGCTACGATTGGAGTGGATTATTTAAATTAAAAAAATCACTTTGATATCAAAACTATACAATGCAAAATTAGAATTTGGTTTTCCTCTGTTAAAGGGACAGTTTTAAAAGATCAGTTTCGGTTTGGTTTGGGTTTTAAGATTATTGGTGTGCTCTTAATTAACAGCTATAAACAAAGTTACCTTTAATGCATTCTGCCAAGGAAGCAAAGATTCTGTGTCTCATGATTTCTCATGGTCATCATCAAGTCTTTGATTACTTACAAAAATAACTGAGAAAAATAAATTTTCTCCTAAAAGAGGAGCTAAGGTTTTTGTTTTGTTTTGTTTTGTCTCTCTGCCTTTGAAACTTTTCAGTGGTCACTTTGGTCGAGCGGATAACGAGGTCGGTTGCATCATTGTGTGTGTATATGTCAGTGACCTCTCGCCGGATCTTTAGCTTTGGCCATTTGTAAGTCTTTGTCATTTACAGAGAGTCACTGTTTTACTCTGATGCTTTTGCAAACGCGCTCCTGCAGAACGGCTTCATCTTCAAAGAGATTCATGGAAAAGGCCCTGACAAGTACTCTTAGAATGTAGGTTTCTGATAACCGTAAGATCTTAACACGGAGCTGGGGCTAAGAATTTCCAACAGTGTCATGGAAAACTGATGGATTCGTAAAGCTGCTAACCCAAGTTGAAGTAAAACAAGAATTAATTACATAAGACTGAAGGAACTGATGAAGATGATTATAATTTTTATGACTTCATTTAGAACATCGCTGCTTCTTTAATGGTTTGTTTTCCAGATGTAAAGGACCCCTTTTTTTCTCATCTCTTTAAAGCTAGCAAGCTGTAAACTTGAAGCAGTTTGGTAAAAGTGTATCTGTGTTTGGAACATTGAAACCTTTGTCTTTTCCTCCTTACTGGATCCCTCCAGAACTCAGAAACTCGTATTAAATATTCTTAGTTTTCATGACAATCTATGTCTTTACGTAAGTTCAAGAAGAGCCTATTGTCCTTGTAACCAAATACAATTTGACAAGTCCTTTTGGCTTCACAGCCTCGAGAGACTTTTGCAAATCCCATCTGGGATTTCTTATGAAAAGTTCCAGCAAAGCAGATTTAAAAGAACCTATCTGGTCAGTCACTATTCCTGCTGTACTAATGTAAATAATCAGGCCAAGCTTATTGAAATTAGACTCACCTTGCAAACAAATTAGCCCTATTGAGATTATTTATCTCTGATAGAAATGGAGATGAGGTTGATAAAGTACATTTCAGTAACACATCTTTGCGGATATCAGATTCCAGTCTGTTACCTGTCTTTGAGGCTTTGTTCTCTGCGTGGAGACAGGACTGCTTCCTGAATTGTAGTGTCCTCCAGTATTTGCCTAGAACTCTCCAGATGAACGTTTCCAATTTTCTCCCCTAATTTTGACTTGAAATCACTAGGAAACTCAATTGCCTTCTTCCAAAAGCCATGGTAGCAAAAGCTGGACAACTCGATATAAACTTCAGAGAAGACACCGGAACAGCTCATGTGTGGACGGTCTTGTTGCCTGCTGGCTGTGCGGGCCTCTCCGGGAAGTGCCACAGAACGCCTGATGACGTCATCAAAGAGTCCGACAGCCGGACTGGAAGGTCATTCAGACTGAAGCGACCACCCTCATTCCACCACCCAAAAGTCCTTCAAACCACCATCTAGAAATTTGCTCAACTAGCTGCTCTCTTGATGCAGAAACTGAATCTGTAATTTGCTGGCACCGTTCACCTTTGTTTTCCTTTTGTTTCCATAGAAATGTCTCTCGTTCAATTACCTGATTGCTCACACCATAGATCGGCTTCGCTGAGGTGGAAGCCCGTCTGCCATCTTGCTCCCCGAAATAAAACATCCTCGTGTGCGTCCTGCCCTAAGTCACCGTGAGGCTACACATTCCCTGAACACATCGTGTTGTGCTTCTGTGAATAACTGTTAAACCGTAGAACCCACTAGAGTGACTTGATGGGTAAAATCGTGGCTCCTGGGAATCTCTGATCAGGGGAATGTTTCCATAACATAAGGAGAATGCTGTTCTCCTTAGTCGTGATACTGACCTCTCGTAGTATGCGATATGCCCTCAAAGATTTTAAATGCCTGTTGGCAGCCACTTGGTATCCATCACGATCAGACAGCTGGATGAAATCAGCAGTAACCCTGCGAATGTTGGTGGTGACTGCTTGGCCCTCCGACCTGAAGCCCTAACCCATGGAAACCATGAATTTGTATTTCTTTAGCTTGAGTGTATCAGTGGGGGGAGCTGAGAAGGACGCTGTCCTGCTCGGTCATCCTCTCAGCCCTCCGGAGAGAATGACCAGAAGCAGGGGAGTTGTCAAAATCAAACACAGATGAAGACCGACCTGAGCAGACAAAACCAGTGTAGTCCTACAGATAAGGCTTAAGGTAGCCTATTTTGCAAGGCTCCCTTAGCCTGGGTCATGGTCTTGCTTGTGCCCCTGGAAATCATAAGCCCAAAACTTGAACTTTTTGCCAAGGTTGATAGCAGGTAACCATCGATCAATTCCTGATCTTATAGGAAAACTCTTATTTATAACCAATCACCGTGAAGAATGAACCAGTCACTGCTGCTTTCCAGATGTACCCCTGAGCCTCATTCCTTGTTCTGCTTTGAGCGCTCCTGGTCCACAAGCTGTCTTTTTGGCCCGTGCACAGTACCTTTTTACTAATTCATACTTGGGTGATTCATTGGTTTTATGTCTTACTTGTGAACTTCACATTGGCGTAGAGGTGGGGGATCAGATTTGCATCTTGAAAAGATCAGTTGTGAGCGTTAAGTATGATAATAGAGGCAAGGGGCCTTGTGGGCGCTCATGCAGAGAAGCTACTCACAGTAGCGTGGTTCGTAATGATGATAAGCGTCGTGGTGCCAGCGTCTGAATGTTCACGTCCCCCAAAGTCCCTGTGCTGAAATCGTCACCCTCAAAGTGACGGCACTGATATTTGCTGAACACTTGCTCAGGCACGGCAGGATGAGCGGAAGTAGTAGAAGAAAAACCAGCGGACGTAGAACTAGTAATAACACTAGTAGTAGTTATGCCGTTAACCTAGCCATGCGAGGTGGGACCCTGAACCACAGTTCCCTCACCCATAAAGCAGACACAGTGTTCTAATCTCATAGGATGTCTTAGTTTGAGTTGCCCCAGAAACTGACCCTGAGGTGAGTCAGCTGCAAATCGTATATTTGGAAAGGACACAGGGATGGGGGAGGAGGGGAAGGCATCCAGTAATGTGGGAGTTGGTGGGGCGTGTTCTTAATCCCGTTGGGAGCTCTGGAGGCAGATGGTGAATTTGAACTTCATGGTGATCTCACCCATGGGGTGAGGGAGCTGGGGTGTTTGTACACTGACTCCCAGGTGCAGCTAGCGTGCCTTGGGGATGAGGGCAGGGACCGACAGTGCTTACTACCCCAGGACCTTGTTCAGTATCCTGAATGGACCTCTCTTTATGCACCGATTCACACATTCCGCTTCCCTAGTCTGAGTTTCTTGGGGCTATTTCTGGAAACTCATCCCCCGAGTAAGGAGTGTACTGCCAGCACCCAGTACCGGATGAATTGTGATGATTACGGGCATGTGTTAAATATTTAGTGTCATGTCCAACACTTCTATGTGTTGGACATGGATTTTCAGAATTTCATCGATTTAAAAAAATTTTTTTTTGCATTTTTGCATTTAAAATGGGGTGGTTTTTTTTTGCATTTTATTTGCACTGTACTGGGCCAGTGAAGGAAACCTTCAGAAAGCTTATATGCTTTAGTTACCTGATTCCCCCAAAGTACATCCATATAGCAATTTGTACTTTGCCAAATACCAAATACCATTTCATTTAATGCTTGCAGAGCCCTATGATAGGTGATACCAGTGCCTTTCTTGTTGCATGGTATAAACCGGTCCAGCAGGCCTCCACTGTGTTTCCAAGTAGAGTGGACATGACTGTCTGGATAGATTAATTTCTACTTGTTCACTTGCCTGGAATAGTAGATACATTTGCCTGTGTGGATAGAGACAGAGTTAGGGAGCAAGAGGACGGGCGTGGGAGAAACTGCTTATCTTTCTCAAGAAATGAGTCTTATCCCTTTCCTTTTACATTCAAAGTCCTACTCATTCTTATTTTCTCCAGTTTATATGAGGACACTGATTCTAATTAATTAGATCACATTTCTAATCACAATTCTAATTAATGTGAGCGGGTGCCAAGTACCCTTGAGTCTCTCATAAGTTTTCAGTGCTTTGGGAAAGGAATCTGCTGTTCATCTCGGGGGTAATAAAAGACATTCTTTGTAACAGAAAATCACAAGGGGGTTAAGCTGCAGGGCTAAATTGTTAAACAACGTATATGCCTTGGGATCTTCTAGTTGGAAGGGGCAGAAACCAACTCAAAATGGCTTCAGGAAAAACATAATGTATTGGATCATTGAACTGATTCAGGTATGGCTAGATCCAGGAGCTTAAAAAAAAAAATGCCTTGGAGCGTCTGTCTCCTTTTGTTTTGCTCTTGATTCTCATCCAGGCACTCCTCACTAAGGGAATAAGATGGGTACAGACATCTTCAGGGTGTATAGCCTACCAGCTAGGCAGAAGAAAATTGTGTGTCTATTCCCAGTGTAGGTTTAGCAAATGTTCTGAGGTATACTAGTCGCCCCCAGTTGGCTGGTGTCTCATTCCTGGAGTCTGGTGCTGGATTTTAACTTCAGATAGACCTCATGGACGAATAATGCAATTCCCACTGGCTTCATGGAGGAAGCTGATCTTCCCTTTAACTTGATAAACCTAGAGGATATTGTGTGAGGAGAAAAGCAGGCAGGGCCCTGAGGCTGGGAGCCCCTCCTGAGGCAAAGCCTGGAATTGGGCCTTGAACTGTGCCTACAGGCACAGTAAAGGATTTGACCTTCCAAAAAGGTCAGAGATCGTGTCTTAATTAAGCACCTTCTGTGTGCCTCAAAGGGATCTGGCTCCTTTCTAGGACACATACGGCTTCATGGTCCGGTTCTGGAGTCAGACTAGTTGCATTTAGTCATAATTTTTTAGCTATGTGATATGGGGTGAAATCTAACTCCCCAGGGTTCAGTCTCCTGTTCTGCAAAGCAGGGATAAGAGTAGCACCTTGCTGTAAGAATTAAAGCCAAGAATGACCCCCTTCCTCGATGTTAGCATTGTGCCTGTGCCACCTTAATACTCAGTAAGGGTTCCATACCATTTTTATTCCCCACAGTGACATGAGGCCTTTTGGATTCCTCCTCCTACAGGGGAGGGTAACTCTAAATTTCAATTCCATGGCTTTTCTGTTGTCAGAAAACTTCTGCTGGTCCAGAGGGGAAACCAGTTAAATAGCTAAGGCAGGGTCAGACTGTGGATTCTTGCATTTTCTCATTCATACACTCGCTCGCTTCTGATACCACTGTGCTTTTGTCCCCCACCCTCAATGCATGTGAGCGTGGGGTTTTAAGTCAGAGAAACTTGCATTTAGGTCCCTTTTCTACCCTGAAGGTTCTGGGGACTCACAAGCTACTCTTCCAACCCACATTTTAGGATAAGTGGCATTTTCTAGTATCTCACAGTTAAGATTTGGAGCCCAGATGTGAACTTAGGTCATCGGAGTCCAGAAAATAGAAATCACAGTCTGGGCTTTTTAATGTTCAGCTACCTCTAGAAATCCAAGGGCTGGAATATGATCAGGGAGCATGCTCCCCCATCACTAAATGCCTTCTGGAATTCTGGTAACTTTCAGAAAACCAAGGCTCCGCTTGGTCTCTCCTACATCCCTTGGCCTTGTTCAGGCGTGGGGGGATGTCTGAGTGTCCCACACATCCTGGGCACTGTAGGACGGAGAGGGGACCCACTGTGGGACAAGCGAGTCAGGACACCCTGGCTTCCCTGCTCAGTGCACCCACCTTACACCGCAGGGTTGTCAAAAACCTGCTTGGTCACTGGCACACCTTAACCCATTGACTTGGGCTGCACAGTGGTTTGGAATGCTCTCCCACAGGCATATTTTCATACCATTGTCATGCTCACAAGAGTATCGACTCAGCAACAGGGTAGCTGCCGTGTATTGGACACTCGCTGGTGAGTCTGGCTCTCTGCTCGAGTCTTGACAACAGACGCACCACTTCTGAGGTTCCTTAAATGTCAACTTCTCAGTAGCATCTTCTCCCATCACCTTTTTAAAAATTGATCTATTCATTTATTTATAAAGATTTATATATTAGAGAGTGCCCACAGGTGGGGGAAGGGACAGAAGGTGAGGGAGAGAGAGAATCTCAAGCAGGATCCCAGCTGAGCTCAGAACCTGACATGGGGCTCGATCCCAGGACCCTGAGATCATGACCTGAGTTGAAATTGAGAGTGGTCAGATGCTTAGCCCACTGAGCCACCCGGGCACCCCCCCCCCCCTAAAAATGGCCTCACCTTCCACCCCAGCATCAGCATTTCTGATTTCCTCCTCCTGGTTAATTTTTCTCAGCAAGTCACCCCTCTGTAACATCCTAGCATCTGGTGTACTTACTCATGTCCTGTGGTCATTCTTCTCCCACAAGAAGTCAGTTTCACAAGGGCAGGGGGGTTCTACTTTGATTCCTGCTATGTCCCCAGAGCCCAGATGGGAGACTGGCATCATGGATGGATGGATGGATGGATGAGTGAGTGAGTGAGTGAGTTTCATATTCACCCTCTCTGAGGTTGGTTTTATTATCATCCCTGCTTTACAGGTGAGGAACTGGCTGGCAAGGGGGTGTCTTGTTTTCAATTCTGTTTTTGATTCACTTGCACCCAGGATCACAACCCAGGGAGGCCAGAGACACCACCCAGACCCAGACTCTCTGGTGTCCAGTCCACTGCTGGCTGAGCGGCCACACGGAGGGGAACAAGTCAAGTTAGCAGCAGTCCTGGTGGTGCCTGCTTAGACACTGATGCTCACAGTGTCCATAAAAATGTTATTTCAGTCCTTACACTGATGCTTATGAATAAAATTTAGTCCTCATTCAGAAGCACATTAGCAGAAGCCATTTGGCATCCTCTTGCCATGTTAATTTTTATGGAGAAGAATACACTGGCAAGGAGCTTCTCTCCCACCTTCAAACAGAACACACGCCTCCTAGGCGAGGCCTGGTGGCACTCGCCTCTGATCACGAGACGAGCTGGCGTGTTGCTACAGCTTTCCTTGGGGGACCCGGGATGTAATTTTCAGATGGCGGTTTGTTTTGCCACCGCGTTACATCTTGGTCTTGGCAATTACATTTCATTAACAGGGAAACATAAGCCATAAATCATTGATCAGAAACAGGTTGTTAATCGGTCTGGTTAAAGCGTCTGCCGGCTGGCAGGGCGCGGACTGCAAATTGATGGATGCCCGGGCTCGGGACTTGCTCAGGTAGCCCATTAAAGCAATCCTGCTAATAATTTTCACTAATATTTATTGAGCTAGTTTGCTGTGCGCCTGTAAGTGCTTTGGTCTCACAGCAAACCTAAAAGGACTGCTCCCAACTTATAGATGGGGAAATTGAATTGCAAAACAGGTGGCTGGCTTGTTGCTGTTTGCACACCTTGAAAGTGGCCCGGGTGAGGATCCAAACGCAAAGAGCTGGTGCTCCTCATGGCCACCGGCTCCCTCCTCCCTAAACTTCACCATCGGAGGAGGAGAGGGGACAGCGTTTGAGGCCACCGGCCAGGTGCCTATCTCGGCCACTGCTTTTCTTGGCCACTGTAGGAGGAAGCTCAGAATCCGTAAGATTGAATTTTAACCTGCACCTCCAAACAGCCGTGGTTGACCGGCATGGCCAGGCTTCAGGCTAATTCATCTGACTTCACGCCTGTCGTCTTGGGCAGAGTGGTGGCAGCTGGGCCCGTTCACATCCTATTAACCTTGTCTGTTGGAATGACACCTGGCTGTGCTGAAGCCTTGGTTCCTGTAATTAGGAATGTAAACAACTCCGGCTTCCTCCTGTCAGCGGTGGTTCCATGCCTGCCTCCAGCCCCCTGGCCCCCCACACCCAACCCAGCCTGTGATGCCCGAAGCAGGTGCGCCATCCCCCCAAGCCGAGGCCATGTGGCTAGTGCTCACTTGCAGATCACCTCCCCTGAGCCGGATGTTTTCCAATGCATGGTCTCATTTAAACTCAGAGTGACCTCACCTTGTTTGTTTATTCTCATCTTATGGATAAGAACCTAGACTTTTGGAGAGACTGAATATGTGATCTAAGGTGTGACACACAGCTGCTTTATCTATGGGACATTTTTCTTTTTTAATCATAGAAAGTCCATAGTGTACAATAATGTCCACTCTTGGTATTGTACATTCTGTGGTTTTGGATGAATTTATAATGATTTATATCAACCACTGTAGTGTCATACAGAAGGATTTCACTGTCCCGAAAATCTTCTGTGCACCACCTGTTCATCCTTTCTCCTCTTCCCATACCCCCTTCCTAGCCCCTGGCAACCATTGATCGTTTTCTTTTCTTTTCTTTCTTCTTTTTTTTTTTTTTTAAAGATTTTATATATTTATGAGAGAGAAAAAGAGAAAGAGAAGGTGAACAGGAGGTGGGGCAGAGGGAGAGGAAGAAATAGACTTCCCCCCTGAGCAGGAAGCCCGATGTGGGGCTCCATCCCAGGATTCCGGGATCATGAGGATCATGACCTGAGCCAAAGGTAGATGCTTAGCTGACCAAGGTGTCCAGGCGCCCCACCACTGATCTTTTTACTGTCTCCAGAGTTTTGCCTTTTCCAGAATGTCATATAGTTGGAATCATACAGGGTGTAGTGTTTTCACTACATTGGCTTCTTGCACTTAGTAATATAGATTTAAGTTTCCTCCTTGTTTTTCCATGGCTTAATATGGTTTCTTTTTAGCAGTGAATACTATTCCATTGGCTGGATATACCACAGTTTATTTATCCATTCCCCTACTGAAGGACATCTTGGTGGCTTCCATGTTTTGGCCTTTAGGACTGAGAGTGCTGGTGTCCTGGGTTTTGTGTGGACTAAGTTTTCAACTCATTTGGGCAAATACAAGGAAAGAGACCGCTGGATCATAGGGTAAGAGTACACTTCATTTTATAAGAAATGTCCAGCCATCTTCCAGAATGGCTGCACCATTTTGCTTTCCCACCAGTGATGAAAGAGAGTTTCTGGTGCTCCTCTTTGGCATATGGTGGTGTCAGTGTTCTAGAGTTTGGCCATTCTGAACAATTTTTCAAACTGCATGTTTTGCCTCTACATCCAGCGATTCTTATAGTAGGATAATAATGCCTACCCAATAAGGCCTGGTGTGAAGATAAAATAAGACCACATAGGCATTTTGATAATGATAGT
Source organism: Mustela lutreola (assembly GCF_030435805.1). NCBI lineage: Eukaryota > Metazoa > Chordata > Mammalia > Carnivora > Mustelidae > Mustela > Mustela lutreola. The sequence goes on along the minus strand of NC_081306.1, from coordinate 3,442,313 downwards.
ATCTCACTTTTGGCATGTGCCTGGCACTATACGAAGTGACTTGGGTAGAATGAATCCTCAAAATAAATAACCCCAGGACTCAGATGATATTATCATTATAAGCTTTTAGTTATAGTTGATACACAATGTTAATATTAGAGTCATATGTACAATATGGTAATTGAGTAAGTCTGCAGGTTGTGCTGTGCTTACCACCATCTGTCACCATGTAACGCTATCACAGTACCAGTGACTAACTAGGTTCCCTATGCTATGCCTTCATTCTTGGGTGCGGTTATTATTAGGGGGGTTGTAGGGGTAGCGAGAGAGAGAATTTCAAGCAGGCTCCATGCCCAGCATGGAGCCTGATGTGGGGCTCGATCTGACAACCCCAGACTATGAACCCAGTGGAAATCCAGTTGACTGCTCAATCGACTGAGCCACCCAGGCGCCCCTGGTGGGGGTGGGTATCATTGTCTCTGTTTTGCAGATAAAGAAGCAGCAGATCAGAGAGTTTAAGTGCCATGCCTAGGGATATGTAGGAAGAGTCAGAACTAGATTCAAACCCAAACCTGCCTGATGCTGGGGCTAGCGTCCTTACATGCTGTGTGATCCGCTGCCTCATATATAATAGATGCTCAATAAAAATGTTGTCCTGCTTCAGGCACACAGCAGGGCCAGTTTCCATTCATTTCAGTAAAGGATTCATTATAATGCCAGGGCCCCTGTAACATGGCCTCTTGGGATCCTCTTTGTAGCTTTTGCCAGAAGACCCCACAGCCCGCTCACTCTCATACCTCAGCCTAACCCTGTGTCCAGGCCTGTGGCTTACAGAAGTCTACAGCATCGCCCTCCTCATTACAGCCTCAGCATGCTCTCTGAACCCTCGGACCATCAATAACATTGATACCAACTAATTTAAACCCACTGAACCAGTGAACTCGGGCTGCAGATGTGTTTATGAGCAGGACACTAAGTAGATATTTTAACTAAGTGGAACATTTCTTGCTTCAATTAATGCAAAAGGTAGCAACTCAAAGGAAATATTAGGGGCATTAAGTTTTACATTGGTGCCATTTATTATATATGATATTTAACACTTTTAATCACTTTATTTCTGTGTTGACAGCTACTGAGAGAAAAAGAGCTTTCTGTGGTGATTTGGATCCAGGAATTACTGTCAAGCTGAGACAGATTATCATTAACCCCTCAGTTGTCATGGTCTCCTGAGGAAATAGTGAGGATTTTATGAGCTTTATTCATGGCGAACAGGTAGATCAAGTTAGTGATTTGTAAAGAATGACTCCATAAGAAAAAAAAAATGCCTTGGAAAAGGTAAAATGCAGGGAAGTAACATTTGTGGAATAGGAGGGAACCTGGAAAAGGTGAGCTTGATCGAGACTTTATGGTGAGAAATCAAGGAGGTCTCCCTGGAGGAAGTGATGTTTCAGCTGAGATGATTAAAATGCTCAGCCAGGCAAACAAGGAAGGTGGAAGAAGGGTGGAAGAGTATTCCAGGTAGAGGGAATAGTATATATCTAGGCATAGAGATAGGAGAAGCCACTAACTTCCCAAAGATGGCTTGGGAATCCGGGTTTATCTGGATCTTTCTATTGAAACCCAACACAAAGGGAAATCTGTGATCTTCTTAGGCTCATAATCAAAATATGAAATATTTGAAGCAAACATCCAAGTAGTTCGAGATGTGCCGGGAGCTCCCAGGTGGGGCCCCAGTGATGTGACAGTGACACAGTGATCCCAGGTTAGAGTCACATGACGGTGGGGCTTTGAGGCTAGAGGTGAGAACCTTCTTGGCTTCCTTCCTAGCTTCTCACAGTAGGGACACATGGCTTCAGATTGATGCCTCTGTAAATTGGAGGTCGTGAGGAACGGAAACCCCGGGCACGCTGGTGTAAACGCTTGTTAAGTGCAGGGGTCATTTTGCTCTCGGTTTGGTTTGACTCAGGGTCGGCCTCTGCCAGACATGGTTGGTCTTCTCCACTGCTCAGCTCCACTTTGCACTCCATGTGGGGCATCTCGGGCGGGTCGCATAGCTGCCACCTTATGATGCTACTCCCCTTGGTTTAAATCCAGCAGGATGGACAGACTTGGGATGGTGTGAGAATCGAGTTCTCGGGGCGCTCACGGGGGAAGCCGACCGTCCAAGATTGTAGTTTGTTTTTTTTTTTTAAGATTTTATTATTATTATTTTTTTTATTTGTCAGAGAGAGAGACGGAGAGAGAGCGAGCATAGGCAGACAGAGTGGTAGGCAGAGACAGAGAGAAGCAGGCTCCCTGCCGAGCAAGGAGCCCCATGTGGGACTCGATCCCAGGACGCTGGGATCATGACCTGAGCCGAAGGCAGCTGCTTAACCAACTGAGCCACCCAGGTGCCCCCCCAAGATTGTAGTTTTGATTGGCTGGCCTGGGTCATGTGCCCATCCTGGAACCAATCACAGTTGTGAAGGGAATGCAGTGAGCTGATTGGCTGAGGCCTGAGCTAGGCACCGAGAACTGAGCGTGTGTGTTAACCGCCGGGCCTCAACTTCTGTGTTTGTAAAATGGGAATGCTCATACTGCGTCTGCAGTGTTGCCGTTGGAACGAATGAGTTACTGAATGTAAAAGACCCCTCTTGGGACCTGGCTCTTACTGTGCACTCAGTACATGTCAGCTGCTTCTTCCAGATCCAGGTGGCTTGGCATTAGAATCCCCCCATTTCTCTTAGTACATTTAGCTGTGTTAGCTTTATGTTCTGTTCCCTTTTCCCTGTTTCTACCTTATCACATATTTATATCTACTCTGTGGAGTCTTGTTTGGTATTTTTAATCCTTTAGATTTATTTTTCCAATATTATTATAACTTATTCTCTTTACTTGCCCATTTTATCTCCTTTCTATTATCAACATATTTTACCATTTCATACATATTGTAAATAAAAGATAATATGTAGTGTTTATTTATGAATTTATAGCTTTCCAGGGCTACCTTTGCACTAATTTCTTTTATTAGTAAACGCAATTAATTTGATCCTACTTATTTTTTTACCATATTCATTTCTTTAAATGTGTTATTTATTTTTTAAAACTTCCTGTTATATATTCTAATAATAACACGGAAATCTACACTATATGGAAATACTCCAACATTTAGTATTACGTGATAGGCCTTTGCAATTCAGAAAAAGAATTGAAAGTACTTCAACAGCCAAGATCTTATTTCCATCTCAGAAAAGCTCTACCAGGAAGAAGAGAAAGAATTAAGACTCACACAACTACTCTCTTGCCTAAAATTGCACAGCTGAAAGGTGGGACCAGAGTTCTCTCTCTGTTCTTTTGACTCAGAGCTCATTGTTCTTTCCACTTCAAAATGTTCTTTTGCCTGAGTACCATGTACCTATTGAATAACACCAAATCTTTGGGAACTGGACTTGTGTTGGGTTTTTTTTTTTTTTTCAAATACAATGTAAATCTCATTTCCATCAACTTTCCCAGAATGTTCTTCCTAATTCCATTCATCAAAGTCAGTGTAGAATTCACAGTAGGCTAAGGATGTGTCAGGTATCACAGCAGATTCTTTTGTGAATTGTACAATTTTCCTCCAACTAATAGTGATGCTTCAGGAAGTATGGCCTTGTGGAGAATGATAAAGACCCTTGGAAGAAGGAAGCAAGACATTTATATTTGGGGCTGTATCACTTCTTAGCTCTGTGGTGACTTAATTAATCAAGATGTTTTCTATTCAGAGGATGACAGCCCAATATAAAGTGATTTAAGTCTATAAAGGGATTTTTCAGTCTTTGTATCTGCTAAGTAAAGGCAGATTTGCTTCAGGTATGGCTGGATCCAGGAGCTCAAACTATACAATCAAGATTTTGTCTTTCATCTGTTCAACTCAATTCTCAGGTTGGCTCTGTCCTTGGGACAGCTGCTGGCAGGTCTAGGCTTACAGTTTATCACCTCAGCTGCATGAGTGGAGAGAACTTGTTTTTAGACAATTCCAGCAAAATTTAAAAACTGCTCTAGTAGAACTGACCAAGATCCCATACCTGTTCCTTAACCAATCATTGTGCCCAGAAGATAAAACAATGCGATTGGCTGTGCTACAGTCATGTGCCCATCCCTGATGCACAAGGACTAAGAATGGGGTAGATGGTGTCTCAAACAGCGATCAGAGTGCTGTAGGGAGAGAGTAGGGAACACGCCAGAAAACATGTCACAGTGACCATGAACAAATTACTGAACCTTGCTGAGCCTTAGTCTTATTTATAAGGTAGGCCTGATGACAGGCTTACTGTTTGTTTTTTGCATGAGATATTGAAAGTGTTTTGCATATAGTACATGAACAGTAAATATGTTTTCTTTCCTCTCTTCTTCTAATGCTTCCACTTCCATTTTCCCCAGACTCTACAAGGACTATGTATTGGAATGTGACTGCGTGTCACTTTGCTTAGAAGCACATTTGCTTTAATTGATTTGTTTTTCCTCCTTATAAAAGTGATATATTTGTACATAAGATAGATCAGGATATAATAAGTATACATATTGATACAGGAGATTCTTTTCTTGGCTGTGATCAGAGACTAGATAAGATATGGGACCAAAATGCCTTCTAATTGTTAAGTGTAGCAGTTTGGGGCAGTCATTGGTGATGACAGGACTGTAGCCTGATAGCTTCCTAGAGTCTAAGGAGAATCCTTCGTTATATGGTTGCTTTATACCCATCCTCCACCAGAATGCTGGAAAGACTGAGGACAAAATAAAGGGCTAGGAAAGAGTTCTATAGTTTCTAGGTATTTTATGTGGTTTAAATATCTAGAGATGTGCATATCATTTTAAATCATAACCAAGGATTTTAATTATATTGTTTTGTTCTTTGCATTTAGACTTTATCTGTAGTTTAATACACAGCATAAGGTAATAGGTTCCATTTTTTCCCCCCAGATAATAGGCAGTTCTGCCAGCACCACCTATTAAGTGAAATCGTGATTTAGCGGGCACCTGGGTGGCTCAGTGGATTAAGCCTCTGCCATCAGCCCAGGTTGTGATCTCAGGGTCCTGGGATCGAGCCCTGCATCTGGGCTCTCTGCTCAGCAGGGAGCCTGCTTCCTCCTCTCTCTCTCTGCCTGCCTCTCTACCTGCTTGTGATCTCTGTCTGTCAAATAAATAAATAAAATCTTAAAAAAAATCATGATTTAGTTAGTGGCAGTTTTATTATACCTAATTGCTACATACAATGCAATTTATCTCAAGGCTCATCCCCCCCCATACCACATTAATATTACATTGTTTTGATTATGGTAATTTCATAGTGTGTTTTAATACCTTGCAAGGGAAGACATTCCTCACTGCTCTTTACTTGTATTGTTGGCTAATATGGAAAATTTCTTCTTCTATATGAAAATTAACATCATTTTATAAAACTAACAAAAATTTGGTATCTAGGATTACATTAAATTAATATGGTAATTTTCAAATAATCGATATTTTATTCCATTAAGTCATCCTATCCATGGAGCTAATACATCTTCTTCTTGATAACTAGGTTGATATTTTTATATACAATTTTATAGATTCTTTCATGTAAGTCCCACAGCTCTTGGGTTTAGTACATTGCTATGTATTTCTTAGCTTTTATTATGCATATGAATTTTCTTCCATTTTCATTTCTAGCAACTGTGTGCTTGATTTAGAAAATATGTTGATTTTAATGTATTTATCTTACACTATACTATCCCATGAAATTAAAATGGCTTTTATCTCTAGCTTCTTAGACTATCTTGATATATAGTCATAACAGCAAAGAGAAGTTTTTCTCTTCCAGTAGCTCAGCAATTTATTTTTCTTGTCTTATTGCATTTTTAAAACCTCTAGAAAAATACAAAATAATACTAGTGATGCAGGTCATCTTACCTTGTTCTTGATTTCAGTGAAATTGTTTTTGAGTGTTTAAAGAGAGCTCTTATGATCTCCATGGGCTAATTCAATTTCAAAATCATTATTCCTTTAATCATTTCTCCTATGGCATATTTTTAAGGTTGAGTTAGTTAGAAATTGTTTGGTAGTAAGTGGCAGAAACTGAACTCAAACTCATGAAGGAGCATTTGTAGATTCCCATATTTGACTTCAAGAAAGACTGGATCAAGGTTCTCACTAATGATATCAGGAACCCCTCTCCCTCCATCTCTTATCTATGATACTTTTTCCACTGGCTTCATGGTCACAGTGTCTCCTTTTAGCCCCAGACTTACGTCCCCTCAGCCCAGCAACCTCAAGAGAAAGTGAAGATTTTCATAATAGTTCCAACTCAAGTCCCGACTTGATTTGATGATCAGGAGCCTAAAAAATAATCAGTCACTTTTTCCAGGAGGATAAGACAGCTGGTTGGACATGCTTGAGTCATGTAACCACTGGTCTGGTTGACTTTAATCCTAACATGGACTAAGAATGATGGTATGGGGGGCGGGGATGTTTCCTAAAGAGATGAACTGTTCCCAAAGAAGGAATGTAGGCAGAACAACAGAATCTACGAATTGCCTTCTCATCATTCTGGTCTCCCTTTAGGTATGTTCTCTCTCTTTCTAAATTAATCCCTTTAAAATTGAGTACTACTTCGTGCTCGCTTTGACAGCACATATAGTAAAATTGAGTGCTACTTCAAAGTGTACTGACCAGAGCGCTGTAGAGAGAGACTGTCATTTTTTTAGAGATAGTATGTTTCTGCACTATAATCTGAGATTACTTGACATTTTTGCTAACCACATCATATTTCTGAGTCCTATTGAGTTAGTGTGGAATAACTGGTATCACGAGCGTGACTATTTTCCGAGCCATACCCACCGAAGTTTAGTACCACGTTCAGGTATTTTTAGAATCAGCTCCATCACTGCAGATTATCAGCATTTTTTTCCATACCTGACCCTGACATTTAATCCTTTTAAAGAGATTTATTTATTTATTTATTTATTTGGAAGGCGGTAGAGCAGAGGGAGAGAGAGAGTCTCAAGCAGACTCTGCGCTCAGTGCGGACCCCAACTCGGGGCTCAGTCTCACTACCCTGAGATCGCAACCCGAGCCGAAACCAATAATCCAACGCTCAGCCATCCAGGTGCCCTTTAATTGTTTTTTAAGACTTTTTCCAGGCTTGTGCCATTTGATGAATATTGATCTCTTCCTTGTGTCGGACCCCGACCCTTCCCTCAGGATTCCTGATAACTGGGATGAACTTATCTCTCATCCATGTGGTAAATCTGTAGTCAAACTGTGAGAACGAGCAAACTGGGCTGTTGAAGTGCCTGATAAGTTTTCATGATTTTTCTCTGAGTACTTATCACACTTTTTTTTTAAAAGAATGCTCTACAACAGGTTAAATGACATAAGACTTTTCTATTTATTTAAAGTTTGATGGAATTCACTTCTGAAGCTTTCTGGCATGTCTTTTTTTTTCTTATAGAATGGATTTGTCTCTGCAACTGAAAGAGACTTATTTCTCCATTCTTTTTTTTTTTTTTTTTAAGATTCTTTATTCATTTGTGAGAGAAAGTAGAGAAAGAGCATGAGTGGGGGCAGGGGCAGAGGAAGAAGCAGGCTCCCCTCTGAGCAGGGAGCCCAATGTGGGACTTGATCCCAGGACCCTGAGATCATGACCTGAGCCGAAGGCAGACGCTTAACCAACTGTGCCACTGAGATGCCCCCTATTTCTCCATTCTTACTTAGTGTTGTGAATTTGAATTTTACTCCTCTTCATTAGGTGAGCAGATGGGTTTTTTTCTCTCTCTTTTTTTCTTTTCTGGAAAGCCATGTTTGGGATTGTATTTATCATTTCAACTCTTTTTTTCCCCTGGTACTTTCCACTTTTATGTTTGAAGATTGCTGTCATCTGTTCTCTTTGCATTTACCTTGTTCTTTTTTCTAGATCCTTGAGTTAAGTATGATTTATTTATTTTTACTTCTTTGTAACTATGAGTTTTCCACTGAGAACTGCTTTAGACATATCCTCCAGGTCCTCAAATTTCATATCGAACTTTCTGTTTGAAATAGAATTATAAATAGTCACATGCTTATCTTCTACCAAGCTACTCATTAACGCGGTAGAACAGTCTGTATAGCAGTGAAGGAGCATTGAATCTGAGAAGTGGTTGATTCTGCAGATAAATGTATACAATGTTGAAAAGGAAATGTACTCTTTAAAAAGATTTTATTTATTTTAGAAATGGGGGAGGGGCAGAAGGAGAGGGAGAGACAGAATCCCAAGCAGGCTCCACACCCACCCAGCATGGAGCCCTGGATGGGACTTGATCTCACGACTCTGAGATCATGACCTGAGCTAAAACCAGGAGGGGAGTGCTTAACTGCCGGAGGTACCCAGGTGCCCCAAGGAAGTATACGTATTATTTCCCAATCTGCTATCATGCTGGGGCTTCAGCAGCACAGACAAGCATGACAAGGTGTTAAAGTTATACTTTTAGCTTCAGCACGTTGGTAATGTGCCCACTCATGCGACTGAGAAGTCCTGGGTAATAAGGCTTCAGACATGGTGGGAATCAGGTGCTTAAATGATGTCATTGCATAGCTCTTCCTCTCTTCTCTCTTTCGAATGCACACTTCAAATTATAGCTAACGTTTTCCCTCATTCTCAGGAAGGATCTCCCTACATGTTGATAAGATGCCTTTCTTGCAGAGGTTCAAACATATGCTCCTCATAATTCATAAAGCTCAAAGCAAAGAGGTCTGTCCTGAGAGATCCAGAGAATGTCCAGGACCGTTCAGCTTGAGATAGATGCCCAGGTTTGCATTTCTGTGTGTAAGGAGACAAAGACCTGGATTGGCTATTCCTGGTCCCCAATGACGTCTCTAGAACCACAGACATGGGCTCTACCCCGTGAAAACCATGACAACCAAGCAACATTAGTAAGGGGCTGGGAGGGAGGGCATTTGCCAAAGGAATGGGGGGTGGGCAGGCAAACAGGACAGTGGCTGGTCCTTGGGAGGTCAGCCAGACAGGGTTCAGTGGGTAATATCGTAAAGAGACTGTGTGGAATCCAAGAGGAGACAAAATTTAAAGACTTTGAATGCTACCTTGAAAAATATTTGGTCTTCCTGGATAGGTTACTCTGAAAAGGAGAGGCTATTACTTGAGTAGTATTCAGTCAGAGAGTGGTTGATTTGAATGTCATCATGAAGAAACATCAGACAACCCGAAATAAGGGAAGTTGTATTTTATAAAAGGGGTGAGGGATGTCTGGGCAGCTCAGTCAGTTAAGCATCTGCCTTCGGCTCAGGTCATGATCCCAGGGTCCTGGGATGGAGCCCCACATCGGGCTCCTTGCTCAGTGGGAAGCCTGCTTCTCCCTCTCCCTCTGCCTGCCTCTCCCCCTGCTTCTGCTCTGTATCTCTCTCCCTCTGACAAATAAAATCTTTAAAAAAATGTTTAATAAAGGGGATGGGCCATATTCTTCAAAAAATGTCAGTGTCCTAAAAGATAAAGGTTGTAGACATGTTGCAGACTCCAGGAGACTAAAGAGACATAGCCACTAAAGGCAATCTTTGATCCTCGACTAGGTCTTGTACTACAGGAAGAAAAAGGCCATGAAACATGGACTTTGGATCAATTGGCAATATTGGAATTCGGATGGTAGATGAGATAAAAGTGTCGAATCAGCATTAAATTTAGGGAAGAGTACAACCCTACTGTGGTTATATGAAAATACCTCTTGGGGCACCTGGGTGGCTCAATGGGTTAAAGCCTCTGCCTTCAGCTCAGGTCATGATCCCAGGGCCTGGGATCGAGCCCCAAGTTGGGCTCTCTGCTCAGCAGGAAGCCTGCTTTCCCCTCTCTCTGCCTGCCTCTCTGCCTGCTTGTGATCTCTGTTTGTCAAATAAATAAATAAATAAAATCTTTTAAAAAAAGAAAAGAAAAGAAAATACCTCTTATTCTTAGAAATACACACTGAAGTATTCAAAGGTAAAAGACCAGATATGTACAATATACTGTCAGATGGCTCTGGTGTGTGTATGTGCATGTCCGTGCAAATATTTACACAGAGCAAATGAAAAAGCAAAAGAGCCAAAAAAGGGAACCATCAGTGAATCTGGATCCAGCGTTTACAGATGTTCTTCGTGCTCTCTTTATCCTGCAACTTTTCTGCAAGTCTGAAATTATTTCCAGAGAGAAAGTTTATAAAATGTCAAGGTTTCTCTTTAGGCAATCACAAAGCAATTGAGACTTTTTGACGAGCTTATGGTATGAGATAGGTTTGGGGATCCATTTCAGAAGGCACAGCAATTAATATAAATTCGTCCCTGAATCTGAATGCATTGTTTTTGTCCTGTTAGCGGGGAGATCACACCATCCTCTCATTGGTTGGTTGAGGGCCTTTTAAAGGGAATTCGAGAAAGGGTTTTGTGACAGCTTGCACCAACCGTGCCATTTTCTCGCAGGCTCTGACGTGTCTTTTGAAGAGAGATCGCGCTGGTTGCAATGGGGAGGGCAGATGAGGTTGGAGATGACCCGGAGTCGGGGGATACTCGGGGCTCTTGACAATAGTTCAGCTAGGAAATAATGAGAGGAGGAAAAAAGAACATGTCTTTGAGAGAGATTTTTAAGGCAGCGTTGTCAGGGCTTGAAAATGAATGGAATGCGGGGGCCAGAGCCCAGGAGAGGAAAAAGCCAAGTTGTCTGCTTTGGAATCCTGGATGAATGATTATGCCAATAACAGAGCTGAGATCTAGGCAGAGGAGTTGGTAGATGGAGGTTCTGAGTCTCATGGAGGAGGAGGAGATCGTTCTGGTGTTGATGTTTCTGTGGGATTTCCAGTGGCACACACTGAGGGGGAAATTGGAAACAGCGGGATGGTGTTCAGAAGAAAAGTCAAAGCTTGCTGTGAAGTTGGGGGTCATCCGTGCATAAGGGCTCCTTAGAACCTTGGGGATGGCTGGGTTTACTTGGGAAAAGCAGAGGCACAGAAAAACAGAGGGAAACCAACATCGGACCCTGTGAATATTTCTTTCTTTCTTTCTTTCTTTCTTTCTTTCTGTCTTTCTTTCTGTCTTTCTTTCTGTCTTTCTTTCTGTATTTCTTTCTGTATTTCTTTCTATCTTGAGAGAGAGGGAGCACATGAGTGGCAGGGAAGAGGGAGAGGGAGAGAGAGCATCTTAAGCAGGCTCTATGCTCAGTCCCTACTCACAACCCTGAGATTATGACCTGAGCCAAAATCAAGAGTCAGACACTTACCTGAAATTGAGCCCCCCATGTGCCCTGGAACATTTCTTTTTTTTTTTTTTTTTAAACAAAACCAACCACATAACTTCAAGCATACTTTTTTTTTTTTTTTTTTTTTTTTAAGATTTTCATCCATTTTATTTGACAGAGAGAGAGATCACAAGTAGGTAGAGAGGCAGGCAGAGACAGAGGGGGAAGCAGGCTCTCTGCTAAGCAGAGAGCCCGATGTGGGGCTCGATCCCAGGACACTGAGATCATGACCTGAGCTGAAGGCAGTGGCTTAATCCACTGAGCCACCCAGGCGCCCCGAACATTTCTTTTAATAGGAATCATTCCAGAGGTCTTGGGACAATAAGTATTCACCGTACTTGAAACATACCGTATAACCCCAAGGTGGGACAAAGTTGGGTAGAGGTCTAGTTTGTTTATTACAGAGCAAGTAAACCAGAAATAATGGGACAGGTTAAGTCCCACATTCCTTGCTGACCAGAAGTCTGAGCAGCTGACAAATACAGGTGAATGCTGGAAAGGTGGCTATAGCTATTAGGGGAGATCCAGAAATAAGAGCCACGGGATATTTGCACTTTAGAAAGAGCATGAAATTTGAATTATTCAGTGTTTCCAGAGAAGACTTCAGCTTCCCGGATGCATCTTTGCAATTCCTTACTTGAGAGTGATTTGCAGGAGAAGGGTTTGTAAAGGCATTTTACACAAATCGTGTTCACGTGGTTGGCAGCTTCCCATCAGCAAGGGTTTCTGGGCAGACAAGACAGCAGATCGGTTAAATTGCTCTGAGATAGAAGGGACAAAACTCCCAACTCCAGCTGACTTAAATGAATTTATGGACTCACAGAACTAACAGCCAAGGCTTATATATTATGATGCTTAAACTTGTAGGCTCTGGGAGCCAGACCTCCTAAGTCAGAATCCTCACTGTTCTACCTACCTAACTTCTCTGACCAATTTTCTCATCAGTAAAACGAAGCTAATTACAGGACCTACATCACAGGGCTGCTATGAGGGTTAATTGATTGGATATAAGTAAATCCCTTAGAACAGGCTCTGACACATAGTAACACATAGTAACTGTTCAGTAAGTGTTCACTCATTTTATCCAGGGACACTGGCTTCAGGTATGGCTGGATCCTGGTACTCAAACAATAGCTGTTGGGAATCTGCCGCTCTCGTTTTTTGGACCAGCTTTCCTGTTGACTTTATTCTGGTTTGACTTATCTCCCAGTTTAACAATCCCAGCAGAAGGAGGATATCTCTTGCTGCATATTTCCAGCCAAAGTTCCAAGGGCAACTTTCATTGGCACAGCTGGGTAACATGGCAGTGGTTACCATGGGCAATGGAGTGAACTGCGCCGATTGTCCTGGAGCCACAGACCGTGCGTGTTACCTTCTCTTTCCTTTGGAAGTCTCTTTGCTGTGACATCAGAGAGGATGGGGAGGAGAGGGTGGAGGGGTTGCCTGACAGTGCAGGGTGGGAAGAGTAGACTTTGAACCAGCCCTGCTACATTTAGCTCCGAACCTTGTGCCCCACCCCCCTTCCGTGGTATCTGGTAGCTCCAAGTCCTGCGCCTTCTGTGTGCCTTTGGAACACATTGGCTTGCTTCTGTTTGGTGAAGGCGCCTGGTTCTAGCCTTTTCTATCCCGCCATGTCCATTTTCTCACTCACCCCCAACCCCCTCCAGTCCTCCTGGTTCATGTGTATTTATTCTGTTTGCCATGTAGTTCCTGTCATTTATTGGTGTTTCTGGAAGGAAAGGAGATTAGTGCTCATGTTCATTCCACCATGGAATCCTGGGTCGCTGCAGAGGGTTTTTGGAAGGCAGTGGTTCTTGCCATCCTGACGAGTGATATTCTCGCGTAGAGCAGATTTCCATCAATGAGGTGTGTTGGATAAATAGGAGACACTATGTGCTGTATGCACTTTCCAGAGTAGTAAGTGCACTTTTTTCTCTGCCATCGATCTGTAACGCACCCGAACCAAGCGGTAGGAGCAGCTGATATATGAACCGGTTAGCAGGTGCTCTATAAAGATGGTGTGGGAGGGATAGCATTTGGCAGACAGGTTTACATGGGCTAAGATCATGTGTCCATTCCTACAACCCAGGGGGGGAAAAAAGGTAAAAGAGCCCTCAAATGGGATCCCTGGGAAGATGCACCCCAAGAAGCAGACGCTTGACTTCTGTGGGCACTTGGTGGCAGCATGCGTTTCGTGAGACAGCGCGCGGCCAGTGTCTCTGGGTCTTGCACAGGGAGTAGCGTCCTCTCTGTGCCAGCACCCGGGCTAGACTGTGGAACGTGACGGTCAGTAAGAGGAAGCATTCACCGGGGCTTGCTTTCCCACTGAGGAGACTTAGATCATCTGGTCAAAAATAACGGCTGCCAAAATGGTAGAATGCGAAATAGGAGTATGGCACAGGGTGCCTCACGCAGAGGTTAAAAACAGCCATTCAAAGTGATTCCTTGATTACGTTCTTTCCAGACTCTTTGGTTGGGTTGTTTATGTCTGAACTCCGAAGATATTTCTGTTCTTTTGTTTGTTTTTTTGTTTTGCCCATAAACAGCGGATCAGTGCCTATGGTTAATGCTCAGAGTTGAACCCATTTTTATTACAATGCCTGTGGTTTTTGCATTGTTGTTGCTGTTGTTTTTAATATCCCGGTTCATCCGCCCTTTTAATATCCTGCCTTTCCAGCATATAATTTCCTCATCTCTCCTGAAGGAATATTTTAGTTTCCCATTGGAGTGCATTTATTTTAGGGCTAAAATCAAAGATCGAGTCAAGGGGAAGGCCCGAGCTCTGCTTCCTGGGCGAGTCGGCGGCTGGTGAGCGCCCCCCCACCCCAGCAGCACCAAGAGCTCAGACCGGTTTTGGCAAATCAATGGAAATGTATAAAAGGGAAATTTCTTCATAATGCGGCCCATCCTGAGAACTAAGGTGACTTTGTTTTTACTCAATAATATAATGAGTTTTATTTTGAGTGATGCTGGATATAATGGCTAAATCAATATGTGTATTTAGCGTTGGGCTTTATTTCCACACTAAGTGACAGGAGATAAGCAGCCTTAGAGTGTGCTAATTGGTTTGTGTTTAGCATTTAACGCTAATCAGCAGCAACAGAGGTGCCCTGGGCCACTTCGGGCCTGGTAATGGGGTTTATCTGAACTAGGCTTTGTTTACATTATTGACTGCAGTCGGACTGCTCCGGTTTCTTGCACACTGAAACAGCGAGCGGGATTGGGACGCCTAACTCCCGCCCTTTCACATTAGCCAGACTTTGCCCACGCCTGGAACAAGGCAGAACAGGTGAAAAGCAAGGAGGTAGCTCGCCCGTGAGCAGGCCTGAGACCTACAGAGGACTTTGCTGGGTGAAGGAGTCTTTACGCCAGAGATCAGAGCCGGAGGGACCACAGGGGATGAAACCCGGGAGTTCTCCACCTCGGCACCGTGGCCACTAGGGGCTTGATGGTTCTTCGTGGCTGCAGGATTACCCCATGAGTGCTTGCACTGTGAGAAGCGTCCCTGGCCTCCCTCCCCCAGATCGGAGTAGGTACTCTCTGCCCACAGTTCGTGACGATGACGATCCGGAGTGTCTCCAGATACTGACAGAGGTCTTGGGGACCAAAGTCACATCCAGTTAGGAACCACCGAGTGAAATGAGGCGTAGAGACAGCTCGGATCCGTGCAGAGGTGTGTATGGGTCTAAGTGTTCACGTTCGATGCTAGCGTTTTAACAGCTTCGGAGAGTTTATGTAGTTATCTGCGTTTGGGGATTCTCTTGACATGTGGGGAGATCTATCCTCTGTGGCCCATGGCAGTCACCAATTGGAGGTGAGGAGTAAGCTGCCCCTTCTCGACAAGGCAGATGCTGTCCAGGTCCTACCCCCCACCCATTCCCCTCATTTGCCCCCACACAGACACCTGGGGGTGTTTGCTTTTGTAACACAGGCATTGACTGTTGCACCATCGGAAGCTTATCCCTTAGCACCAGGAGGATGCGGGATCTCTTTGGAACCGGCTTCTGGCCTTACTTCACCAATGATCAGCCTTGTGACTTCTCTGTGCCTCAGTTTCCTGATCTGCCGTGTTGTTTTGGGGTCTACAAGCATCCCCATTTCGGGAGGAGAGGGAGGAAGAGGATATACATGTGGCTGCTGTGCCCCGGGCCGGGCTCAGAGGCGAGCGGCCTCACAAGACAGTCCGCTTCCTTCCCTTCTGATGGGCACTTTCCGGCCCCAGGGACCGGAGCCTCTCTCCGGCAGACAGCCGTGGCCTCCAGGGATGTCACGCTTCGTTTTCATGAGCTGTGACTGGAAATGGGGGCTTAGGAGGCTGTCTCCCTAAGGGCTGCTTCACCACGTTACTTTTCTTTCTTTTTCCCTCAAGGACATTAACTTCCAGGGGCCAAGGCAGTTAAAGACCGGGCACCCACCCTCCCCCACACGCAAAAAATCAAACAGGGAGTCAGGAATTCAGCACGTGCCGCTGCGGATCCGGCTCTGTTGGCATCTGTGAGGTGCCCACCAGGTTCTTGAGACCTTCTGGGTCCTAAGTAATTTCCTATGTATTATCTCAAGGGGCAGCTCCCAGCCGCCGCTGGACTCAGAGGCAGTGGGAGTCCTGAGCTAGTCTTGCTGGAGCTTCTCTGGCCTTCATTTATTTTCTTAAACCCAGGGTGGGGGAGCTTGTCCTGAGGTCTTTGCGCCTGCTGTTCCCTCTGCCTCATGTGTTCTCCCCTCCCCCAGCCCTTCACCTGGTGCCTCTTTCTCTTCTGTCAGCTCTCGGTCCAATAGTGAATTCTTTGGGGGAAGTTCCTTCTGATCACGTGACTCTGTCCCTTTATCTCATACTCCTCACCTTGAAACTTCTGTCACTGTTGTATGACTTTCTTTAATGATACTTACCTTCCCCAGTAGACTGTGAGTTCCTATCAGGTCGAAGAACATACCTGATTTTGCAGAACATTATATCCTTGGCTCCCAGAATAGTTCTGGAACATATTAGGTGCTCAATAAATATTTGGTAAGTGAATGAGTAAAAAAAAGTGTTGCTGCGCTAGCATTCTCCAGACACCAGTGGCGTAACCCAGCAGAGGGACATTCCCACCCAGGCGCCCTTCACGGCCCGGCAGTAAGATCCAGCCTCTGCCCCTATCATCTTGCTCCAAAACAGAGGCCAGTTCAGCCTCTGCCATCTGGAATGTTGCCTGGTCGGGGTGGCCCAAGAGAAGGAAAACAACAAATTGTTCACCAGCAATTTGAGCTTCCGCCCAGAAGGGACAGATGTCACTTCCACTCACATTGCATTGGCTAAAGCAAGTCAGATGCTCTGAACAGACCTCAAAGGGGCTGAGAAGTGCCATTCTCCTGTGTGTGAGCAGAACTACAGATGTGGCTAAAAACTAGCTCATCTGTGTCACCTGTCAGATTCGTGTGACCTGCGGCCACCCGACCTTGGGGAGTCAGCTCTACAAAGCCAGCCTTTCATTCTGGCCACGCGAGCTACCTCTCTGTTGTTCTTAGGACCACGTCACCATTCTGCTCCTCATTCCCCCACCGGTCCCTCCCTCCCTTCTACTAACATTTTCAGAGTCTGCATTTTGGGCCAGGCTGGAGGCTGAGCAGTTAGGATCCAAAGATGAGTGAGACATGACCCTGGCCTTCAAGAGGTCTATAGACTAGTATGCATGAGAGTTTTTGATACTTTTATAGTCTAAGTGGCTTTAGAGTGTGAAAAGTGTAATTTTTTAAAAGATTTATTTGAGAGAGAGCGTGGGGAGAGGGAAGGGACAGGGAGAGAGAATTTCAAGCAGAGTCCATGCTGAGCGCGGAGCCCCATGGCAGGACTCGGTCTCATGACCCTGAGATCATGACCTGAGCCAAAATCAAGAGTCAGATGCGTACCGACTGAGCCACCCAGGCACCCCTGGAAAGTAATTTTTTAATAGAATTTTTGTTTATTAGGGTGAGGTGTTTGTTTATTTATTTATTTATTTGTTTGTTTATTTTAAGATTTTATTTATTTATTTGACAGAGATCACAAGTAGTCGGGGATGGGGGGAAGCAGGCTCCCTGCTGAGCAGAGAGCCCGATGCGGGGCTCCATCCCAGTACCCTGGGATCATGATCTGAGCCGAAGCCAGAGGCTTTAACCCACTGAGCCACCCAGGTGCCCCTAGACTGAGGTCTGTAAATGAAGGTTCTAGGAAGGATTTGTGGGCATCTATGGATGTATTCTTGGATTCTGTCATTTTTAAGTCTGAGAAATATGGGTCTAGTGGGCCATTTCCATGGAATCAAACAAATGCGACAAAGTCTAATAGCTTTACCAAGACTATCATGTGTAAGGCCAAGGGACTACTCAGGAGGGAATCAATACTTAATCTGCCAGTGGGAACTCAGAGAATGTTTTGCAGGGGAGAGAGGGTCCAGACTGAGTGTTGAGGAAGGAGGAAGGGTTCCTCAGCTACTTGTTGGAAGAGGAAGTATGTTTTGGAGTTGACAGCCAGATTTCTGATCTGTGTCTTGCCATTTATAAGCCACCTGCTGCAAAACAGTCGTGCTATTCTCTGTAAGCCTGAGTTTCCTCCTGGGATAGGAGTGACCGCCTTCCCTGTCCAGAGAGAAGGGTTAGCACCATGCCCCGCCCAAGCTATTCTTACAAGCTCGGGAGGGAAACAGGCTCCAAATAGGGATAGTGGCCTGTGCAGTGGCATAAAGCTAAGACAGGGCTTGGCCTGCTTAGGAAATTGGAAGTAGTTCAGTGCGACCAGGGGTAGGGATTATAAACTCCGATGCCTCCAGGGGCCAGGCGAGTAAGATAAATAAATGGAACCAGAGGATAAAGATTGGTGGGGGATCGTGGCAGACTGGAGAGCCCTGGGATTACTTGAAAAGCATTTTGAATTTAACTGCTTCAAATACATGAGCAACTGTAATAAATCATGACATCCAGCCGGGTTTGGCTGTTGGACTGCCGGTCACGGCGAGACAGCAGGTGTGTGTGTGTGTGCGTGTGCACACGTGTGCTTATAGGAAATGGGGGGTGGAACGGAGACCATGTGGGGATTATAGTAGGGAAACAAGATCTGTGTATACCTATTAAGGAGGGCGCCGGGGTGGCTCAGTCGGTTAAGGATCCAACTCTTGATCTCAGCTCAGGTCTTGACCTCAGGGTCATGAGTTTGGGCCCCGTGTTGGTTCCGTGCTGGGCATGGGTCCTACTTAGAGAGTGTGTGTGAGTGCGAGCTTGAGAGTTAGAGCACACGAGAGCCTGCCAGGGATGTATGAGGTTGAGATCTGAGTTACAGAAATGAAGACGTGAAGTCTACAAATTCCAGGCTTTCCATTCTAGGTATTACTCCAGCCCAGATTAAAGAAAGCCAGACCAAACAGCCCTTGTGGTTTCTAGAAGAGATTGAAAGGGCTATAACGTTGGAGAACAGAATAGATTCTACACCTGAATAATCAATTAATGCCTCTTTAATGATTGCAAAGGAGATATGTACAAATTTCAAATCAATCTCAAGAATTAATCAACCTGGGCAGCAGGGCCTCATGTCTCAGTGGGATAAGCCAGCAGGGCATGGTTTACAGGCAGTCCTGTTTGTCCGTCAGACTGGGAGACGGACATCCGTGTTTTCCCTCTTCTCACTGGCACTCGGGAAAAGACTCAGCAGGTTTGTTTTGTTTTGTTTTGTTTTGTTTTGTTTTGTTTTGTTGAGGACCAGAGAGAGAAGAAAAGATTGGCAGCAGTATGGAGGGCGGAGGGGAGGTCTGTTCCTCATCCTGTGAGGCAGAGCTTGTAATAAAGAAGAAGCATCGGGGGGAAAATATCCAAGATCCGGGCAGCTAGGAAATTCTGGCCAACAGAATCTCTTCTAAGGGCAAATTAAAGATTTCCTGAAACTCCTAACTCCACGACTATGGTTTTCTTATTTCTCAGAAACCACTAGTATTTTCTCCATTGTTTATGAAAATGTCCAGTTCCGCTAGCAGTAAGTTTCTACCTCCCAGCCTCTGCCAGCACATCCCTTTGGGGAGGAGACAGGCTGAAGACACACGAAACAGTTAAGTAATGTTCCAAGGCTTGAGATAGCGCATTATAATTTTACATTTGCTTTTGCCCCCATGCTGCAGTATGCACAGAGGCCAGGCCACGTTCCTTAGAGTCTCAGCGCCTGTTCAAGGGCTGGGAACGTGGCGGGTGTTTGATAAATGCTCGCTGAATAAATGAATTTATTAAGTAAGAAATTCACGGTGAGGGTCCAATTTTTTTTTGTTTTTGTTTTTTTGAGGTCAGGAAAGGGCATCTTGGAATAGAGCCGTTGTATAAAATGCTTGGGACAGAGGAGTAGTTAGGGGAAAAAATGCTTAAGCTAACTGCCTGGTCCTTATTCCTGGTTTAATGTCTTAAAAGGTGTGCGAATTTAAGCACCATACTGAAGATTCTGGTTGAGACCAGAATCCTCATCTGTAAAACTGTATGAAGACAACGTTATCTACCTCAGGAGGTTGTTGTGAAGATTAGTAAAGTTAGTTAACATTGACTATATGCCACGCACACCAAAGAATTAAACTACGATCATTTCGATAATTTCTAGGGATGTTTTCCATAAACATTCAGTACGCTTTTGTGTGGCTTTTCCTAATGAACGCTTAAATTTTCACTGAAGTGCCGGGTACTGAGCTCACTAATTTTGTAGGCTTTGTTTCACTTAATCCTCTGTGACCATGTTTTTTCTACACTTCAGATATCCCAAATGTGTTCCTACCTCAGGACCTTTGCACAGATGCTTTCTCCTCCAAGAAGTGTTTTCCAAAGGCGTGGTTGAAAAGAACGTCCACCCTCACGATCCCTTTCTCATCCCACCCGGCTTTGTTGTTCTTTATGGCGCTTCTCATCATCTGAAGTTGTTTGTTTGTTGTCGCTGTTCATCTCTGCCCCTCGAATGTAGACTCCATATCCTCTTGTTCCCTGCTATATCTCTGGGGGTGAGATCAGTGCCTGGTACAGTGTAGTACTCCATGAATACTTGATGAATGGAAGTTCTACTCTCTCCATTTTATGTGTGAGGACAGCAAGTCTCAAAGGGTGAAGTGGCCTGACCGCCTTATAGAAGTAGGAGGGATAGGGTTAGAATTTATACGCCTGATTTAATATGACTTTGTGACTTAGTATGTTGGAAATTTCTGGCTACTACGGTGATCTCAAGCTGTTGCACACAGCCTTTTTCCATAAGGTGCGATGATCAGCTGCTGGAAAAAAAGAAAGATTTTAAAAATGAATGAAGTTGGTGGTTGAAAATGATGACCCTGTTACATCTGTACTTGGAATTAGGCAAGCTGGGGGGTTAAGGATATGGTCTTCTAGAGGCAAGTCTGCCCAAGATTTCTGACTCTAAGCCCCAAGTCTGGGGGTCCTCAGGGCTGCTCTCACTTCGGACCAGCTGGCTAT
Source organism: Mustela lutreola (assembly GCF_030435805.1). Classification (NCBI taxonomy): domain Eukaryota; kingdom Metazoa; phylum Chordata; class Mammalia; order Carnivora; family Mustelidae; genus Mustela; species Mustela lutreola. The sequence goes on along the minus strand of NC_081306.1, from coordinate 3,421,648 downwards.
AAATTTTGGGCTTCCCGTGACTACCCTCGGGGGTGATAATTCACTAGAATGACTTACAGAACTGAGCAAAGTGTCGTGCTTGCTGTTAATGTGGTATAGCAAAAAGATAGATATGAAGCCCTCAAAGGAAAAGATGTGTAGGGCAGAAGAAGGCAGGGGTGGGAGAGTAGGGTTCCTAAGGCTCAACTTCTGTTCTCCTCAGAGATGCCTTACGCTTATGACATCAAGGGCGGCAATATGCTCTAGTATGACCAGTCCAGAAAGCTCACGTAGGCTTTGGTGCCCAGGGTTTTTATGGGACTTTATTACTTAGCATGACTGAATGGATTCTTGCCTATGTAGTTGAACTTAGCCTCTGGGCCTGGTCCCTTCCCTGGAGGTCACGCTGGCATCCTGTGGCTTAAAGCCTGTAATCACACGGTTGGTCTTTGTGACGGCATGGCCAGCCCTCACTCTGGGTCATTTGGTTAACAGAAACTCTCTGGGGGCCCACCTTGAGTTAACTCATGATCATAAATGGGCAGGAGAGGTCCACTGTGAATAATAAAGATGCTCCTATCACTTGGGAAACTCCAAGGGTCTAGAGGTTACTCCCCCAGAAGCAAGGACAAAAGTCAGACCTCTCTTTGGGGGCCAGGTTCTTTACTCTGCAGCTCGTCTCTCCAACTTTTTCGATTTAGGTTAAACCAGAGGCATTTTTTTGGTTGCCACAACCTGTATTAGGGGTAACACCACTGGAACCTAGTGTGTGAAGTCAGGAGATGTTGCTGTGTGTTATGCAGGGCACAAGACAGCCCTCTGTCTCCATGAGGGAGTTATCTGACTCTGAAAATCAGTAGTGACAAGGTTGAGAAAGGCTGTGGTCTGTGGTAAAGCCAGAAATGAGACCAGATGTACATGGACTTCCGAGAACATATACGAGCAAGGAGTTGTTACCTCTCCCATGCTTTCTTGTTCCTGCAAACACGAGGACTCTGATGAAGCTTCTGGGCCAAGGTTATTCTTATGGGCCAAGTGTTAGGAATCTTCCTGTATATGTGGTTGTTGGAACGTGTTGGAGTGGGTGTCAGAAAACACCCAATTCTGTCTGTCCAAACACAGTGGAGGTCAGAGTAACTCACAGGTGTGCGTACCACTGGTGTTTACAGGTCATTTTAGAAGCTACATGGACAGGGCATTAAATAGCATTGAATCACGTAAAGATGTGAGACACACACACACAGACACAGACACATGCAATGGAATATTACCCACCCATAAAAAAGAGTGACATCTTGCCATTTGCAGCAACATGGATGGATCTAGAGGGGATGATGCTAAGTAAAACAGTCAGACAAAATTTCACTTATATTTGGAATTTAAGAAACAAAACAAATAAAGGAAAAAAGAATAGAGACAAACTAAGAAACAGTCTTTTCACTATAGAGAACACACGGATGGTTCCCAGAGGGTTGGTGATGGGGGGAGATGGGAGATTTAGGTGTTAGGGATTAAGAATACACGTATCATGATGAACACTAAGTCATGAATAGAATTGTTGAATCACTAATGTAGTACAACTGAAACTAACAATACTGTACAGTAATTATACTGGACTTAAAATATAAAAAATATACTAGAATTAAAATTTTTAAAAGCACAGTTGAATCACATAATTAGGAAGGTATTCACATTTTCCTTCTCTTTTGTTCAGTTTCCCAAGAACAGGGTCTCAGTTGGGTGCTAGCGTGCATTTCTGTCATTCGCTTACCTCCTCTTTTTCATAAAGAGAAAAAGTGTCATGTACTTGGACCCTTCAAGAAATCGTCATACAATTTTAAAGTGTCCTTTCTTTCTTTTTCTGTTATATTTGCGCTTATCATCTATTTTTTGGCAAATGATACCATGTATATCAAGTTTCTTTATACGTATAATTTTTCTCAAGAAATGTAAGTTCCAATTTAAATGAAAATCTTTTATATAAAAGTCACGCAATTTAAAGTGCGTATTAAGTAAATGTAGAAACTTCTAGTGCTTGCTCCTACCTGGTCCTTTCCTCCTCCTGGGCATTGAAGAGGATGGTGTGTTCCATTTTCCTTGCAGTGAGATGGGCTCTTGTCATTAGTCTTGGCCAGGATGGAAGCTGAGGCCAGGGAAAGCCTGTGTGATCTCCCCATCTTTCTGTTACTTAAGCCACAATCAACCAAAAAGCCATACACCTAAGTCATGCATCCCATTACAGTGCAGCCTCTCTAGAGGATGGTGGAGAGCAGAGCTTTCCACCAGCCCACACCAGACATGCAGTGTGAACAAGAAACAAGGATTATTTGTGTTCAGGGACTGACTGACACTTCAAGGTAAATTTATCATCACAGCATTACCCAGCCTTCTTTGCAACCCAGAAATTAGTACCAGGAGTGGGATGATTTTATACCCAAACTCCAAAATACGTAACATTGGCTTCACAGTTGGGAGGTGGGGGGCAAGGAAACAGCTGTCAGGAGCTGCCACAACCACATGGGTATCCTGTCCGAGCAATGGCAAACTTCGGTCACACTGTCCCTTGTGATAACTCGGGGGCAGCCCATGGGCCTGATGAACTGGTTGTTCAGGAAAACAGTTGGGAAATGTCACATAAACAGTGCACGTTAGTTGATAGTGGTTGCACGTCGCTATACATCGCATGAAAGCCATGAGGTGTGGGGGAAAAAACGGCCAGTTGGCAGTCAGAAAGTTAAAAAAAAAATAGAGATTCCAGAAATTGTTTGTATAGAGATAGAACAGGAGGTATATAGGTCCGGCAAAAACAGATAAAGCTTTTATGGCAGCCCCCGTACCAAGGCAATGCTTTCTGTTGAGGAGTTACTGATGAATGAAGGAAGACCTTCCAGTATCAGGAAGATACTTCTCTACTGTCGGTCATTAGCACCGGGAGTCAAAACTGTAGGAACTTCAAGGTGGAAAGAGACCTCGGGGGATTGAGTTGACCATCCCTTGTGAATAAGGCTAGGGTGAAGTTTAGGATGTTCAGTCGTGAAGAGATGAGGCAGGTGATACGGAAGGGAAAGCAACCCCCCACCCCCACCCCAGACGGTACCAGTGGCAGATTGGGGACAGCCCGGATTATCCTGAGAAGGACACTCAGAACAGGGCAGAGAAGAACTTCTAAGATGGATATTCACAAGTCAGGTAGCAGCATCAAGGTTCTAGAATCCATTCTCCGAGGTAGGATAGGTTAGTTAGCTGGACGAAAGAGATAAACCAAAGTGGCGCGTCGCACGCATCTCCAGCAGAGTGCATCGATCACATTCTTCGTTATGCTCTCTTGTCGTTTGCTGTCTCTGTTTGCCTGCTGCTCGAGAGCAGGGGTCACGCTGGTCTATCCCTGAGTGCCCAGTGCCCAGCACAGGGCCTAACCTGGAAAAGTGAGACCACATTAAGACTTCCCTGATGAATGGTGAAATGAGAGAAAGTGGATAAAACAATGCAGAAGTTGGGGCACCTGGGTGGCTCAGTCGGTTGAGCATTTGACTGTTGCTTTCAGCTCGGGTCAATGTCTGGGTGACTCAGTCGGTTGGGCAACCCACTCTTGATTTCAGCTCGGGTCACGGTCTCAGGGTCATGAGATGGAGCCCCAGGTCAGGCTCCAGGCTCAGCTCAGAGTCTGCTCAAGATTCTCTCTTCTCCGGCCCTCCCCTTGCTTGTGTGCTCTCTTGCTCTCTCTAATATAAATAAATAAAATCTTTGAGAAAATATAATGCATAAATTGAGGAAGCAACAGAGTCAAAGACCAGGATCCATATCTTGATTAGCAGGATGAAGAGTTGGGGGAAATAAAACAGGTCAAAACTGGCAGTGAGCAACTGGGAGATGGAGAGTGTAAACTTCCAGTTAGAAAGTCAGTATGGCGGGGCAGGAAAAGTACAGCATAGGGAATCTAGTCAGTGACACTGTGATAATGTTGTGTGGTGACACACAGTGACCGCACTTAGGGTGGGGAGTACAGTGTGATGTATGGACTTGTTGAACACCCTGGTGTGCATCTGAAACTAATATAATGCTTTGGGAGCATATTCCCATTTTAGCATATGTAATGCATGAACTCAAAGAGTGTGCACTGGGGACCACACCTAGACCTGAGAACCGCAGCTAGTCACAAACCTTGTGTTTGGTTCACAGAGTATTTTAAGAATTGGGAAATTCTGGACAGACTCCCAGCTTTTCTATCTTCTCTTGAAAATCAGATCTGGCCACACGGGACACGTGCTCCCTCGTGGCAGGAAACTGGCAGAAGCCGAGTTAGCGGGCAGCTGTCTATTTTCAGTCCACTTGCCCCTCCCCACCCCCCTCCACCTGGCCAGGTTCACCTGTCTGCGCCTCCCACTTGGCTCCTGTTGCCGTGCACATGTTGCACACTGTGACCTTGAATTTCCGCAGCCTGACACTAGGACTTCTTCCAGCCTTCCAGCAAAGAGTTGAGAACATCCGATTCCATCCTGTAGGTGGGAGCTGCCAGCAACTTGGTTCTCCTTTCTCATCTGCTCGCCCCTCTGTCTGGTCCTCTAGTCCTTACTTCTAAACAGTGATAGGAACATCCAAGCAGGAACGTGTAGGGGTCCTGTGGTCACATATCCCTCTACCTCTAGAGTAGCAACACTGTCTGATGAGAAAGGGCACCATCATTTCACATTTTTATATCTAATCATTCTGGTCTTCGAGTTCATGCATTACATATGCAAAAATGGTAATATGCTGATATTTCAGTGCTTTTAAGCATACGATGTTTTTATTAACCCAAGTGCCTTTTTTTTTTTTCATCCAGAATTAAATGGTTTACTTTATTATTGCTTTATGGTAACAAGTCTGCATTTCCATTTTTCTATAGGGTGCCTGATTTTAACAGGAGGGCACTCAGAATCAGGAGGGCTGGCTGCACTAATTGCCTTCATTATAGGAGCAGCTAGCATTTCTGGTGACACAGTGACAGATATTCCCTGGGACTGGAATAAAAATAAAGCCAGGGCAGGCTGCTCCTCCCGTCCTGGGGAATCCAGCGTGCCCCTTTTTACCAAAACAGATCTCAGATCTGCAAAACATAACCTCTTTCCCTCCATGGGGACAGCTGGAGCATTAACAGGGATCGAGGGCTATTTATATCAGTTTGTACATTTGGGTTTTTTTTTTCTTTTCTTTTTTTTTTTTTTTTTCAGTTTTGAGCAAGATGCAGACGCTATCCCTGTCCAAGGCATTTGGTTCAAATCAGCGGAGACAGAGAGTAATCAAGATGTATGATTCTTGTTCTGACTCCCATCACAGTCCCTGCAGTTGCTGCTCACCAGCTGTGCCCGCCCCCCCGGCCCCCATCCCGAGTCAGACTGACACCCACTTCACTGTCTTTCCAGCGACTGGTTTAATGTCCATCTTGAGAACTGTCAAAACACTTCTGGCATTCCAGATAACAGCTGTGCAGTTTCTGTGCCCCGCCCCCGCCCCGCACAGCCCCAACACCTGCCTCCCGTCACACCCTTCTCCCACCGGTCTTACCTTCCAAAGGCTGTAGATTCCTGAAGCCTGAGATGTGGAGAAGCTTCTAGAAGGGGCGTCAAGCCGACGTATCACCTTGTGCTATTTTTAGCGGAATCAAGGGCTTAAATTAGGATCATTTCATCTTAGCTGGAGTGGAGGGTAAATACAAAACAGAGAGGGCCAAAGGCCACACAGCCCTTAAGGAAGTGCTGCTCTTATAGGGTCCTGGGAATTACTGCATAGACTAAGAACCATTGGCACCCTCTACCGTGTCTGCTCTACTCCAGCCGGAATCAAGGTCCAGAGACAGAGGGAAGGCGCTCACTCTGTTCTCGCAGCCGAGCTGGAGATGGTTAGGAATTGGGCCTGGAAGGACGAAGAATGCGGCTTTGTATTTTTCACAACTTGAGCGTGCATCAGAATTATCTGGAGGGCTTGGGAAACACAGGTTGCTGAGCTCACCCCCAGACCTTCAGGTCTTAGGGTGAGACCCAGTGAATGGATTTCTGGGCAGCTCCCAGGTGCTGTGGGTTTGGCTTCTGCTCTGGGGCCCCACTCTGAGAACCCCCTGGTGCCGTGGGTAAGACCTTTGCTACTCAAAATGTGCGTCGTGGACCAGCAGTGCCAGCATCACCTGGGAGCTTGTTAGAAATGAACCTCGAGTGCGCCCCCCCACCCCCGCCCCCGTCCTGACCTGCTGAACCAGACTCTGCACTAAGTGACATTTTTAGATCATCCCCATGCCCATTCATGGGTGAGAGGCTCTGGCTAAGAACCCAAAGTCTGGAGTCTGCCTCACCTAGGTTCAAACCCAGTTTCTATACTTCCTAGTTTTGTGATCTTTGGTGAATTAATTAATTCATCCATGCCTCAGTTTCCACATCTGCAAAATGGGGGAATGGGTGAAGATGGCCCTTGCCTCCTAAATGAACGAATGTGGCAGTATATGTAAAGTGCTTGCCACAGGGCCTAGGATGGTGCTAGAACTCATTAAATGTGATCGCTAATATTCGATTGAGTGTTGGAAGCTTCCAAAAGGCAAAGTAGACCTTGCTTAAGGACTTGAATATCCATCAGGTAGACTTCATGAAATCATTGCAAAGTCCCCACATTTACGAATTTCATTTCAGCAGTGTCCGATAACTTTCAGCGTATGGGCCCGTTCTGTCTGGCACATTCCCATCGTGCTGTGTGGCGATTTTTTGAACAATCGCCAACTTGTAAATAGAGGAAAATTTTGCCTAAACATCTGGGTTCTCAACTTCCTTAGGAAATCAAAGCACTGGCCACTGCAGGCCTACATTCTAGCTGCTCAGAGTGGTGACGAGCTGGCGATGGGTACTGGCGGTGGGTAGCAGTCTTCATCATCAGGTGGACAGGATGAGCATTTTTCCCCCACTTGCCTCTGTCCCCACCACTCCCTATTGTCTTACACACAACCCACTTCAGTCATTTGTATCGCCTGCCTTGCCCGCTAGACATTTAGCGATCTCTGTGCTTGATTCTGCTTGGTGGTGCTCGAGGCCCCAAACACCCAGTGCAAATTCTCTCCTCGGTGTGATTGTGGATTCTCCTCTTGTGGCTGAATCTTGGTTGCAGTCAAGACAGGCAAATCTAAAACGGGTGGTAGAGGGTGTCTAATACCATATTCTTTATTTAGCCTTCCTCGGGGGCGGCTGCTGCCCTCTAGGGAAGAAAACCTGTTCACAACGCCAGCTCTCTAAGGTGGGGGTCAGCACCTGGAAAAAGCAAGAAATAAGTACTTTTTAGGTTTGGGGAGCCAAGAGACGACTGGTCTACCCTTGAAAGCAGTCACGGGCTACCCAAGGATGAACGAGCATGGCTGGAAGGGCAGGCGTGTACGTAACAGATGGCGGGCAGATCTGGCCCATGGACCTTAGTTTGTTGATCCCGCTCTGAGTCCGTTAAGGAGGTCACTGTTGGCATAGTACTTCCATTCCATGAAAACGCTTTTTAAAATAGTTGTCATTTCAGGGGTGTCTGGGTGGCTCCTTGGTTAGTGTCTGCTTTCAGCTCTGGTCCTGATCCCAGGGTCCCCTGGGATTGAATCCTCATTAGGCTTCTTGCTCGGCGGGAAGCCTGCTTCTCCCACTGCCTGCTGTTCCCCCTGCTTGTGCTCTCTCTCGCTCTTTCTCTTTCAAATAAATGAAAAAAAAATCTAAAAAATAATAATTGTCATTTCAGTGTATGTATTGCTTAGTCTTTTCTCCCCTTTCTTTACCTTACTTTATTTCTCAAGTTTTTTCATTAGTGATGATTTTCATTGCTAAGGGCCGCAGATGATGCCATATCGATACCCTATTTGTACCATTTATTTCTGCATGAAGACTGTGTATGTCCAGGGGTCATATATATGTGGGAATTGTACAAATGTGTGTGTGTATTATTAAAAAAATTATATATAAATATATATAACTTATATATATAATATATAAAAATTACATAAATATATATAATTTTTTTCGCTGCCCAGTGGCAAAGCTGGTCCGGTAAGAGGACAGGTGTGTAAATGGACAAAAGGACAGAATTCCAAGAAAACCAATTTTGATCACATTGAAAAATCCAGTATATCTAAAGAAGCCATCCTGACTGGTTCCTAATCTCTGTATCACAGTAGAGTGGGATGAGCCTGAGGTTTGCAGCCAGCCGTATGTAGCTCTGCTTCCTGGCTTCGTCGCTTACATGTCCCATGGCTTCAGTGGGTTGTCTAACCTGAGTCTCTGTGTCCTCATCTAAAAATGCTTTTCCAGTGAGGTCGTTGTTGGTCGAAGGGGTCGATGTACAGAAGGCTTTTGGATCGGTGCATGGTGTCGGGAAGATGTCAGTAAATGCAATCGCTCATTATCATCGTGGATCATTCACTGGTGTTACATCCATCTTCCCTTCAGAGCTGTGACACTAGTCGCATGAAGGAAGAGCGCCCGAGAACTATTGTGTTTGCTTTTGTTTATTTTTTAAACAAGCCTTGCTTCACATTGTGCTTCATAGTTGACAGAACCCTGGCACTACCCCTTTAATTAACCTTCATGTCACTCTAGCCTTAGCCAAATTGACGATCTAGCCTAGGCCGCCATTCAGGTGCGCAGCACCTCCATGTTTTGTGGGTAAAGCAAAAGCCAGATCATCTAAGTGATCTGCCTCGAGTTGCAGGAGCAGCTAAGAGCTTGCATGTAGAATACGACTTATTTTTATGTTACGGAGTCCTCCCTCCAATCTGTGAGGTGTAAAGTTAATAATGGGAAGTTTCCAGGTTTTTTGTTTGTTTGTTTGTTTTTTTACTTAATTCTATCTTATTCCCTCCAGACCTTGGAGGCACATGTTGGTGTTCCCTAGATTTGTGGAGAATTATAATTATGTTCCCAAATCATCTCTGATATAGAAGAAGATGCGTTCTTTTGTGGTTTTTTTTTGTTTTGTTTTTAACAAAAAACATTAGTTTTCCAACGGGAAAGTGCTCCCACATCGCCTGATGTTAAGATAGATCCCCGTGGCAGGTCTGGTTGACTGCCAGCTTCCCCTGAGCATCCTGCTGTTGGTCATCATTTCATTCTTAGCCTGGGGCCCACATCTGACGTCCAGAATGCTTGTAAGAGGAACCTCCGTATTGTTTTCCAGAGTGGCTGCACCAGTGCGTCTTCTCACCAACAGTCCATGAGCATTCCTTTTTCTCCACATCCTCACCAACACCTGTTGTTCCTTGGGTTGTTGATTTTAGCCATTCTGACAGGTGTGAGGTGATACCGCAGTTTTGATTTGCATTTCCCCAGAGATCAGTGATGTTGCGCATCTTTTCACGTGTCTGTGGGCCATCTGGATGTCTTCTTTGGAGAAATGTCTGTTCATGTCTTCTACTCATTTTTTTAATTGGATTATTTGTTTTTTGAGGTGTTTAATTTTATCAGTGCTTAATATATTCTGGATAATAACCCTTTATCAGATATGTCATTTGAAAATACCTTCTCCCATTCCATAGGTTGCCTTTTCTTTCTATTTTTATTATTGCTTCTTTTGCTGTGCAGCAGGGGTTTTTTTTTGTTTTGTTTTGTTTTGTTTTATTTTGATGTAGTCCCAGTAGTTTAGTTTTGCTTTTGTTTCCCTTGCTCCTTGCCTCGGGAGACGTATCTAGAAAAACATTGCTACAGCCGATGTCAGAGACATCACTGCTTGTGTTCTCTTCTAGGATGTTTATGGTTTCGGGCCTCGCCTTGGCTGGTGACGTGCTTTTGGTTCTTTAATTGCTAGCTAGCAAAGAGGGGGTGGCGAAGTCAACCATTTGGGAGGAGTTAAAGGCTGAGATTGGCTCCTGCCTCTGTTACAGGGATGGATGTCACATGGTAATTGGGGCAATAACAGACAATTAAGTTCCCCAAGTGACAGAAGGCTTAGAAATTACATCTTTTATTGATCGATCTCCCGCATTTCTCCTCACATTGATAACCAGGACCACTTCTTTCATTTCAAAAACCAGTAGATGAGAGCTTCATCATAAAGCATGCTTTTAGCTACACACAGCCAGGAGCTCTGATTCCATTAGCTTACACAATCAGAGCAATGTATTATTGTGCATAACAAGAAGTTGGGAAGGTAGGGTGGCTTCAAGGTTGGACACTTCAGTAGCTCAGGGATGTCTCCAGTGATCTGGTTACTCTTGTCTTTCTCCTCTGCTGCTCTGATCTGTCAGCTTCTATGCGGGCTCATTCTTCTTCAGGGTCATGAGAATTATTCAGCATCGCATCCAGAATCGACCCTGTTTGGAAGAATGAAGATGGGAAAATCAGATATGACATCACTTTCCACGGCCCCTTTTTATTGGGGAGGAAGCCTTTCTCAGAAGCTCCCCCCACAAGTGGATTTCTGCCCACGTCTGTTCTCCAGTGTTGGGTCACGTGTCCACCCCCACGAGACACTGGCGAAAGGAATGGGATTGTCATAATTATTCTGAACGAATCAGATGTGTCTTGTGTCAGATACGGAAAACGCGCACTGCTGCTTAAGGCCTTCGAAGAAAAAGTTGCTACCAGGACCTTCTGCTAGAAGGCAGAGGGGAGGGTAGCTGTCAGTATGGGTCATTGAGCTGCTAAAGCTTCCGCATGTGTGTATATGTCTGTGGGCTAAGCCTGTGGTATGTGACAGAAGCCTGAGTCGTAAGGCCGTGCCCTCCCTCCTTCAAAGAACTTCTGCTTGGAAATATCTACTGCCTAAATCTAACCTAGACCTCTGAAGTAGTAAAACAAAAACAAAAAACTTCTAATTTCGAAAGCAAAATCTAAAAGACAGTATGTTTTACTTTTCAAAAGTAGAAGTAAATCTCTGAGGGTCATCGCTTTGGAGAACAGCCATGCTGACTAGAAACTAGAGAGTGTTCCATCATGAGGAACAGCTGTTGCTCTCACTGGCCAGTGGTTGAAATAGTATCCGTGGAGCTGCTTCCCAGTCAGTCTAACAGCCTGGCATAATACCCTCTCTTCCGAGAAGCCTTCCTTGATTTACCCAGTCTGGGTTCCCATCTCCATGTTCTTTGTGAACGTTGTTCGCTCTGCTGTGTATTTACATCGGTCTCTGTTTCTGTCCTCTTGGCTGACTAGTCTGCGAGCTTCTTTGCAGTTGGGTCTCAGTTCGGTTTCTTCCAGCTATGGCACAGATCTGGAATGTAGGAAGGTTGCTGTGGGTTTTCTGGATGTGGATTAAGTGAAGGGAAGATAAATAAAAATTAAAATTTAAGTGAATGAGTCATAAAAGGGAGTAGATGAGTGCTTTACTAGTGCTGCTCCCTCTCGTATGACTTCTAATTGGTAACATTCTCTGAGCTCGCTACTGCCGTGCTAGGCACTTCATGGCCACAAACTTACAAATTAGGCATTCCTTTATGGTGGTGAGGGAGACATGGAGTTTTAGGAGGGATTTAATGCTTGCTGGAGTTGGCATATCTGGAAACACAGGGGCTGGACCTACACTTGGTTATGCCTTACTTCACGCACTTACTTGTAAGGCCGTGGCTGATGGGAACCTATTGCAGGATGAAAACGATCTGGACAGTATAGCATCCTCTTAAGTTTGATCTGAACGGACCAAATAGGGTTAAAGAGTGAGTACGGGGCCCCCTTAAAAAGTGTGAGAATTACGTAAACAACGTGATTGCCTTGGATGCGAGTGCTTGGTTGTCAAGGAGAGAAGCTTCCCTGTCTGCTGGCTGGGTGCAGCGTGGTGGCCCGGTGGCTGTGCCAGCCCGAGGACGAGGTTGACTAGGAAGCAATAACTGTTAAAAAGCTCAAGCTACCCGGATTCTCCATGTGGGCTTCTTCTCAAGGCTTGGGGAAGATATTCATGGCACTGGACAGTTGCTGCCGTGTGCACTGCTTCCATTTCCGGGCACAAGCCTGAGTGGTCTATCTAAGTGCCGGTTTTGACCCAGAAGTCCTGAGCTCCGGGCGGGAGGCAAAGGAGCGGAGTGTATAAGGGCTGGGTTTTGGCGTGAGACTTCTAGGTTGGAATCTGGAATGCCACCGCTGCTAGCTGTTGTCATTTCATTATGATTCTGACATTTTTTAAAGATTTTATTTATTTGACACAGAGAATGAGCATAAGCAGGGGGAGCAACAGGCAGAGGGAGAAGCAGGCTCCCCTCTGAACAGGGAGTCTGATGCAAGACTTGATCCCGGGACCCCGAGATCATGCCCTGAGCATGATCCCCCTGAGCCACCAGGTGCCCCCATTATTATTCTGATCTTGACACCCTACTTTATGCATTTTGAGAACTTAATCAGGTCCTTCTTTGCTAGAAAGCCAGTCTCTTCAACTGGAACCAGGTGTCTGATAGTGTTCGGCTCCCAGAATTGTCCCATGAGGAGATCAGGGAGTCGCATGATGCCTTCCCAGCCTGGGGAGACCTGGGGGCAGGACTGGTCTCAGGCGCGTGTGACCTGAGCAGTTGTACTGGCCCCGGGCTTGGCTTCACTTTCTGCTGTCGCCCTCTTGAAGTTCTCAGTGACTTCTGAGCAGAGGTGCCGCATTTTCATTTTGCTCTGGGCCCTGCAGAGTATGTAGGGCTCCTCCCGTTGGAGCCCTGGACCCAGGAGGAGAAGAAGGCTGCTGGCCAGAAGAGCTGACCAGAGGTAGGCCCTTCTGGGTGGGCGGCCACCATTTCCACGCCTGCTGTCAAAAGGAGCGGCTGATCCACTGGCTTGGTTCTTTGGAAACCCGGGTACATTCTTTCCTACTCTCATGCCTTGGTGTATCATGTCATCCTGGCCAAGAGCGCCTTTCTCTGCTGCATGCCTTCAAGGCCCAACTCTTAGCCCTCCACGTCTGCTCTTTGTGAGAGCAAGACCTGTCCCACTCGTGGGCATGTAACATGGTAGCAGGACTCAGGGGACACCTGAGGCTTCCTTTAACGTGACAACGATTTGCATCTCGTCTTTTTGCAGTCCTTGGGTCTGGTGCTGAAGAACTGGGCTGGCTCCAGTCAGCCCCAGGTCACACCCCAGCCCTGCCCCCTCCTCGGTGTGTGATTTGGGAGAGAGTCTCATAAACCCTTGACCCCTTAGTCTCCTCATCTGGAAAGAGGAACTAATAACTAAAGTTACCTATATCCATAACCAGTTAGGAGGAGCAAACAAATTGATGGGAAAAGAGTAGCCAGAGCCATCCATCCCTGTGGCCCAGAAGGCACCTTCTGTAGATGCTAGCGTGATCCTGCTTTCCCACGCTCTAGGTCCTGGTTATGTCGGAGGAGTTCCAAGTGGTCAGAACCAGTTCACGTCCTCCTCTGGAATCCTGCCGCCCGGGCAAACCTGGGTCTGAGCCGTTATCCCTGGAGTCTCGCTTCCCTCAGTCCGTGGAATTCTAGGCGTGAGACCCGCCCTCGGCCAGAAGAGGCCAGTTGGAATGAGGATCGTAGGCTTTGGTCTGAGCTTTGGAATTTCATCTCTTCCACTTACCAGCCATGTGTGAGATTCCAAGTTGGGAAAATTCTCTAGACCCCTCCTTTCCTGCTCAAAATTGGGGATAATGGTGCCTTTTAAAGAGATGCTTCTCCACCAGGGAACATGAGTTCCATTAAGCAGGGTTTGCCTGCTTTGTTCATTGTTGCATCCCTAAGATGGTGCTTAGCACACAGAAAATGCAAAATAAGTGTTAGGGAAAGGACTGTTGAGAGAATGAAATAATGTGCTTTGTGTAAAGTACCTCTCATGGCAATAGCCACCTGCACAGCAGACCCCAGAAAGCATTGGCGATGGATGTTATTGCGTCAGGTGGATGGGAACACTGTGGGTCCAGCCAATGGCTCCACTCAGAGCAGGACTACCTGTCCTTGCTCCCTGCCCAGACACATTGCCAGGATTGGGTAGGAGTTCCTGATGCAGCGAGGATGAGCAGAGTTGCTAAAGCAGAGACCCCAAGAACATGGACCCTTGCAGTAGCACTAGGGGAAGGGGATGGCTGCACTCATTTGGCAGCTCCTGGCTAGCAGCAGTGGGGAACAGTTCCAGCCCCTCTGGTAAAGACAAGAATCCTTATTCCTTTTTATCAGAATAAGCTTGGAGTCATGATAAAGCTTCGCTTGCCCAAGGAAGACATTTGCATTCCAGCTAGAGAAGGCCTGGGCACATTGCGCAAAGGCAAGCTCTGATTATCATTGTATTTATTTTGACTAGGCAAGGATTAGATCCTAATCAAGCAGAGAAGAGCAAATTGGTCCCAAATTAAGAAACCAGAGGGGAAGAAGGATCAGTGAGAAAGCGTGTCAGTAAAGGGCTCTGGCCTGCTTCACCAGTGACACAGTCCCGCAGAAAGAGTGAGGTATGGCCTTGACCCTGATTTAGATTCTGGCCACAAGTATCCTCATCACACACTGGGAGGAAGGGGCTTAGCTCAGGGGTTGTCTTCACACTTACTGGAGGGCGTATATGAGGGGAGACCGGCTCCTTAAGACCCTGAGGGAGAGTCTGGGATGTTGAATGGAAGGAACACAGGCTGTGGACTTGGGCAGGTCTGGATTCTGATGCGTGCGTGGCTGCTGGCAAGCTGGATGGCCTCGGCCTCTCTGAGTCTCATTCCCACACCTCTACATAAGATCGAAAGAATGCCGTTGTGCAGTGAGGACCGGCAGGACAACATACTGCATGTGGTCTTGCTTCAGTAACGTTCTCCAGGCCCATCCCCCCTCAATCTAGAATCCCAGGTTCTGTCATCGGATTTCAGCTCTAGATGATCGCAGGAAGGACCATGGGAGATGCAGTAAATGTTTGAGAGGGTCTCACCATTAGACTTCCTCTTCTCCAGGATCTTTCTGGAGTCCCTGCTATCCGAGTCTGGCTTCTGTAGGCTCCTGGGATGAGGGCAGAGTGGGGGAGGGAGACAGGCCCATGGGCGTTCTATCAGGGCCAAGACTCTGGTCCTCCGGGTAATGTACACAAGGCATCTTGAGCCTGGTCCCTGCTCCTTACATTTGTCGCCAACTGTAGACTCATCCAGCACGCATTCACTGAAGCTTCCTTTGTACCAGGGCTTTGCTGGACCTCGAACTCAGGAGGCATGAGGCATAGATCCTGTTCTTATTCCAGAGGCCACATAGACCTTTCCAATAATACCCCTTGCTTGACCTCTCTATAATACCTCCAAATTACCTTGCTGTCCATCCCACATGCCTTCCAGGCTGCTCGCCGCCATGGACCCTTGTCCACAAGACATAAGCAAATCCATTTCTTTCTTAATGTGTAATTCCATGAAGATGTTCCATGAAGTGGGAGATTTGGATTGTGTCAGTAGCATAGGCTCTATAGTTTCAGAATCCAGAAGCCTGGTGTCTCTGTTGGGAAAAACCAATAAAACAGATAGAGCTAGTCTCAGCATCTGCCCAGATCTCTTTGACCGTCTTTGTGCCAGACATTGGTATAATTTGTCACGAAAAATACATAACAAACTCCAAATACTGTCTGTAGACATTAGCCATGGTGAAGATTGGGTTTAGGTAGGAACAAGTCCCAGGTGAGTGCATTTCAAGCAGAAGGAAAACTAACAGTGTAAGTGTCATGGAAAGAACATTGTCAAGAGGAACATAGAAGGAGCAGTCATGAGATTGGTCTCTGGTTCTTCTTCCCTCAGGGATAGGATGCATATCTTTGGTTTGGGGCATGGACCACCAGTTCTTATCTCCAACCCAGACTCCTCAGTGTTCCATGTTTGTCCACTTATGTAGGTACTAAAACTCTTGAAGGACGTATCCTTGCTCCTCTGATAAAACCATGGAGCTGGGGGCAAAGTCAACTTGTCAACTTCCCCACACTGAGCACAGGAACTGGGAGTGCAAGGCACATCTTTTCTCAGGGCCAAATACAAAGGAAGTGAATGCCGGTCAGGTCAAGATGGCAGATGTCCACCATGAGGGCAGTGTCCCTAGAGCCTCTGTAGTTCTCAGGAAGGAACTTGACAAGGGATGAACAGGGGCCTCTGCAGGTGGTTGGGGTAAAGCTACAAGGCAGCGGAATCAGGACAGTCTTACCAAGTTCATCGCAGCCCCATTAAGATCACACAAGCTGGTGAAGTCAGGGTATCTCCCGTACATCCTTCTGCTGGGATATTTCAGCTCAGGGAGATAAGATAAATGGGACTGGGGAAGGCTGGGGCTGACGGGAGTCCTCACGGCTTGGTCATCCCGAACCTCTGCTGGCGTTTCCACGCTCAAACCATCTGCCCTGTGATGTCTTTTAGAATCAGGCTGGGGTTCAATGTCACAGTACCCAGTGTGTAATTCCTTGGAATCATCAGTGAATCTCTGGTCTTGACTGGAAATGAGCTTATCCACCCGTCTTCTCTCCTGGTGTCTTTGTCACCGACCTGTCTTGAATTGTTCTCTCTTTCTTGAAGTTCAATTTCTACATCACCACAGATGCCTGTAGTTGCGGCCGCTGGTGGAGGTGCGCGAGGAGAGGGAAGGGCGCGCTCAGTTTCTAACCGTGCAGTCCATCTTCCACGTCTCTCCAAAGACATTTTTAAAAAGCCCCTTCTTCATTTCCAGGCCTCCAGTTTTCTAAGGGGACATATAAAATTCTTCATAACATGGCCCACACCTTCTAGAACTGCTCAGTTGCAGGCAGGCACAGTCACTATCTCTGAATGGTATAGGCCAATCCAAGGTCACGGATTGGAAGGAATAGCCAAGCAAAGTAGCCCTAGAAAGGACTGGGACCAGAGGATCTCCAATGATCCAGAGAGTAGGAATTAAGGGACAGCTTTGCAAGACCCTGTGGTCAGTACAAACCCACTCCAGAACTTTTCCTTCAACCCTTTCTGTTCATGATTCAAATTCCTAGGAACTCCCCACTTCGACGTTAATGGCTTCTTGGTAAGGATACCAATCAAGCAATCCCCTGTCCCTTGGGTAAAGAACAGTGACCAGAGCTTAGCCAGCTGGATTAAGAAGGGCAGTAGCATTCTGAAGCCCATCCAGGAAACATCCTTGCCCTGGGTCTGTGCCCTACAGTCTCATCCTGTGTCTTCCCAAGGAATAAGGAAGCCACAATCCAAGAGCACTTTCCCACCTCAACCTGAGCCCTCCAGTCCGGACCATTCTCTTGGTAACAGAAACCCTGGACTTCTCTGCCTAAGTTATTCCTAAGTTACTGGCAAAACTGAACCAGAAGGGACATAAAGGCAGTCTGCTGATTTTCAGTGTGCAGTTTATGATGAACTCACACGAGGGCTTGCAATGAGGGACTGAGCTCGGGGGCAGGAACAGAAGTGGGGGACAGGTTGAGGGTAGGAAGCCAGAAGCCAGCTCTTCCCGTGCTGCCATATTTGGCAAGGAAATCTGAGAAGTCAGAGGATTCTCGATTTGTACTTGGCCTCCAGATCATTACAAAGATAGGAGGACGCTACCTATTTTATGTGGTAGCTTATGAACCTGCTCTGTGATTTTCAAGCACCTGAGCATGTGGTCTTGTATGATTCTCTGTCTGTGCCCTTACCCTGGGTCTTGCAGTGTTACAGGAAAGTCTGTCAGAGACATTAGGACACTGCTAATTAGGGCGCCCGTGATGGCCACAGGCCGCCATGATTCTGTTTTCCCACACTTGTACGTAGCGAGCCCCCCCTCACATATGCTGTCACCCAGGTCCTCAGCCGATCCTGCGAACGCAGGAGCCTCCCAACTGGTGTCCTTGCTTCCGCTCGTGCCCTGTGGATCCTTCTGCATAGAGCAGCCAAAGGGATCTTTAAGAACGTAACAGATCCAGCCCCATCTCAATTGGAAAGCCTGTGGTGACCCCGTCTCTCTCAGAGGAAAAACCAAAGTCCTTTTCCCATTTCATAAAGGTTTACATGACTGACGTGTCCCAGCCCCCTCTCCCTCTCTGACCCACGGCCCTCTGGCTGATGTGCGCCAGCTTTCTCCCTAGTTGTCATGGGGACATGTCAAGCTCAGCCCTGCAAGAGGGTCCTCTGCACCTCCTGTTCTTGTGTCTGGAATGTTCTTCCCAGTTGTCTCCATAGCTTGTTCTCTCGCGTCCTTCAGCCCTCTGTTCAGAACCAGCTCTGAGCATGGAGCCCTACTTTGCGCTCCGTGCTGAGCATGGGGTCTGCTTGAGTTTCTCTCTCCTTCTCCCTCTGTCCCCCCTGCTCGTGTGCACGCTCTCGCTGTCTCAAATAAAAGCCTGTAAAATCTACACTTCCAAGGAAGTAGGATGTTTTCAGTATTTCCAATATATTTAAGTAAACAAATTAAGAAATTAATATTAATAAAATGTTCCATTTAACATTTGCATAATCTAGGGCACCCAGGGAGAAAAGCCTCACTCAAGTTTTATTTCTCATTTCCCTGATTATTACCAATGTTGAACATGTGCGTGTCCATCTTGTGGAGCTTAGAATTTCTCTGTGCCTTGTCTGCCTGCACTCTGCTCACTTTTCTTCTGTTGCTGTCAATGTCTTTGTACGCATCTGTTTGTCTTACTCGAGGTGAGCTGGTCAGGTGGTCCTCTCATCCTTTTTACCTCAGTTTCCCCTTCCAGAGCACACAGCTGGTGCTTAATCAATGTGCGTCCGCTTGCGCCGTTGAAGCCATGGGCATTGTCCGCCACCCGTTCGTGTCATTCTCATCTTGCTTATCACCCATTCGGGTGACTGGGTGCTAAGCCCTGTCTTGGGAGGAGTGCGTGCGTGGTCCCCACCTTCATAACACCTTGACCAACAAGGCCACCATGGATGCCTCTGCTTTATAAAGGGAGCTGAGACTCATGCCTGTTGTAGAGTCTGCCCGGGGGCGCTCAGCTGGGGGAGGTGGGAATGAGGAAGCCAGCTCTTCTCAGGCCGGACCCGCACCCGGCCAGTGTCCTCTCCAGCGGTGGTCCTCATTCTTGAACAGCCTTTTCAACGCTTCCTACACCCCATCCCTTCCCCAGGCCCACTGATACAGCATCTTGGAGAACTGGTCTGGGGAAGTAGTATTTAAAAAAAAAAAAAAAATTCCCTAGATGACTTTGGTCTACAGAAGTCATTGAAAGCCCTTGGTCTGCGCTGGAAATGGCCCCCTTTCCCCAAAGGGCCAGGTAGTAAATATTTTAGACTTTGCAGGCCATCCAGCCTCTGCGGCAACTACTCAACCCTGCTGTTGGGGGGTCAAAGCAGCCAAAGACAAAATGGAACATTGCTGTGTTCCAGTAAAACCTCTATAAGAAACCATTGGTGGCCAAATTCAGCCCGAGGGCTGTAGTTTGCTGATCTGTGGTTGATATCATAATTCTTCAAGGACCCTGGAATTTAAGACTGTCCCGAGGGCATCCGATCATGGTGATTTTTATCTTTGCAGTTCTCAGGGACGGTGGCCTATGAATCCTTACCCCACCTTGAGAAATTCTGTTTCCATAGGTTGGGGCCTGGGGGTCTGCATGTCAACCAGCAATGCAGATGATTCTAATGTAGGCAGACTTCAGGGGTCCGTCCTACAGGAATCCCTGGTCTCCTGAAGCAGAATGTTCCCCAGCAAGTAGCAGAAGCTCGGCTGGGGAAGCAGAACTGGCTCCCATCCAAAAATTCTTCAAGCTCGCCGAAAGATGTTCTGTGTGTCCCTGCCTGCCTTCTGTTCCAGCATCCTGTCTCCAAGGTTCTGGAACCTCTGACACGCCGGCACCAGTTCTTCCCAGTCGGAACTTTGGCAGAAAGGGAAGCCATCCTTCCTCTTCAACTCGGAAATTAGGAAAAGACCTCAGTCCTCTTCTATTTCAAAACATTGAAGAGGAAAGTGGCTGTTTAACCGCCTACATAATGATTTGGATACAGGCATTTATCTGTGTGTGTGTGTGTGTGTGTGTGTGTGTGGTCATAGTTTAGTAGTTAGAGAAGGGAGCCTCCATCTGGCCATCATCACCTCTGAAGCCACGTGGTGGGATGCAATCATTTCTGTTTCCCAACCCTCTTTAACATCCATTATTCCTCTGTTGTCCGTATCTAATGGTCTCAATCCTTTTACTTGTTGATGGCTCGGCGATTACCCAGGCTCCTGCTTTAGGATTACATCCAAATGCATCTGAACAGTTGAATTTACTTACTGCTTCCCTCCTAAAAGCTTTTTAGCATGATCCAGCTGGGATGGTTTCACCGGGAGAACCATTATTTGCGGCTCTCCTTTTTGGGGGGTGGAAATAAATTTCCCAAAAGATGAAAGCCAACTCCGTTCGGTGTAGCTCTGCAATATTGCTTTTTCTTCTCTCTCCCTTTTATATTCCCCTTTCAGTTTTCCTCGGGAATGACTCTTCTCCGGGGAGATAGGAATGTTCTGAATTGCACAATTGAGTCAAATCAATATTTAGAGTGGTTTGGATCTTTAAGGCTTTTGCTGGATTTTTGGCAGTATCATTTTCCACCGTAAAACCCCTTTTTCCCAGGTAACCTGTAGCATTACTATTGAACATTATTCACAGCTTTCTAAAACCTCTCAATTTCACTTAGCTATCAGCTAAGCAAATAGTGCCCAAGAGTTAAAGATGCGCCATTCTTCTTCTGAAGCACATTCCCGTTGATGTTCAAATGGTGTTGCTCTGTGTTCCTAATCTCTATACGCATATCCATCTATGCATGTGATAGCTTTCAGTGCTGTAATTAGACACAGAAAACACACTGTGCAAACAGAATGCACGCGCACATACAGGTTGGTGACATACGCATTAGATGGTGAAGCACCTTTTATCCTGGCTAGAGCGAATTCTAGAGTTTTTACTCGAAAAGACGGTTTCGAGTAAAAATGATAGAGGCGGCGTGCAATCCCAGGAGGCGGAAAGCTCAAGGTCGAAATCCCAGCCGCGGTAGCTGTGTGATCTTGGGCAAGCTGCTTTACCTCTCTGAGGCTCGGTTACTACTTTGTTACATGAGGGAGCTCAGAGTAGAATATTTGCCTCCTGGGGCTCTTGTAGGAATTAAGAGAGGTCACAGAGGTCAAGCAGCAGGCAGTTTCTTCATCTGAGGGCTGTTCCCACAGTGTGGAGACCAGAAAGGGACAGAATTCTCCTGGAACGCACCCCTCCCTGCCGCACACAAAGTAAATACGAGGCTCTTATGAACCATCTTGGTTAATAGCATCCGTGTTTACTCAGCTACCCTGGTGAAGAATTGAAGAGGTACTTCTGAATGCTTTCTCTCTCATCTTACTCCTCCCTTCTTCGTGTACCTGTCCCCCTGCTCAGTTGGTGATCACATTGTGCCATTTGGCTTTCTAATAGATAAGTTTCCAGTTCTGCCTCCCCATCTTCTTCCCTGTCACTGCCCCTTTCAGCCCCTAATGATCTTTTGTCTGGATTAATGCAAGAACCTCTTAACCAATTTCACCGTCTCCTGCTTGGTTCCTCCGTGAACCCCCATCAGCCCCATTTTACAGATGAAGACACTGAGACCCAGAGTGGTCCCATTAATAGCCCCCAGTCACGCAGCTGGTAAGTGGTATTCCGACCCAGACAGCCCGGTTCCAGGATCTCTGTTCTTTCCTGCCCTGGAGTCCTGAGCGCAGTGCGTTATTTGGGTGAGGAAGCCAGCAGGATCTCCTATACCAAGTGAGCTCTGTTTCTCCCTCACCACACACTCCATCAGAGCGTGCCGTGGGAGCTCCAGGGAGCAGGGGGAGGGGGCGGAAATCTACAGATAGGTTTTGCTGGACATTGATGATGCATTGGGACCTGCTATCCAGAGGCCTGCCTGGTCCATGGGCAAAAGGAGGGAACTGGGTTTGAGACGGAGATTCTGATCCGTTTTGATTCGGATCCGTTTCTGCATTCCATTTCCACATTCAAGATTCTGATCGTTTCTGCATCCCGGAAGTCCAGCCCAGTGGATGGGGCTTGGCAGGGGGGATTTCTAGGCTGGGAGGATGCTCAGATTCCTGGGGTGGTGGCAGAGGCTGCTGGTTTGGAGCGAGAGTCCAGAGAAGCATGATGCTCTAGTACCACGGGAGGGACAAACCATCCACGTCCCAGTGAAGCCGTAACTGAATGGAAGCAGGGACCCTGCACTTTTCCATGTCCTGTGGTCACTGACACTAGAGTGGCAAGAAAAATAAAGTGAGGCACTTAAGGTCTGGGACGGGGTGGATTGCTGACTGGTCGGTCTGTGGATCTCAGTGCTCTCCCGAAAGGCTGACCGTGGTCTCTCCAGCCATGATTTTGCAAAGACACCGACGGCCTGGGTGAGTGTGTAATTTGTATATCCGGCCGCCCTGGAGGCTGCAGGTGAGGCACGGAGGCGGCACCTGTGAGAGCCTGCACATTCCGACCTCGGCATCTGCTTGCTCGGGATCTACCTTGGCATTTCTCAAGTGTGTTCAAGAGATGTCAGTGGCTGTTGCAAGAGAAAAAAGATGGAAACGGGGAGGGGGTTGACATTGTGGTCCAAAGCACCGGGGAAAAATGACCTCTACCCTTTGTGAATTTGAAGGTGCAGCAGGATAGATCCCTCTTCAAAATGCATAACGCATCTTACCAAGTTCCGTAATGAAGAATTTGCCGTAGTTTAGTTCACAAATCTTGCCCAAACGTCTCTGACCAGAGAAGTGTTTTCACCCAGAAGAGCCAGTGACAGGTTATAGGCAGCATTCCTCAGGATTTCGTGTGGGGGATTCTGACACCGTGGAGCACAGCCCTAGCACGCCCGGAGCGTGGGAAGGTGAAAAGTGAGTGGACTTAGCAGTGTAGACCGCCCTCAGCGGGGGCGTTCCGGGTTGCTGGGGTTGCGAACTCTGTTACTGCAGGCGTTGTAGCTGATGTCTTCACTACTGCATCTCCCAGGCTTTCGGTGTTAATTTGTCTGTGTTCTGGCCTTTTCCCTGAGGACCGACTGTCACTTGTGAATTGCCCATCCCTCGGTGTTTTCATCCTTTTTTGCTGTTTCTCTGCACCTTCTGGAACATCCTGGTTTTCCTCTCCCACTAGTGGTTGTGTTTCTTTGCCTCGAAGTGGATCTTTACCTTTATCACTCCTGACGCATATTTAATTCTCTTATTTTTGTCTTTTACACAATCTAGCCTGTTTCCAAACAACACTGTTTATTTGAGTTAAGTCATTTTATCATTTTGGCTTTATTAAATCTTAGTGCATTGAGTTTATGGTTTTGACACTCAGTACAAACCATAAACATATGTGTTCAGAATTTTTCTTTTGTTCCCTGTAGGGTATCTTCTTCTGGGCACGTTCTACTGTTCTTCACGCACACTGTGTCTTTCTTTCTTACTCTATACAATTTGGCTGTACTTACAAGCTATTTTCTCATGTGAGGACGAGGAGAGTTCTTAATGCAAGCTGTTTGCTCATGTTAGGCTCTGTGGGTCAATCTTTTTTATTTCCCACGTGGCACTTCTGGTTGCTGTTCCAGCTTCTCTTCTATCAGTGATACTCACCATGCTGAACCAAATTTCTGGCATCTCTGAAGACTTAGCCAGTGTGTTTCTTTAGGACTCAGGAGGAGTTTGCTACCTATGCTTCATGCAGAGAAATTGTGTTTGTGTATGTGTGTGTGTGCGCGCACACACACCTATATATACACATAGGCTATAGTTTATTTAACAAACATTAGACAATGCTTACTGGGTAATAGGCACTTATTCCAAAGCCCTTTACAGTCAATCTGTACAATAACCCTATGAAGTTGATACTCCCAGCATCCCCATTTGGCAGATGAGAAAACTGAGTCCGAATAATTTACCCAACATCAAAAGTTAGTAGGTATCAGAGCCAGAATTCAAACCTGAGCAAACTGGCCCCAGAGTCTGTGCTCTTAACTACTGTGATATGCTTCATTTTCCTTCTTTTCTTGCACAGCAACCCCAGAAAACCTCAGCTGCCTTCGTTTTCTTGGCTCTTGCTTACTTCCTTAGTCACATGATTGCTGCACTTCATGACTGGGTGTCGTAGCCCTGAGTGAGTACAGAAAGTGTGCGCTCCATGGAGGGTTGGAGGGAGGAGCTTGCCACGGTGCAGGGAGCTCTCCCCTCTGGTTGTCCCAGGGCGCAGGACTCCAAGCCCCCGCCTATGAGACTTTGTGGCAGAAGGGCCCGCCTCTGTTTTTTCTGCGTCAGAGGCCCTTCCCTTCTTTGATTCGCAGAAATCATCTCAAGGGCCCAGAAGGTTTTGATCAGTAACATAGCTTGTTCCCAGGGCTGCATTTAGTGGTATGTGTATCTTCATGAGTACTTCAGTGGGAGGTTGGTGGACAGTGAATCCGGTCATTTCCCAGCCAGTGTGTTGCCCTGGAAGCCCCCATTATTGAGTTAAATCCTCAGAACAACCTTGCAGATGCTTTGCAGGAGAGAGAAGGAAAGCTGGATGACTCCGAGGGTTACACAGCTCCAGAGGTGGAATGCAAGCCAGGGCTGTGTCTGAAGCCCTCGTGTCTCCTCCGCTCTAACTCCGTGTCTTGTCAGCTCATTTAATGTCACCGTACTTAATTCGGTCCCACTGCAGACATGCTTACTGAGCTCCTAGATACAAGGAAGATTTGGGCTTTGCACTCGGAGTTCATGAGGAGAGGAGAAAGGTGGGAGATGGGAGCTCCGTGACGGCGGATGAGCGACACGGACCGCAGCTGCGGGGGTCTGGGCGAAAGCGGAGGTTCCATTTGTCCGGGTGATTGGAAAACTCCTTGTGAAGGAGGCGGTATTCCAAATGGTGCTTGGTGAGGGCATGGCTTCTGATTCAACCAGATGCTGCAGAATGGCCTGGAAAGAGGCAGGGCGTCGGGAGAAAAGGCAAAGTTTGGGAAGCCCCACTGTTTATGTCTGTGTGTGACTTTGCTGGGCTGCAGGAACGAAGGACCACAGACGGAGCAGCTTCTACAAAGTCCCTGTATCTCCTGACCATTCTGGAGTATAGAAGTCTGATATCCGAGGTCAGGAAGGTTGGTTTCTTCAGAAACCCATCTTCTTGGCTTCCCAACAGTCCTAACATGGTGTCGCCCCCAGTGTGCTGGTGTCTTAACCGCTCTTCTTATGGGGATTGCGGTCATAGTGGTTAGAACCCCGTGACTGACTTCATTCTTCATCACCTCTTTAAAGACCCCACGTCCATGTGTGGTTACTTTCCGAGGCACTGGGAACTGGGGCTTCCAGAGTGTGAATTTTGGAAGGACCTAATTCAGCCCTGACAGTTGCAACCCATGGTAGGTCCAGGTGGCAGCCGGAAAAAGTCTGCATGAAAACCAGATCATACGGCCTCACATTCAGAGGAGTCAGAACCTCACCCTTCCTGTAGGTCACCGCTGCCCTGCGAGGGACACACGCCGCTGATTGTGTGTGAACCCTGGGACACGCAGGATGGCGTGGGACAAGGCTTTCGGTGGTGCTAGGCTGGAACATTAAACCCCACTGAAGCCACAGCCAGGGGCGTCGTTCCCTTTTCATTTGTCTTTCAGTTTTTTGAGAAGGATACCTCAGGGGGTGCTAACGTGTCTTTCCCACATCTTGACATTTGCTAATGTCCCCTGTTGAGCAAAGAGGAACACTGAGCACCTGGGAAAATAATGGTATCAAGCTCGGATTTGCGAATACTCCTTCATCCTCTTTGATTTAATGCTTGGCTTTCATTTAAGACAGAATCTGGATTTCCACTCGCAGTAAGAATATAAAACTTTTCTTGATTACCTGAAGGTAGCCTGGTTTATTTTATTTTATTTTTTTAAGTGGACTAATTTAAAGAAAATCCAGGGAAAATAATAGAATGACTCTTACAAGCCATGGCAAAACCAATGAAGGTAGATTGCCAATGCCTGGATGTTCGGGAAAGCTCTTGCGGGCGAAGGGAAGGGAAGGGGAGAGGCTGCTGCAACGATTGGGAAAACCACCTGGAGATAATGAAGTTGGGCGCGCGTGTGTGTGTGCGCGTGCGCGTGCACTCCTAGCCTGACATCATCCCGTCACCCGAGATGAACGAGGACGATTGGCTATGCCTCTGTTTTCTCTCTCAAAGCAGCATTGAATATATCCACACAGTCTGGAGTACATAATGGTAGGAGCCTCTGGAAACAACCAGTCATCCACGATGAGCTGTTGTGTGCTTTCCGCATGCCAGCTGCTGTGCAAAGGCCTCTGGCCACAACGGGGATTGAGAAAGGGTCCCTGCTTCCAGGTCCGAGAGTGACCCGTGACTCCTGCTGGACCTCTGACTGGCGAGGCACCCGATCCAGTGGTTCGTGCTCTTTGACAAAACAGAGCCTGTGCATCAGAGCCCGTGCATCAACCCCGGTGACAGATGAGCTGGGTGTCGCTGCCTGGTCCGCATATTGTACCAGTGCACGTGGTCAGCATTGTTACGGGGAGCCTGACATTCAGTGTTTCCAAAAGTGCCATTCGGGGCGTCGTCGCCTTTGCAAGCCTTCAGAAGCAAGCAGATGGCGGAGTTTTGACTCAGAAGACCCAACTGTGTACCTGGGGCAATTTAGCTGCAAGTGTGGAAGCATTCCGTGCAGCAGGGAGCTGGGATGTTGGGGACCCCCATGGTTGGGAGGTCTGGGATCCCCTGCGGGGAGCCATGAGTTTTCCTGGGGACAGGCATCTACTGTGTGGTCTTCCAGAAGAGTGTTGTGGATTTGTGTGGTGCAGCCTCTGAATTTTAATAACGAGCCCAACAAATGCACAGGGCTCTAGGGAGAATAATTGGAAGGAAACCATCTAAGTCAGCCCTGGTTCATCTGAACTCGTTTGCAGTCGCTCTTCCAGTGGGGGTGGGGGTGGGGAGGAAACTTCAGGTTAACAAGTTAATGACACCTGCCTACTGTGCCTTTAATTACCCTGCAAACCTCAGGCAGAGACTGACAACCTCATGAGCCGTATGCAGGCTGCCGGGGCTCTCTCCGCGAGGAGAGCACAGCTGTCTTCCCACCAGCTTTCCTGACAAGGATGAGCCTTATTTCAGGAAACACACCTTTACGGGGCTGCTGAAGCCAGTCTTTTTCTCATAGGGTAGCTCTTTCCTTCTTCAGAACAAACCCCGTGAGGTCAGTATTAGTGCGCTGATTTGTCCAGGGGGACACTGAGGCTTGAGGTACTAAGTGCTAAGTCCAGGATCCCCCAGGTCGGGGTCGGGCAGGTGTGAATAGAACTCAGGCTCTGTCTGACCACAAAGCAGGATTCCAGGCAGCGGCGGAATGCCCAGCTCTGTCCCCTTCCTCCTCCTCTTTGTCCCTCTGTTGCGTCTGTCTGTGTCTCTCTCCTTTTTACTACCCCCTCTCTCGGTCTTTCCCGTTCCTTCCTTCCTTCCTTCTTTCCTCCCTTCTCCTCCCTCCTGCTGTCTCCCTTCTTTCCTTCTTCCCACTCAGTCCTCTTTGTTTTTTCTCTCCCAACATCTACAAATAAGACACTGATCTATGCGAGTCTAAGCACTGCGGATTCAGAAATGAAAAAGACGTGCCCCGTCTCTGCTTCCGCGACTTGACATCGTCACTGGGAGAGACAGATGAGAAATAAACAAGAACGATCCCAAGCACACGAGCACGTCAGCCTGTCGAGTGAGTTCAGGGACGGGGAAAGGTGACGGGGAGCGGTGGCAAGCCAGCATTTTTACAGCCGAGGCGTGTAGTGTGGGGGACCCACCGTGGAGGCCCACTTGTGGAGGTGACACTTGATCGGAGATCTCAGGGGGCTGAAGGAGTAAGCGATGGGGAGCCTGCCCTGGGCGGTTGCAGGTGGACGACGCCCCAGGGCCGGAGGTGTCTGTGTGAGTCAGGGGGGGGAACTAGGCAGCCTGGGGGCTTAAACAACAGACACTGCTTTTTCTAAGTTCTGGACACTGGAAGTTCAAGATCACGGGGCGGGCAGATTCAGTGCCTGGTGGGGACTGTCTCCTGGGCTCAACATGGCTGCCTTCTCACTGGAGAGAGGGAGCCCTGGGGTCTCTTGCTCTTCCTCTAAGACACTAAACCCATCACGGAGGCTCCATCGTCATGACCTCACCTGCCCTAACTGCTTCCCGGAGACCCCATCTTCAGGTGTAGGGCTTCAGCATACGTTTTGGGGGGAAAACACAAACACTAAATGAGTTTGCTGCTTTGGAGGGGGCAACGGGACGGCCGAGGAGGTGAACGCGGGGGCACATCATTTATAGCTCTGCGGTCAAGGCAGAGTCCCTCGTACGTGTTGCTAAGGAGCGTGAGCAGATGAGCCTGACGCACGTGTGCCCCGCTGTCCGCTCCTCCCCCTTCCCTCTGCCTTGAGCTGCCCCCCTCCCCACAGCCCTGCGCATTCCAGAGATTGTAAAAGTTATCTGTCTTGGACCTTGCTTCTCTTTTTTCTGGGGGTGGGGGGCAATGTTTAAAAGTCAGGATACTGCAGTTTTTAAAACTCAAGAGCCTGATTTCTGGCTTATTCTGAAAACGCCAAAGACCTGGCAGTGTTAACACCATATTCCCCCAGGGTGACAGGCAGCTGGTGTGCGTCACTGCAGACCTTTCCAAAGGGACGCCTGCTTCGGCGTGGTCCCCAGCCCTCCTGGTGCTTGATGCTTCCTGGCCCCAGAAGCCAGCACGTGTTTCTGGGTTCTTCTGTGCACTCCTTGCTGCTTTGCCTCCCCATGGGGACCTTTATCCCTGGACAGTTTCTGGTTTGAGATGGGAACTTGTGATTTAACAAAAAAAAAAAGAAAGAAAGAAAAGAAAAAGAAAGAAAGAAAATGCTTTGTATAGCTTCTCTAATGCCTTCGCCTTATATAGCATGTCTTGTATTAGTTGCCTTCCGATGATTCCGTGAAGCTTTTTGGAAAACGGGAGGTAGACCGCGAGACTGGATGTCTGAGTTCAGGTGCCTGACCCCTCACTTACTGTGTTACCTTGAGCAAAGCCCTTTCCCTCTCTGGGCTCCAGCCTTCCCATGAGTAACACAGAGCCTCCAGACATCCTGCCTGCTCTGCCTCTCTCCCTCCACCTGCGTATCCTGGCAGCAGAAGACAGGCCCCTCAAAAATCCGCTTTCCCCCACAAATCCACAATCCCGTTGTCTTTCT
This sequence comes from Mustela lutreola, assembly GCF_030435805.1. Taxonomy (NCBI): domain Eukaryota; kingdom Metazoa; phylum Chordata; class Mammalia; order Carnivora; family Mustelidae; genus Mustela; species Mustela lutreola. The sequence continues at coordinate 3,392,661 of NC_081306.1, read as the reverse complement.
GTAGTGAGCCGTCAGAACAGGTGGAAGTTGCAGGTCGCTCATCTGCAAGGACTAAGTGAGATGTTGTTGTTAAATGCTTCTGGCACCACTTAGAACAACTAATTCATGCTCGTGCTTGTTGCTGTGGTTCTGCAGTCTGATCCTCTGGAGTCCTAGAAATAGAAAAAGAAATATCCCCGGTTCCAGACGATTTGAACAATAGAGTCTGCGGAAGGAAGCGGGTGTTAGAATGGTGTGAATGGAACATCGATCATTCTGTCTGAGGAAGACTGAAATTTGGGACGTCAGGGAGTGTGGTTCTTACCAAGCCAGGACAGTCTACGCAGGATTAGGTCGGCAGGGAGGAGATCCTGCTTCTAGGTTGGAACTGCCGCACAGGTCAGATCCTTACCTCTCTGCACCCAGTCTACTTGTCTGGACGCCCGAAAAACAGAATCTAATATGGGATTTTTTTAACTCCCAAACATTATCTTATTTTCTTCTTCTCCTTCCTCTCCTTCTTTCCTCCTCCCCCTCCCCTCCTCCTCCTCCTCTTCTTCTTCCCCTTCCCCCTCCCCCCTCTTGCCCTCCTCTTCCTCTTCCCTTTCTCCTCTTTCTCTTCCCCTGCTCTTTGTCTTCCCCCTTTCCCTCCTCTTTCTCATCTACTATGGATGCTTAAGCAAGTGTAACAATAGAGGTTACGCTTGCTTGCAGTACAAATCACAACAAAATCCGAGTAAGTTACAATGTTTATTTCTCATTCAAAAGAACACGTCTGTGGAGCATCAGCCGGGGATCAGAGATCCAGGCTAATGGAGGTTCCCTGTAACACAGACACGTCTGCTACCAGAAAGGCAAGGAGAGAAGAGTGTGGCCGGAAGTGCTCTGGCTCTTAACATGTCACCTGTCACTTCTTCCTGCCTGTCGTTGGTCGAAACAATTCAGACAGCCATGCCTGAGTTGAAGTAGGTGGAGACATGCGAGCCTACCATGTTTCCAAGGTAAGAGAAGCAAGTATCTGTAAAGGGCTCTACCTTTGACCAAAGAAACAGTCAAATGGACCTTTGCGCCCCCATTCAGTAGAGAATCCAGACTCCCCGCTATCTCGGCTCCTGAAGTCGCATGCGTTTTTCAAACCCTGGACCAGACGTTCTCAGGGGACCTGACAAAGATTAGATCAGATTGTTCCATTTTGTTCCTGTGAGATTGAATGCGGAGTTACTCAGGTCTGCCACACCTCCCAGGATCCTGGCTTAAATTTGACAAGGTGCTCTTTAAGATGAATCCGTAGTGAGACGGGTCAGGGCTCCCAGCAGGGACGCAGCCTGCTGAGGTCAAAGAGGAAGACACAGGATTTGAGGTGAGACTGGCCCGGCCCCAAGTCTTAGTGCTGGCCTTGAGATGTGCGGCTCTGGCCAAGAGATTTTGCCTCTCTGGGACTCAGTTCTCAGTCACCAAGGTAGAGGAGATGATATCTGTAAAGCACGGTTCTGTGCCTAGATCATAGCAGCCATCCCGATGACAATGGCGATGAAGCTTTAGGGGAGACCCAGACACTGAGTTTGGGTCACGGACATGGGCTGGGGAACACAGTGACTTGGGCTGTAAGGGGATTGTCCGAGAAGCCTCAGGCATGACTGCTGTTGGGTCAATGAAACACTTAGTTCTGGGTGCCACCACTGACGGAGCTAAGGCTGCAGATTTGAAGAACAAGTTCCCATATAAGAAACCCCAAATGGCTCAATTTAAAACTCCTTTGAATCTAGTTTCCGTCCCTTTACTACGTGTCTTCCACTCTGTAGAGCCCGTGCATGAGGGTGCAGAGGGAGGCTCTGTGTCTTTCCTCTCTTCTTAGGTGTTTGTGGGATGGGTGGCACCCCACTACATTGTCATTCACAGCAGTTGACTGTAGGTTGACCAGAAAGACAGTGGTGTGCGGCCCATCTGATTGATTTGATTCATGTAGACAGTGAAGCATCACGGTTTGGGCCAGGAGATCTAAATGATCTGCCCTGTCTATTCACATGATTCAGGCCCATTGGACATTTGACTAAGACACGCTCAAACACAGCACCACACCCGACAGGTTGGATTTGCACGTTAATATCCTTACCTTCATGAGACACAGAATATGCATCGAGACCCGGGTTTTTCAGAATGATAGTAACTCTTGTCCATTCATATTAACTGACTCAGCTTACCTACCGGTGCAAGCCTTAAATGTCTCTGTCCAGTCAATCCTTCTCAATTTTTATCAAGGGGCGAGGAGAGCTGGGCAGAATAATCAGAGTAACCATGGCCAGTGGGTCAGGGTGGAAATTTTGAGATCTAATGGTCAGGAAAGGGTCAAGCAAGGAAAATGGCTCTCTTCACCAAGATGGAACTGAAAGACAAGAGCTGAGAGCCAGGCCGGGACCGTATCAGGTGGTTATTGTAGAGGCAGAGAGGCCCCGCCAGAGTCCAAAGGCTTGAGAGAGTGCCCAAGCTAAAGACAGGAAGTGTGGCCCTGGGCTCCATGAATGAGAGTATGGAGGAAAGGGCTCAGAGATGCTCCAGGAGCCATTTCAGGGGGAGCAAAGCAGTGTGCTCAGGTGGGCTCTCTGGGACAGCTCGAATGTTCTAGCTGCTCTTCAGCCAGGTGTGGTCACCATTCAAAGCTCCCAGCTTCCCTCCTCTCATTCACCGAATGGACTTTCTGCCACTGCCCTCCACCCATCTTCCCGAGAAAGGCCACAAACAGCATCCTTCTGCTTCCCCCGGTAATGAGCCGGGACACGGAGGCATTTATTTATTTGTCACTGATGTTTGATGTTCATGGTAACACATATAAATACCTTCCGGTCATGTAAATACCTTGAGACGACAAATTCAATATATGTGTCATTATTAGTATTATAAAATATATTTATAATTAACACTGGGTCTACCTTATTGAGCAGTTCACGTTGTATTGTCATATTTGACCTTGGCAGTGATGTTGTGACATTAGTATTATGCCCATTGGGTAGGTGGGGAACCCAGGGCTCGTGGAGAGTAACTTGTCCAGCATCCCACAGGCAGAGTGGGCAGGGAAGCAGAGGCTGGGAGCAAGCGAGGCCTCCACCGGGAATGTGTTAGGGGAAGTGTACGGGGACAGGGCACCGGGGGTCCAAGAGAGAAAGGGGTCCTGTCCCGCCTGGAGAGTACGAGAGAGAATTAAAATGCAGTTTGACGACAATCTAAGAAGTCTTCCCCAGAGGAAGGGACACTTCATCCTGTCCTGGTGGGGAAGTGGGAGAAAACAGGAGACATTCATTGGGGGGAAAAATGACCCTACTAACAGAGCTTTAAATTGTGGATCTTCTCTGAGCGATGCAGTTGTGGCTGTGATCTCTGGCAAGTCACCAAACCTTTTTTTTTTTTTTTAAGATTTATTTGACAGAGATCACAAGTAGGCAGAGAGGCAGGCAGAGAGAGAGGAGGAAGCAGGCTCCCTGCTGAGCAGAGAGCCTGATGCGGGGCTCGACCCCAGGACCCTGGGATCATGACCCAAGCCGAAGGCAGAGGCTTTAACCCACTGAGCCACCCAGGCGCCCTCACCAAACCTTTTTGATCTACCTGCAGGGGAAGGGGGCTGAGCTGGGGCCTGTGCAGGTGCCTGTTACTTGAGCATTAGCTGGGCTTCCGCTCAGAGCAATTCCTGGGGATTTTCCATTTGTCAAAGGAAGAAAAAGAAATCAGGTCCCAAGTGCTGTAATTTTTTTTTTTTTTTTTTTAAGAGTGCATTGCTTCATGCAGCCCTTCTGGGCAGCTTAAATGTGGACTTTAGGGCAGGGCAGCCGCATGAGTGACCAGAAGGCAGTGCCATGAGATGGCTCCTTAGCCCTGAGCCCTGGGGAGTGATAGGTTCCCAGGCGCAGCAGGTGGACAGCTCCCCCGCCTCTTTGCTTAAAAGGAGTTAATGGCTCATGCTCTCTCTGGCTTGGTGATTACAGGATTCTTTCCTGTCCATCACATCTTGGCCTTCCTGCCCCACTGAAGACTCATTGCATTTCTGCTTCACCCTCCCAAGCCTTAAGGCGGACCAGAGTCTACTCCGGGGGAATTGCAAATCGCTTCCCTTATATGTGCCTCTGCATCGCTTCCCTTATATGTGCCTCTGCTTTCTTCCACGTGAAAGCAGATCATCCCAGAGTCTTGGGTTTCAAAGCATCCTCAGGGAACATCTCACTAGCCCCTTACTGTACAGATGGGGAAACTGAGACAGAGGAGGGTGGCCGAGGTTGGAGAATCCGATCTGCAGAGCTGGAGCCTGGCGTTCTCCCAGCTGGTTCCAGTGGGCAAGGGGCAAGGGAGCACCATTTGCCTGGTCCCCTTCATCGTCCCAAGGTCAAACCTGCAGGGCAGGAGGTGAGACTGGGGAGACTCTGGCTGGGAGGTGTGGGCTGCAGGAAGGCCCACAGGTCAGACCTTTCTGAAGGAGGTTAGGAGAATGTGATCCGAGGGATGAGTTCCCTTGGGATCAGGCAGGAAGGCCAGAGGAGCAGTCCGTGGTCTCGAGCCCAGAGAAGGAGACAGAGCCAGAAACATGGAACGTGGGAAATGCCAGTTGTAAAAGTTGCTGTACTGAAAGCACCGGTCAGAGTGACAGGTTCAAAGTGATGAACACTGGCGTATTTGGGCTGTTTCTTCTCTCTCTCTCTCTTTCTCTCTCTGTGCTTTTCTCTTTTTCTCAAATATAGGCCATCAGAAGTGAAACCCAGCTTTCTTAGAGAAAACTACCAGGCCAGAAGGGACAGAACTGTTGGCACAAAACCTAACAACGTACTTCCCTAGGGAAGAGAGAGGATCCTTTGGGTACCCATATTGGGAAAACAGGCCAGGGGCTAAACCCAGGTCAGGAAAGCTGGCTGTAAGACACCCATCCATCCAGGAAGTCATTGGCTCCCAGACACGCCTGCTCTTCGCCAGGTTCCCAGGCTTGTTCTTCACTGGCTGAGGCAGGCAGGCCCACACGCATGGTCTCCCTGAGCTGAGATCATGAGAATACGTCCCTGGGATTTTGATGGGATTAAATGAGTCGCTCTAGGACGCTGAGCACATGACACTCGGAAATCCATAAAATCCTCTCTATAGAGCCTCCCCTGCTTCATCACAGGGACACGGTCCGAGAACCCCACCCCAGCGGCGGCCTGAGACCTGGCATCTTAGCCAACCCGGCACATACTGTGTTTTCCCTATACCGTCACACGCACGGTAAACTTGAATGCATAAATCAGGCACAGTAAGAGATTCACAACATAACTACTAATAAAATAGAACAGTTATAACAATATACTGTGATAGAAGTTAGGGGAAATGTGGTCTCGCTCTAAACCTTGATGGTCCTGTGCTTGCCTTTCTTCTTGTGTTGATGTGAAGGGACGAGATGCCCAGGTGGTGAGATGAAGGGCGGGGAGTCGCCCAGGGGCCGGGAGGTAGTGTTGGGCTTCTGCTGCCCGGCTGGCCATTCGTCAGAAGGAGGCTCACCTCCTCCTGGATGGCGGTTGACTACGGGTCGCTGAAACCACGTGTACTGCTGTTGCATAGTACACTATGGTACTAGACTGCTCTGCACATTCCACTCGTGACTGTGTTGACTGCTCTCCGTGCCCCGAATCGGTGCATTATGGGTTTTCCTTCCGGCCAATTCTGAGAAACCCAATTCTGCCCCCCCCGAGAAAGATCAGAGGACTTATTCAGTCTCCCTAAGAGGTAAGAGGAGCCAGAAGCCCCAGGAGGGAAGCAATTTGCAGCACTTTGAACCTGACCTATGCTTTCCTTGCACTGGAGGCTTAGGGGTGTCTGTGGCTGCTACACACCAGGTGCCCATGAGTCAGAACCTTTTTCACCAGAGCAGACTCCACGGCAACTCGGCAACAGCTGTTATCGCCCCCTTGCTCTGAGAATTTCCTGGTGGCCACTGGGTTGCTCAAGTCTACTCCAGCCCGAGTGCAAAGCTTCCTGCCTTCAAACAGCTTAGAGTTTGTACGGAATCTTCAGACGCTCAATGTATTTACACTCCACTGTGTTTCCCCCCGTCCCCAGCAAGACCTTGCCAGTCAGTCAGAACACGGCCACTTAGCCGCGACAGGGACAGATAGCTATGGTTCTCCAGATAGCTACCAGGCCGGAGCTGGCCAACGCATGGCATATTCGTCCCCTGAAATCTGGTGTAACAACTAATATGTATTGATTGAAACACCCAGTTGAACATTCTACCAGGGCCTGTGTTGAGGAAGAAGGTAGTGCTGTCTGCTTCTCTTTGGTCTCAAAGTGCCCATGAGAGCCGAGTAGTTTTGAACACTTGGGTCAAACGAGGGATCCACTTGGGTTTGTAATCAGCTCATCAGTCCTTGATTACCGAGTGGCCAGGCTCCAGCTGGAGTCTCTTCCTCTTCCCTCTGGCTTCGCACTGAGTGGAAGAATGTGCTGTTGTCCGTGCGTCGGGCTTTTCTACTCTACAGCAAATCTTCAGACTTCCATACAGATGTTCAGTAAGACAAGTGTTATCTTTGATCCTTGAGGAACACCATTCGTTACATGTCCCCATCCTTTAAAGGGCCTGTTTCCTCCTCTGTTCTTGTTCTCTGAGCAGATTCTCTATTCAAGGCAGGACGCGCATGCATCCCCAATCCCATGGTGATGCAGTATTTTGAACGGCTTTTGATGTGGAAATTTGTCAACGGTTTTCTTGTCTTTCGATCTTCTTCTTTTTTTAAGTCTAATTAAATTATTTCCACAGACTTCTTTCACCAGATGCCTCTGCACCATCTCAATAAGCACTAATAAATTACTTGAGCATGACTGTGGACACCATGTTTATTCTCTCTAACAAGAGATTGCTCAGTTCACAGCATGTACTGCTGAACAGCGTGGTCCTGGTGTAAGGTGTCGTACTGGGTCTCCCTAGAGAAAACCTGGTCTTACTCGCTTCCGAGTCTCTACGCCTCTCTTCTGCGGACTGTCCTTGACCTCTGCTCACCATCTTGGCTGCACACCAGCATCTGGGAACGATCATGACCAGAAGGTGGGTGGATTAAGAAATCTTGGCCAGATATTTGGAGCTTCACGTACTTAAAACCTTATCTCATGCCCAGAATTCCAGTAGGGCATGTTCCTTTTAAATGACAGAAACCCTGACCACACTGGTCTAAGCAGCTAGGAGCTGACTGGTGGGAAGATGAAGAGAACAAAGGCCGTTCTAGCTTCAAGTGTGGTTTGACTCGGGCTCACATGACATCACCAGGATTCTGTTTCTGTTTCTGTTTCTTGTTGCATCTTAGATTTCTGTTCTGGGATCAGTTCTGATCTTATGGTGATCAGATGGAACCAGCAGCAGCTTCAGCCTCGAATTCTCCCAAGGTTCAAGACCCACAGAGAAAAAGAGCTCTTTTCTTCTCCCCTCCTCCTCCAGTAGCTCCTGTAAAATTCCTGTGATGCGTCCTGATTGGATTGGCTTAGGTCACATGTTCTTCCTTGAACAAATCATCGTCTGGCCATAAGAGTGAGCGATGCCAATTGGCTGGGTTGGGTTATGTGTTCCACGTTCTGGAGATGATGAGAGAGCTCTCCTTACAGATGGTAAAAGGAGGAGAATGAGGTTATGAACACTGAACGGTTCACAGAACATGTGTCCACTCTCCAGCTGTTAATTTTCTGCCTCAAATTCCCCAAATTTAAATCCAGCCATAGTTTTAAGATCCAGTTCAGAGAAGTTAGAGACAGGGACATGGGATTAAGATCTGGGTCAACTCTGGGATGAAACACTAATCTAGTGTTTAATGCGCTTGGCCTAGTCTTCTCATCTCTAAAATGGAGATAAATCCCGCGCACGCTCTTTCTCTCTCTCTCTCTCTCTCTCTCTCTCTCTCAGTGCTCAGCAGTGACGGGTGCACATGCAACTTTCATGGATGGGAGTCTGGATTATTCTTCGAATCTAGATTGCTGCCGCATTAACCTCTTCGGTGCTGTCAGCCATCTGAGGACTGCCTTTCATCTTACCTCTCTCTTTTTGCTCCCAGGGATGAGATCGCTACACCTGAGCTTTGACCAGGTCCCTGGAGCCTGACTAGCTAGCCCACTTCTTTGACACATGACTCCTCTCTGGCTCATCTCTGAGTCCTCTTCCTTGCCGTGCGTCCTGTGCCGTGGGGCTTCTGTATCCTGTGCTGAGCCCGGCCTGCGAACATGTCCGTTCTTTCCCTGGTTCCTGGTTAGTCTTTCTCCTGTAGCTTAGAGCTGAATCTCCCCAGCGCCATCATTCCTAACATCCTCGCTGGTCCTTTGGTTCACCAGATAGCCCCTGGTTGGTCCCTGTGTATCCGGTCTGTGTTCAGTTAACAAGACCACGTTGGGCCTCAACATGAGATGTGATGGGGAGAAACTGAGTGGGAGAGAGATCACAGACCCATATTGAGTGGAATTGGAGAAGACATTAGAGGTTATCTGGAATAACCCCTCTCCCAATAGGGAAGACCTGCTTGTGTGAACGGGGCTGGACACAGAGAGGTTGTTTAGAAACCTATTGTGAACCCCCAGGAATCCAACAGAACTGTGAGTAATTGTAAACTCCGGTATATTAGAACATTCTCGGTGAGAATCAACATCTCCTATCTCCTCAGGGAAACAACTAAAACACAATTGAGATATACTTTATGGAGAAAATACCCTTAAATTTGGTCTTACGGCTTCAATTAGGTTCACAACTAAAATCAGTAAGAAGCTAGGTGGGTACCGTGCAGGGTGCATGGGCCTGGTGTTTTCGGGTGTGTTGCCCACATTGTGGGCACCGTGATGGGCCAGGTTATACAACCCTCTTCTGAAGAAACTACCTGGTACTCAGCTCCTGTCTACAGACGTCATGTGGGAAAGAAAGTCCAGTGTAGACAAATCTTCCACTGTTTCAAGAGATGATAGAAATCTGGATTTTTAAACCCAACTCAGTTTTCACGTGTTAATGATTTTTCATCACCAGCCCCCAGAAAAGTTGCCAATGGCCATTATAATGTTGAGGAAGCTCTTGAGGGAATGGAGAGGAGAATGGGTGGCAGCCCAGGTGTGGAGAGACCATGAACAGAGGCCCAGAGAAGGACCAGGCGTCATGTATAGGAGTCTTAGGGAGGTGTGTGAACAGCCTTACTGCAGTGGGCGGGGATTAGCGGGGTGAACACATGGTCTGTGGGAGCCTGATCAAGGAGAGACAAAGTCAGAATAGTGTAGTCATGATTCACAAGCTGTAGGGAATCCTTGTAGGTTCTTGAGCATGAGGGTTTGAATGAGGGCGTGAATCTGGCAGAAGGTGTGGACCAGGACAGAGCAGGGAAAGCCCAGGACTCGAGATGCCAGCTAGAAATACATTCTTATGTATTTGGCTGTTTACACCACAGCTACTAGTAAAGCAAATCTGAGGTTGAATTAAGACACTGCAGGAAGGGGCACCCGGGTGGCTCAGTCAGCAGAGCGTCCAACTCTCAATTTCAAGTCAGGTCATGATCTTAGGGTCGTGAGATTAAGCCTTGGGTCAGGCTAGGTGCTCAGCACGAAGTCTGCCTGAGATTCTCTCTCTCAATAAATAAAATCTAAAATAAAACAAAAAACAGTGTAGTAAGAGCAGACCATCCGCAGAGATTCAACCACAGGCAAGAGATAAAAAAGGAGAGGAGGGAAAATTTTGCCTGTGGATTTCCACATTTACTGAAGACCCTTGTGTCCGAGCTCTGCCCACCAGCCTAGTCACAGGAGACCCGATATAAACAGAAAGCAGATCTCAATATGAAGTCCAGAAAGAAGAAAATCAGAGACCAAGTACCAAAACTTTGCACTAGCTTTTTAGTCGTGAGAGAGAAGAGAGAAAATTAAGACAGGGGCCTGCCTGTTACCCGTGCTAATAGATCCCTTCCTGTTTCTAGGTTATGACATCATTCAACACAGCTGGATGGATTTTCACCAAGTTCAGGGGGTGGTGTTGGAGATGGTCTTTCTGAACATGCATGATGTGACAACTGGGACTGAGTATTGGGTATGACCTGCCGTGTTATTAAGATCCCATAAAGTAGATTAGGGACCTGAAATGCAAAACACAGAAAGACGCACTCAAGACTTGCTTTTGCAAGTGAGCTACTTTTGATGTGATGATGCCTATGGCGGGTTGGGAGGGGTTAACAGCGGAGGCAGCAAAGTGTTCTCATGAGCTAGGTAAGGGAAGTGAGCTCATTGTGTGATAAAAAGAGGTTATACTTACCCACTGCCTCAAACTGGCACTTTCCTTGCCCTGAACTTCATTCACAAAGAATTTGCTAAGGGAGGCGGAGTGAAGGGTATTCTTTCTGCAAGAGACGAACATTTTAGTGGATGTTTCCCATTATGTACTGAATGTTTGTGTGTCTGCATGTCCGCTTCTAAACTCTAATCCCAGTGGAACAGCATTAGGATGCGGGGCCTTTGGGAAGTGATGCGGTGATGTGGGCGGAGTCCTCGTGAATGGGATTAGTGCCCTTGGGAGTAGAGGCCAGAGAACCAGCTCTCTCTCTTTCTGTGTGAGGACACAGTGAGAAGTCAGCGGTCGGCATCCTGAAAGTCTACCCCAAACCTGACTATGCTGGCCCAGAGCTTGGACCTTGCCGGTTCCAGAACGTGAGAAGCAAGTTTCACCTGTTTAGAAGCACCCAGTCTGTGGTACTGCGTTAGCATAGCCCAGACTAAGACCGTTCCCCCGGGATAGAATCCTGACCGTCACTGCGTTACTGTGGATTAGCCGTGTTCACAGCGGAAGAGATATCCTACCTCTGAAATGAACAAACATGGAAAGTGCTCGTCTCTTCCTCCTTCCGACCCTTGGGCCTCTCTCCTTCTCTTCCTTGCCTCTACCCTTTCCTTCCGCTCTCCTGCTCATTTCCGGAGCATCTGCCGGAAAGCCGGATGACTCCCAGCGGGCACCTGTGCCTCAGGTAGATGGAAATATACCTGATGCGGGTCCCACCACCAGCAGCTGCCTTGTCGAGACACGTGAAAGGTTAATGGCAGAGAAACAGCATGCACCTGCGAAGGTGCGGTTGGCGTACAGAGCTGAATTCCTCTTGCCTGCGTGGCTCTGCAGAATTCCAGATGATTTCCTGCTTCTCACTTTGGAGTGAGGGTCTCACTCCAGAGTCCTCCTGTGACTGAAGGAAGGAGATCCCTTTGCTTTGTGTGAAGTTCAGGGACGCCTGTTCATTAAGCCACTGGGTGCCCAGATGGAATGAATTCCTGTGGGATTGTGTAGGCATGAGTAAGTCATATGTAGTAAATAATCAGCAGCAGGGTCTGGAAGGGAGCATGGGTGTTGACGTGGATAAAGCCAGTTGGGGACTCCAGAGAGTTTGGGTCAGGAGGTTTCTGTAAGTGCATGGATCTGCGCATGGACCTGAGAGCTGGTGGTGTCTGACCGGCTGCAGTGATTGTCTTGGGCGAGGCTTTGTCCAGCCTCATCTCTATTAACAACACTTCCTCCCCACCCCCAAACTGACATACAATCTAAGGAAAAATTGCATGCTTCCTCTGTAAACATCGTCTACGACTGTCTTGGTCCATTTGGGCTGCTTGAAAGAAAAATGTTATAGTACTGAGTGTCTTACAAACAACAGAAGTTTATTTCTCATGGTTCTGAAGACAGAGGAGGCCAGGATCAAGGGGCCAGCACATTGCGTGTCTGGCGAGGAGCCATTCCAGACAGCCGTCTTCTCGCGGAGAGCTTGCGTGGTGGGAGGAGACAGGAATTTTCTCGGCCCGGTTTTATTGAGGGCTCTCGTGCCTTTGGGGAGGCTCCCCCTCTCATCATCTAATCCCTCTGTGTGAATTTCAACACATGAATTTGGAGGGGGACACAAATATTCAGTCCGTAGCACCACCAGATTACTACCGCTGAGCACCTTCTTGAGCGAGAAGTCCTGAGTCCGCATTGACGGGCTGCCAACCCGCCTTCAGGTTCAGCACGGTGATTCTGAGCATCCAGACAGCAGAGCCCGCCGTGCTCCCTCTCCGGCTTGTCCTCATATCTCCGGGGAAGTGAATGAAGACAGTTTGGAATCAGACATACATGATACTCTCTGCCACTAGTTGACTTTGTGACCCTAACCACATTTTTCCCGCCTCACTGATTGTTCAGGAAAATGGGCAGGTGACATCGTCGTCCTGTGTCCTCCTGGGAGGGTTATTGGCAATCAAGGAAAATTGTTGTTAACAGAATAGTGATCAGAGAAGTCCAGTTAATCCACGGCTCCCCAAAAGGCACCATCCAGAAGCAGATTCAGACTGTCCTCCTCTTCCAAATATTCAAACTATACACAACTTGAATGTACATGCACTGTATTTCTCCTTTCCTGAACCACCAACACGTACACCAAACGTGAATTTTCCTCCTCCTCCTGACTCACATTTACTGAGCCTTTACTGGAACTAGACACTGTTCTAATCAATGAGCATAGATCAACTCAGCCCTCTGAGGCAGGCATCACCATATTCATTGAATCTAAGGTGCATTAATAGGACGCATGACACTTTTATGTCTGACTGTATTTATTTACTGTTAAAGACCTTATTTATTTATTGGAGAGAGAGTGTAGGAGCAATGGGACGGGTGGAGACCGAGGGAAAACCAGACTCCCCACTGAACAGGGAGCCCAACATGGGACTCGATCCCAGGACCCCGGGATCATGACCTGACCCGAAGGCAGACACTTAACCTACTGAGCCACCCAGGCGCCCTTATGTCTGACTTTAACATGGCATCAATTATATAACCTGGTTTCAAAGATACTGAAAAGTGAGAAGTGTATCTTAGGATCAATAAAATAGATCGATTAAATATTCTACCCTCATTCTTACAGATGAGGGTACTGGAGATCATGGAGGTCAGGCATTTTACCTAAATTCATGTAAGTAGGGTTTGAGAGAAGATTTGGTTCTGGTTGTCTTTAAAGCCCACATTTTTAATCACCTCACCAAACTGCCTCTCTCCCTCAGCTGATGAATGAATATTTCAGCAATTTCCTATCCAGCCTCAATTATGTGCCCTGTGGGGTTCAAGTGGTCACTTGACTTTGTTCAGTTTTGAAGGAAGGGAATAAAATTAAGGCATAAGCACAAAATCCTGAAAATACAGGATCAAAAATCATGTCTAATATATGAGTTCTCGTTTGGTATTATGATATTGTTCTGCTCTCTGGAAGCCAAATGCCTTTTAATATGTAGGTGGATTGTTTGACTTCTGCACATTCAGCTTTTGTGTGTGAGCTCAAGGTTATGTTATATGTAAAAGTTGGCCTCTTGGTATAGTGTTTGCAAAAATGCCTCCAGTTCTCCAACCCCTGCCTCTGTCCACACTCTTTGCAATAGGATGTTGCAGCCTCTCCCATCAGAAGAAGAAGTGTGGTTTCTTTCCATATCTTTTAAATCTGAGCTGATCTTGTGGTTTGCTTTAGTCGATAGAATGTGGTAGAAATGATGGTTGGACAGTTCTGATTCAAGAACTCAAGAGGTCTTCTGAAATTTGGCATTGACCATGAGAAATCCAAGATTGCCTGCTGGGTGGTGTAAGACTACATGGAACAAAGCCATCTCCTCAGCTGATGCCTTCCGAGATTAGCCAGCCCCCAACTGGCCTGCTAGTGCCTGCAGACTCTTGAACGAGCCTGGAGGAAATCACGTGAACCTGCTAAGCTGAGCTCAGTTAAGATGAGCAGAACTTCCCAGGCAATCCATAGATGGCTGAGGGAAAAAATGGTCCTTGTTTAAAGTCACTATGTTTTCAGATTATTTGTTATACAGCGATAACTAACTGATACAGCTTCTGTCTTAGAGTTTTGCCAACCAAACAAAAACCATGGTATAACTCTTGATGAATGTAGAAATTTCCTGGGTGATCATTTGCTCTAGAAAGATGCTTTACATTTACTTTTGTGCTGGAAACTTCCCCTACTGAAATGACTCCATTTTCTGTATATCCAGTTGCCATAGCAACCTGATACTTTTGTTCTCCGCTCTGGTCTTCCTGATCATATCACTTTGCAGTTAGTCAACATGATGTTGGAACCCTGGTTGTTATGGTAACCTGGGACCGTTTTTTTTTTTTTTTTTTTTTTTTTAAATGAATTCCATTGACATTGTTTTTGAGGAGACATGAGATTTAGTCTTGTACTCATGTGGAGATACTTGTGGTGCAGAGCAGAAAGCATTTCAGGAAATGCTTCTCTGGGGAGAAATTCTTCATTAAAGCCTCCTTCCAGAAACCCCAGACATTCTGTGCTTTTATGGATTTTTCCCATTTAAATGCTTCTTAGAATTTTGGTGAATTACAAAGTATGTTTTGAAAAGTCCTAAAAGAGTCTGAATTGCTAATAGAAAACATGTGTAGCAAGATCATCATTAATTATGCATGAAAGCCCCATAGGCACCCCAACACAGAGCTCCACAAACCCAGACATGAAATTCTTTGTGATCTGAGAAGGATGCCCATGAAACACCTGAGGGAAAGGTCGGTGGGAATAGCTGAGGGATGAGGGGCACAGGGGGTTGGGCTTGGAAGGCCACAGGGAAGGGGCTGCAGGCGGAAGAGAAGTTACGGGCATCAGTCTTGAGGTCCCAAGCGCTGTCTTTGGAGTGAAGAAGGGAAGGCAGGGGCCAGAGATGGAGGCTTCTGTGACCAGAGCAGACTCCTGAGCAAAGTGATAATATTTCTGTGCTTAAAGGCCACTCCATTTCTGAGAAGCTCAGGGTACTTACAGTTTGGGAGACGTTTGCTTTACTTACAAAAAAACATGAAATGCCCCAGCGGTTACAAAATGGTGGCATGTCTCAATTGTTGGCAGTATTAAATGGTGCCACAGAGTTAGACTCTTCACCAGTGGTGAGAGGTTGCACCAGTGGCAGGACCAAGGTGAAGCACTCACTCCAGGACCCAGCCCCCTTCAGTTCTGCCTTCTTTCTCACTTCCTCACTTGCTCTCCTGCAGTGTACCTTTCCCTCTTTCAGTCATGCTAGTGTATCACCATTTGGAACATTCATCAGACGTTTTAGGTTTGGAAATTTGTGATTCGGGCCAAATGCCTCTCCTATGTTCTCCTCCAATGGGCCTCACCTTTGCTGTCTTTGGGTTTTGAGGTCACTGAAGGAAGGACCATCAAACATGGAGAGAAGATTTGTTTGGGAAAGTCAGCACAGAGTCACATAGAAACTTCAGCCCGAGAAGGTTTGGGCTCTGGGCCCAGATGGGCCACTCGCTTATTGAGCGACCTTGAGCAAGTGGCTTTCCTTTTTGGGCTTCTATTCTCAGCTCTCAGAAAAAATGTGGATGAACTATTTCTTAGGTCCATTCTGACTCACACGACCTAGGATTCCAGATGAGAGGTGTTAGCTTTTGGAAGAGCAAGGCAGTCTGAAGGAGAGATGTTCCATCGTCTTCCCGCCATCTGAAATCTTGTACTCACACTGATGAGCTGGAGGTACCTTTGGTATGGGGTATGGGGCTTCAGAGTTGGTGCCTAACACCAGATTGGGGATCTCTAGAGCCCCTGATAATAGTTGGCAGGAATCTTTGCATGATGGTGGTCTCAGTCTTAGAAATTAAATGTGGTGCCCAAGAGTTAGTAAATTCTCTTCTTATACATGAGAGGCAGTATAGTATACTGGCTGGGAGCCCATTTATGAAATGGGCCAGAACACTGCCACTTCTCTCCAAGGCTTCAATGAGTTAATACATGCAAATATTTGGGACAGTGCCCAGCACATACTAAATAAGTTCTTACTATTGTACCCATGTCTTCATTGACATAAACAGACATTTATTGAACACTCATTCCTTAAGCTATGGTTCTGAGCACATTACGTACCCTGTTTTATTTTGTTTTCATTGCAGCCTTTAGAAAGAGTGCAGTTCTGTTCTATTGGGTTTCAGTATCAACATAGAGGGTGACATTTGTGTCGAGTCAAGATTACCCTTGAAAACTCTGTAGTAGGATTATGTGGATTTGAAGATCTATAATGCTTTTTGGCTCCAGGCCCTGTACGCTGAAAATGCAGATACTCTTGGTATGCCTGGATAGTTGAGTCTGCCTTCGGCTCAGGTCATGATCTCAAAGTCCTGGGATCGGGCCCTGCGTAGGGCTTCCTTCTTAGCAGGGAATCTGCTTCTCCCTCTGCCTCTGACCCCCGCCCTTAACACCCGTCCCCCATCCCGCTCATGCTCTTTCTCTCTCTCTTGCTGTCTCTCAGATCTCTTGTAGAGAGTAAAATACAGATACCCTTTATACTGTCAGCATCTTTCAGCTTCCTTGATATTCTGTCAAAGGGACAATGTGGTGTTGGGGTGTGGTGCCCAAACTCGCAGGCTGGTGGCTTCTCCCAGCTCTGCCTGTATCACCCTTGGGTGGAGACTTTGACTGCTTCCAGTCTTGGATTCCTAACTTTCCCGACCTCCAGGGTTATCACAGGACTGAACAAGACAAAGCAGAACTACTTACATTGTAGGCTCAAACACCCTACTTGGTTATTAAAATGAAAATTCTAGAAATTGGTAGACAAGCTTGTGTTTGTGCCATCCGATGTTGATGACTTTCACTGACTATTCACCCAACATCATTTCCCAGGACCATTCAGAGGCAGGAATCTCATGGCTTCCCCACATCTTCCAGAAGTGCTTTCTCTCCCGAAATGAAAATCTGGGGCTCAAGGTCTCGCATCAAGCACAGTTGTCTGACCACTTCTGTAGCTGGGAAGTCTTCCTGTGTTTCCAGCCTTCTTTGCAGGCAGGTAGGGGCCTCGCATCATTTTCTGGACATTGAGATGTAAATGGATATTGGTGGGCGGGGGAGCAGTTTGGAAAATGCTCTGATTTCCCGAAGAAAGGGACTTAGAGCCGGTGCCACCTCGTTCCTTCCGTCTTCCTGCTTTTGGACCTGGGACAGCCAGGGATGAGCACCAGAAACCAGAGCCAACGGGCAGATTGTGATGGAAGGGAGGGTAGGGAAAAGGAAGACCCTTCAAAGACACTGTTTATCAGCTGAATATCCTCCGGAAATTATTACTATGTAAATTCTTGTGCTTTGGCAACAGAAAAAAAAAATCTTTAATGTTTGAACGTGGCACACAGCACAATCTGTGATCTGGCCATTCTTGTTTTATAATGTTCTCTCCTACCTGCTGTCCCTCAACAGTCATGCTCCCCATAGGTGTTAAGCCAGTGTCCTCATTCTGAGCTTTGACTAAACTGTTCACTTAGGGAAATGCCTGTTCTGGTTTTTTTTTCCCTCCCTGTCTGATTTGAGGCTCAAGAAGAGTGACATTAGGTCCAAGAAACTTCTCTGGACCATCTTTTTTTCCAACTCTCTCCCTCAGGTTATAGGCTCGCAGACTTCCTGGGTGTGCGTATATCACCTGTCCGTTTCTGCCCCAGTGGGGAGGACACCTTATTTTAATCATTAATGTGCTGCCATTCTGTTATTAAACAGTAATTATCTGAGGACAGGGGCGACATTGTATTTCTAGCACTCAGCATGGCCCGACCAGTGGTAGATGCCCCACAAAGGCTGGTTAAAAGCATGAATGAATAACCCCGTGTTTTCTGTTGGAACTTCTTACTACCGCTCATGAATCACAGATGAGCTGCACACTTCCATCCCAAGTTGGGGTCTCATGCTGTTTTATACGAATCGTCCATAGACTTTTGGGGACAATGGCAGTAACCGGACACTGAAGCGCTCAAGAAACAGTAGGGCATGAGCCTTAGACCCTTTTCTCAATTGGTTAGAATATAAATACGGTAGGAATTGGTTTTCTTAAATATATTACTTAATACCTTCCCAAAGGGCATCCCGTGCTGTCTCATACACCCCAATTATTCGTCCACACCAGCTTGGTTTTTCTGTATGAGAATGTATTATCTCATACAATGTTGGAGTTGTCCTTTTAAAAAAAAATAAATAATTTTCAGTATCTAAACTTGGTTAAGTCCCAACCCTCCTTCCTGGGATATCTAGGATACTTCCGTATTGTCATCTAAAAATTGAATGGTTTATCCCTAGCCTTGATTTAGAATATGAGCTAGTTCCCCGCCAATGAATAAAAACCAAAAACCAAAATATCCTCCCTTCAGTCTTCACCAGTTAGTCCCAGACAGCTAGTTTTTTGTTTGTTTGTTTGTTTTTTGTTTTTTTTTATTATTTATTTGACAGAGATCACAAGTACGCAGAGAGGCAGGCAGAGAGAGGAGGAAGCAGGCTCCCCACTGAGCAGAGAGCCCGATGCGGGACTCCATCCCAGGACCCCGAGATCATGGCCTGAGCTGAAGGCAGAGTCTTAACCCACTGAGCCACCCAGGCGCCCCCCAGTTAGTTTTATGCATCTACTTTAAGTTACAGTAACTTCTTAGAATTCTTGGTTGTATTGGAGTCTGCAGCTTGAGCCATAGACCAAAGGCAGGGACCAGAGAGAGGCAGAAGGTACTAGCAGTTGTGTGGGTATGGTAGGGAAGGAGACAGGAGAGATCCCAGGAATCCAGTAGGGACGCTCTACATGGTTAAAACAGTGGCTCTGAGTGGTGTTGAGCTGGGCTTACTGTTCCTGCAAAGGTGACATTCAAAGAGGCTGAAGGTGTTGGCATCAGTGGACATACCAGGCTGACTCAATGGAGCATCTTGGACTCACATGTCCTGTGAGGATGGGCCACAGTGAAGGCGTGGCTCTGGGAGGAGTTACTCTTGGTGTTTGAGTGTGGTGAGACTTAAGGGCATTAAGGAACCTGGGAGGCAGAGTGATTTTTTAAAATGGCCTTTGCGGGGCGCCTGGTGGCTCAGTTGGTTGAGCATCTGACTAGATTTTGGCTCAGGTCGCGGTCTCAGGATTGTGATGAGATTGAGCTCTGCGTCAAGCGCCACACTTAGCAGGGAGACTCCTCCTCTCTTTCTGTCCCTCCTCCCACTCAGCCCCTCTCCTTCTCTCTCAAATAAATAAATCTTTTTTAAAAAATAGCTTTGGAGGTAAGACTTTTTTTTTTGGCTCACCAGGTGGGTATAAAACTTCTCTCCAAGCAAAAGCTGCTCGTGTCTGAAATGGGAATAACGAGGTGACAAGAAGTACCTCGGTCGGTGGCAGCTGTCGTCAGAATATGAGGGTGGCCGGAGGCCGGGGTAGCCACGGCCTCTGTAGGATCGAGGAACGGAAGCTCCGCCTTCCTTAGAAGTTGTTTAGAATGGTTAGGAATCTCTACCTTTCATTCCAGTCCCACTGGCCACTTTGTGGTTCCCCAAACCACCCCTTTTCTTCTGTCCTCATCACCACCACTAAGTAGGGTTGGCCTCGGGGCCTTCCTAGTACTGTTCCCTCTTCTGGGGATGCTCTTTTCCTCGTGCTACAGCTAACTATGGCTGAGTAACAAACTGTCCTGAAACGTAATGCCTTACGACAACACTGATTTGTAATTTCCCACGTGTCTGGACGGGCACCAGAGCGGCTCTTCTGCTCTCCTCACCTGCGATCGCTCAGGCAGTTGCAGCTCTCCGAGTGACCATGGGGACCGCACTGACTTGGTCGGCCACTCCTGTGTCTCTTCTCTGGGGCACCTGAGCCTCTGGGAGACGAGACTGGGTTTCTTTGCATCCTGGTGGGCTCAGGGGTCCAAGAGAATGAAGAAAGCATGACTTGCAAGTATGATTTGCTTAGACCATCGTGGCTCCAGGTTCAAGCTGGTGTGTCTTGAGCAACACCACCATTTTTTCTTTATACATGTGTGCACGTGTCTGCTTTCCCCATTGGGATGCCAGCTCCAAGAAAACAGGGGATCCGCTATTTCGTTTGCTGCTGTCCGCCCAGCACCCAGGCTGCTGCACATTCCAGGGACTCGATCGTTGGTGGCACACATGAATTGAGTTCATGCGAGTGACACCTGTGTGGCTCTGACTAGAGGAATGCTTCTCCCCTGCACGTTCCCTAACCCTCAGTAACACACGGTTGCGTCATCTGGGGTGGAGCAGGGACACAGGAACAACAAGCGACAGCATTTCCCTTGCAAAAGTTGTTTGTGCTTTAATTCTTTTCCACAGACCCATGCACATGGCCCAAATCCTAGAAATGTGTATTTATCCCTTGGCAACAGCAGGTTTTGTGCGTCTTATTAGGAAGGATTGACTGCTTGGGTTTAGTAATGTGCAAAAAAATCGGGCTTTAGAGGGATTAAAATTATTTTCAGCCTTAAATGCGATATATCTGAGCTGATGGATCTAGCCTTGAATATAGATTCCCAGACCAGAAAGATTAGAAGACATTAAATCTATGTAAATTCAACTATTAATTTATGTTTGAACAAATTCAACAAGAGATTTGACTTGGGGGCTTACAGACAAATAGATTTGGTTGGGAAAATGCATATCGCAGTCTTTTGCCACGGTGCTGTGTTCCCCTTGAAGATCCCGTGGCTGGGTGCGTCTCTAACAGGTCACAGTTGAGAGCCCAAGCAATTATGCCAGAATGTGTTAATAATAAAACAGGGAAACGGCTATGTTTGTCTTGTGTAAGGATGAAAGCAGCTGTTGGTACCAATTCGGAAAAACGATGGTGAACCAGGCAAGTGCTCGTTGCTCGGGGTCCTGGGCAGGATGAAAGGAAGGGGCTCCTCTTTCCGGGAGCTTCTCAGCCCTGCCATGTTCCTGGGACCCCCTGTGGGGGACCGGGGCCGCAGGTGCCACTGTCGGCGTTTCACTTGGTGGCGGAGGCTGGTGGATTTGGTTTACAAAGGCTGCCTTGAGCAGGCGTCCGGGAAGCCCAAGACATAATGAACGAGCTGCCTCCACATGATAATCGACAGATGTGACTGAAGGAATAAACAGAATCATCTGGACTTACAGAAGCCACGGGGGGCTTTTGGCAGCATGCAAATTCACAAACTTATCAAATGTATCCCTTGAAAATGAAGGGCCCTTTTGAAGACGGCAGGCAAGCTGAAGGAGTCAAGCCTGTCCTGCTGGATGCATATATAGGAGCAAATGCTGGCAGAACTGAAAGCCCAGAAGCTTCCATGGGTCTGGTGTTAGCAGCCGTAATAATAGTGACAACAGCAGAGAGTCATCGAGCTCTTACTGTTTATCGGGTACCTTCTGTGTGGCATGCCACTTCCACCTCATGATCACCTTAGTGTGACAAGGTGCCGTTACTATGCCCATTATGCAGGTGAGGACTGAGTCTCAGGTTATCTGATGGCCCACAGTCACCGGTGGCTTGAACCCAGGCCTTGTGATCTGCTTCCAGAACCTCCGCGGCAATAGAACAGCTCCCGTTCAGGTGGAAGGAAGGGAGCATCCTCTTGGGGTCCACGTGTCCAGCTGCCGTGCCCGCCTCTGTCCCACTCCGTCTCAGACACTAGCCACACAGCCTCCCGTGAAGGGGCTGCCATATTGGAGAGAGCCGGAGGTGACAAGGACAGTCGTGGGATTTACTGCTTTCCGAACACGTTTGTGTGGGGCACGTTTGGAGGAGTTGATAGTCATTCATGATCTCATTGAATTGTCTTTAATAACTCCCCCCCCCCAAAAAAAAATAGGTCCTACTGATTTTAAAGGTGAAGACACCAAGGCACAGAGAATTCAAGTGCCTTGTGAGAAATTGGCAAGAGGGAAATTGGAATTGGCCTGTGTGACAGCTTAACTGCTGTGGGCCTCTTCAGAAATGCTCCGAGATTCCCTGTTGTACCGCTGCCTTCAGAGGGCTCCATCCACCACGGCCAGTGCTGGGTTCAAGATACCAGGGCAGAATAGCTCCTCCCTCCCTTCCTTGTCCCACCAACCAACATTTTCTGGAGACATAGTTTGTCCAATTTTCTGCTAGGAACCGGGAACACTGGGAAAAAACCAGAATTCATCCTTCCTCTCAAGTACTGATGACCCACTAGATGCCCACTGTGGAATGAATGAATGGATGAATGAATGAATGCCTCACGGAAGCCCGAGGACGGAAAGAGCAGACCGCTCCAGTTTTGGGAGCCCGACTTAAGACAGACCCCTGAGACAATGATGGAATTACAGGTGGTTCATTGAGGGGTTCATCCCCGGAAACCCCAGTACAGGTGCGGACAAGGGAACAAGAGAAAGCAAAGAGCCAATGCACCGTCAAGCGGGGCACCAGTGAGGATAAAGGACACATGGTCCCACGGGGAAGCTTGGGGTGACACTGTGGAGCGTATCTCAGGGCTTCCCCAGTCAAGGGATGAGAGAGCCATCAGCCCTTGATTGTTGGCTGCTCCTAGCATGGGGCTCTTAACTCTAAGCCACTTCTAATCTATATCTGCAGCAGCCAGTGAAACACCTGGAACTAAGTGTCCCAGGCACAGGCAGCTGCTGTCTGTCAAGTTGGGGTTCGTAGCCGCAGCTGGATGAGAGGGCACGGGTGGAGCTTTGGTGGCTACTGCCTTGCTAATCAGAGTGTATCCGTGGAGCAGCATCTCTTAGCATCACTGGAGGGCTTCCTGGAAGTGTACGATCGCAGACACTACCCTAGCCCTACGACATGGGAGTCTGGCTTGTAAATATCCCTAGCTCATCAACACCCACGGCAACGTGTGGGAAGCCCTGGACTATGGGAGAGTTTTCAGTTGTAGTCAGGCATTCTGCAGACCCTGTATGGAGGCTCTCAAAGGGGCCAAGCATCCCGCTCGGTACTGAGGAGTCAGGGATGGATGAACCCCAGGTGGGGCCCTTGGGCAGTTTCGGAGACTTTGTCAGTTCTGTGCGGTCGGTCGGTCTGTCAATGACGTAGGTACACACAGTGAGGACTGGGAGGTCTTCGCTGGGGCCCACGATGCTGTTCAGCTGTGAGAGGAGATGGCTAAGCTGAGTCCTTATGGATCGGGGAGATTTATCCAGGTGAAGAAATCAGAACAGCTAGGGATGAGGAGATAGCAGGTACCAGGAGTCGGAGGCCGAACGAGAGCACCAAGCCATTCTGGCGCTGCCAGTAGAGGTAGACACCACTTCATTTTGGGGACACGTTCTTTGAGACGGGAGGGTGGTAGGAGTCAAGTGCATCGGTATTCCCTAGGGTCCATAAAGCATAGTGTTTATGGAGATGTGTTCTGGGCATCCTGTCCTGTCAATCACTTTTATACTCCCTTAAAGTTCTCTAAACCTTGACGTGACTGCAGCTGCTCTTCGTCTGGTCACACTCCCCGGCATCCGGCAATGACCGTGTGGTCCCCCATCAGTCCTCAGTGGCTTGCTGATCTTTACCCTCTGATTCCTTAACTGTTTGCTTTGAGATGTCTTCCCTTCTCCCTACCCTTCCTGAGAAGCTCTTCTCCAGCCTTCAGGATCGTGTTAACCATTTTGGTAATGGGAATAATGAGAGCATCAAGTAGCCTGGACTTCTAGAACTTTCAACCAAGGCTCCATGCTTGGTTGAACTTGGGCATGTTTCCTAGCCTCTCTGTGCTGCAGTTCCATCGTTTATAAATAACGCTGTGGTAGATCTTGCTGATGCTCCCCCTTCATTTCTGGTTTCTTCTTCTGGGGCACGTCAGGTGCCCTTGAAGTTGGGTACGGTCCCGTGACTTGTTTGGACCACTGAAAATGGGCATGGGCAATTCTTTGTGGAAGATGGTAAGAACCGGCTGGTGATTCTCCATCCTCTCGTCTCCTACGCGAGCACGCTTGGGGCTTCAGGTGTGAGTAGTGGCTTCATTAGATAGTGGGCCGTCTGTCACCCTGTGGCCCCGTGCGCTGACTTCAAGGAGCAGCCCTCTCCCTGCCGCTCCCTTGTCGCCCATTGTATCACGCACATTCTGTGAATCATCAGTAAACCTTGTTTGTTTGAAGACGCTGAGTTATGGAAGTTGTCACTAAAGCATTCGCTGACCTCCTCTAATGCAGGCATTAAATACAGGGGTTGATTGTAAGGATTGAACATGATATGCTCAATACGCCTTCATGCAGGGCCTGGCACAAGAAATGCTTAATAAACGGAAGCGGCTATTAATGTTATTCAAGGCCAAGGTGAAAGAACACAGATTGTGCGTCATCGCCGTCTAGTTCCTTGTCTGATATAATTAGCTAGTCCTCCTCTGCCCTCTGATGCCCATTCCACATACTTCTGCAACACCCAGAATTGCAGCAATGTGCATGTTAGTCCCTCTGCCACACCAGCTCTTAGGCTCTCCAGCACTGGAAGGTTGTCTGTTACTTCTCCCCTCCTGCCCCGGATCGAGGCACGGTGCATGGAGCCAGAGAGGGTGTTTGGAGCTCCAGATGGTATGAAGTTGAGTGAACTGCATTGTTTTGACTATTTCTGCAGCGAGGGCACCTACCATGAGCCTTGTACTTAATTTTCCTCCTTCCAACCTTTATTTCATTCTGCTAATTAATTCTATCAAATATATCTCAAACACTGAGTATTTGGTGCTACCTAGACCAGAGGTCAGCCAACTTTTCCCACAGAGGGCCAGTTAGTAAATATTTTAGATTTTGCAGACTCTTAAGTTCTCAGTTCTACTACTCAGCTTTGCTTTTGCAAAGTGAAACTGGCCAGAGAAGACATGTCAGTGGAGGGATGTTACTCTTTTGCAATAAAACCAGATTTATAAAAGCAGGAAATGGACCAGATTTGGCCTGTGGGCAGTACTTGACTGATCTCTCATCTAAACAGCTGGCAGTTTACACTCATATTGTAGTGCAGGGGAGATTTTTTTTAAAAGCCAGAAAAGAGTTAAATAAAGCAATAATTTCACATGTGACAGGTGCTGAATAAGAAACAACAGAATCATTTGATGGTTGGTAAGGGAAATGACAGAGCTCCTTTATTTGGATTGTGAAGTCAGGATGGGCTCTCTGCGGGAAATAACATGTGAAACAAACTTGAATCAGCTTTGTGGGTTCTGTAGGGAGGAGGATTATGGAATTATAGAGGAGTGGCAAGTGCAAAGGTCCTGTGACAGGAATGGGCAAAGCATGTCGCCCAGCAGAAAGACGATCTTACAGTAGCTCCTGGTGAGATGGCCTCCTTGCCAAGTCTGGACTTCACCCTGATGGTCTGAGTTCCCTAGCTTTAGCTTTATTCCTTTGTTCCTGGCCGGATCCCCAGGGGCTAGCTTCTATAATGCCTGTTCTCCTAAGAATTCCCTTCCTTCAGATGTCTGTGAGTGGTCATACTTCCCCTTGGGCTCTGCTTATCCACGCTAAACAGACCTAATTTGCTTAATCCCTCCCTGATATTTCTGTGCCTCCAGCCGTGTGCTTTCTGCAGAGACTTTGTCCTCCTCAAACAAGGACCCCTCAGAAGTAGACTGTCCCCCAGAACTTGCTTTCCCTAAACCATTTTTCCTCTTGCTTCTCTTTCTGAAGTCAAGTCTCAGAGCTCACACCCCAGCTCACCTCCCATCACTTTTTCCTTGCAAGATTGTAGGGATTGAAGCCGTAAATGTGCCTCCGTCTAAAGAGCCGCGTGCCTCCATCATACCTTTGTCTTCCGAGATCTTTATTCTGCCAAGCAGAGTGCTGGAGTTTGTTAGTTTCTTTTGTGCTTTGTAAATCCCCTGAGTGCCAGGATGCTAATGATTTTGTGATGTTCCCTGCTTTGTCACCAGTCACCGCTTTGGAATGTAGCTGTCACCCACCAGTGGTGTGTCCCAGGGGGACACACACAGCACAGCCTTCCAGGAAGGACTCTTCGATGGAATGTGTCTCTGCTGGCCTTCTCTCTCATCCAGCATTCTGGAGCCTTTCAGAAGAGAGCTCAGGGGAGCGAACGGAGGCTGGGGTTTCAGGCCAGAAAACTCAGACTCAAATTCTGACTGTCATTTGGGGGCAAGCTAGCTCACCCTTTCCTGGAAACCTCAATGAACTTCTAAGATGGGAACTGTATGAACAAAACCCAGCTCACGGGATTGTGTGGCAGCCTCATGAAATAGCACCTGTGAACATGAATTTGTTCCTCGGTTCATTTATACCTTTTCGTGGAGTATCGTGTCTATCCCAGGCCAGTGTGGGGACCCAGAGATTCAGCGGCGCCGAAGATAATTTCATCGGGGTGAACAGGTGGGGCATAGCTACTGCCTTTGGGAGGCCGACTGTCTTGGCAGAAAGGATAATAAGATCTTGCCATTTCTTAAATGTTATTCTATCCACACGTGGTGCTAGTACACAAGTGATCTCAGTCGGTCCTTCTGAAAAATTCCTATATTAGTCCTAGTTTATACATCAGAAAATTGGGGTTAAAAGAAGCTGCGGGGCTGTCTGGGCGGCTCCGTTGGTAAATCGTCTGGCTCTCCATTTCGGCTCAGGTCACCATCTCAGGGTCGTGGAGTCGAGCCCCATGTTGGGCTCTGTGCTCTGCGTGGATGGAGTCTGCCTCTCTATTGCTTCTCCCACCCTGCCCACTCGCTCTCTCAAATAAACCAATAAAGTCTAAAAAAAAAAAAAAAAAGTCTCTGGAACTTGCCGGAGATGAGCGATAATAGGAGCACGCTTAGGATTTGAGTCTGGGGCAGTCTCTCTGTCTCTAACCCCAGTGCCCTTAACCAAAGAGATCTGCTCCTTCATTCAAGTACAAAGAATGGCAGAATTCGTAGACGCTGTAATCTCTAGCTTTGTGCCCGTTAAGAAGAGAGTTTATTCCGATGAAAACCTTGGAAGAGATGGGTTGAACCCGTGTGTCCAGCACGACGCTTTTGTTGTATTTGGCCTTGCTTTCTCAGGGTAAGGACCAAATCTCTTTTGAGTGATTCTTACAGTGATTGATTGGGGCTTGGAGTTCATGTTTCCAGATCCTTTTCTGAAAGATCCTTGGGACATCTCATATGTGTCTATTCTATATAATTATATAATACCTAATATTATATATCAATCCTAAAGATATTTATTAAAATTCTACGGAGTATCACAAAGGCCTCCAAAGGCCACATAAAAATCCTTAGTCTTATTCTCCAAAAAGCATACTTTATGGCTGTGTGTAAAGACAGATGAATACTTTAATGGTGATTTGTAAACCAGGAAGAGGAGAGATTAGTTCTGCTTGGAGGGAATCCAGAGAAGTCTCCAGATGGGACTGGTACTTGGGTCTTGGGTCTCAGAACCAGCAGGAGATTTCTAGCCGCTGTATTTCTGGCCCTTTGTTGGGCTTCATTGACAGCGGTGACCTTGATGTTCTTTCTAACCTCAGGAGGTCTGTTCTGCAGCAGAGACAGCTGAATCCACGGAGGGTTTCCGTGTGAATCAGGCAAGGAGCAGGGGCCTGTGTTGTGCCTCTATCTTTCCCCTAAGTGGAGACCTGGTTCTTCAAGCCAGATTTCTTCCCACTCCGTTCTCTGAGGAACTCCCCTCCTGCATCAGCTGATGGAAAAACCTAAGTGGCGATGTCACAGCAGGCAGCTGGGAGCGGAGGTGGGAGAAGAGTTGGTTTAAAGTCAGGCCGGTCCATGTTCACGCCTCAGCTTCGCCAGCCACAAGCTTTACAACCGCGTGTCACCCACCTCTCCGGCCCTCCATCTGTAAAATGGGCTGATGAAACAAACCGGGCATGAGCAGTAAATGGAATTTATCTGAGAGCTGCCTTGGGTGCCAGCCCTCCAGTCAGTCTCAATATCTGTGTCTTCTCGTCCCTCCAATGTCACCTCCACATCGCTGTTTGTGGTGGCCTTTCCCTCTCTGTCCCCTTGGTTTAATTGTTCGTGATAGTCTCGAAAGTCACATGAGTGTTTCTACACCCAGTGGGGGCGAGTCAGCGCCGAGAGAGGAGGGACACTGCATCTGTTTTCCTAACACCCAGAACAAGGCCTGACACGTAGTAGGGCTATAGAAAATCCTTCCTGAATGAATGCGGTGCAGAAAGCCTTTGACCCTTAATAAATATCAGTTTCTTCCTTCCCTCTTCTCTCCCCGGACTAATCTCCGGTTGTGTCTTTCACAAACGCACACTTAGGTCTTCCCTCTGTGCTTTCTGATAACCTGACCCCGAGTTAACTGGGTCCCCGAACACTTCTCCTTCCCCAGACCACCCTGAGTGTACATGGAGGGTTTTTCCCCTTTTTTCTTACTTTTTTTCTCCCCCCTCCAAGCCTTTAATGTGGAACGTGATGATTAATTGTTCTTTAAACACTTTGGGGGCTGCAGCTTCCACATCTGTTTATCTTGTGGCGCCCAGAAGAGCCCTGGTAATTCCGAGCCTGCCGCCTCTCCTCCTGTCCCCTCGGCCGGGTCCTGGTGGGGCTGGAGGTGACGTGATTTGATCATTCAGAAAAGCGCTGGGCCCATGGCTGCTGGCTGCGCTGAGGGGGCACCTCTGAGCCGCTCGGCTGTATTTAGTTACAATGAATAGGATTTCAATCACCTGGACTTGGTTAGAGCAAGCCCCGGGCTGCACGGGAGAGTAAATAATGAGCCCCTGCTCACTGGGGGGTAGCTCTTCTCTCCCATTAAAGGACAGGCTGGTCCTGGGATGAGAAACCCAGCAAAGCAGGTCTTCCCAGTGGAACCCAGGGAACCCCTCTCCTTCGGGTCCGCCACCCCCAGACCTGTAACCTCACACTTCTGGCTCCCTCGCTGCCCTCACGGCGAATCTATCAACAGGCCCTCCGATTTAAAGCCGTAAGTTCCTCTCAGATCCCAACCCCTTCGCCAACCCCTTCGCCAACCCCTGAGGCCAAGCCCACGACATCCCTCATGTGGCTTACTGCATAGCCTAGAACCCCCCCCTCCCCGCTTCAATCCGTTCCATTGTGGTTCTGCTTCTGCCGAACCCTCCCATGCCCACTGTGTAAAACCCTGCACTGCTTTCCCATTTCTCCCAGATAAGGATAAAACCCTTCATGAGTCTGGCCTCCTCCGAGGTCCTGGGCGATGTGGCCCCACACCCTCTGTGGGACATGGGTTCCTCTCCCCCCGCGCACCCACATCCCATCCTCTGGACCTTAGTGCAGCTTCGGCTCTTCCTCATGGAAGGCACATTCGTGTCCCCTGGCTGGGTCACCTCCCGAAACTGTCGGCTTCCACGATGCACTGAGCTTTTTCTCTGATGAGCGCACAACTCTTACAATGGAACATTTCTTTTTCTTATTGGGATTTATGTTTGCGTCTCTACTTAGACTTCAGGCTCCACGAGGGCAGGACCCTATTCATTTTGCTCATCTTTTACCTCCATTATCTACTATCAGAGAAGAACCACCCCTCCCAGAGGACAGTGAGAAGTAATGAGGATAGACAGGGAGACTTCATGAACCAGAGAGGGACAGTTTATGACTCACAGCAGCACAGTGAACATGTAGGACCATCAGTTTAGTTATACTGGTCCCCCCTTGCTCCCATGGGTGATGTGACTGGCCCAGAATTATGTCACCCATGCTGCCACCCCTCTGAGGAACCCAGGGCTGAAGGCCCAGCACCTTTAGAAGGAAGCCTCAATCAGACTATCCCCTCCCCTGGGAACAAACAGGCACATGGTAGCTGCATTGTGGTTGCCTTGATTCCTTAGTCACCTGGGTGACCAACGGTAGACACGACTCAGTAGCCAAGCGGCATCGGAGAGGTCTTGTGGTTTGGCACACTTGGCCAGAACGTGAAGGTTACTCAAGCAGTAACACACCTTCCCTGGCTTAGTAGTGCCCAGGGTAGCTTCAGAGGTGACCCTGAACAAATGACTCACCTTCTACTCATCACAACTTTTGCACTAGTTGTGATGATCACTGCATACAGTACGTATGATATATGTACTGTAATGTAACATAATGTAATATATATGATATACATACTGTAATGTAACATAATGTAATATATAAATGGTTGTAGCTATAACAGTGACGAAGTAGTAGCAACAGCAGTAACATTGAGCTCACTGGGTTAGCGGGAGGGTGACATGAGTTAATCCATGGGAAGTAGTTTGCACAGTTCCTGGCACGTGGTGAATGCAGACAAAGGCTAGCTCGCAGCTGTGGGGGGCAGGGCTTAGCTGTGGGTTAGCCATTGCCATTGGCTTATGGTGGTGGCTGGTTGAGGAGAGGCGATGGGTTGGCTGTGTTGGCAGTTGCTTGTGAGGTTTGGCTGGCTGCTGTGGTCATTGATTTGCTCGGGTTGTGGGGGATGGGTTGCCGTGGTTGCCTTCCCTGGTCCCCTTCACCTTGGCCCTGAGGACCTCCAGAACACATGTGACCAGCCCCTGGTGGGGACGTGAGGTCATGGGCTGGGTCTGAAGTCAGCACATGAAGCTCGCTAAGCCTACAGACCCAACACTGCCCTGGAGGAAGCCTTCCGTCACCTGTCGAGTTCAGCCTGGGAGATTGTGCTTGTACAACCCTGTCAGGTGTTTCCTAGACACACTCAAGTTTGAGAACCACTAAGCTAGCCTGAAAGAAAGAAGTAAACCAATGTCTCTGTGCGTATGTGTGGACATTTAAACCGTTCTACCTTCTAGGTAATGAGCCAGTTCCTACTAAAGGTGAGGGATGGATAGGAAATTAGAAAGCGTTTTTCCATTACTTGCAATGTTCGCCTTGATCCATAGCCTCTGTATCCTTGCTGTGTGCTCTTAGCCGTGTTGGTAGATGGACTGATCAGCACGTACACCGAAAGCATCTAGCGTAGGATCTGGTACGTAATGGATGGTGAGTGAATGTTTAGTGAATGTAACTCATGCCTGATCAGATCCATATGCACAGTCTTTTCTTCAAGGAGCAGAGAACTTGGCCAGCTGCTTCCTGCCTTTCCAAGGTTGTATTTGTTAGTGTGGCCTGTCTTCCGTGTCCCAGAGCATTGTTTTCCTGACGCTTGGCTATACCGGGATGCGCAGGCCTCCTTCTACCTCTGCTGCTGGGGTCTCCCTTCTCAGCAAGGGCAAACTAAAAGAGGGTGTTCGGGGCCGCATCCATAGACACAGGCAGAAGGCACCCTATCCTGGAGATGTGGCAAAGGGAAGTTAGTAACGGAACATTCCGGTCGCCATTCCAAAGGCTAAGAGTCCTAGACACTAACCCTGCAGGATCGTGAATGTGTAGGGAGGAAGGGGAGAAGAAATGGGCATTTGTGAAGCGTCCGTCGTGTGCCAAAAACTTTACCCCAAAAGAATCCAAACCAAGGACTTCGAATAGAAGTGGGAACCAGGAAGCAAAAATTTCAAGAACACATTTTTTTTTAAGAGACATTAATTGGGCACCTGCCATGTGGCAAGTGCTGCTCTAGATGTGGGGGTACAGCCATGAGCAAACAGATGAAAACCCCTGTCCTCTTGGGGATTTAGATTCCGCTGGAGCATCCCATTGTAGAATTAGAAATGCCAGAGTGGCGAGAGGCGGCAGGTTTGGGACGCAGTCTAGAAACCCCGAGCTGAGGTCCCTGGTGACCATTCTCATGCCCTGAGCACCTTGTGCGCAGCAGCCCGGAGCCTCTCAAAGGGACTGTGTGGTATTCTGGGACTTCTAGAACTCTTCTCCCGAGGTACTACTGTTCAAGGGCCTGTCTTTGTCCCTCCCTGACCCCGTTCACGGCTGCATTTCCCTCGGCAAAAAATACATGGCAGAGAATTGGTCATAATGAGTTTTTCCACAGGACAATTCCCAGCTATGTTTAGCTTACCCTGAGTGGCAATGTGAGTTTGATCGGGCAGGAATCAGGAAAATGTCACTGTGAGACCTCTGGCAGCTGAGCAGTGTGGTTTCTGCTGCTTCATGTCCAGTCACCACCAGCCCAGGACCTCAGAGCTGATGATTCGTCATCACACCTGGCCAGGTTGGGGCTCCAGGTCCTGGCTCTAGGTCCTTCCATGGAAACATTGTCTTCTTGGATTAGCCGAGGTTTTTCAGAGAAATAGAACCAATAGAAGATTATCTGTCTATCTGTGTGTGGGAGTATAGAGAGAGAGAAAGAGATAGAAACAGGCAGACAGACCAAAGGCGAGAATAACAGGAGGAAGGGAGAGAGAGATTTATTATCAGGAATTGGCTCATGCCATTACAAAGGCCGAGAAGGCCCAGGATATGCAGTCCGTATGCTGGAATCCCTGGAGAGCCATTGATATAAGTTCCAATCTGAGTCTAGAAGTCCTGGAACCAGAAAGATGAATGGTATAGATTCCAGACTGAGACCAAGTCCAAAGTCAGAAGACCAGTGTTCCAGCTTGGAGACAGTCAGGCAGACAGAGAGAGAGTCATTTCTCAATTAGTTTTTTCATTCTAGTCAGAACTTCGGGTCTTCAAACACACCACATTGAGTAGAAAAATCTGCTTGACTTAAATTTATTCAAATTTAGTCACACCCCAAGACCCCTTGCACTGACACACCTGGAAATAATGTTTAACCAAATCCCTGTGGCCTGTGGCCCAGTTGAGTTGATGCATGGAATTGAGCATTACACTTACTTACTTTAGGATCTCTAGGATATTGACATGATATTTGACCCATAGTAGGTGCTCAGTAAATGTTTTCTTGGATGGATGGATGGATGATCATAGTAGATACATGGCAGTTCGGGTGTGTGGATGATGATGGGTGGGCAGATGGGCAGACGGACAGACAGATTGATGGGTGGAGGAAAGAAGGGTTTGATGGTGGTGAAATAACTTGTCTCAGGTCGAACGTCTGGTTTTGGCAGAGCGAGGATTAGAACGCATGTGGTTGTTGGCCTCCATCCTGGTACTCAGACCTTGAGATGGACTCCAGCAAACATGGCCCCAACAGTCAATGGGGGGAATAGAAGAAAAGAAGGCCAGCATGCACTCCACATCGGTCGTCTTCAGTAAGAGTGTATTAACCCGCATGCGCTCATCCATCCAACAGATGTTCACTGGGGGCCCAGGATCCGACAAGGAGTAGGAACAGAGAAGTGAGCAAGTGAGCAGGACACACAGAACTTCCTGCCCGTAGGGAATTCTAGTGGGGGAAGCAGAGAGTGTAGGTATGTGTGTATATATACGTACACATACACACACATATCTTCTTCGGTGATAAGTCAGGAGGAAAGAAGGGGGGGGGTGAAGGACGTAGGGTTAACCTGTAGAAAGAAAGAAAGCTCCTGAGAAGGAGAAAGCCGACTCTGGAGGCCAAGTGGGCACCTGGTGGGAGAGTGTCCCCATCTAGTACAGAATCTCATTCTCACAACAGTGGTTGCCTGAAAGGCATTATAATTCCCAGTGTTCGGTTCGGAAAGGTATGATGACTTAATGTTGGGTACCTCCTTCCAGGTCACAGAGTGGTGGCAGATTTGGAACAAGTCTGTATACCCTCAACCACAAATTCTATGGAGCGGGGGTCTCTTGGGTACCCCAGATCCGTGCTCATGAGCAGGTGCCTTCTCTGTTCTCCCAGGCTTCTAGATGACTTCGTTGTCCTAGATTTTTAGGCCTGCAGGGCTCATGATGGTATGTTTGAGGCATTCATTTGTACCGTCCCTCACACCTGCTCCCAGTCCATGGTGCAGTGATACAATAATGAGAAAACTTTCCCACTCTGATTTATGAAAATTAGTCCCATTGCATTATTTTCATGCCTCGTAAATCCCCCCCAACAGAACCGGAATCATCAGCATAGGCCTAAAAGAAATTTACTGGAACCGCCACCTGGCAGTATAGAAAGCCTCGTTCTTCCTAGAACGCCTTCATTAGTGTTTTCATTAGTATCATATTATCTCGTGCGAGCCTCTTAGTAGTCTTAATGGTCTTGTGAGGTAGTTAAGGAAGCTATTATTACCCCCATTTTGCAGATGGGGCAACAGCAGCTCTCTTGCCCAGCCAGAGCTGAAGGCAGAAGACGAGGGCTGGGCCTAGTGGCCTTCCAGTTTAGAAATGGAACTGCCATCTGCCTAGTTACCAGCTCTCGAAGCCTGGGAGCCATCCTGGTTGTCACCATGGCCCTCACTGCTCGTATCCAGCCTGTTGGCAGACCCTGTTTACTCCAGTATGTATCTCCAACCCCGCCCCTACTCCTCCTCATCTCCACTTGCTCTCCCCAGGCCACGCTGCCATCTTTCGCCATAAGCAGTCTCACGCTTCCGTTGTCCTGATTAATCTTCTCGATACTTCCTAGAGATGGAGATGGATAGATAGACTTCTGCAGATAGAAAGATAGGTAGGTAGGTAGGTAGAGGTAGGTGGAAAGTATCTAGAGACAGAAAGCTCTCAATCACTGGTTATTGAATGGATGCATGGTGGACAGGTGGATGGGCATACGGTTTTTACTTTTTGATCTCATAGACTTTTTTTTCACAGCCAAGTCACCAAGCTTTTAGGTCTTTGGTAACTGCCCCCACCCCTTTCCTTCTGCAATATCCTGTCCTTTCAAATCTGTTTCAGGGTCGTAGTCTCTTAACAGACAAGAAGTTCTCATGTGACCCCAATAGTAAGGCCCTAACATGATAATGTTGGTTGTCTTCTGAATGTATAAACTTATTTATTGCCTTACTTTTGGTAGCAGTTCCCTTCTTGCAAGGATAGAAGAAAAAGAAAAAGCTGTGTATTACAAAAGCATATCCTATCTGCAAGCACAGTTGATTTATGGATGCAGAAAGTGGTTCTGTTAAGGGTGAGTGCATTAATGTAACAATTCTGAAATGGGCTCATGACACCTGAAAGCCTGAAATCACACAAAAGTCCAGTCTTAGTAAGGTCCATTGGTTGTCATAGTTAGGATTTTTCTTATGAAGAAGGTCTCCACGGTACTTGGCATAATCATCACCCGTGGTCCCTAGTTCTGGTATTTCCTTCCTGCTGGGATATTTGTCATTAGACCTTTGGGCTCTCAAAAGGTGGTCCTTTGAATTCTCCATGTTGCTGCATAGAAAAGCCTATGGGTTTCTCACTAGTCTCACCATCATTTCTCTCTTTCTTCCCTGGTGTTGCCAGTTTCTCCCGATCTACTTCACATGGGAACAAATCAAGTAAAGTAAAATACTATTCCTTGAAACAGCTGTCCCTTGGGTAGCATATCTGGTCTGTACTAGACTCAATATCTAGTCCGTGCGAAACAAATACATTCCACCGCCATCCACCAGTGGCCGTGGATTATGTTTACCTGCCACCTCGCGTGTATAATGTGGGGTGATTTACTCTCTCTGGGTTTTAGCTCATTTGCTCATGTTCTTTTTCTTGAGGATAGAGTGTAAGAAAACAAATATTTGTTGAGCACTTTTTTTTTTGGGGGGGGGGGGGCTCACTTCAGGTTATTGCGCAAGTGGAGGGAAGGTTTCTTCCACACAGGGATTCAGGAATCCATGTTGATGGAGATTCTGACATTTTAAACATCAGGCTTCCAAGGCTGCTCTGGATATACACATGTACCATGCAGAAGAGGAAGCAACATGGAGGATCACCAGTGGGACATTTTTTATAGGGCAGATCTGGGGGTGAACATATCACCTTTGTTCATATTCCTTTGGCTAGAACTCAGTCACATGATGACATCCAAGTGCAAGGGAGGCTGGGAAATGTAGTCTAGTTATCTGCCCAGGAGATGGAGCAAGTGGGTTTGGGGCAGTAAAGCCTAACTCTGCCACCCAGAACTGGATGTTTTAATATAATTGCCTTATTTAAACTTGAAAACAATGGAGTAAGGAAGGCATTTTTATCACCATTCTCAAAGAGGAACCTAGACATAAAGTAAAATGAAAGAGAACACAACACTGATACAGCTAGTAAGTTGTAGGGTCTAGCTGTGAATTTGGATCCATATGACTCCAACTCAGATTTCTTCTTGGGAATTCACAGATCTTCGCTAAGGAAGGGAAAGATCTGACTTTGGGGCTCATGAAATAGCCATGAAAACTCTTGCTGGCTGCCAGAAATGTATGGAGTAAACTCCTCATTGCCCTCATAAGATGGACAGGAGCTACCCTGGGCATCTTGATTAGGAAATATTTATCCTACATCTCCAGGTATCTTCTCTTTAAGCACGTTGGCTTCATTCTTTCACATGAATCCTTCTGGCTACTTTATTTGCTCCCCATAAATGAGACTTTGGTACCTGGCTAATCAAAACCTCCCCATCTTAATTAACCTAACACCATTTTGCCTGGCAATAAATTTAGTTAATGACCATATCATGTAAAATTCAATACCCTTGAGTGTTTCACATCCATTTGTATATCCAATTCTTTTAATCCCTGGAAACCAAATTTTAAAGAATGGGGTTTGGGTTTTTTTTTTTTTTTTAAATCAATATCACTAAAAACTACTTAGAGTGTTTGAAAGTAGCTAAAATGTAAGGCATCGCCCACACCAATATAGAAAAAGACCAACTTTCATAAAATGTACAAATATAAATACACGTGCACACACACACATAAGAAATACAGAGTAAAATTAGAATGCTTTTAAACATGTTGTTTCAATTCTTAAAATTTCATAAAGATAATTTAAAGAGGAAAAGAAAAGCAGTACATTTGACTTGTACTTCTCCAAGTAAATGTGGTTTTCATGACTTGATTGTTACGTGGGTTGTTCATTAAGAGAAGTTGGTTTAAATAAACTGGCTTGGTTGAGTCCTGTGTAGACCTTAGCATTCTCTGATTTGAAGGCATCTCTTCCTCTGGTATGACTGACCAGTCACCCTCTCAGGACTCTAGGGACCAGACTTCCTTCGTGGAAGCTTGGGGCCTCAGCCAACCTCCACCAATCCCTCCCCGTCTCCACTGTGTTGTCTGTAGGCTCCATCCTGGCAGCCAGAGGTGGCCCTGCCTATTGTTTGGGATGGACAATGGTTGGCAAAGAATTGTAGACCAGTGAGCTGTCATCATTCGGGTTCAATCTTCTGACTTCAGTAAGTAACCAAAGAATGACCATTCTGTGCAGTTGCTACCTGTTGAAGGATCAGCAAGTCTTGTCTTTAGAAACTTTGTCATTGAAGCTCCCAGATTTCACTGGGATTCAGTCCTCGGACAGCTTCTCTATTTTCACCCACTGCCTTAATGAGCTCAGCCAGTTTCAAGGCTTTGAATACTTCCAGTGTGCTGATTTCCAGGTTGTAGCTCTCCATCCAAACATGTTAACACTTGACTGGAAAAGCCAACTGCGGTCTCAGCACCCCCCACTCGGATGTCTAAGAGGCACCTCTGAACTAAAATGTTGAAAGCAAACTCTTCATTTGTCAGCTCTCCCCAACTCCTCTCTTGTTGGCTGGTACCTTTCCTTCAAGGCCGGAACCTTGGAGCTGTTCTTGGTCCTTAATCTGCCAGCCGTTCCGTGGTGGCTGCCACATCCCGTCCCTCCGCGTTCCGTGGTGGCTGCCACATCCCGTCCCTCCACGTGGCATTTACCTTCGTCCCGGCCACCATGGCCTCTCCCTCGGACTCTTCAGTAGTCTCTAAGTCGGCGTGCCTCAGCACTTACCCAGGAGAGCCCGCGCTCCACACTGGCAGTCACAACGGTCTTCCCAGTGTATCAGTCCGGCCACATCCTCCCGTTCCTCAAAGCCATCTGGTGGCTCCGTGTCATTCAGGACCAAAGCCACAGCCCTCCCAGTGGCCAGCAAGGCTTTACGTTGTCTGTCTCACTCTTTTCCTGCCCTCATCTCCCCCAGCCGGTCCCCAACCACCCTTTCTAGTCCTGCTGCCCCTCCCTCCCTGGCCCGCAGACACGTCCGCCACACTTTCACTGCACCTCGTTCCTCTGCCTTCCTCCACACAGCTGGCTTTCACACTTTGGTACCCTGTTCAGATGTCACCTCTGACCTGGTCTTCTGGCTCAACGCGCCCCCGTGTGAAAAGGGGTCACCTCTATCCCACCGGGTACAGCTGGGGACTGTCAGTCATTTGGATAATGAACTAGAACAATCAGATGTTTTCTGCCAGGAATTCGGATTTTTTTTTTTAAGATTTTTTATTTATTTATTTGACAGAGAACACAAGTAGGCAGAGAGGCAGGCAGAGAGAGAGAGAGAGAGAGAGAGAAGCAGGCTCTGCCCTGAGCAGAGAGCCCGATGCGGGGCTCGATCCCAGGACCCTGGGATCATGACCTGGGCCGAAGGCAGAGGCTTTAACCCACTGAGCCACCCGGGCGCCCCAGGAATTCGGATTTTTAACAGAGTGATAGAGAAAAAAAAGAGAAGAGGAAGGAAAAGAAAGGAAGAGTATGGGATGATAAGGAGAGAAAGGAAGGGGAACGGGAGGAGAAAGGAGTTGAATCCAACCCTGTCTGGTGGTGATGCTCCAGTAAGACCGTGGATGAGACCGTGCAGCGTGTCTGTGTTCCTGGAGCCCCTACTTCCCACCTCTTCCAGGCCTGTGCACAGCTAGTCCTCATATGTGTTTATATCCTTGAGGAAATTCCCCTTTACAGTAATTAGCCAGAGATATTCCCCGATGCTTGTTGAAAACCAGTGTTCTTAAGTGATGGACCAAAATGCATATGTTGGGTTCGAAGGACAAGCCAAGAGTTGAACACTGAAAGAACAGGACAGAGAGGTCTCGGTCAGGGTCACGGAGCTGAGACCAACCCTCTCTGATTGGCGCAGGAACATGGAATCGCACATTTGGGGCCCCTGCCTTTGGATGGCTCGGGGGATACTCAACAGTGGGCGCAAAGAAAGGCCCAGACCAGTGAGCCACTTAGAAACTCACAGCAAATAAGTAAGCCAGAGGACAGTGACCCCAGACACCTTTCTAACTGTGCGGACCCGTTAGCACCGATGGGACGGAAGGGAAGCCATCCCAGGGACGGTCCCCAGGCCTCCGCCCTTAACCTTCACTGTGTCTCGTTCCCACTTAGCTCCTCTGCTAAGTGCCTACTGAGGTGTCACGTCCTGTGCACGTGAATTTAGGCCAAACAAAAACATCAATGAGTGATATTTTACACCGGCTTGTGCTTGGCTGCTGCCTCCTGTCTATGCAGAATGTTCTTTGTCTTCACAGAACATTAGACCATCTGCCGGGGGTCAGTTACTCCCCCTTCTAGCCTCCCGGTGCCTTGAACAGACCTTTGTCTGCCTCCGCTCTCATCACATCGCAGCAGAAAACTGTGGGTTCCGAACTCAGCCCCCGGGCATACCATGTGGGTATCTTCGAGGGTGGGTCACTCTCTGAGCCTCATTTTTCTTGGTAAAATGAGTCAAATCATAGAGCTTATTTTCCAGAATTAGAAATGAAAGGATGTGTTGTCATAGAAATCACCTAACAGATCTACATTATAAAGCACTGTAAATCCGAATCTAAATCTACATCATAAAGCATATGTGATAGATGCTTAATCATAAGGCAGCAGCTTCCCCTGGCTTCTTTGCATATCAAGGGCGGCATTGAATAGTGGTTAATGGAACTGCCCCCTTGGAATTTTGCCAGCTGTGTGACCTTGGGCAGATCATCACCTGCTCTGTGCCTTATCTGTAGAAAAGGGAATAAAAGTATTTTTCGTCCCAGAGGATTGTTGTAGGGGGTACATGAGCTTAGTCTTAACAAAGCGCTTCGGCTTGTAGTAAGATCTCAGTAAATACTAATGGCAAACATTTGTTCATTTGAATCCGTTTCAGGTATGGTGGGGGATCTCCCAGATAGGGAATCTCAGGGATGGGCGCCGGAGAGCTCCATGTTCTAGGATGTAGCAGAGTCTGTGGTTACAGGGATCAATCAGAAGTTGCTTTAATAAATGAATAAATAGCCGGGCCACGAGTATTGATGCCCAATGAGCTCAACTCTTGAGAATGCTAAAAGGAACCCTGCTTCCCAGCCCATCCTGCCCCCCTGCTGCAGTGCACCCAGAAGACACAGAATCATTTAGAATACAAAGACACAAATGGGTTGGGGGCTGGATTAAATGCAGGATGAAAACTGGGAAGAGAACATCACAAATAAGCCCTGGAAGAAAAAGAAACTCAGGCTCCTTCAGTGCACTCTCTGGCAAAATGAACTGTGATTTACTCCTGCAAATTACCAACTGTAAAATATTTACAGCTAATTCCCTCTACCTTCCAGGGTGGCGGTGGCAGAGGGAGGCAGGTTGTTTCGGTAGTAAACCCGGGATGCAGTTTCCATCTCGGTGGCCCTGCTTCCTGCGGCACCCGCGGGCGACAGCGTCATTTATATCTTCCACGCGTCCAATCTCTTCTGCATGTGCGCGAGTCTCGATTACAGGCAGTTGAGGTTTGTGTGGTAGGCATTATGCATTTATGAGCCAGAGCAAACATTTACTAGTGCTAGTAATTCGTCTAGGGGGCGGAGGAAGAGAAAGGGCGGGAGCAGCCAGGCGCTGCTCGGATCCTCGGAAGCCGCAGAATCGGCTCACAGGTGGAGAAGGGATCTGCCATCCGTCGGGAGGCACCCGCTCTTCGAAGCTCATCTCCTGGTGTGTTGGTCTCCCCCGCTTTCTCCCCCCCCCACACACTTCCGCTTCCTGTAGGTGAGATCAACCTACAAATGCCCCAAGGCTCTGTCCTGGATCTTTTCTCGTCTTGGAGAGGTGAGAATCCTTTCCAGGATGAGCATTGAATTGCCAGGGTGACATTTTCCAGAACACTCACGTGCTTGCTGTCCGTCTCCTTCTCCCCCTTTCTCCCTCTCAGGCATCCTTCTGGCACAGCACCTTGGCAGGGTTTGAGATGGTGGGGGGCTACACGCAGATACCAGTAACTTTGGGGTTCATGTGTGTTCATTTTTACAGTGCATATATATGTATGTGTAGGGGAAGCCACACCGAGGAGAAGGGCTTCGACTCAGACATGCTATGTACGAGAGTTGCCCTAAAGAGTGGGCACAAAAGTAAGGGCATTTCAGGAACTTGGAACATCATCTGTAAAATTCAAGAATAACAAAATCTTCATGGACCCAGAAAATGGCAGGATGTTCCAAGAGGCTTAAATGCAGGTTGCGGGGGGCACACGGTGGGACCGTGGCCAGAACATAAAACACCTCACTGAGGAGCTTAAAAGGCAGGGGTCAGCTGGACCTGGCTAATAATTATTCTTGCCAGCAGACCTTTCTTTTGAGTTTTGTCCCTCTCCTCTCTCTGCTCAACTGCACCCAACCACATTAATTTCCACATGAAATTCTTTGCACGCAAAGAATTCTCAATGCGAAAAGTTCCTGTGAAACTTTCCTGGTGCTGCTGGGGGCACAAGGGTTCCTGGTGAAGACATGTGATAGCATCCGGAAAAAGCAGGTGGTTAATCTAGTCCAGCCAAGCCAACTTTTCCTGGGAGTCTGTTTCGGCCTTTTTCCCCAAAGAACTCACAGTCTAGTGAAGAAGCAAGGAAATACATGTGCCATATGGCTCGGTGGGTCCATGATGGAAACAGAGAGTAAGCCCCAGAACAGTGGAGACCAGAGGAGGCAAGCGTCCCTTCACTGTGGGGACAACAGGCCATGTGAGCTGAGTCCTGAGGATGGTTGGCAGGGACAAGATTTGGTGAAAGTAAGATGTTCAGTTCCTTTAAGAGCTGGTCAGGAGACATGGGAACCTCTCACTTTGTGAATAGACACATAATTTAACATGACCTCCATGGAGGGCAGTATGCCCGTATTTATTAAAACCTTTATGCACAAACTCCCATGAAATGATGAAACTTTTCTAGGGCTGTGTTAAGGAAACACTCGAATAAGTCCATGTTCAAGGAGGCTCACTTCAGCCTTATCTGTCCTCATAGAACACTTGTGACCACTAAAGGGCCCTCTACAAAGAATGACAGAATAAATAGGAGTTGGCCTAGGCCATCAAAGGCAACAGTCATTTTTAAATGAGATGTGTGCTGATTTGGAAAGAGCTCCAGAAGTAATATTGAGTAGAAAACCCAGATTTTAGAAGGCTGCATGGATATGTGCACACTCACCCAAAATAAGGCTTCACCCAGGGCTCTGTGCAGGGGCGGTAAGCCGCAAGAATGGTGATGCAGGAGCACTGGCGTGATGGAAGGCAGATGTGGAGGGAGTCCTGGGAGGGTGGAGGGGGCACATCTGCCCAGAGAGGAGGCAGTGGTGTTTGTTTTCCTCTGCACCAGGCCAGCCGTTGGGATGTAGAAAGGGAAACATTTCATTTCCTGGCGATCAGAGAAGCCTGTCTACTCCAACTCAAGGTGCATGGGTTTGAAGCTAACTGAGAACTTATCCACAGAGGTTGGCAAGGGAAGAGGAAGCCTCTCCACCAAGACAGTATATTAATTAAATATGCGTTGAGCTCTGGAACAGGACCGAAGTTCTGTGGACCAGGCAGTGTGGGTCCAGGCAGAAGATGAGATCCATGGTCAGCTGAGGGGTGGTCTTTCCCTGTGGTCTTTCAGCAAAAGCCTCTCACTTTGCCAAGGCTACAATGAGAAGGTCCAGGTTGGAGCGTAAAAAGGAACACCAAAGGGATAATTACTCACCCTGAATGCATTCTCCAAAAGCGGGACTTTCCTAGCATGTTGGTCACTATTGCAGGACAACTGGGGGTAGGTGTGAGAGGAAGAAGCATGTAGGCAATGTAATGAGACATGCAACGGAGGCCATGACTTCTTGCGTGCCGCTCCCCTCCACCCAGCAGCACAGATCCCAAACCCTGGACCTGGCTCTTCCTGATCCTCCCTCCCCTAAGGGCTAGAACCTGCTGGCTAAGACTCTGAATCCAGCCCCAGAGAGAAGTCTGGGAAAATATGCACAGCCTCACTGAAAGAGACTGGGGACAGTGTACCTCTTTGATAGCGATGAGATAGAACGTTTTGAAAAAAAGTGGGCAGAAAATCCCAGTCCTGTGGCTAGAACCCAAATAGTGGAAATGGAGGAAAGACAGGATCTCCCAGGGGCGTTTAAGTGTGACCGGGACTCTGGCAGAGGCCATCTCTATTTCTGGGCTCCATCTGCTGGGGTCACTGGGAGTGCTGACATTCTTATCCTGAGTGAGATGTACTTCTCATCTGGCAGTTGGAGGCCCAATGGAAAACAGCTATCATTG
The DNA here is from genome assembly GCF_030435805.1 of Mustela lutreola. Classification (NCBI taxonomy): domain Eukaryota; kingdom Metazoa; phylum Chordata; class Mammalia; order Carnivora; family Mustelidae; genus Mustela; species Mustela lutreola. The sequence continues at coordinate 3,349,832 of NC_081306.1, read as the reverse complement.
GCAATTTTCCTTTATCAAAAAGGAGATCTAAGACTCACAGTCCAGGGCAGGCAGAGTCGGGGGCTGATGTCTCATCTGAAGCCTGATTGGGGGAGATGGCTCCCCAAATTGTGTGGTGGTTGGCAGGGTTCAGTTCCATGTGGACTGTTGACTGAGGATCTCAGCTTCTTGTGGCTGTTGACTTGAGTGTGTCCTCTGTTTCTTGACAAAGAGACCACTCCCTATGATGGCTTGCTTCCTTGAACCCAGTAAGAGAGAGCCAGTAGAGAGGGTCTGCTAACAAGATGGGAGTTACCGTGTATTGCAATGATGTATGGACGTGATATCACATCCCCATGGCCAAATCCTGTTGATTGGAATCAAGTCCCTGGTCTTGGTCATGCTCAGTGTGTGGACATTACACAAAGGCATAAATATCAGGAGTTGGGGTGACCAGGAGCTGTCCTAGAGCCAGTGTGCCCAGCAGTTGTAATTGTTTTTCGATTCAAGGTAGTCACATACAATTTCTGTTTTCAACAGATTTATTAAATCAACTAAGGATGAAATTCATTTAAAGAAAAATATTGAATCCACGATAACAAGAATGTTAGTGGATATCCAGAAATAGCAGCATGGGGACCAGAGATTGAGAGATACTCAAGGTTATCAGGATGTGTGAATCACAGTGCTTTTTCACTCATTCACTTATTGGTTCATTCATTTATCTGCCTGTATTAGGGATCTCCAGAGAAATAGAACCAACAGGGGATGGGATAGTAGACAGATACATAGACGGACGGACAGATAGATACACAGATATAGAGACCGGGGCGGGGGCGAGATCTTTTATAGGAATTGGCTTTTGGGATTACGAAGGCCAAAAATCCCATGATCTGCCAACCCATGTCTAACTGGTTCTGCTTTAGGGGCAGAACCAGAAAAGTGAGTGGTATAATTTAGTCTAAGCCTGAAGAACTGAGAACCAGGGGAACTGGTGGTGTAAGTCCCAGTCTGAGTGTGGAGGCTGGATGACCAGGTCTGAGAGCAAAAGACAGACAAAATGAGCAGATTTGGCTTCCTCTGCCTGCATTGGTGAGGGCAGATCTTCTTTGCTCTGTCATTGCTCATCCTGCCCAGAAACACCCTCCCAGACACACCAAGAAATAACGCTTTACCCTCTGCCTGAGCATCCCTTAGTCCAGTCATGGTGATGCATACATTTCCTAAGCATCACATCTGTCCATGGGTCTGTTCATCTGTTTACTCATGGAACCACATCCGTCCCGGTTCCTTCCCTGCCCTGTCCTCTGGGGTAGCAGAGATGGGACAGATGTGCTGTTGTCTTTCAAGGGATTTGGTTTACTGATATGTTTCTAAATCCTGGCTGCTCATTAGAATCCCCTGGAGGGCTTTTAGATCATACCAATGGCCGGACACCATCTTAGACCATTTGAGTTGGAACCCCCCGTTGTGGGCGCCCAAGGACTTTGAATGTTCCTCCAGAGTTGGGGTCACTGGTGTGGTGACTTTGTGGCTTTGGTCCATTTGCCATAGAACTCGCAGAGAAGATTTTGGAGATACTGTGAGCAAGCCCCACAGCCACAAACCAACCAGAGAGTGCTACTTGTTTCTTCTCCAGAGAATGGAGCTTCCGGGGAGGTGGTTGACTTAGAGGAGGGAACAGACCGAGCCCCGCACTGAGCTCCAGTCCCCAGTCTTCATCCTTGAGTTCCTCCCTGACTCCAGCTCTAGATCTGACCCATCAGTTGAGACTCCAGACCCCGCTCTTCCTCTGCTTGACCCTTCCAGAGGCTGGAGATGGGCGATTCCATAGTACACGTGCTTTTCATGGTAGAGGTCTTGCCGTGTCTAACTGGTTCTGCTTTAGGGGCAAGGGTTGGCATCGACATCTTCAGTGGGCAAGGCTTCTAAGCCTTTCCCACTTTGTCACCAGCTGGTGGCCAGAAGATGGAAACCTGCCTAGCATCCGATTAAACCTTGCACCTCCCTTGTCCTGCTCTGGCCTCTTGGGGTGCAGGAAATGGGTGTATATGTGAGTGAAAACGTGAATGTGCATATCCAAGAAGCCCATTCATTTATTCCTTGTTTATTAACCACCATGCTCTATGAGAGAGAGATAGACAGCCTAAAGAATAAGACACAATTCTGCCATCATGAGGCTTAATTCCAGCTGGGGAGATACCAGCCATCCTGTGAACCATGTAAACAAAGTAGATAATTGTATGTCTTGACCAATGTCAGAAAGTACAGTGAAGAAAAAGCAGGAGTGAGGTAGAAAGGGACTCGGGACTGGCATTATTTTTGGTAGAATGATCAGGGAAGCCTCTCTGACAGAGAACTTTTAAGTGGTAAGTAGATGTCCCAGCCAGCATCGCTGATGGACCAGATCAGCACCGTCAGATAGAATGTTATGTGATCCTGGAACATACTCTGTCTGCACCTCGAGGGCAGCAGCCACGGGCCTTTCATAGCTATTGAACACTGAGGACTTGCATCTTTGACTTTTTTAAAGTCCAAGGTAGGGCCCAAACTCATGACCCTGAGATCAAGACTTAAGCTGAAATCAAGAGTCGGATGCTTAACCGACTGAGCTACCCAGGTGTCCCCAACTTTATTCAGTTTTAATTAATTTCCACTGCAGTAGCTACGTGGGGCTGGCGGCTTCTGCACTGGACAGCTCAGCACCAGACGCTTAATCCAAGTCCTGAATAGTGAGAAGCAGCCCGCTATGCAGGGACTTGGGGAAGCAGCGAGAGGGCATGAGGACAGAGCCGGCACGGAAGGCAGGGGTCTGGAGTGCTGGGGACGAGAGGGCCGCCGGTGCTAGGGCTGCGGGCAGATGGGATTGAACGCAGAGACCTATCATAGAGAGTCTTAGAGACCACAAAGAGGGGAGTGAGGTTTTTTTGTTGTTAATAGAATGAGAGTTGATCAAAATGATTTCAACAGAGGAATGATATAACAAGGATAAAAATCATAGCTAAAATTCATATGGACTTATGAAGTGGGCTTATGTTTCATTCCATGCATGATCCTCAATAGGGTCGATGAAATACTTTTGTTCTCACTGAAATCTCCGTTTGTAGCTGGGGAAACTAAGGCACACAGAGGTTGAATGCTGTGCAGTACCGTCTGCAAGGGGCGGAGTTCGTATCCGAAGCTGGGCATGTGTTTTCAGAGTCCACTGTGTTCACCACCCTGCCATATTCCTTCCCTCTCGGCCAACATAAGCTTTGGAAAAGTCACTCCCACCTCAGTGTGGCTGAGAGGCCAGGACGGTGGGCTCCGGGAACACCGGAGGACTGATGGGAAGGAGAGCTTCAGTTTTGTTTTTTTTGTTGTTGTTTTCTTTTTTAAAGATTTTATTTATTTATCAGAGAGAGAGAGGGGGAGAGAGCGAGCACAGGCAGACAGAATGGCAGGCAGAGGCAGAGGGAGAAGCAGGCTCCCTGCTGAGCAAGGAGCCCAACGTGGGACTCGATCCCAGGACGCTGAGATCATGACCTGAGCTGAAGGCAGCCGCTTAACCAACTGAGCCACCCAGGCGTCCCGAGAGCTTCAGTTTTAAAATCCGTTTTAGAAGCGGAGGCCGCAGACAGGGCTGTCTAAGGAATTGGGCTGCTGAGGGATGAGTGAGGGGAGGAAGCAGCGCTGGGGGCGGGGCGGGGGCTTTCCTGAGGGGAGGGAGTCGGGGGTGCGGCCGACTGGGCCGGTGGGCTGGTGGCAGGTGCTGCCCTGTGACCTGCTGGGGCGGCATCGGAGGAAATCTGGTGCCTCCGTTCAGGCACATTTCCCTCCCTCCCTTCCTGTATTTTTCCTTTCCTTATTTCCACCCGCTCCCTCCTCCGTCGGTCACTCCTGGCCTTGCCCCATCCTCCAGCAAACACTCACTGGCGCGGCTGGATTCCCGCCTGTGTGACATACGGGGACACGGCCCCGCACGACAGCGCCAAATCGGCCTTCTACTTTGGACCTCGTTTGCTTCTGGAGGACAGTCTTTACAGGGTGGGAGAAAATACACATAAACGAGATAATTTCAGATAAAAAATAAATAAATAAACCGGGGCGCCTGGGTGGCTCAGCGGGTTAAACCTCTGCCTTCGGCTCAGGTCATGATTTCGGGGTCCTGGGATCGAGCCCCGCATCAGGTTCTCTGCTCAGCAGGGAGCCTGCTTCCTTCTCTCTCTGCCTGCCTCTCTGCCTGCTTGTGATCTCTGCCTGTCAGATAAATAAATAAATAAAATCTTTAACAATAAATAAATAAATAGATAAACCGGATGATGCGAACGAAAGTGGCTGGCATGAAGGAGAGTAGACTGAGCTGGTGCCTGGGGACGGGGGTTATGCTGAGTGCGTAAGCCCAAATCTGAATAAGGAAGAGTCAGTTATAGGAGAGAGAGAGAGAGAGGGAGGGAGAGAGAGAGAGAGAGAGAGAGTGTCTGTGTGTGTGTGTGTGTGTGTGTGTGTGTGTGTGTGTGTGTGACAGAGGGAGAGGGAGGCAGAAAGAGACCCTGCAGGGGACTAGTGTGCAGGAATGACTGATAATGTAAGAATCTGCCCTCCTCATACTAGAGTCTATGCATGTTTGTGTATATCTTTTTTTAAAAGATTTTATTTATTTATTTGGGAGAGAGACCCCATGAGCTGGGGGGAGGGGCAGAGGGAGAGGGAGAAGCAGGCTTCCCTCTGGGCAAGGAGCCCGATGTGGGGCTTGATCCCAGGACCCCAGATCATGACCTGAGCCGAAGGCAGACGCCTAACCGGCAGAGCCACCGGGCGCCCTGTTGGCGTACCTCTCTCTAGGTGTATGCGGGTCTTCCTTCCTATCTGTCATTTCTCCATCTGCTGTATGATCAGATTGATTGGTTGGAAAATCTGTTTAGAATTTCGTGCACCCCAAGCTGTGAAAGTCGGATCTAAATACAGGCACAGTGGGAAGCACTAATTAATTTATGATTGTACTTATCATCATTGAAGCTGGAGATCTTGATGTGGGGCTGCAGCTCCAGAGGAGAGATCTCAAGGACAACATGGGAGGCTCTGACCGAGGCGCTCGGAGAGGAGGCTGGCTGTCCTCCCGTCCAGGCCCGGCGCCGGGCAAAGGGGGCTTCTGGGCTGCGTTCCTGCCACCAAGAGGACAAGTTGCCTTCAGCAACCTCTCTTAGTCGCAGGCAAGTGCTTTGTTACCCCTCTAGCTGACCAGGTTCCTCGGATCAGTAGGAAGGAGCATGGACGTGTTATGTGCAAAAGCCAAGTTCATTTTAAGGATGCACGCGAGGTAAACATGGGGTGCTCTCATCACGCGCACGGGTCCTAGGTGGCTTCTCTGAGAATGTGTAGCACACGGGCTTCGTGCAGAATCAGCAGCACTCAGCAGCACTGGTGTGGGTCTCTGGGTCCGAAGGTCAAGCCCTGTGTCGGGCCCAGCGGGGAGTCGGCTTGGGGTTCCCTTCCTTTGTCCCTGTCCCACTCGGGCTCTCAAATAAATACGTTCGTTAAATAAACAAACAAAAGGGCCCTAATCGCATTCATGAGAACCTCGCCCTCATTACTGCTTCCCAAAGGCCACCCCCCCAACACCATCACACTGGCTGTGAGGGACAAGTGCATGAATTGGGGGGGCCGGGGAACACAGACATTCTGTCTACTGCAGCCTCATAAAGCCCCAGCCCTTTTAATCCTCATAAAACAGGCTCTGCAGTGGGTCTTACTTATGATCTCCACCGTACAGTGAGGAATTGGAGGTCTTCCAGAGTCTTTTAGAGGCAGGACGGCAGAACCAGACTCCTGGAAGGCAGGTGGCAGGTGCGTCTGCTGCCAGCAGCTTGGGGGACGTTCCCTGTAGGGACAGCACCAGGCTCAGGAGGCCCAGCCACAAACCGACAATTCAGTGGTACTCTAGGCAAGCAGGTGATGATGGGACCTCCAAGGGCTCGGGTGAGAGTCTTGAGAAGCAGGTGGAACAGAGCAACGGGTGGTCCCAGGAAAGGCAAGACCGGAATGAAAACCCGGCGTACGGTCCCCACCTTCACAGAGCGCAGCGTCTCGGTCACTCTGGGTTGCGGCGGCCCGCACGGCTAGAGGCCGCATAGGGGAGGCATAGCAAGGGGGGCTTGGATGGGCATCAGGATGCCCGGTGAGCAGGAAGGAGGCTGGCAGCGTCCCAGGGGCAGGGCTGAGCCGTCGCACAGCTGGGAGCACAGGGGGAGGCAGGGAGACTTGGCAGGCAGCCTTCCCGGGAGGACCCCCTCTCCTGTCACCGTCTGTTAAAATCGCGCGCGCGGGGCCCCGGTGCAGACATGCTGACACCTCCGTAATCATCATTTAATGGTGGCACCTGCCTTTTGAAACGCTGAGCCCGAGGAAAGAAAATACCATAAAGCAGCCGGGGGAGGTTGGTACGTGAGGACCTGCCGTGCGGCGCTTTTGAACGTGTGTGAATAGTGTGGCGGAGAGGGGCCCTCTGGGCGGAAACCGCAGGCGGGGCAGGTGAAGTGTGCTCCCGAAGCTCACGGATTCAAAGTCGGGGAGCATTCGTCTTAGAACCTCCGGGGCGGGATGGTCCAATAATAAAAGAGGGAGCGCTGGAGGGGCGGCTGTGAGGCAAGGGAGCTGCTGGAAGCCGAGGTCATAGGCAGACAGTGGTTTAGACTTCAGAACCATGCCTCCAACCCATGGGCGTGAGGGGTATTACAAAGGACTTCCCTGTCCCTGTAGATGCCACACATGAAGTAGAAACCAGATCAATAAAAATCTCATATAAACACACACGCACGCACGCATCAAGCTGAATCATTTTAAAGGATTGCTTTCTGTCCATATGTGTTCTCTAGATCAAACCATTTGAACAAGTTCACTTCCGTCCCATGGTGGGCTCATGGGTGCCAAAGACGGGTGGTGGCGCTGCGGAAGTCCGGGACAACAGGGAGAGAGAGAAGGGACGCCGACAGCTGGGCGTAAAATGAGGAGTGGCCCCCAAAAGTGGCCAGGTTCTGCCTGGCACTGCGGCTTCCCAAAGTGGTTGGGCACCTCAGGGTGGCAAAGAGAAAAAAAACTCTAGTAATTCACTGGGATATATGCCCCAAAGACCTGGTGAATGCTCTAAGAGTGGGTTGTATCAACGTCGTTTCCTTGCGAGGTGGGTTTCAGTGGCTGTGTCATCATTTATGTAGGGGTGCATCTGTTGGGCACCCCTACATATGGTAGTCCTACAGATAAGGAGTTGGGGCAGGGCCTTTGTCTTACGCTGGCTCACCAAACAGATTTGTTCCGCACCCACTGTGTGCTGCCTTCCACTAGCAGCAAGAAGCACTAGGTACTGTTTCTCTCTGCCAGGATGCCTGATCACCTCTTCCTGTGAGCAAGTAGATGTTACTCCCATTGAAAGAAGGTGGAACTGGGGATCAAAGACGATGGGTTTGCTCAGAGCAGGTGTGGTTTAGAGATGGAACCCCGAAGTTAAGCCCTTGGCCACCCCCCTTCATCAGGATGAGCATGCACTTAGCAAAGCTTCTGAAGGAAGGTGAGTGGGGAGGGCTGGGGTTCAGCGGATCCTCCACCAGTGATTCCCAGCCCGAAACTCACGCACGTCTGTGAGTTCTCAGAGACAAGGACAGACCTCTTAAACTATTCTTACTATTTCAAAAAAAAAAAAATGCCCACTTCTTCGAGGCAAGATCTTGCTCTTGGTTTTATTTCCCGATTCTAGCACAGTGTCTGGCAACACACAAATGGAGAGTTTTCTTTTGCTTTTTGGCTAAAATTTGTTTCAATACGGTGATCTTGGCTTTCTTCGGTGAAGAAACACTAATTGTGTATGACTCTGATACAGGAAATAGTATGTTTGTTATTACTTGGATAAGTAGGTTCCAAAACTCAGATCCAGGGCAGAGAAACAGCTATAGGATAAGAGATCAATATGGAAATCCAAGGGAAGGGCGCCTGGGTGACTCAGTTGCTTAAGCAACTGCCTTCGGCTCAGGTCATGATCCCGGAGTCACAGGATCGAGTCTCGCATCAGGCTCCCAGCTCCACGGGGAGTCTGCCTCTCCTTCTGACCTTCTCCTCGCTCATGCTCTCTCTCACTTTCTCTCTCTCTCTCAAATAAATAAATAAATAAAATCTAAAGAAAAAGAAATCCAAGGGAAGACCTTCAAACCTCTCGGATAGACTGGCATTTCTCCGCCCCCTGCAGAGGCAGTTGGGCACGCCTAGGACACACAGTCTTCTTCCGAGCTCCAGGGAAGTGCTCGGAGCCCTCACTCTGCCAAGCCAGTTTCTCTTTGGGGCTTGATCCAAAAACATGCATGGTGGGACCTTAATAATCCATGTGACCAACTCCCGTCTACTGAGGGAGTGAAAACACCATTGGGTTCATTAAAACACACTAAACAAACAAACAACAAAAAACCGTGGCGTCGTCTCACTCATGGGGGACACTGACGACCTCTGAAAGCCCGTGTGTCAGCCTCCAGTCCAACTGGAACTGGCTGGAAAGGGGTCTTCCTTTGTTCAGTTTGGGTTTGTCTTGTGTTGAGTCTCAGGCCCCAAAAGGACTTAGTGCATGTGGTGTCATTCACTTTTGATCTTCGGGGACAAGTGGTACCCATGTGGTTCACGACACTTGGCAGTCCCCGAAGGGAGAAAGGAGCATCTGTTCCCAAGTAATTCTCCTCTGGGAGTGGAACATGTTCTCCTAGCCCCTTGCTTCCCCTTTCTGGTTCCTGGTGTCTGTGGACATCCTAGACTCTCACCTTATTTATGTGTGATGATGTCATCAAAAACGTGTCCCGTAGGACCCTGGGCTGCCTTCCAAAACACGTCACAGGTGGCTCTGAATAATGACCAGTAGAGGACTTCTGTTCAGACTCATCATATGGGTTTCAAGTCAAGTTTAATTTGTATTAGAATAAAAACCTTTCTTGAAACCCAAGGACCAAGGGACGTATGGTGGTGGTGATTGGTGTGTGGGGGGGTGAGGGTAGCAATGAATTCCCTGCCTTTTCTTCCAGATGAGTCTCCCAGGGCAAAAACCAAAATAAACCAAAATTAACCAAACCAAAAACCAAAAATAAACCAAAAACCAGGCTAATTTCTCCATAGGTCACTGTAGCTTGTCAATTATTAATAGATCATCCATCCCCATCTGCTTGGAGTCCCATAATCACAGTCCCAAGGCCCTCAAGTTTAGCGAATGGCCGCCAGTCTTGTGACATCGGGAATATCAAAGCCATTAGGAGGAAGTTCCTTAAAATTTCTCTCCCAAATCCTACCCATGTCCCACCGCATCTCAAGACCTTATCAACTGTTACGCTGGCGTTCTCTCTGGGTAAGCATGCCTACTGGACCTTCATTTCGCCACTGGAGGTTGATAGCCTATGCCCTGCTCCAGGCTCTAGCTCCACACTGGACTGTCCACTCCTTATCGTATTTAAGAGTGGTGAGCACCACAGGCTCTGCTGGGTTTCAAATCCCAACCCTGCCCCAGAGAAGCTGTGTGATCTTGGTGAAGGCACGGAACTTTTCTGGGCCTTAGTTGGTTCACTGAGAACATGGGGAACAAGGGGGATCTCCCCTCTCTTCCTGCTTCAGTATCGCTTATGCTCTTACTGCCTCCCTGACAAAGACCATCCTGAACCTTCTAATCCTAGAACAGCTGCACCTGCCTGGCCCAAACTTGAAAACAACAAAATTGCCTGAGACCTGGGTTTGCTCCCCCCACCCCCAACCATGTGGCCATGTGTCATTTAAAACTTTCCCCGTTTTTATTTCCTGGTGACTTAAGTTCTTTGTGTATCTTCAAACCCTCCTTCCTCCTCCTCCTCCTCCTCCTACCTCACTCGGTCCTTCCTTCTTGTCTTCGTTTCGGCCCTCCTGTCTGATCTCCGGCGTTCCTTGCCACCTCTCTTCTCCTCCCTTCCTCTCCTCCGCCCGCACCTCCCGCCGCCTCCTCCTCCCCAACCCCCAGGGGCCTGCCGGAGTAAAGCCAAGACTTGGTGGGGATCTCTCGGTTAGGAAGGAGACATCTGCCCACAACCGAGAGGTCACATCTGAACCACAGACCAAACTTGGGCTATCGAGACCTTTCCTTCAAAGAACTTCCCGTCGGTCCACGGAGGGCAGGTCCCAGGCAGGCTTAGTCATCAGTGTCTACCCATCACCTAGTGCATAACAAGCACCAGTAAATACCCGATAGGGTTAACGCAAGGAGTGTTACTAACATAGCCCTTTTTCATGGTCCGGTCCAGAGAGAAAATCCCTGTCCTCAATTCATTCAGCAAGCTAGTTGTTAAGTCTGAGCTGTAACTCAAGATCCCTGCTTTCTGGGCTTCAACTTGACGGATAGGCATTTGGCCCCAGGGCAGCCTGCTTTTCTTGGGTCTTTATATAAGACTGGTAGTTTCCAAATGGTTTGAATATCCGCTTTCAGAGATTTCCAGGATTCCTGAATCCGGGCTTAAAAAGCACAGTGGACTTCCCAAGAGAACTGGGCAGCGCATAGTCTTGCCTGTGTGTCCTGGGACAGGGTTCACGGTCACCCTGGCTCTCCAGGTACACATCTCTCTAGCGGGTTCCGTGAATCCTGTAGTATTTGTGAGTTTTAAGCAGGACAACGTGGGGAAGCACTTTGTTTGGGGCTTGGCAAGCAGTGGGAGTCGATGGACTTCTAAGTGAGTTCTTCCCCCAATGCGGAAGAAGTAGCCCTACCTCGGTGCCCTTGCTCTAACCACCGTTCTCTTGGGTTACAGTTCATCAGGAGGGCTCAGAAAATATTGCTAATTTATGCGCCATTTGTTCCCCAGGAAAATGCATTTGGGAAAATGTGAGCTGCTCACATACCTCCAATTCGGGCAAGCCGAAGGCAAGCTTTGCCACTGACCCTTCCAGAGAGAATGGGCACTTTATATCTAACACGGGTGATTGCCTTCTCCCTCGGCGTTCATGATGGTATCCATTTGCTTCAATTGAGGAGTCCCCAGAGAGAGATATCACAAATTGAACGATGTAGCTTGATCTGGCAAGAATTTCTGGGGATTCTGGCCTGGGTTTCTGTAACTCCCAGTGGGAAGTCAGTGACAGCCCACCTTTACAACATAACATAATGAGGCTCAGTTTAACATTCAGCTTTGCCACCCAAGTGACCTTGGGCCAGTCCTGTAACCTTGCCTAGTCGCTCTAGTTGCGTTAAGCATGGTCAGGCAACTGCGAGGAGGTCGGGCTGTCTGTGGTGCGAGACAGATCTGGGACGGAATTTCAACGCCACTTTTGTGACTTTGGACAAACAAATCCATTTCACTGGGCCTCAGTTCCTGGATCTCTAGAATGGGAAGAACAGGTGCGTCATCTTAAGAGAGGTGTTGAAATGTTCATAGCTAACGTGTTGAGAACCTTCTCCATATAAGGGACTCTGTTCGATATGAACTTACTTCATCTTCATAAAATCCCTCTGAGATGGATCTCAGTAGTGCGATGCCCGCTTTCCAGATAATGAGATTGAGACACACACAGATCACCAGGGTTAAGTCATTCACCCAGGGTCACACAGCAAATAAGTAAGTGGATCCAGACTCGGAAAGTCTGGAGTCTGCGCGCTTAACCAGCGAGGCTGGAGAGTCCAGTGACTTGAAAGTGCTTAGAGAAGTGGGTCCAGCATCAGACTTTGGGTTCAGATCACAAAGCACAGCCGGGAGCGAGCCCTCCGTGACTGGTATGTGGTAACTTTGGTTATCGGTATCTCTGGAGAGGCCCCCGGGCGCTGACCTGCGCTCACACTGGGCTTGTGCTCTGCAAAGCAGCCCCCACCTCCAGCAGGAGTGGGGCGGGGAGGGTGAGCACGTTGGATGGCGGCTTACAAACACTGGGGGCTCTGAGAGCAGATGTGTGATCTCGCAGAACGCTTCTCGCTTTAGGACTGTGTGTTGACGTTGATGTCACGGCTGCTCTGAGCACCCCAGATACTGTTAACGAGCTGTTCCAAGCCCAGATGCGGCGTTTTCTCACCATATGGTCCACACGGCAGTGCATGTCTTCCAGGCAAGGCTGGCACAGAGCGCGCTCACGCCGAGCCCTCCATGCGTGGCAAACCTACTTAGAGGGGCCGTGCCCTCCGAGCTGCGCCCCAGCTCTCACATCCAGGGATCAGGCTTTCCTGATCCATTCATGGATTCATCCGTCGACCCCACACAGGGAGGGCGCGGCTGCCGTATGTGGCGGGCCCTGGGTTAGACCTGAGGGATACGGGGGTGAACTGAACGTTGTCTGCAGCTTTGAGGGACTGAGACTTAGCCGCGAAGGGCTGGGGGACAAATCCTGTTACCACCGTGTGCTAAGGTCTATGACACCGGTAGTTAGCAAGGACTATGGCAATGAAAAGGAATTTGGGAAGGAAGGAAGGACGGACGGACGGACGGACGGACTATAACTGGTGTGGAATGCGTTTCGGGAAGGGGGAGGGCTACTTCCCAGAGGCAGAACAGATTGCCCATACTGCCAATGAGATGGTCTCACCGCGTGTGCCCCCTAGACCCCTCTGCTCCCCTCTGCCTTCCCCGGCACCCCCCTCTCGCTCCCTGTGGCACTGAGCACGGGGCGGGGCACTCACTGGCCATCTCCTCCGAGATGCTTCAGGTAGAGATTAGAGATCCCTCACGTGTCTTGACAGACTGTAGCAATTAGCTGGAGTGAAGGAGGTGACTGAGAAAGGCGCCCATCGTGAAGACCCAGCGCGGCGGTCTAAGAAGAGACGTGAATGGCAGAGAACAAATGAGGAAAATCCAGCAGCTGCTCTGGCACTAAAGGAAAAATAAACATGAAATAAGCAAACAACCGTATATGTGAAACCGTAAAAATCTGGTTAGGGCCCTGTACAGGTACCTATCTTCAGGTATTTTGGGCATCAAAATGCCTTGCTTGCTTAATATTTTCATAATGCGGCATGAGTTTTATACTAAGAGACTGTATCTCTCCAGCTGAAACAGAAGTGGGACATGAGCATGTTCCTTGAACTTGGGCTGCATTCGTCTGTCAGCAGCCTCCAGGTCAGGACGTGTGGTTGGTGGCGCGGACGTGAGCGAGAACACCCCTTACCCCTCCCACCGTTCTTTCTTCCGGTTGTTCAGTTTCAGGCCATGTGGTCAAATAGGAGTATTTCTTCCTTGTTTTTCTCTGAGCATTGCCAGGCCGAAGGTCTTGTGGACCTGGTGTAGGTTTTAAAGACTCTGGCGTTCCCCGGGTACCCTGCTAAGTGGTTTACCTGTGCTACAACATCTGATCTTCGTGCTAATCCCAGAAGGGAGGGACGTGGCTTAGCTCTGTTTTTTTTGAGATGAGAAACCTGGGGCTCCTTGTGGGGTAAGGACACGTTCTAGAGGGCTTCCAGACTTCAGAGTAAATTCAGGTTGTGTCAACTTCTCTGTGGCAGGCGTAGTCAGGAAGTCTTCAGTCCTACACATCTGACCCCGAAAGGCTCTGCGTTCCCGAGCCCTGCCCCTCCAAATGAGACGGTTCAAATCTGGCGAGAGCCAAACAGGCACGTAGAGATGTTCAGACCACTTGGGAGAGTGTGTGAGTCCAAGATGGGCATGACTACGGCTGGGGTGATCGCTTTGATCGGAAGACTTCTGGCCGTCCCGCCCTTACACGACAACCACAGCCGACTCTCTGTGAAGCTCTCTACCAGGCAGATTCCTATTGCCGAATTAGAGTGCTTGCCAAGAAGGCTCAAAACCCAGTAGCAATTAATTATTGACAGAGCATGTGAATTAGAGATAAAAGAAAAGTCATTTTTTCTCCACACACGCGATAGTAAATAAATTTAATTATGGTGGGGGAAGCTAAGGGATCTTCGTCTGTATTAAGTTTTATTAGCTGAGACATTTAAAAGCATGTCATCACAACAAAGAGGTCTTGTGTAATCCTAAATAGACCACTTTGGTGCAGGGCTCAGAAGTACACAGATTTAATGGAGCACATGGTGGCAGATGGCCACTTACCAACAGGTACAACACATTTGTCGGCGATTAACTTCGGTCTACCTGTGCCTGTAGCAAGTTGACTGTGTCCTAGGATCCCCAGCCTCTTTTAGCACTGATAGGCCTGCCACATTGGGGCTGGGGGGCAACAGCATCAAGATCACTTTAATGACTTGAGGCTGCCAAACGGGACCAAGGCCACTCTGAAGGGGACACAGACGGAGAGGCAGGCGTGGGGATGCGCACTGGGGAAGGACACCGAGAGACGTGGCGTGGGATCGGCCACAGGCTCCCTGGGCAAGCTCGGGAGGAGCTGTTACAGAACGCGGACTGGACCCGGGCCAAAAAAACGAGCGACACATGGAGACCTTGGAGGACCAGAGGTTTATTTCACGCTAGCAGGCTCAGAAGAGCGTCATCTCTGGGACTGAGCCCCGAGCACAGGCAAGAGGGATACTTGATACATGTTTCCTGCCCTATCTGTGTCACTCTTAGGGCTGGCCGGTGAGGCAAGGGGAAGTGTGCAGTGGCCCTGGGGCCGGGACTGGGATTCCCCTTATGGATGGGCCAGCCTTATCACTGCCCCCTGGGTGCCGCTTTAGACACCTGGTTGAGAGGGCGAGATCTTCATTATTTACGGGGCGGTAGGGAGTGAGGAGCAACAGAGTCTGACCTCGGCGGTCTGTGCAGCGAGGAACCTGGTGAGGACGTTGAAAACACAAGGACCAAATGCCGCTGTGAGGAGGAGCGGGAGGAGGGGCCGACGAGGGGGCCGGACCCCGGGGACCCCTGTGAGAGGGAACCCCCACAGTCGCGTGCTGGAGTGCCTCCCCCCAGGACTTACTCCTTCTTGCCCCTGGGTCGGAGTTTCGGGGACCCCCCCGCAGGGCCGGGCTGAGCGAGGCCGGGGACACCGCCCTGAGCTGCTGAGCTGCCCCCGGTACGGAAGCCCTGACATTTCCAGGCCGGTGGCGCCCAGGGCAGCTCCCGACACGGCCAGCAGGTGCACGAGAAGGGGAACGGCCCTGGGGGAGCGTCGGGGCGGCCAGACGTTTCCATGGACGCGGAGGGTGGCTCCGGGGGGACTGAGAGATCCGGCAGGAGGCGGACAGGCCAGCGTGATTGATTCTGGGGGGTGTCCGCGCCCCGCGGCCGGGTCGGGCAGGCTGAAGGCGGCGAGGAGGAGCGACACACCAGGTAGCAGAAGACCGGGCCTGGCCGGGGTGGGCCAAGCCGTAGTGAAACGCGCTTAGGAGTAGACGGGGAACGGCCAGCGCAAGTGGGGGCCACGACCTTAGCTGGAGGGCGCCGTCGGGGCTAGTCCGTCCCCAGGGGACAGGTAAGGGCAGGACAACACCCTAGGGTCACCCGATCAACAACAGCATGGCAAGTCTCTGCGGGAAAGCCCAGCCAGAAGGGGCAGCTGTGTAGAGTCCGACCCCGGGAGGAGGGACGTGGTGCCGGTGGGAACCCGGGACCAGGCACACAGGGGTCCGTCCGCCGGTGGGGTCTGGTCAGAGGCGAAGCCGCAGCAGGTCTGGGGGCTTTGGCCGGACCTTCCACTGGTGCGGCTTCTCGTGCGCCTGATGGGCTTTTCCACTCTGGAGCGGTGGACCCCGGGGTGACACCAGAGACCTTAAGGGCAGAAGGCGTGGTGAGCACCACAGAGTGAGGCGCTGTCCACTGTGGTCGGAGGGGGTCCCTTTTCCTGTCTCTGACCCGGACTGAGTACTCGGCCTGGAAGGGGTGCACCGGGACACTAAGGAGATTGGGGCCGCTCAGCGGTGCACCTGTTGTCATTTATTGGGGGCGGCCCCCGGGGCCTGAAGTTGTCTTTTTCTCTTTATCTCCAATCTGATGTGACTTTTCTGGAAGGCGCCCCAGACACGGAGTTTGGAAGTGGAGTAACCAAGCGTCCCGGGGTGCCGTGGACCCGCAGGGGGCCAAGCATAGACCGGCCACGGGATCCTGCAGGATTGCTATATCCTCTGGAAGTCAGACAGCCCCGAGGAGCTTCTGTTGCCTTCTTTGTTGGGGTAGCTTTTCCTGCGGCAGCGAGGAGGGCCCTCGCCCTGTACACGGCCCGCTGGACAGGCCCAGGAGCAAAGGCGGGGCGGGCGTCAGTGTGGACGCTGACCCGCTGGCCTTCACTGCAGGTGCGGGCTCGGACGGAGGCGCGGAGTGCAGCCCGCTGGGCCGACCGTCCCGCTGCGAACGCCTTAGCCTCTAGGACTCAGTGGTCGTGGTCACTGCACAGCCCGCTTCTCGGGCACCTTGTTGTAGGCAACTGCCACCGTCGCTGAACTGCGTGAGCTCTGGATTCTTCACGGCTCGATCCCGTGATCTGGACGCTCACGCAGACTCCATCGGAGCAGCTGTGCTCTGGTCGCCCCTCTTCCGTGGGGAGAAAGGTTGCTGGGGTTAATGTCCTCACCGACTCAAGGGTGACCCGTGGGTTCTCGCAGAGGAGCCCTTGGTACTGGGCAGGCCGAGAGCTGGGCAGGAAGCGGTGTCCCTGGGTGTTCGTGAGGGTCCAACTGCAGGAGGGAGCTTGAGGTTAAGTTCTTGTCCCAGGCGAGCTTGTCTGCATCCCGAGTAGGCCTGTGGCTGCGAGCGCCCTGCGGGGTCCGGTCGGTTCCACAGATACGTACGTGGCCGGTGTCGGGGCCCAGCAGTCCGGGTGAGTAACCACGCGCTGCTTGATCATGGACACAGAGATTCGAGGGTTTTTCGATGTTTGGGAGGCCCAGGGCTGGAGCCCGGCTCAGGACAGCCTTCATCCCCGTGAGGGCAGCTTCTGCTTTCCAGTCCAGGCAGGGGGTTCTTGATTCAGTCCCCCTAAGAGATTACAGCAGGGTGCTACTGTTGCCGAGAACCCCGGAATCCAGATGCGGCACAGTCCTGTAGCCCCGCAGGAGTTCTCGTCGGCCCTTTTTCGTCTGGGGCTGTGGCAAGGGGGTGATGACTTTTTTCTCTCTTGACCTAGGCTTTTTCTCCCCTTGGGTAAGGAGGAAACCAAGGTAATGGACCTGTTGGCAGATTAGTGTCTTCTTCCCTGAGGCTCAGTATCCCGAGTCTGACAGGAGCTCTCAGAGGGCCTTTGCAACTTTTGTGCTGTCTTCTTGTGCGACCCTGGCGAGGAGGAGGTCGTCCACATCCTGGAGGAGGTGCATGGATTTGGGGCCACTGGGTGCAGGGAGACGGCTACCTTGTTGATGGCCCGCAGGTCTCGGGCTGGTCGATGTCCCCTGCTGGCTTCATAACTGGCATAACTGGGTATTCCTGGCCGACTGGCACTCAATCAGGTACCTGCGCCTTTAAGTCTGGCCAGATGTTCGCGAATACCAGTCTTAGCTTTTTGTCAGAGGGGCCATTGCCTTTGCCTCTGGGGTAGGGCTCCCGGGATCAGTTAGCAGTGATAGGGGCTGATTCTGGGCGAGTCCAGTTGGGTTGTCTTCAGCCCCTACTGTAGGTGAACCTGAACTCCGGCAGGCCACTTGGCCGGGCCTGGGCGCGGAATAGCCTCCGTTTTTTCTTGGTGTGGTAATCGCTAGTACTAGAGACCTGCTCTCCTTGTGCCTTGGGTTTAATCGGAGGCTGGTATGCCCAGTGGGCTCAAACTTTATCTGAGCCCCAAGCCTGGAGAGTAGATCTCAGCCCAGGAGCAGGGTGGGGTAATCCGGTAGATAAAGGAATCCAGGTCAGACCTTGTGGCCCCCGAATTTACACTGACGAGCCCGGCCCAAGGGCTGCTGTATCACCCATGTCCCCGTGGCCCAAGGATGGCTGCAGTCCTTTTGCTGAAGGGGCCACTGTGGAGAGGACAGCAGAGTGCTCGGCCCCAGTATGAACCATGGAAGTCACTGGTTGGCTCCTATTTTTATTTTGACCGTGGGCTCACCGGGGCCGAGGAGGCGGCGGCTCAGTTCCCCTCAGTCTTCCCCAAGGCCTATAAGGTCCCCTTGTCTTTACCGGAGGCACATTGATCCCTGGCCAAGGAGGCGCTGGCTGGCTTTTCCCCACTTTCAGTGGTTTGGGCCTCTCCGCCTTACAGACCTGCCAACGGGGCCACTCTGAAATCCCTTTCCCAGAATGAACAGGTGGCCCGTGTGTCCCTCTGAGGGGGTCGGTGGTGGAGAAAGGTTGATGATACAGCATGGAATGGTCGGCCTGGGCTGTCCTGTCTTTACTGTGCCTCTCGGGGTCTCGCTTCTCTTGGACCGGCATTTGGAGGGTACTTGGCCCGGCTTGGGGTGCAGCCTGGCTGCTGGTCCCAGACAAAGGGGACCCTCTGGGCCTGGAGCACAGTGAGACCAGCGGCAGTGGAGTGTCTGGAACTAGGGGGGCACGTGTAGGAGCCTTCGGGGCGTATGGAGGGGCAGGGTCAGGTTAGCCGTGGGGTGTCCTGCTGGGGTCTGTGGAGCAGGGGCTTCTGCCAGTCTCTCTGGGCCGCTTGGATGAGGCCATTAATACCCTGGCCTCTCCCTGCCTGTTGCAAGGGGAGGGTGCTGGGCAATTCCTAGCCAGGAGTCAATGTGCAGAAACTGGTCGTGGTGTCCTGGTTCTCCTGTTACAAGTTGTCACACTCGAGATCCGTTGGGACATCCAGTGTCCCTTCTGAAGGCCAGCCGACATTAAAGGTGGCCCTTCTAACTCAATTTGCCGGGATGCATCTTAACTGCATAGTCTCTGAAAACCCCTTCCTGAAATGTTGACCATACAGTCTAGGACCGTAGGTTTCTCTGCCCTGATCCCGTCGTGATGTCCCGGTATGCGGTGGCGCAGAGACACACAGAGGGTGGCTACCCCTGCTGAGGACAGACCGGTCAGATGCCCGCCTGTCCGCCCTCCTTGGGGGCCTCTTGGCCATAGCGAGTCCGTGTAAACTGCAGACTGGCACCCCGAAGGGCTCGCCATAGAGCCTATGAGGTCACCAAGGAAGCAGGTCGGGGCCCACTCAGACTCCGTAGTCTCAAGGCCGTGGAGCCACAGAATCAGCCCCTCTGACAAGCCGGGTCAAACCGCTCGTCCCCTCATGCAGCCACACCGAAGCCATTACAGTCCGCGCCCCCTCCACGCCCCCCAGGAGGCCCTGACCTGTGAAATTCCTTTCTGTCCTCCCTTTTGGGGGTTTCTGACCTGAGGGACCTCCCTCCCTGGGAAGTCCTGCCTGTGAGACCTTGGAGGTCTCCTGGAGGTGATCAGTCTCTCCTCCCCACCCCACCCCCCCACCCCCCCGGACAGGTGGGTATGACCGGTCCTATGGCCCCGGGCCTTACTGGAATCCGGCGTGGGGACCAGGTCCTCCCCTGCCAAGTCTCCTGGAGTCCACTGGAAACAGTGGCTCGGGGCCCGTCGGAGGCGACCAGGTGGGAGACGCTGAAGATAAGACAGGCCTCGCCTGCTCCGCTCCGACCCCCTGTCCCATCATCGTCACGGCCCCCAAACCAGTAGCAACAAGGGGCCAGTGCGGTTGGATTTCCCAGTCAGGGAGCCAAATGTTACGCAACACAGACCAGATCCTGGCCAAAAAACTGGAGCGGCCTCGAAGACCGTGGAAGACCAGAGGTTTATTTCATGCTAGCGGGCCCAGAAGAGAGCAATTTCTCATGGCCTGAGCCCTGAGCACCGGCAAGGGGGCTGTTAGGTACGTTTTGACTTCCATCTCTGCCACCCGTGTGGCTGCGGCCAGCAGGGCAGGGGAGAGTCTGCAGTGGCCCTGGGGCCGGGACTGGGATTCCCCTGCGGGATCCGTCTGCCCCCTCAGAACACAGATTTTCCTCATCAGAGCAAGGTCAAGAAGAATCCGTTTCTAGAACCAGACCCATGCTAGGTGGGTTCACACTGTATGTAGTTCTTGTTCTGAACTTGCTTTAGGATTTTACAGAGGGGAGTGGAGGGACGTGACTGTGCTGGGTCGGGTCATGAAGCTTATCTGGGTCCTGTCTCTGGGCTTCTTTCCTTCACTTGCACAGCGATGGCCTTTGGACCAGGTCAAGGCTCAGCATAGGTTTTCCTAAAGGGCCAGCGAGTAAATACACTTGGTTCTGTGTGTCTTCAAGCCCCTGGTGCAGCTACTCAGCTGTGCTGTTGTCACACTGAAGCAACCAGGGACAGTAAGGAAGTGTGGCTATGTTCCAGGGGAGGTTTATTTATGGGCATGGAAATCTGAATTTCTTACTTTCATGCATCACAAAATGTTATTATTATTATGTCGAGTTTTTTTCCCATCCGTTTAAAAGAGATTAAAAATCAGACTTAGCATCTAGTCATACCAAAAAAAAAGAGAGAGAGAGGCAAGGAGTAGTTGGCCAACCCCTGGTCTAGATAATCTTTGAGTTCTTGGGGCTCTCAAACATTCTCCAAAAGCTGCTACGACACTAGTAATACCCTTGACTTATTAAGCTCTTGCACGTGCCCAATTCTGTGCTAAATGCTTTACAAGTGTTATCTCCCTTGATCCTCATTCTGCAGTGTGAAGCAAGTACTGTCGTTACCCTGCTTCAGAGATTACGCCAAACTCACACACGGAGAAATTAAGAGTGTATCTCGGTTGGACGTAACTCGTGGGAGATAGGGCAGCACTCCAACCCAGGTGTACGAGGTTCCCGAGGATGGCGGCGGAAGCCTTCTGCTGCCTTTCCTGACCAGACCATAATCAGAGCCTTAGTGGGACAGAGTTAGAAAGAATCCTTGGGATTTATCAGCGAATTTTCTGTTGTAGCTGTCCACGCAGCTCCGGCGGTCGCCCGTCGTGCGCGATTGGTCGAAGCGGTTCTGGAGGGGGTGACGGCTCTTTCCTTTCTCTCCTCTTCCAGAAACGTGATGCCCAAGACTCTGGACGGACAGGTGACCATGGAGAAGACGCCGAGTTACTTTGTGACCAGCGAGGCCCCCAAGCGCATCCACGCCATGGCCAAGGACATCAAACTGATCGTGGTGGTGAGGAACCCCGTGACCAGGGCCATCTCGGATTACACCCAGACGCTGTCCAAGAAACCCGAGATCCCCACCTTCGAGGTGCTGGCCTTCAAAAACCGGACCCTAGGGCTGATCGACGCCTCCTGGAGTGCCATCCGGATAGGGATCTACGCTCTGCACCTGGAAAACTGGCTCCAGTATTTCCCGCTCTCCCAGATCCTCTTTGTCAGCGGAGAGCGACTCATAGTGGACCCTGCTGGGGAAATGGCCAAAGTCCAGGATTTTCTAGGCCTCAAGCGTGTCGTGACTGAAAAACATTTCTATTTCAACAAAACCAAGGGGTTCCCTTGTCTAAAGAAGCCGGAAGACAGCAGTGCCCCAAGATGCTTAGGCAAGAGCAAAGGTCGGACTCATCCGCGCATCGACCCCGATGTGATCCACAGACTGCAGAAATTCTACAAACCCTTCAACATGATGTTTTACCAAATGACTGGTCAAGATTTCCAGTGGGAACGGGAAGAGGGTGACCAGTGAAGTCAGAGAAGCAGAGGGAAGGCTAGTGAGTAGTCATGGAGGCTTCTCCCCGAGTCCTGAAGTCCCCCCAGGGGGGTCTGTAGCCTCAGCCCCACTGGAGTGCCCAGTAGATCCCTCCCCGCCCCGCCCTCTGGCCCCCTGGGATCGCTTCCAATGCTGTAGGCTTAGGCAAAGGGATGGATCCCATGGCATCCTCGTGGAGGCACTGGGTTTGCCAGGGCAGCGGCATCTGGTTGACCCGATGGCCACCAGGAGCCACAGTTAATTCTTGTCTTCTGCTAATTCTGAAGACAGGTTAAATAGCCGTCAAGGTCAGAGACCAGGCCAGGAATGTTTCTTTAAGTGATTAAAAAAAAAGAAAGAAAGAAAAGAGGAAGGAAGGTCTACTTTGGCCACTGCAGGAGCCCAAGTCCTAGCCCTGCCTTTGGCACAGCCTCTTCTGTACAAACCTTCGCTTTGGCCTCTCTCCAGAATGCTACTTGTGGCTGAGTGCTCCAGGACTCCCAGGGAGCAAGGTCCTTTTTCTCTGCGGTGTCTCTAGCCTCCTCCTTCAAGGTCTCATCCCACAACCCTTTGACGTCCCTCCTCCCCTTATGAAGGCAGAGGCATGCACGGTCCTCACCGGAAAACAAAACAAACAAACAAAATAAAAGCTGACACCTTTAGAAGCCTTCTTTCCAAGAGCCCTCCTAGGAGGGTCCTGGGCTGTGGGAAGCTTGGCATAGGCCCTCACGAAAGAATCAGGCCTGCGTGCCTGTCCTCGGGGCCATGTGATTGCCTTTGAGTTCTGAGCCCTGTGATTGGT
Organism: Mustela lutreola; assembly: GCF_030435805.1. NCBI lineage: Eukaryota > Metazoa > Chordata > Mammalia > Carnivora > Mustelidae > Mustela > Mustela lutreola. The sequence continues at coordinate 3,327,602 of NC_081306.1, read as the reverse complement.
AGAGATAACTGTTATTTCGGGGGGTGACAATGAAGGCCAGATCTTTCGATGGGAGGTCTCCGTATGTGACGACCCTCACCACCACAGCTCTGAGGAAGGCTTTTGGGGTGGGCTCTGTCCCTTGTGGTCCTGAGAGGCGCAAGGACCAGAGAGTTGGCATGTCTTCCGTTATGGGTAATCCTGAGCAACACAGCCAACAGGGGATCTTGTTTGTCCCGCCGTGTCCCCCTCACGGTCATCTGATGCTTCCCTTACTCTCTTCGGAGATGGCACAATGAGGCAGTGACCGAGTGTCGACCCCCTCCGGGGCCGGTCTTCTCATCCAGCCTGCGGCTGCGGGGGAGGGCCGGGGCTGTCTGCGGACACCCCCACTAAGGGCTGCTGAACCACGTGTCCCTTCCCGTTACTTTGATTTGATTAAAAGGCCGCCTTTGACACCAAGCGCTTGTTCACAGATCTCTAAAACCAGGAACTGTTCCAGTAAATTTGGAAATCTGTATGAGTGGGGGGAGCTAAGTCTGTTCACCTGTCATTAAACTCATTTCTCCCGCTAAATGAAAACTGTGTTGTTATAAAGCTTAATGCAACCCGACTGATGGGCTTCGATGGTGTGTTTGTATGGGTCACCCCCAACCCCCGCCGCACCCTCACATTCCAGGACGATCCCTTCTGCTCCCCGGGTGGGCAGAAAGCCCCAGGTTAGAGAATCTTCCAGGGGCTTCTATCTGCACGGCCAGATAATCCTCCAAACAGCACAAAGGAAGTGACTCGAAGGAGTGCAGCTTTCTCTTAACTAATCCCAGCAAGCGGTGGACGGGTACACTAGACTCAAACAACCTTCCAGATGATTTTTTGTCAGGTAAGAAAGTGGTCTTTGAACCAAAGGCAACGAATATGCCTTCACCACCAAAGCAAAAGAAGACACACACAGGCACCCACGAACCCATCTCTTTGAAGGAAGACAGGGCCCGCTGGTTCAGAACAGAGTTCTGGGGGCTGATGGGGGCGTCCTTCCCCTCAGGGGCAGCTGTGGGGTTTCTCGGGCTACAGCTTCCGGACCATCACCCCTGACCACACTTCCCTGTGGAATCCAGAGCTCCGGGACCGAGTTGAGGCACCGGTCCTTTCAAAAACATTCCTACGGGAGCTGGGATTGAGAACAGCTAGAAGCAGGTCGTGCTTGTGTCTGTCTTTGCCCTGGCATCTCGGTCTTGCCCTCTTGTGTTCCTATGTGGGGACTGCTCCCAAGAGACGTGGCCCCCAGAGTCACGGCTTCCTGGGACAAACATGGTCTCTTTTTGTGGTGGCAGAGCTCAGTGGGAACTAGGTAAGGGGAGATCTCACAATGTAGACAGTCAAAGAAGCATCTGGTTCCAAGAAGGCTTTAAAGATATTTTTCTTACCAGCTAGGAAGGACCATTACACCAGCCTAGCCTCACCCTCATCTCCTCTAACCCGGGTGGACGCACACGGCTCAGCCCCTCAATTACACTCACTTTCCGCTTTCCATCTCCGGGGCTGTCTCTCCGTCCCCATAAACCCAGAACATCGACACCTTAAGTGCTGCTTAAAAAGCAGCCTAGTCATTACGGGTCTTCAAGTAAATATGAGAAGCAAATCCATTTTTAATAGGGTGAGCCGACTTCATAGGCCATACTCACCTGGAAAATAAAACGGGGAACCTCCCCGGTCCCCTTAAAGTATATAAAATCCCGCGTCTAGCAGCAGGCTTAAATTCTCCAGAGAAATCAGGCAGAGGCCGAAACCTTGAGAGCTTGACGGCTTTTGTCTTAAGGGTCTGTATGGCTGTATGGTTGAGAGCTCATGGTTTGGAAAAGAAATGCAAACTTGACAGGCTTAAGGTCTATTTCCTGCAGTGCCTACTCTGGCTTGATCCTCGTGGCTCAGAGTGAGCCGGTAAACCGTGTCCCCTTCAGTGGGTGAACTTGACAAAAGAATTATTTCCTCTCCACAAAAGCTAAGTCAACCCGCTCAAAGAGTCAGGTTAATAATACCTCCGCCCTATTTGAACGTGAGCATTGCAACTCACAGGAGATGGAGTTTTGTATTTGATTTCAATTAGCAAAGCATAAATTATATTTAATTTTCTATTCCCCTCTTTCCCCTCGAATGGCTGATTCACAGCTCTGGAGAGGCTGCTGCGCGGGGTTCGGAGGAGAAAAGAATTCATTCCTCCCCAGAGTGTAGCTGTCCACGTCCCATAGTCTCGCTGCTGGCCAGTATTCTTCTGTACCCGAAACCTATGAACGCCGTGGCCTTGCCACTTAGACCTACCAGCTCAGAGCAAACAGCAATAAGAGCAGAAGCGCTCGGCAGGCAGCCTCGTTTATCTTCCTTTCGACCGCAGACGCAAACCACGACTTCAGTCTCATCCCGTTTCTTACTTTACTGCGCCTGCCCGTCCGACCACCCTCGGCCCCGTGATTCCCTGAAGAAAATCTCTGCCTCACGGCTGTCAGAGATGTGGCTGGGGTCTGTCCTGGTCTCTCTGTGTGTCTTGGACAAGTGTCATTGGCTGTCTAAGCCTTAGTTTCCATATCTCTAAAATGGGTATACTTAATCCCTACCCCACCAGCTGCTCAGAGTTTCTTTGGTGGTCAAAGTGAATGGGTGCATGGAGGGCATCCGAAAACAATGAAGGGGGGCGCCTGGGTGGCTCAGTGGGTGAAGCCTCTGCCTTCGGCTCAGGTCATGATCTCAGGGTCCTGGAATCGAGTCCCGCATCGGGCTCTCTGCTTGGCGCAGAGTCTGCTTCCTCCTCTCTCTCTCTCTGCCTCTCCGCCTACGTGTGACCTCTGTCTGTCAAATAAAGTCTTTGAAAAGAATGAAGGGCTTGAATGACACAATGGATAGTGATGATGACGGTGATGAAGGCGATCCTGAAGGAGGAGGAGGAGGAGGTTCTCAGTCCCCCTTTCATAACAACACACTTTTACAGGGTTCCAAGATTGGGCAATTATGAGAATGTTCAGAGAATATGAACCATGGGATGTCTGGGTGGCTCAGTCGTTAACATCTGCCTTCAGCTCAAGTCATGATCTCAGGGTCATGGGATCGAGTCCCGCATCGGGCTCCTTGCTCCGTGGGGAGCTGCTTCTCCCTCTGCTCCTGCCCCTGCTTGTGCTCTCTCTCTCTTTCTCTCTCACAAATAAATAAAACCTTTAGAAAAAATATGAGGCAGCAACGGTGTTGCTGGAAGCTCAAGCCAGAAGACAAGACCTCCGCAGCACAGGACTGGCAGGATTTCGGGCGTACAAAGGCAACCCTGGCTGCTGATCAGGGCCTCCCCTAACCCCATACACACACAGTGTGGCCTTCCCTTGCTCCACACTCAAGGTTCTTTTAGATGCAACAGGGTCCACCAGATCCTCTTGAGGTGAAAATGGGAGTGACATTTTCAAGCCTCCGGGCTACGAATGCTGTGCCCAGAGCTCTGCCCCCCGCAAGTTTACGTGCAACACAAAGAAGGGGGAAAACTGGGCCAGGTGCCTGTTCTCAAATGTTTCTGGAAATAAAGTTGGGTTGGGGGATCTCCTCAGGCTTTAGTGTAACAAACCGGCATGAGGAGAGTTGAGTTCCTAGATCAGCTTGTCCTGCGGGTGAGGAAGGATCCCTGACAAACACGAGCTACATGAACTCACTTTTTTTAATTGTGAAAATGCCCTATGCGACAAGGTAGTCAAAGGAGGTCATCAGTCCTCCGGCAGGAAGTAAAGGCCGAGGAAATACCCGGGATGTGGGCCCGCTGATGGCTGGTGCACCAGACTCGCCAGTGTCCCTGGGTGCAGGGATGGATATCGCACTGCTCTAGAGTTAACCGTGTTTCATTCCGACTTTCATGCCACAAATAAATGCATAGACGACCAAGTGGCAACTGAAAGAGGAGAGAGAGAGAAAAGCTGCCTTGCCGGGGCTCCCAGCCTGCTGGGGAAGACAGTCACACGAGAAATGCGTACAGAGGAGGTTTCCACTGTTACGAGAGAGGATGTTCAGGGCACTATGGAAGCATGACACTGGGGCGGGGGTAACTGACCGAGGGAAAAGAAAGACCGCTCTGTGCTAAAGGCATTAACGACCGCGTGGGTAGCATTTACCCAAATCATAAGAGTATTCTTATGCTCCAGATTTATGCTAAAGCCCAAAGAGCTAGGCACTAACAAAAGATTAAAAATACAAGATTGTATTAAGAAGGTTGTTAGGGATTTGGGGTGGGGAGATGGAGTGTATCCGAAGGACTTTGTTACCAAGGCTCATCTTCTCCCAGAACGCAGGCTGACCAGAGCCAAGCCACTTAATAAGGAACATAAATTCTTCCAGACACAGCCCTTGCTCCCGTCTGTGTCTCCCTTAGCACCATCCCAGAGCAAGGTCAAAGGATGACCTTCTTCCCTTAGCTGTCAGCTGCTTGTTGATTCATAGATCAAGAAGGAAACACCAAACCAATGGAAATCCAACTTTTCTGGAAATGTGCCAAAGTCAGTGATGGTTCACATGAAAACGCACGTGCGCGCGCGCGCACACACACACACACACACACACATCTTAGATCGGCACAGATGATGATGTCGACTTGTCATCTCGGTCAGGGCTAATCAATAAGTCTTGTCCCCATATTTTATAGCTGGGGACTCTGGAGGTTTGGGAATTTGAGGGATTCTCCCAAAGTTCCACAGCCACGTAGCAATGGAAATAAAACCACAAGGCAGGTTGCCACGCTGGGGATCATGGGAGAGACAGGTGCCAGGACAGCCTGCCCTGAATCACCCGATTAACATGGGTATTCCAACAGGTATTTTCATCGTCTTGTCTCTAAGCCTGGGGAAAGTCCGTCTGAATAGCTCAGATCCCATTCATCATTCTGGACCATTGGCAAGGATGCTTTTGAAATAGAAGCATAAAGACCAGTTGGGAGGTCATCCTTGCGGCCATGAGCAGACTAGAGCTAGAAGAGTCTATCGTGTCTTAGGCTTAGAAGGATCTCCATCACAGCATTGTTCTGGCTCTGAGTGGACCCATACCTCCCTGTCCTGGTCATATCTGTGGGGCTTCAGGAGGACTGGATGGGGACACACAGAGCTCGCTGGGTTAACACTTTTCTTAAGCCTCAACTTGAGAGAAGAGTTGATACTAAGCTTTTGAACATTTCTAACTTTTTTTTTTTTTTTTTTAAACCTCTCCCTACTTGGAAGAAACACAAAATCGCTTGGGAAAGGGGGAATGAAATGAGCTGGAATTGCAGGATTCGGCTGGATCCAGGTGAGGAGAAGGACCAGCTGTGGTTCTCAAAAGGTTGAGACCCTGTAACTTCCGGCCCACCTGCCCCCACAGAGGGTCCACAGAGGCAAAGCTGGAACAGGACACCACAGCCATCAGCCTTCACTCAGCTCTGCACTGGATGCAGACTTGGCCTCCCCCCGCCTAAACAATTCCAAGCAGTCCCAATTCCCGTCTCTTCCACATCTTTGCTTGCAACTCAATGACACCAACATCTTGTAATAAAGGCTGTTTCCCCCTAAATACACATGTCTTTAGGGTCTGAGCATTTGTCACCAGTTTGTCTCTGAGGTCATGGGAACAGCCTTGGGATAATACACAAACAAACGAACAAAATGGCCATAAACGGTATCAAGAAAAACTGAAGGGTGTGTGTTCTTGCCCCTTAACTCACCGGACAAGCGATCTTCAGCAGTCACTTGGGTTCCGTGTATCCCAAGAAGAAAGTTGATGTCTGCAGATCCCACTGCGGCTTTCTGAGATCCAAGGCAAGACTTTCTGATGGAGCAGGAGACCCCTCTTTTCCCTCATTGATGGAAGAAAAGATTGCTTCATTTTGATCCCAGTGGGAGTGCTTATCCAGGGTCCCGGGGGACAGGATGGACTCCTGGGAATGCTGGCGGCGGGGCACAGCAGCACTTTGGAAATAAGGCTCTCATGAGCCTGGCCATCCTGCAGAGAGGGGGAAAGAAAAAAGCACAAGAATAGAATGAGAACTGTTTACACCATGAGCAGTACATCGGAGGGCTGAGTCTTAATCATAGGCTCACAGAGCAGTCTCGGAGCCAGGATGAATCCCATCAGCCATTTATTCTGCTCTGCTGCTCTCAGCAGAGAACGCAGATTGGGTTCTCTATAAATTTCTGGTTTCTAAGTTCAGCGAGGCCCTCAGTTCTGCTATTCATTCCTTTTATTTGTCCCCAGGCAGCTCTTTTTCCCAGGCCCCTTGGATCTGTTTCGGAGACTTCACTTCCTCCAAGCTCTGCGCCCCACCCACGGTCTCCCCCACCCACGGTGTTCCTGTGGCCAGGGAAGGTGGCTTTCCGAAGAAAGCCAGGTTCTCTCTCTTGCTCGCTCTCTCTGCCTCTCACTGGACTTGCACTCCTTCCTTCCTCGGGTGAAGACAGTGATAGCGCCCACGTCAAGGGATAGTTTGAGGGCCAGGGGGAGCTTTAAAAGGGGGAATAGCAAAGAAAGAGCTCCGTGGGCTGACTTACTAGTATTACCATTATTACCATTATTATGAACTTTAAAAATCGCTCCTTATGGAAGATGGCAGAGGAGCAGGAGACCCTGTTTCAACCAGTCCCCCGAATTGAGCTAAATATCTACCAGAACACTCTGGACACCCATGAAATCAGCCTGAGATGGAAGATCACATACTTCTGGATCTCTGCAGCGGCAGAAGGTCATCAGTGGAGACGTACAGTGGAGTGGGCTTGCCTGGACTGATATTGGGGGATAGACAGAAGGGGGAGGGGCCACCAGAAGTGACCCATTGGAAACAATACCCCAATACGAAAGTGCCCTGTGCTTGGGGACCGGCATCAGCTTGGTGACTGGTTAACAGCACTCAAAAAGAACAAAAGGTCTTAAGGGGCAAGTGGTGGGATCGGATGGCCACAGGCATGGACCCAGGCCCAGGGTCCCAGGGTGGACACAGCCAGCGCCCACCCACACATGCGAGAGCCCAGCAGGGGCTCCAGTCATCGGTCCCTGGGTCCCGCAGCCGTCCGTGGCCTGTGCTGCCACTGGGGCTGTGTGCACTCGACACGGGCTCCAGACAGCGGTCCCAGCAACGGCAGCCACCGGGATCCAGCTCATCTGCAACAGTATCGCTCACGGTTTTAGTGGCATGGGGGTGCAGAGCCAAGCGGGGGACTCGGCTCTGAGGGGGGACCACTGAGAGGGTGGCTGGGGTGCGCACTGCCTATGGGAGGTGGACGTGTTCAGCAGAGTTTGGACAGGAGGAGTCTGTGTGTTCTGGACCATTCAGAGGGGAGCAGACTGGGGCTTCTCATCTGGGGCAGAAGTCTGGGTGCTGACAGTTTGCTTTGCTCTGACCCTCTGAAAAGGTGAAAAAGCCTCCCCAAATCAAAAACCTCCAAAGAACAAAAGCCTGACAAAACAGTTTCCACTAGCCCTTGATGGGGGCAGGACGACTCAGTTCAAGCAAGACTGACCGAAAAACATCCCCTGCCCCAGAAGACAAGCCAAAAGAACAAGAAGACAACAACCACAGGGTCCCCATAAAACTGTAAAACCCCAACATCAGGGGAAATCAATATATTAAGCTCCCACCATTGCCCCAAACCTGTATATTTCATAGATGCAACTTTTCTTTTTTTAAAATTCATTTTCACAAATCGTGTTCTTTTATTTTTTTAACCTATTTGCCATTACAAGTATATGTTTAATACAACATATTCCATAATAACCTTTTAACTTGAACTTTTTTCATACATATACCTTTCTTTTTCTTGCTTTTATCCATAAACAGATATAAGCGTCAAGGTAGTCCTTTTTTCCTGTTCAATACTACTTCCCTAAATAAACTAGTTTTCATTTCCCTGTATCTCTGGAAAGTTGAGTCCTTCAACAAGGATAACGACACACCCAAGAACTGAAATAACATTCCTTGCCCACATCGAGGGTTTGTAACCACATTTCCATCTCAGTCTTCTGTCAGTGTTTCCGTGTATTTGGTTTTGTACTACAGAAATCTTATTCTTGGGTTTTGTTTGGACAGGGCTTTTCTTTTCCTTTTTTTTTTTTTTTTTTTTTTTTTAACTTTTGTCAGTCTTTTTGTTTGTTTATTTTTGTACCTTATAAATAAATCTTACTTTGGGGGCTAATTTTGGCTGGGTTTTTTGTTTTCTCTATTTCTCTCTTTTCTTTTTGGGGGTGACTTCCAATTGCTCTGAAACTTTCCAGGGTGCATCCTGATTGGATCATGGCTGATACATTCAGCTACACATCCCCTCAACCACCTCTCACCAAAATGACTAGGAGGAGGAACACCCAACAGAGGAAAAATCCAGAGACTGTGACCTCCGCCACAGAACTATTGGATCTGGGCATAAACAATATGTCGGAAATGGAATTCCGGGTAACAATTATCCAGGCAATGGCTAGGTTGGAGAAGACATTAGTAGCGACAGAGAATGTCTAAGGATGGAAGTGAGAGCTGATTCAGCAGAACTTAAAAATGCGAACACTGAGATCCAATCTAATCCAAAGACTCTAACGGCTAGGGTGAATGAGTCAGAAGGTCGAATTAGTGATCTAGAAGACAAACTGATAGAAAATAAGGATCAAGAGGAAGCCTGGAACAAACATCTTAGAAGACATGAAAACAGAGTTAGGGAAATAAATGATGCCATAAAACGTTCCAATGTCAGAATTTTTGGATCCCTGAGTGGGGTGGAGAGAGAGACAGGACTAGAAGATATCATTGAACCAATCCTAGAAAAGAATTTCCCTAATATGGGAAATGGAACCAGGGTATATGTCATAGAGGCAGAGAGGACACTCCCCAAGCTCAATGAGGGTAGAAAGACATCCAGGCATGTGATTGTGAGATTTGTGAATCCTGATTTCAGAGAGTCTTAAAGCCAGCTAGGGGGAAGAGATTCCTTACTTACAGATGGAGGACCATCAGAATAATGTCAGACCTGCCCACAGAAAGCTGGCAAGCCAGAAAGGGCTTGCAAGACCTATTCAGGACACTAAATGAAAAGAACATGTTGCCAAGAATACTTTGTCCAGCAAGGCTGACTTTCAGAATGGATGGAGAGATAAAGAGCTTCCAAGACTGGCAAAGTTTAAAAGATTATATGACCCCCAAGCCAGCACTACAAGAAATATTAAGGGGGAGTTCTATAAAAGAAGAAAGAACTCAAGAGTGACATAGAACAGAAATTTACAGAGACAACCTATAGAAACAAGGACTTCACAGACAACATGATGACAATAAAATCTTATCCTTCAATAATCACTCTCAACATGAATGGCCTAAATGTTCCCATAAAAAAGCACAGGGCTGCAGACTGGATAAAACAACAGACCCATCCATATGCTGTCTACAAGAGACACATTTAGAACCTAAAGATACATCCAGACTGAAACTGAAGAGATGGAGAAGCATCGTTCATGCCAACGGGTCTCAAAAGAAAGCTGGGGTAGCGATTCTCATATCAGACAAATTAGATTTTAAGCTAAAGGCTGTAGTCAGAGATAGAGAAAGACACTACATCATTCTTAAAGGGTCCATCCACCAAGAAGATCTAGCAATTGTAAATATTTATGCCCCCAACATAGGAACACCAACTATGTAAATCAACTGTTAATCAAAATAAAGAGTCATATTGATATGAATACATCAATTGTAGGGGATCTTAACACGCCACTCTCAGCAACAGACAGATCATCGAAGCAGAAAGTCAACAAAGAAACAAGAGCTTTAAATGACACATTGGACCAGATGGACCTTGTAGCTATATACAGAACACGCCACCCTAAAACAAAAGAATACTCATTCTCAAGGGCACACAGAACCTTCTCCAGAATAGATCACATACTGGGTCACAAATCAGGGCTCAGCCAATACCAAAAGGTTGAGATTATTCCCTGCATATTCTCAGACCACAATGCTTTGCAACTGGAATTTAACCACAAGAAAAAGTTTGGGAGAAATTCAAACACTTGGAAGCTAAGGACCATCCTGCTCAAGAATGTTTAGATCAACCAGGAAATCAAAGAACTTGAACAATTCATGGAAACCAATGAGAATGAAGACACTTCAGTCCCAAAGCTATGGGGTACGGAAAAGTCTGTCTTAAGGGGGAAATACATGGTCCCCCAAGCCTCACTCAAAAAAAAAAAAAAATTTGAAAAATCACCAACTCTGTTTACACCTTAAAGAACTGGAAAATCAACAACAAATTAAGTCAACCCCAAGCACAAGAAGGGAAATAATTAAAATCAGAGCAGAAATCAGTGAGCTAGAAACTAGAGCTACAGTAGAACATGTCAACAAAACTAGAAGCTGGTTCTTTGAAAGGATTAATAAGATCAATAAACCATTGGACAAAAAAATCCAAAAGAAAAGAGAGGACCCAAATGAATAAAATTATGAATGAAAGGGGAGACCAAGGAAATAGAAACACCAAGGAAATAGAAACAATCATTGGAAATTATTATCAACAATTATATGCCAATAAATGAAGCAGCCTAGATGAAATGGATGTATTCCTGGAAACCTATAAACTCCCAAGACTGAAACAGGAAGAAACTGTCAACCTGAATAGACCGATATCTAGTAACGAGATTGAAGCAGTGATCAAAAACCTCCTCCCAAACCAGAGTTCAGGACCTGATGGATTCCCTGGGGAATGCTACCGAACACTCATAAAAGAAATAATACCTATTCTCCTGAAGCTGTTTCAAAAAATAAAAACAGAAGGGAAACTTCCAGACTCTATGAAGCCAGCATTACCTTGACCCCCAAACCAGACCAAGACCCCATCAAAAAGGAGAATTTCAGACCAATATCCCTGATAAATATGGACACCAAGATTCTCAACAAGATCCTAGCTAATAGGATCTAACATTAAAAAGTGCATTAAAAAGATTATCCATTATGACCAGGTGGGATTCATCCCTGGGTTGCAAGGCCGTGGGTCAACATTCACAAATCAATCAGTGTGATAGAACCAATCAATAAGAGAAGAGAGAAGAACCCATGGTCCTCTCAGTTGATGCAGAAAAGCATTTGACAAAATCCAGCATTCGTTCCTGATTAAAACTCTTCAGTGTATAGGGATAGAGGGAACATTCCTCAACTTTGTAAAATCCATCTATGAAAAACCCACAGCAAATATCCTCCTCAATGAGGAAAAGCTGACAGCCTTCCCACTGAGATCAGGAACAAGACAAGGATGCCCACTCTCACCACTGTTGTTCAACATAGTATTAGAAGTCCAAGCAAAGGCAGTCAGACAACAAAGAGAAATAAATGTATTCGGATTGGCAAAGAAGAAGTCAAACTCTCTCTCTCTTCGCAGATGACATGATACTTTACATGGAAAACCCACAGGACTCCACCCCCAAACTACTAGAACTCACACAGCATTTCAGTAATGTGGCAGGATACAAAATCAATGCACAGAAATCAGTTGCTTTCTTATACACCAACAATGAAAATACAGAAATAGAGAATCGATTCCATTTACTATAGCACCAAGAACCACAGGATACCTGGGAATAAACCTAACCAAAGAGGTAAAGGATCTCAACACTCACAAAAGAAACTAAAGACACAAAAAGATGGAAGAATATTCCACGCTCATGGATCGAAGAATAAACATTGTTAAAATGTCTGTGCTGCCCAGAGCAATCTATACATTCAATATCATCCCCATCAAAGTTCACTGACATTTTTCAAAGTGCAGAAAAAAACCCTAAAATTTGTTTGGAACCAGAAAAGACCTTGAATCGCTAAGGAAATGTTCAAAAGGAAAAACAAAGCTGGGAGCATCTCATTGCCTGATTTCAAGCTTTACTACAAAGCTGTGATCTCCAAGACAGCATGGTTCTGGCACAAAAACAGACACATGAACCAATGGAACAGAGTAAGAGTCCAGATATGGACCCTCAACTGTGGTCAAGTAATCTTCAATAAAGCAGGAAAAAATATCCAGTGGAAAAAAGACAGTCTCTTCAATAGATGGTGCTGGGAAAATTGGACAGCTATGTGTAGTAGAATGAAACTCGACCATTCTCTTACACCATACACAAAGATAAACTCGAAGTGGATGAAAGACCTCAACATGAGGCAGGAATCTATCAGAATCCTAGAGGAGAACATAGGCGTCTTTAACATCGGCCACAGCAAGATCTTTCAAGACACATCTCCAAAGGCAAAGGAAACAAAAGTGAAAATTAACTTTTGGGACTTCATCAAGATCAAAAGCTTCTGCACAGCAAAGGAAACAGTCAACAGAACAAAGAGGCAACCCACGGAATGGGAGAAGATATTCGCAAATGACAGTATGGACAAAGGGCTGATCTCCAAGATCTATAAACAAGTTCTCAAACTCAACAGCCAGAAAGCAGATAATCACATCTAAAAATGTGCAGAAAACATGAACAGACACTTCTCCAAAGAAGACATGCAAATGGCTAACAGACACATGAAAAAATGTTCATCATCACTAGCCATCAGGGAGATTCAAATCGAAACCACATTGAGAAACCACCTTACACCAGTTAGAATGGCCAAAATTAACAAGACTGTAAACAACATGTGTTGGAGAGGATGTGGGATCCCTTGTACACTGTTGGTGGGAATGTAAGTTGTGCAGCCACTTTGGAAAACAGTGTGGAGATTCCTTAAGAAACTAAAAATAGAGCTCCCCTATGACCCTGCAATTGCATTGCTGGGTATTTACCCCAACGATACAGAGGTAGGAAAAAGAAGGGCCATCTCCCAATATTCACAGCAGCAATGGCCACAGTTGCCAAACTGTGGAAAGAACCAAGATGCCCTTCGACAGACGAACGGATAAGGAAGATGTGGTCCATATACACTATGGAGTGGAGTATGATGCCTCCATCAGAAAGGATGAACACCCAACATTTATATCAACATGGACGGGGCTGGAGGAGATTATGCTGAATGAAATAAGTCAAGCAGAGAGAGTCAATTATCACATGGTTTCACTTGCTTGTGGACATAAGCAATAACAAAGGACATTCGGTGAAGAACGGCCGGAGTGGGCTGGGGGCAATCGGATGGGGAGACGAACCATGAGCAACTGTGGACTCTGAGAAACAATTTGAGGGTTTTGGAGGGGAGGTGGGAAGGGGGTTAGGAGGGCCTGGTGGTGGGTATTAAGGAGGGCACGTACTACACGGAGCACGGGGTGTGGTGCACAAACAATGAATCTTGGAACCCTGAAAAAATAAAATAAAAAAAGAATAAACAGCCTATTAAAAAAAAATCGCTCGCTAGGACATGAATTCCTCATTCTTCCACTCAGGTCTCATTAGTTCCTCTATTTGCCGAGGTTCCCTAACTCTTAGCTTCTGGGATCCTGTGTTTTATCCACTTATTTCCCCCTCTTCACCGTCTTTAACGTCAGTCCAATGCCCATCAGCCCAATATTAATTTAAGGGGGAAAAACTTTCTGTCTCGCCTGTGAACATATCATACAACACCCAAATCACCCCCACCTCCATAGCTCAAGTTTTAGGAAGTAGATTCAACCTTCTCTTTATTCTCTGTCCTCTTCTGACACCCCTGCATCCTGGCATCGGCTCCTGGAAGTCTAAGAAGGGCTTGCTGAGCTCGGCAGGTCCGCTGCAGTCATCAGATACAGAGGCCACCTGCAGCCGTCACCAGCTTGGTCTCGTTAGCCCTGGACTCTGTTGGCCTCCACCTCCTCCGTGAAGCCCTCCTGCTTTATCTTTCCATATTGTGTTTCTCTCCGACTCTATGCCCACCGTTGATCCCTGCCGAGCTCTGCTTCCCGGACCTCTCCTCCTTTCTCGCTCTCCCTTTTATCGTTGTAATCAATGCTGGAGGTTGCTCGGTCTGTTTCTCATTCTGTGGATCTTCTGGATGGTTTCACGCATTCTCATGGATCTAACAAGTCATACGCTGGCTCCCACACCCATATCACTAGGGGCCATAATTCCTACGACAGACGCCGTTAAGAGCTTATCCATTCCCCCTTTCCTTCCTAACAGAACCCTGCTTATACCCTGGCAAGAAGCGGCAGTAAGTTCATAGAAAACGGACCTATTTGTCAACCCCGGGGAATGAACCGTGACCAGTGTAAGCAATTTATGCTCATTTAATTCCCCACTGCCAGGACTTGCGACCCTCTAAAGGTCAGTGGGGTCTGAGCAGGGGTCAGCCCAAGGCTCTTGAGAAACACAATCTGTAAAGATCAAGAAAAAAAAAAAGTGGCCAATGGCAAGAGGATAGGAATCCACTTTTCCTACTTCTGAATGCTGTGCTGAAAGGAGGGCCGATTCCGAGCTGTGGCAGCCACGTTGTGACATTGTGACCACAAGTCAACGAACACGGGATGTCAGAGCAGGACTGAGGAAAGGAGCCTGGCACTTGGCCGGACTTGCTGATCTTGGCCAGACTTGTTGAATCACGCAGCCGTGTAACTTCCTGCCTCTACGCGTCTGGTTGTCATGGTTGACCTTGAGGCACTCTGTAATTCTGCCTTATTTTTTTGCATATTGAGGTATTCTAATTTCTAAGTCCCGTGGGGTCCACAGGACAAGAAAGACAATACATCAATGAGTGGACAGTATCTGGGGATATCATTATGGCCTCATGGTGTTAACTAGAATCATGGGATCAGCCATGGGCATATCAAACCTACATTGACAGGGCAGGATGGACCGCAGACAAATATGGACCCTCCCCTTTTTCCTTTTTCCTTCCTTCCTTCCTCCCTACCCCCCTTCCTCCTTTCCTTCCTTCCTTTCAAGGCTTTATTTATTTATTGGAGAGCGGGAGGGAGGGAGCACAAGAGGGGCAGAGGGAGAAGCCGGCTTCCCGCTGAGCAGGGAGCCCGAAGCGGGGCTCGATCCCAGGACCCCAGTTTGGAAGATAGACCCTTACTAACTGAGCTTCCCAAGCACCCCTCTTTCTTTCTTTTTTTAAAATTTTACTTATTTACTTGAGAGAGAGCATGAATGGGGCGTGGCAGGGTGGAGGCAGGAGCAGCGGGAGGAGAGAGAGGAACAGGAGGCGGGGCTCCATCCCAGGGCTCTGGGATCATGACCTGAGCAGAAGGTAGATGCTTAACCGACTGAGGACATGCAGGCGTCCCTGTGTTTCATATGACCGTGCATTTTCTCATTCCCTCCCAAAGCGATCCCTTAATCATCATAAAAAGCTACGTCTCTTCATACATCTTTAGATCTGGTGTCTTTCCAGCACCACCAAGGTTAGGGAAGTTACTGATTCCTCCAGGCACTCCTCAGATATCAGGGAGCTTAGGTGTCACTTCAAACCTAGAGATGCCCTTCCCCCAAAGCACGGGGTGGACACGAGTCCTATTAAATACCAGCCCGACTGTGAACAACCTCCATTAAGACAAACAACTCTAAAAGGCTGTACCTTGAGTTATGGAGAAATATTGACAATAGGAATAGTTAATGTCTTTGGAGCAATCATGTATTCATGCTTCTAAGCCTTTGGGCAGCAGCTGGTGACGGCGGGTCCCCATCTAGCCCAGCGACTCCCTCTGGACTCGGCTTCCCGAGGCCCAGTCTCAATTTCCCTTCTGCACTAGTGGCTGCTTTTCAACCTCACTTTTTTTTCCCCCACTTAAAAAAAAAAAAAAAAAAAAAAAAAAAAAAAAAAAAAAAAAGATGTTTATGATTTTACTAGAGAGAGAGCATAAGCAGAGGGGAGAGGCAGAGGGAGAGGGAGAAGCAGACCCTCCGCCGAGCAGAGAACCCGATGCGGGACTCGATCCCAGGCCCCTGAGATCAGGACCAGAGCCGAAGGCAGAGGCTTAACCGATGGAGCCACCCAGGCGCCCCTTCAGCATTCCTGTTGCTGCTCATTTTCCAGGGCTACGTGTTTCCTTACCTGAACGGATTCCCGGGATCTCCTACATTCTCATCATTCTAAACCCGATCTCTACGCGGGCAACTCCCAGTCTCGAGATTTTCACTACAGAGCCTTCTCTCAGACTTCAGATTCTCACATCCAACTACCCTTGGCTTGTCTGCCTGGCCGTAGAGAGAGAGGGTATCTCAATCTTCATGCATCAAAGTCAAATTCTAGATGTTCTACGTCAGCCACCCCTGTCCCTCCTGACGTCTTGCCAGCCAAGCAAATAGCTTCTGCCTTTCCAAACCAAAAGCCTGTGTTCATTCTTGCCCGTCCCTGGGTCTTATACTCTTGTGTGTAATTTAGAAGAAAGTGTGTCTGGAATTCTGCTACTTCTCATCACCGTCACCTAGGACCATCAGCTTTAACAGATCCTTGCGTGGGATATACTTATACTCAATTCTGTGGTCTCCTGAGGTCTCCC
This sequence comes from Mustela lutreola, assembly GCF_030435805.1. Taxonomy (NCBI): domain Eukaryota; kingdom Metazoa; phylum Chordata; class Mammalia; order Carnivora; family Mustelidae; genus Mustela; species Mustela lutreola. Next base: position 3,311,235 of record NC_081306.1, on the reverse strand, counting down.
CACACGGGGCCGCCCATACACTGGTTTACTCCCTTGTTACTGTAGGATTCACTCTGCATCTGGAGTCGCTCTAACAAGGGAGGCCGACTCGCATCGTCTTACTAGTAAACTGCTTGGGACCCGTGCGTGAACCAGGCACTTCCTTAGGCAGAAGCACCGACAGCACAGCTCCAACGGAAGATTCGGGACTGAAGGGAATTCACGGGTTCACGTAACTGAAATCTCCAAAAGGGCGACCGGCTTCAGGCCGAGCTGCCTCTGGGAGTGGAATGACCGGTGAGTTTTGTCTCTCTCAGTCCCTCTCCTGCTCCACCCTCCCTGTCCTCCGACATTTTGCCTCCAAGCGTCTCTCTTCATGTGATGCTATTACGGCCGCTTACAGCTCGGCCTAAACCACATTTAACAACTGCACAGAACACGGGTTTTCCTCAGAGCTCCATCCCAAGCGGGTCGCGCGGCCACCGAGGAGCCAGTCGCTGTGGCCGAGGAGCCGAAGTACTGTCAGGGTCTGGGGACCGGGCAGAGCGAGCCTCCTTCTCCAGCCTTGGAAAACATCATCACTGAATGGGGGAGAAGGACCCCAAACGGAGATGCTAGAGAGTCAGTAAAATCTTTCTCAGGGTTCCCTGTGGCCTCCGTGACAGATTCCTGACGCCTCCACGTAGCACAGGAGGGTTTTTTGTTTGTTTGTTTTTTTTTTTAAGATTTTATTTATTTATTGAACAGAGATCACAAGTAGGCAGAGAGGCAGGCAGAGAGAGAGAGGAGGAAGCAGGCTCCCCGCTGAGCAGAGAGCCCGATGCGGGGCTGGATCCCAGGACCCTGAGATCATGACCTGAGTCGAAGGCAGAGGATTAACCCACTGAGCCACCCAGGCGCTCCCACATAAGGGTTTTTAAATCTGTCCCCGGCCTAGCGCTCCCACCCCCTCCACGGCGACCACCACACTCAGCGCTCCTGTGACCCTGCCCGTCACCATCCCCTAAACACGGCTCCTGCCGTGCCCCGGACCTGCGACGGCTTCCCAACCCCGCTCCTTTCTTTGCCTGCGAAATGAGACTCATACTGAAGGCCCCGATGGAAATGTTCCCTCCATGATTCCCCCCTGAACTGGCTGTGCCTGCCCCTGCCCTTGAAATCCTCTGCCAAGCCACTTAAGACTCTGCAAAGAGGTACGGTAAACAGTCCAAGAAAGAGAGCTTTCATCCCTTCCGGAAGGCAGACTCCAGACATCAATGCTCCTCTCATGATTTTATCATCATGACAAGAATTCCACCTTTAGGACTGACTAAATGCCATCAATTCACAGAGCCTCTCCTTTATTTCAAGTCGGGATTTAATTGAGCACTTACTAAGTGCCAAATACAGTTCCCTCTAGCTGGACAGCGCGTCTGCCAGACAGCCCTATGACCTGTTGCCTCTGTCCCCCAGGTCTCTGCTCAGATGTCCCCATCTCAACAAGGCCTTTCCCGAGCCCCCCAGTTTAAAAGCAGAAGCCCCGCCGCCCAGGAATGCTATCCCTTCCGCCTGCAGTGTTTTTGCTCCTTGCACTTTCTCAGTGCACGTGGTTCTGTGTGTTCAGCTGCTCGTTCCTCCTCCACTGGAACCCAGCCTCCGGGAGGGCATGGGCCTCTGGCTATGAGGCGACCCTCTGTACTACTCGGTCCTGATCTCACGTAATCACTCAACAAATACTCACCGAGTGGTGCACCTGGGTGGCTCAGTCTTTAAGCGTCTGCCTTCAGCTCAGGTCATGATCCCAGGGTCCTGGGGCCGAGCCCAGCATCGGGCTCTCTGCTCAGTGGGAAGCCTGCTTCTCCCTCTCCGGCTTCCCCTGCTTATGTTCCCTCTCTTGCGGTCTCTTTCTCTCTGTAAAATAAATACATAAAATATTTTTAAAAAACAAATACTCACCACGTGAGTAAAGAGATATCCAGCACCTGACCTGGATTACTGTACGCAATTGTACCCAGCCATCCCCATAAGCACTCATGAACCATAGGCTCTACTATTGTCCCATTTTAGAGATAAGGAAAATGAAGCCCAGGGGAGTTCAGGTCACATCCGTAAGAAGAGCCAGAGCTGGGACTCCTACTCAGGCTCTCCTCGAACATTGTGCAGAAGAAGAAACCAAAGAGAGAGAGAGGTTAGCTAATCGCTCCCAGAGGAGGTCTCCCCTACTTGTCTGTCCAGGCAGTGAACAGTTTCCAGCCAGAAGCGAGCGTGCCGGACACATAGCAGGAGGACTTGCCCCGGGCACAGCGCACCCTCAGAAAACCCAAGGCTATTGGTCATTTTTACCACAAGGAAACTTCTTAACAGGACAGGTCCCTCGATTTGCTGGGCAAGGCAAGGCTCAGTCCACGTGGGGTGTTTCCCCTCCTTTAAAATGGTCATCATCTCATCATAGGCTGTCCCGACAGAGAGCCTACTCTCCTCGGTAGCCAGTGCTGACCATGACCTTGACAGAAGACCCTCCAGATGCCATTACTCCAGCTCTCTGCACTCTGGCTTCTGACGAAGTGCTCTGTCATCAGAGCCCGAGCGGAGACCTCTTATCCAGAGAGAAAGGACAGCATCTTCTCCGAGCTGATTTTATCAGACCGTGGGAGAAATGGCTCCCATGATCTGTCCTTCTGAAAAGTAGCTGGACGGCACCAGACTCTTAATTCCTCTGATGTCAAAAATTGAAGTAATAAAAGCCATACTGGGGACACACGTTTGTGGAGCAGTCTAAACATTTGTGTGGTGCGTATTGCTAGTCCTAAGATCGGATACGTCTTGCAGAACGATTTTATCTGGGTGCACGAGCCTAATGCTTGCAGAGGGCATCAGAGAGCCTATAGGTGGGGCGTGGGGCATGTCTTCACTCCAGTGCCCACGAGACCTTAAACTCTCACATCAGCCTGCTTCGTCACGTGCGTCTGCAGCTGAAAGGTTCAAGATGTACCAACACGTGATAAGGAAAATCTGTGTTTTGAGTGGCCGACCGATCCAGCAGGGGAATCCTAGTCCCGGCCCCTGGGGATTTCCAGATTTTCCTCCATCTCTGCCACCACGCTTGTGGCACAGAGATGAAGTCAACATGTATCAAATACCCCCTTGCCAGTGCTCGGGGGCTCAGACCATGAGAGATTACTCTCTTCTGGGCCCGCTAGCGTGAAATAAACCTCCGGTCCATCAAGGTCTCTGAGGCCACTTGGATTTTTTGGCCAGGATCCTGTCCACATTCTGTAACTTTTGGTTCCCTGACTGGGAAACCCAACCGCACTGGCCCATTGTTGCCACTGGTCTGGGGGCCATGACATGGCAGTGATGGAACAAGGTGTCGGAACGGAGTAGGTGTGCTCTGCCTTATCTTCAGCCGTCTCCCACCTGGCCACCTGGGATGGGCCCCATCCTGCTGTTCCCACTGGACTCAAGAGGACTTCGCAGGGGAGGACCTGGTCCCGACGCCGGATTCCAGTAAGGCCCGGGGCCATAGGACCGGTCAGACCCACCCGTCTGGGGTGGGAGGGGAGACTGATCACCTCCAGGAGACCTCCAAGGTCTCACAGTCAGGACTTCCCAGGGAGGGAGGTCCTTCAGGTCAGAAACCCCCGAAAGAGAGGACAGAAAGGAATTCACAGGTCAAGGCCTCCCGGGGGTCATGGAGGGGGCGCAGACTGTAATGGCTTCGGTGTGGCTGCGTGAGGGGACGAGCGGTTTGACCCGGCTTGTCAGAGGGGCTGACTCTGTGGCTCCACGGTCTGAGAGGGCCCTGACCTGCTTCCCTGGTGACCTCATAGGCTCTATGGCGAGCCCTTCGGGGTGCCAGTCTGCAGTTTACACGGACTCGCTATGGCCAAGAGGCCCCCAAGGAGGGCGGACAGGCGGGCATCTGACCTGTCTGTCCTCAGCAGGGGCAGCCACCCTCTGTGTGTCTCTGCGCCACCGCATACCGGGACATCACGACGGGATCAGGGCAGAGAAACCTACGGTCCTAGACTGTATGGTCAACATTTCAGGAAGAGGTTTTCAGAAGACTATGGAGTTAAGATGCATCCCGGCAAATTGAGAACCCTATGTGAGTTAGAAGGGCCCACATTTAATGTCAGCTGGCCTTCAGAAGGGACACTGGATGTCCCAACGGTTTGTTGGGTGTGACAACTTGTAACAGGAGAACCAGGACACCACGACCAGTTTCTGCACATTGACTCCTGGCTAGGAATTGCCCAGACCCTCTCCACCGGGTGCGATTTGCTTGCAATAGAGCAGGGAAAGGCTAAGGTCTTAATGGCCTAAAAAGGCCACTTGGATGAGGCCATTAAGACCTTGGCCTCAAGGACATCTGGCCAGACTTAAATGTGCAGGTACCCTGATTGAGTGCCAGTTGGCCAGGAATACCCCCGTTAATGCCAGTTATGAAGCCAGCAGGGGACATCGACCAGCCCGAGACCTGCGGGCCATCAACAAGGTAGCCGTCTCCCTGCACCCAGTGGCCCCAAATCCATGCACCTCCTCCAGGATGTGGACGACCTCCTCCTCACCAGGGTCGCACAAGAAGACAGCACAAAAGGTGCAAAGGCCCTCTGAGAGCTCCTGTCAGACTCGGGATACTGAGCCTCATGGAAGAAGACACTAATCTGTCAACAGGTCCATTACCTTGGTTTCCTCCTTACCTAAGAGGGGGAAAAAATAACTAGGCCCAAAGAGAAAAAAGTCACCATCTCCTTGCCATAGACCCAGATGAAAAGGGGCCTATGAGAATTCCTAGGGGCTACAGGATTTTGCTGTATCTGGATTCCTGGGTTCTCAGCAATTGCCAGACCCCTCAAGACCCTTCCTCCCTCCTCTGGGAGAAACTGTGGGAGCACGTGGCAGGCACCTGCTGGGTTTGGAGACTCCAAATGGGACCATGCACCAGAGAAGAAAACACTTGGTCACTGGCCGGGTAAGCACAGACCGAGGCTGGAGACCATGGAAACAGGAGAGATTGACTGCTTTTCCCCGAGAGCACACTGAGGAGTGGGGCCCTGAGCTCTAGGGTCTCTGGGGCTGGAGACTGGGAGGCCGCCATTTTCATTCCCGTCCTCCAAAGCGGTACAGAGCACGCTCAGGGAACAGAGAAGCTTGGAGAGCGAACCCAAGTAGGTTGCCTAGTCCGGCCCCCAGCAAGGAGGGTGCAATTCTGCCTCGGGCAAAGACATTTGAGAATCATGGCAACAGGCCCCTCCAAGAGAAGATCAGCGAGAACATCCAGCCAAGACCGATTTTAGCAATCCATGAGAACTGAGAACTCCAGAGCTAAAGGAATGAAACACATAGAATTCATGGCTTCTTCCCATGATTCTTTAGTCTTTCAAAGTTAAATTTTTTTATTTTTATTTTTTTCTTATTCTATTTTTAAAAATTTTTCCTCTTTACTATTTTAACCTTTTTAAACTATTTCATCTTATCAATACCTTTTAAAAAAACTTTTAAAATTTTCACTATTATAGTCATATTCTATGCCTTCATTGTACTTAAACTTATTTTTTTGGTACACATATAGGTTTTTCTTTCTTTAAAATTTCTTTCTAGGACACTGGTTCTTCTAACAGATCAAAATATACCCTAAATCTAATGCATGGCTTTGTTCTAGTCTCCAGCCTGATCATATTCTTTCCTCTTTTCTCAACCAACTTCCTATCTTATCAATTCATTTTTCAGAAACTTTTTAAATTTTCATCGTTACATATTCCTTCTCTTCATTGTGTTTACCCTTATTTTTGTATATAGAAGTTTTTCTTTCTTTAAAATGTTGGGAGGCAGTTTCTTCTAACAGACCAAAATACGCCCAAAATCAAATGTGTGGCACTCTTCCATTCACCATCGAATGTATGTGTGTGTAGGAATGTTTACATACAAATATTTTTCTTTTTTCTTCACCCCACTCCAGTATTGGGTCTCGTCCAATTTGGTTAATGTATGTTTTCCTTGGGTTGTTGCTACCCTTTTAGTATTTTGTTTTCTCATTCATCTATTCTTATCTGGATAAAATGACAAGGCAGAAAAACTCACCTTAAGAAAAAGAACAAGAGGCAGTAATACTGATGGCTAGGGACTTAATCAATACGGACATTAGTAAGATGTCTGAACTAGAATTCAGAATGATGATCATCAAGGTGCTAGCTGGGCTCAAGAAAAGCATGGAAAAGGGGCGCCTGGGTGGCTCAGTGCGTTAAAGCCTCTGCCTTCGGCTCAGGTTATGATTCCAGGGTCCTGGGATCGAGCCCCGCATCGGGCTCTCTGCTCAGCAGGGAGCCTGCTCCCCCCTCTCTCTGCCTGCCTCCTCTGCCTACTTGTGATCTCTGTCTGTCAAATAAATAAATAAAAGCTTAAAAAAAAAAAAAGCATGGAAGATAGTAGAGAATCCCTTTCTGGAGAAATATACTCCCTTCCTGAAGAAATAAAAGAACTGAAATCTAACCAAGTTGAAATAAAAAAAAGCTATTAATGAGGTCCGATAAAAAATGAGGCTCTTACTGCTAGGATAAATGAGGCATAAGAGAGAATTAGTGATATGGAAGACCACATGATGGAGACTAAAGAAGCTGAGCAAAAGAGAGACAAACAACTAGTGGACCACAAGAGGAGAATTCGAGTTATTATAGAGAATTTCCATAACATGGAAGAAGGAACAAGCATCAAAACCCAGGAGGCATAGAGGAAACCCCCTCAAAGTCAATAAAAACAGGTCCACACCCCATCATCTAATAGTGAAACTTATAAGTCCTAGTGACAAAGAGAAAACCCTGAAAGCAGCCCGGGACAAGAAGTCTGTAACATACAATGGTGACAATAGTAGAGTGGCAGCAGACTTATCCACAGAGACCTGGCAGCCCAGAAAGAACTGGCATGATATATTCAGAGCACTAAATGAGAAAAACATGCAGCCAAGAAAACTATACCCAGCTAGGCTGTCATTGAAAACAGGAGAGAGAAATAGCTTTCAGGACAAATGAAAACAAAAAGAATTTGCAAACACCAAACCAGCCCTACAGGAAATACTGAAAGGGGTCCTCTAAGCAAAGAGAGAGCCTAAAAGTAAGAGACCAGAAAAGAACAGAGACAATATACAGTAACAGTCCCCTTACAGGAAATACAATGGCACTAAATTAATATCTTTCAGTAGTTACCCTGAATGTAAATGGGATAAGCGCCCCAATCAAAGACACAGCGTATCTGAATGGATAAAAGAACAAAACCCATCAATATGCTGTCTACAAGAATCTCATTTTAGACCCAAATACACCTCCAGATTTAAAGTGAGGGGGTAGAAAACAATTTACCATGCTAATGAACATGAAAAGAAAGCTGGGGTGGCAATCCTTATATCAGATAAATTAGATTTTAAGCCAAAGACTATAATAAGAGATGAGGAAGGACACTCTATCATACCCAAAGGGTCCATCCAACAAGAAGATCTATCAACTTTAAATATCTATGCTCCTAAAATAAGAGCAGCCAATTGTATAAACCAATTAATAATAGAATCAAAGAAACACACTGACAATAGTACAATAATAGTAGGGGACTTGAACACCCCTCCTCACTGAAATGGACAGATCTAAGTAAAAGATCAACAAGGAAATAAAGGCCTCAAATGACACACCGGACCAGATGGACATCACAGATATATTCAGAACATTCCATCCCAAAGCAACAGAATACACAGTCTTCTCGAGTGCACGTGGAACATTCTCCAGAACATAACACCTACTGGGACACAGATCAGGTCCCAACTGGTACCAAAAGACTGGGATCATTCCCTGCCTATTTTCAGACCAACATGATTGGAAACTGGAACTCAATCACAAGAGGAAAGTTGGAAAGAACTCAAATACATGGAGGCTAAAGAGCATCCTACTAAAGAATGAATGGGTCAACCAGGAAATTAAAGAAGAATAGAAAAAATTCATGAAAACAAATGATAATGAAAACAAAACTGTTCAAATGCTGTGGGACACAGCAAAGGCAGTCCTGAGAGGAATATATATAGCGGTACAAGCCTTTCTCAAGAAATAAGAAAAGTCTCAAATACACAACTGAACTCTACACCCAAAAGAGTTGGAGAAAGAACAGCAAAGAAAACCTAAACCCAGCAGGAGAAGAGAAATAATAAAGATCAGAGCAGAAATTGATGAAATAGAAACCGAAAAACAATAGAACAAATCAATGAAACTAGGACCTGGTTCTTTGAAAAAATTAATAAGATTGATAAACCCCTGGCCAGACTTATCAAAAAGAAAGAGAGAGCACCCAGATTAATAAAATCATGAATGAAAGAGAGATCACAACCAACACCAAGGAAGTACAAACAATTATAAGAACATATTATGAATAACTATATGCCACCAAACTTGACAATCTGAAAGAAATGGATGCATTTCTGGAGACATATAAACTAACAAACTGAACCAGAAAGAAATAGAAATCCTGAAAAGACCCATAACCAGTAAGGAGATTGAAGCAGTCATCAAAAATCTCCCAACAAACAGGAGCCCAGGGCCAGACGGCTTCCCAGGGGAATTCTACCAAACATTTAAAGAAGAATTAATACCTATTCTCCTGAAACTGTTCCAAAAATTAGAAATGGAAAGAAAACTTCCAAATTCATTTTATGAGGCCAACATTACCTTGATCCCAAAACCAGATGAAGACACCATCAAAAAAGAGAATTACAGACCAATATCCTTGATGAACACAGATGCAAAAATTCTCATCAAAATACTAGCCAGTAGGATCCAACAGTACATTAAAAGGATTATTCACCACGACCAAGTGGGATTTATTCCAGGGTTGCAAGTTTGGTTCAACATCCACAGATCAATCAATGTCATACAACACATTAATAAAAGAAAGAACAAGAACCATATGATATTCTCAATAGATCCTGGAAAAGCATTTGGCAAAGTACAGCATCCTTTCTTGATCAAAACTCTTCACAGTGTAGGGATAGAGGGTACATACCTCAATATCATCAAAGCCATCTTTGCAAAAACCCACAGTGAATATCATTCTTAATGGAGAAAAACTGCGAGCTTTTCTGCTGAGGTCAGGAACACAGCAGGGATGTCCATGATCACCACTGCTATTCAACACAGTACTAGAAGTCCTAGCCTCAGCAATCAGACAATACAAAGAAATTAAAGGCATCCAAATCGGCAAAGAAGAAATCAAACTATCACCTTTTGCAGATGATGTGATACTTTATGTGGAAAACCCAAAACACCCCACTCCAGAACTGCTAGAACTCATACAGGAATTCAGTAAAGTGTCAGGATATAAAATCAATGCACAGAAATCAGTTGCATTTCTCTACACCAACAACAAGACAGAAGAAAGAGAAATTAAGGTTTCAATCTCATTTACAATTGCACCCAAAACCATAAGAGGCAAAGAATCTGTACTCAGAAAATTATAAAGTATGCATGAAAGAAATTGAGGAAGACACAAAGGAATGGAAAAATGTTCATGCTCATGGATTGGGAGAACTAATATGATGAAAATATTTATGCTACCTAAAGCAATCTACATGTTTAATGCAATCCCTATCAAAATACCATCCATTTTTTTCAAAGAAATGGAACAAATGATCCTAAAATTTATATGGAATCAGAAAAGACCTCGAATAGCCAGAGGAATGTTGAAAAAGAAAACCAAAGTTGGTAGCATCACAATTCCAGACTTCAAGCTCCATTACAAAGCTCTAATCATCAAGACAATATGTAACTGGCACAAAAACAGACACAGAGATCCATGGAACAGAATAGAGAGCCCAGAAATAGACCCTCAACTCTATGGTCAACTCATCTTTGACAAAGCAGGAAAGAATGTCCAATGGAAAAAAGACAGCCTCTTCAATAAATGGTGCTGGGAAAATTGGACAGCCACATGCAGAAAAATGAAACTGGACCATTTCCTTACACCACACACAGAAATAGACTCAAAATGGATGAAAGACCTCAATGTGAGAAAGGAATCCATCAAAATCCTTGAAGAGAACACAGGCAACAACTCTTCAACCTCAGCCACAGCAACTTCTTCCCAGAAACATCGCCAAAGGCAAGGGAAGCAAGGGCAAAAATGAACTATTGGGAATTCATCAAGATCAAAAGCTTTTGCACGGCAAAGGAAACAGTCGGCAAAACCAAAAGACATCTGACTGAATGGAAGAAGATATTCACAAATGACATATTAGATAAAGGGCTAGTATCTAAAATCTATAAAGAACTTACAAACTCAACACCCAAAGAATAAATAATCCAATGAAGAAATGGACAGAGGACATGAACAGACATTTATGTAAAGAAGACATCCAGATGGCCAACAGACACGTGAAAAAGTGCTCCATATCACTGGGCATCAGGGAAATACAAATCAAAACCACAATGAGATACCACCTCACACCAGTCAGAATGGCTAAAATTAACAAGTCAGGAAATGACAGATGTCGGTGAGGATGCGGAGAAAGGGGAACCCTCCTACACTGTTGGTGGGAATGCAAGCTGGTGCAGCCACTCTGGAAAACAGCATGGAGGTTCCTCAAAAAGTTGAAAATAGATCTACCCTATGCTCTAGCAATAGCAGTACTGGGTATTTACCCTAAAGATACAAAGGTAGTGATCTGAAGGGACATGTGCACCTGAATGTTTATAGCAGTAATAGCATCCCAATAGCCAAACTATGGAAAGGACCTAGATGTCCCTCAACAAATGAATGGATAAAGAAGATATGGTATATATATGTACAATGGAATACTATGCAGCCATCAAAAATGAATTCTTGCCATTTTCAATAACATGGATAAAACTAGAGAGTATTATGTAAGCAAAATAAGTTCATCAGAGAAAGACAATTATCATATGATCTCTCTAATGTGAGGAATTTGAGAGGTAGGGCAGGGGGTCATGGATGGGAAAGAAAATAAACAAGATGGAACCTGGGAGGGAGATAAACCATAGGAGACTCTTAATCAGGAAACAAACTGAGGGTTGCTGGGGGGTGGAGAGGTAGGGAGAGGGTCGTTGGGTTATGGACGCTGGAGACGGTCTGTGCTGTGGTGAGTGCTGTGAAATGTGTAAGCCTGACGATTCACAGACCTGTACCCCAGGGACAAACCATACATTATATGTAAATAATAAAAGAAAAACTACAAAAAACAGCCGGATCCTTCTATAATCTCTTAGGCTAGGGGATTGAATCGAGAACCCCCGGCCCGGACTGGAAAGCAGAAGCAGCCCTCACGGGGATGAAGGCTGTCCTGGGCCGGGCTCCAGCCCTGGGCCTCCCAAACATCGAAAAACCCTCGAATCTCTGTGTCCATGATCAAGCAGCGCGTGGTTACTCACCCGGACTGCTGGGCCCCGACACCGGCCACGTACGTATCTGTGGAACCGACCGGACCCCGCAGGGCGCTCGCAGCCACAGGCCTACTCGGGACGCAGACAAGCTCGCCTGGGACAAGAACTTAACCTCAAGCTCCCTCCTGCAGTTGGATCCTCACGAACACCCAGGGGCACCGCTTCCTGCCCAGCTCTCGGCCTGCCCAGTACCAAGGGCTCCTCTGCGAGAACCCACGGGTCACCCTTGAGTCGGTGAGGACATTAACCCCAGCAACCTTTCTCCCCACGGAAGAGGGGCGACCAGAGCACAGCTGCTCCGATGGAGTCTGCGTGAGCGTCCAGATCACGGGATCGAGCCGTGAAGAATCCAGAGCTCACGCAGTTCAGCGACGGTGGCAGTTGCCTACAACAAGGTGCCCGAGAAGCGGGCTGTGCAGTGACCACGACCACTGAGTCCTAGAGGCTAAGGCGTTCGCAGCGGGACGGTCGGCCCAGCGGGCTGCACTCCGCGCCTCCGTCCGAGCCCGCACCTGCAGTGAAGGCCAGCGGGTCAGCGTCCACACTGACGCCCGCCCCGCCTTTGCTCCTGGGCCTGTCCAGCGGGCCGTGTACAGGGCGAGGGCCCTCCTCGCTGCCGCAGGAAAAGCTACCCCAACAAAGAAGGCAACAGAAGCTCCTCGGGGCTGTCTGACTTCCAGAGGATATAGCAATCCTGCAGGATCCCGTGGCCGGTCTATGCTTGGCCCCCTGCGGGTCCACGGCACCCCGGGACGCTTGGTTACTCCACTTCCAAACTCCGTGTCTGGGGCGCCTTCCAGAAAAGTCACATCAGATTGGAGATAAAGAGAAAAAGACAACTTCAGGCCCCGGGGGCCGCCCCCAATAAATGACAACAGGTGCACCGCTGAGCGGCCCCAATCTCCTTAGTGTCCCGGTGCACCCCTTCCAGGCCGAGTACTCAGTCCGGGTCAGAGACAGGAAAAGGGACCCCCTCCGACCACAGTGGACAGCGCCTCACTCTGTGGTGCTCACCACGCCTTCTGCCCTTAAGGTCTCTGGTGTCACCCCGGGGTCCACCGCTCCAGAGTGGAAAAGCCCATCAGGCGCACGAGAAGCCGCACCAGTGGAAGGTCCGGCCAAAGCCCCCAGACCTGCTGCGGCTTCGCCTCTGACCAGACCCCACCGGCGGACGGACCCCTGTGTGCCTGGTCCCGGGTTCCCACCGGCACCACGTCCCTCCTCCCGGGGTCGGACTCTACACAGCTGCCCCTTCTGGCTGGGCTTTCCCGCAGAGACTTGCCATGCTGTTGTTGATCGGGTGACCCTAGGGTGTTGTCCTGCCCTTACCTGTCCCCTGGGGACGGACTAGCCCCGACGGCGCCCTCCAGCTAAGGTCGTGGCCCCCACTTGCGCTGGCCGTTCCCCGTCTACTCCTAAGCGCGTTTCACTACGGCTTGGCCCACCCCGGCCAGGCCCGGTCTTCTGCTACCTGGTGTGTCGCTCCTCCTCGCCGCCTTCAGCCTGCCCGACCCGGCCGCGGGGCGCGGACACCCCCCAGAATCAATCACGCTGGCCTGTCCGCCTCCTGCCGGATCTCTCAGTCCCCCCGGAGCCACCCTCCGCGTCCATGGAAACGTCTGGCCGCCCCGACGCTCCCCCAGGGCCGTTCCCCTTCTCGTGCACCTGCTGGCCGTGTCGGGAGCTGCCCTGGGCGCCACCGGCCTGGAAATGTCAGGGCTTCCGTACCGGGGGCAGCTCAGCAGCTCAGGGCGGTGTCCCCGGCCTCGCTCAGCCCGGCCCTGCGGGGGGGTCCCCGAAACTCCGACCCAGGGGCAAGAAGGAGTAAGTCCTGGGGGGAGGCACTCCAGCACGCGACTGTGGGGGTTCCCTCTCACAGGGGTCCCCGGGGTCCGGCCCCCTCGTCGGCCCCTCCTCCCGCTCCTCCTCACAGCGGCATTTGGTCCTTGTGTTTTCAACGTCCTCACCAGGTTCCTCGCTGCACAGACCGCCGAGGTCAGACTCTGTTGCTCCTCACTCCCTACCGCCCCGTAAATAATGAAGATCTCGCCCTCTCAACCAGGTGTCTAAAGCGGCACCCAGGGGGCAGTGATAAGGCTGGCCCATCCATAAGGGGAATCCCAGTCCCGGCCCCAGGGCCACTGCACACTTCCCCTTGCCTCACCGGCCAGCCCTAAGAGTGACACAGATAGGGCAGGAAACATGTATCAAGTATCCCTCTTGCCTGTGCTCGGGGCTCAGTCCCAGAGATGACGCTCTTCTGAACCCGCTAGCGTGAAATAAGCCTCTGGTCCTCCAAGGTCTCCGAGAGTTCCTTGTTTTTTTGTTTTTCCCCAGAGTTTTGAAGAAGTTACAAGATGAAGTTTTTAGGCCTCCATGTGTAACATTTTTTTGCGACAGTCGCACTTAATAATATGCAGGGAGACCGTAGTGCCCCAAAGCGCCCGAGCACTTTCCGGTTGTTTTCTTCCAGACCATTTTCTAATTTATCTCATTGGCTGCTCTCGGTATCCTTAGAAGGCATGGGTTGCTGAATTTAACCATGCATAGAAAGTACTAGAAAACTTATTAAAACACAAGTATCTGGTCCACACTCCCTACGGATTCTCTTTCTAGAGCTTTGGGAAGGGGCCTGAGATTCTGCATTCTGAGGAGCTTCTGAGGATGCTGATGCCACTGGCCCATGGACGTTGCATTTAGTCGCAAACAGGGCAAGGTTCTCTCGCCGGTTTCCCTGATGCTGAAACCGGTTATCATCCACGGGTTTGTAAAAAACCCCGAGAGTGTCTTGTACTCCTTAGTAAATCTTTAGCGCATGCATTTCTATCTTTCTTTCTTTTTTATGTATTTATTTGAGAGCGCGGGCAGGATGGAGGGGCAGAGGGAGAGAGACACCCAAGGGGACTCTGCACTGAGCACAGAGACTGGTCCAGGGTTTGAACTCTTGCCCCGGAGTCGGATGCGTAACTGAGTGCACCTCCCAGTCAGGCACCCCGGATCCGTTCGTGTCTCTCACTCCATTTCTCCTGGAGCCCCAGGGTAGCTGCCGAGAGCGAGGGAGAGGTGAGCTCCTGTGTTGCAATGAATATTTCTAAGAGCTCATTAAGGCAAGATGTATTTGGTCTAATGAGAAAACAATTTTCTTCTCTACTCCCACTGCGAAGGCTAAGAACTCCCAAGGTCAAAACTAAACCATCCCCAAGCTGCCCTCCCGCGACTCCCCCTTGAGGCTGATTAAAGATAATTGACTGCAGAGTCAAATGGGCGGGGAGGTGGTGGAGGGAAAGACAGGCCTACGTTCCAAGGGAGGCAAAGAGCCAATCAAACAATTTTTAAAAAAATTTAAATATCTCTTTAGGGGTCCCACGTCTACCCCCATGATGGGCAAGTGATTTCACAGCACATTGTATTGTGGGGCCTGATAAAACCATGGAAAAAAATTTTTATCCACAAAATGAGGAAGTAGTGAACTATAAAATTGCTAATTATTTTCTAGTAAATTTACTTTTAAATAACTTTAGACATCAATTACAGGCACCATTAGGCACCATTTAGCACTGGGTGTGTTTACCAAACAAGGGCCCTGCATTGCTGGTTCTGTCCCATTTGCACGGCCTCTCACTTGGTTTTACCCCCCCCCCCCCCCAGGGGCTCCCCTCCCCCAGCTCCTCCCTTCCAGACTAGGCTTAAGTATCACATGTATCAAATTAAATTCCATAAGTGATGGCAGATTGTTTCCATTTCCAGTGTCATTGGCCAGTCACGCCCCCAGGTGTCTCCGATTGAAGTCACTTTTGGGCAGAGATTTAAATTGTAATCAGTTTCAGGTGCATTTCCCAGCCCGAGATTCCCCCAATATTGCTACATGGTAGAGCCACCTGGGGAACTTAAAAGGGGGAAAAAAAAAAAAAAAGCCTTTCTGCTGGGCTCGACTTCAGACCAATTACATTGGAGCCTTTAAGAATTTTTTAAAAAATTTATCCCACGTCGTTCTAACGTGCAGTCAAGGATGAGAACCACAGCTTCAGCCACCCCCAGCTGTAGGGTCAGGGCTTTCCAGACCAGAGGGGAAGGACAGCACACTGACCTCTGTCTTCCTGGCGTCTCCCGGGCCTCTGGTCGGCTGGAGTTCAGGATGAGGTAGCAAGCCGGGGCCATGACGCCTTGGCTCGGCTCTGACCGCAGGATCTTCTTCTTCGGTGAGTGTCTACCTGCCCCTCCCAGAAAAAGCTTGGGGGTTTTTATATCTGCTGACCCGCAGCACCCCTCTCATGGTGTTATTAAACATGCTGTGGGTTCAGACAGGCTTGTGGGTTCCACCCAGCTTGCTCCGGAGTCGTGATCCCCGCCTGCCAATGGGGAAGAAAGGGCTAGCTTAGTAGGGTTGCCGTGCGCATGAGCTCTGGTGTCAGGGGGTTGGGGGGGTGGTCAGAGCCCACACTCAGGTGAGATGCCTTCGGGCTGTTTGTCTGATGCAGCCAGTGACCAGCTCAATCACTGGGTCTCGCGGAGCCTCGTCTCGTCCAGTGAGGTTGGCGTTAGGGTTAAGCGAGTGAATCTATGAAAAGCCGCCCGGAAAGGGCTCGGTCCACAGACGCTCCTGTGAAAAGCACAGACCCGCGTCTAACCTGCAGGAGGTACGGCCTTCATGTTTGTATTTCCCCAGAAAAGGAAACTTTTGTCAGTGCTTCTCGCCTTTCAAGAAAGGGTGGAAAGAGCTTCTGCCCGTGTCCCCCGTTCTTCCCTCAGGGCGGCGGAGCAGGCGGTCTCATGGGCGCCGACGGGACAGTCCTGGGCCTCATTCACTCCCAGGTTTGGTCCCTGCTCACAGGGCCGTGGTCTCTTGGTGCATGTGGCCTGCCCAGGCTCGGGGAGGGGCCAGAGGAGGGGATGGCTCTGTTCTCTCTCTTTGCCGTCCACTGCGGACTAACTCAGGGTCTGCTCCACGGAGCATCCCCCCAAGGCCGGGGGGCGGGTAGGGTACACAGAGCCCATGCCTAGGGCATTGGCTGACTCCAGCACCATTTACAAATGTCCACATCTCAGCGCTTTCCCCGGGGGTCAGCGTGCAGGCGGGTCGACTCGGGAGGAGGTGGAGGGGTGTCTACTCTGCATCTGGCTCCCCGTGTCTGATTGTCGCTTGGCTTCCTTGGGCCATGCCTTGGGCGCAGAATTGACGTCCTCTGCCACCCAGGAATGAGAACCTAGAATGTTCCCTCCCCTCTGAGACATGGTGCCTGGACCACCGACTGTGCTCTGGGAAGCCAACATGTCAGCTGTTTGGCCCTTTACCCAGACCCTGCTTCTGGCCGTGTTTATCCTCACCGTGGAAGACTCCCCATTTCTTCCTTCCTTTCTTTCTTTCTTTTTTTTTTTTTTTTTTTAGATTATATTTATTTAACAGAGAGATCACCAGTAGGCAGGGAGGCAGGCAGAGGAGGCTCCCTGCTGAGCAGGAACCTGAGATCATGACCTGAGCCGAAGGCAGAGGCTTAACCCACTGAGCCACCCAGGTTTTCCCGACTCCCAATTTCTTAAATACAACCTTTTGCATCAAGAGCCTGGAGATGTTGGCGGGAATTGTCTGGACTGGGCTGGAGTGGCTCCTTGGTGTGGAGAAGATATCAGGGCGTCACGATACAATGAGATCATGTGAGTTCCCACCTGTAACTATGATATTGAATTGCAAATGCTTTGGTGGTGAGCTCACTGGTGTGAGCGAGTCCTTGGGGCCAGTGAGTGGGGTGTTGTAGTGAGTTCTCCCCTGGGCAAGCAGCCATGGAAGGAAAGGTCTAGAAGTTGAATTGATTTTTTAAAAAAATTGTAGCATTTTTCTCCCATTGATAATTATAAAATCAATATAGTAACAGCATGGGCGAGTTTGGAAAACAGAAAAAAGGTAACTGCCTTCAAAGCTAATCTCTAGGGGCGCCTGGGTGGCTCAGTGGGTTGAGGCCTCTGCCTTCAGCTCAGGTCATGATCCCAAGGTCCTGGGATCGAGCCCCACATCGGGCTCTCTGCTTGGCGGGGAGCCTGCTTCCCTTCCTCTCTCTCTGCCTGCCTCTATGCCTACTTGTGATCTCTCTCTGTCAAATAAATAAATAAATAAAATCTTAAAAAAAATTAAAAAAAAAAAAAAAGCTAACCTCTAACACCATCCACATTCTTTTTTTTTTTAAGATTTTTATTTATTTATTTGACAGACCGAGATCACAAGCAGACAGAGAGAGAGAGGGAAGTAGGCTCCCCGTTGAGCAGAGAGCTCGATGCGGGACTCGATTCCAGGACCCTGAGATCATGACCTGAGTTGATGGCAGAGGCTTTAACCCACTGAGCCACCCAGGTGCTCCCAAATTCTATTTTTGTGTCTTTTTTTTGCCCTCCTGTCCTCAATATGTATGCAGACTATTTTTATACTGTTACTGCTTTTTTCCATAAATAATTACTGGCCCCCTGTTAGGTGTGTATCTTTCTTCTAAAGGCTCAAAGCCAAGAAAGACTTAGTCCCTGGACTTGACTAGTTTAATTTAGTAACAGATACAGATGCCTACATATACACAGGTCATTGCAACACAAGGAGGTAACTATATAAACAGAAATTAGATCTCATGTCTGAATACAGATAATGAAAAGAATGACCCGATCCTTCTCAATGTCCCCAACTCTATCAGACAGGCCTGATGATGTTAGGATCACATGGCCACGTGGTATAATCATGGAAAGACCCCAAACTGGGACAGCTTGTCACGGTGCTATTAGGGGATGCTTGCCGGGCAGGGAAGACATGCTTTGCCAAAATGGAACTCGCTAGTGATATTTTTAAAAAAATAAATCCGGAATCTTGACATAAAAATCCAGATTTGTGGCTTCTGTTGGAAAATAGAAGATCAGACAACACCAGGCTTGCCTTCTCCTCCGGGGACATTTGGAATGAAAGTGGGCGGGGGCTGCTTCATTCAGATGAGGCGGGTACACCTGTTGCTTAGAGAGCCACCTGAGCCACACCGATCATGACCTTCTCTGCCTCGCTCCTAGGGGCAACGGAGTCATGAAGATGCCTTTCTTGCACTTCTCCTATTAGAAAGCCAAGTCTTTCCGCTGCCTTCCACGACCCTGTAGAGGATCCTCTCTACCTTCGTCGCCCACCAAACCGTCTGCTCTATTTGCCGGCTTCCTACTGACCTCCTGGTGAGCCCCTGGCAAGCCAGTATGCTCTACCTTAACTGTAGTAAAGTACACATAAAATTGACCCTTTTAACTAGTTTTAAATGCACAGGTTAGTGGTATTTATATTATCACGTATCATCACCGTCCAACCCTATAGTTCTTTCCCTTTTGTAAAATTGAACCCTTGTGCTCCCGAAACCCTCACCCCCCGTCCTCTCCTCCCCCAGCCCCCAGCAATCACCATTTTTTCTGTCTCTAAGAGTTTGATTAATCCAGTGTTTGTCCTTTTGTGACTCCGCTTAGCCTCATATCCTCAGGGTGCATCTGGGTCAGGATGTCCTTCCTTTTTTATGGCTACAGCCCGCCCCCATTCTGCTTCTCCATTCCTGCCTCCGTGGACACTTGGGTTGTTTCATGCATCAGCTCAGTTCGCTTACACTGACTGAGTAAATGACCCATGACGGGACTGTTGGACTCTAAAGAACTGGGTTCTGATCCCAGCTCTGTCATGGGAGGTAACTGACCTTAGCAAGTCACCAGATCCTTCTAAGTCTTCATTTTCTTTTTTTTTTTTTTTTTAAAGATTTTATTTATTTATTTGACAGAGAGAGATCACAAGCAGAGAGGCAGGCAGAGAGAGAGGGGGAAGCAGGCTCCCCGCTGAGCAGAGAGCCCGATGCAGGACTCGATCCCAAGACCCTGAGATCATGACCTGAGCCGAAGGCAGCGGCTTAACCCACTGAGCCACCCGGACACCCTAAGTCTTCATTTTCTTATGGGTAACATTAGTTGGAGGTTTAAGAACTGTATAGATTCAACAAAGCCTAGGCTTTTAGAATTTCATCTGGACCACCCACACCTTTGGGGATACCAAGACCACCCGTCTCTACACTGAAGATCGATCCGTCGATCCGTTGATAGATAGGAAGGGGCTGCCAATGTGTGTGAAAACATCCCGGTGCGGTTTCCTGCCGTTGGCAGAGGTGCCTCGAAGTAGATAACAAAATCACCCATTTGATAGCCTCTTTTTCTTGCACTTAGAGTTTTCAAGGCTTAAAAATAATCATCATGATGAGAAAAGCCCTCGCCGCGTAGAGCGTCCGCCGGGCCTGAGTGCTCCGCTGAGTGCTCTGCTCTGTTTCCCCTTGCTGCAACGAGCCTCGCTAAGAGCCGGCTGCCCTTAGCGGCGCAGCCGTGCCCGGCTAATTCTGCAAAATTGGTTTTGCTGGGAGCTGCAAATGGCTAGAAAAGAGGCTGGCGAGGTGGCCCAGGGCTGCCTCTTGGAGAAATCTGCCTTCCACGTGTCCTTCCCTCCCCAGCTGGCACGGAAGGTAATGAGATGTCCCCTCCTCAGGCCTCAGCTACCCGACCTTCAGCAGGGAGACCCTATAGTCACCTCCCAGCGCTTTCAGAAGGATCCACGGGACCCAGGACAGTGTAGCCCCAAGTATGTGATCCAGAGAAGGTAGTACTGGTCTCTTTCTTGCGCCCCTCCCCCCCTTTTTTTAAAAGATTTTATTTATTTGACAGACAGAGATCACAAGTAGGCAGAGAGGCAGGTAGAAGGAGAGGGAGAAACAGGCTCCCTGCTGAGCAGAGAGCCCGGTGTGGGGCTCGATCCCAGGATCCTGAGATCATGACCTGAGCCGAAGGCAGAGGCTTTAACCCCCTGAGCCACCCAGGTGCCCCATCACCGTAACATTCTGAAGGTCTCTGTGATGGGCTGAATTATGTCCTCCATCCGATTCTTATGTTGAAGTCCTAACCCCCAGGATCTCCGAATATGATATTTGGAGATGGAGTCTTTATTTATTTCAAGATGTATTTATTTGCAAGAGAGAAACAGAGAACGAGTGGGTTGGGGGAGCAGGGAGAGGGACAGACAGATAGAATCATCAAGTAGATTCCCTGCTGAGCAGGGTGCGTGACACACAGGGCTCGATCTCAGGACCCTGAGATCATGACCTGAGCTGAAATCAAGAGCCAGCCATCCACCAGCCGAGACACCCGGGTGCCCCTAAAAGAACGTCTTTACTGAGGGTGATGCAGTCGTCTGGGTGGACCCCGATCCAGTTTGGCTGGTGATCTTATAAGCAGAGATTGGGGCACAGACACACAGGAAGTGACAGTCTGCGCCCCTTTGACGTGGCAGCCCATGGAGAGTCATATGGGCTGCCATGACAAAGCATCAGGGCCTGGCGAGCTTATCAGGCTTATCAGGCTTGGTTTCCCCTGGGGTTTCTCTCCCTGGCTTCCAGCTGGCCGCCATCTTGCTGCTTCTGCCTATGGATGTTCCTCTTATGTGCAGCCTTGATGTCGTTCTTAGAAGGACAACCAGTTGGGCACCTGGGTGGCTCAGTGGGTTAAGCCTCTGCCTATGGCTCAGGTCATGATCTCAGGGTCCTGGGATCGAGCCCCCCATTGGGCTCTCTGCTTAGTGGGGGGAGCCTGCTCCCCCCTCCCTCCTCTGCTGACTCTCTGCCTAATTGAGATCTCTCTCTTTTTCTCTCTCTGTTAAATAAATAAAAATTTAAAAGAAAAAAGAAAGACAACCCAGTTAACTGGGGTGGGGGGAGGTGGCTTTGGAGATCTCTTTGGAGATCTGGGTCTCAGAAGTGGTCTGATCAGCTTTTCCCAGGGCTCTAGGAAAGAGGTGGAGTTGAGCCCTTGACCTTGTCTTCATGGCCTGGGCTTGGGAAATCCCTATCCTACCGCAGCTGAGACAAGTTTGGATTTTTGGGGTGTGAATCTGCCGCAGGACCTTTGCGGATCTCGCTGCTTGGAAATCCCTTCACCCAGATGCGTGGGTGACTCACTCTCCTTTCACTTAGGACTCAGCACAGATGTCATCTCAAGGTCTCCAGACCTCCCTAAATAAAAGAGCACTCTCTCCTTTGTCTTAGGGTCCTTTACTCCACTTCAGAGACTTACCCTTTCCCGACCACATGGCTTTAAGTTACAGACTAATGGATTAATGATCTCTCCCACGAAAACCTAGGACTCACGAGGGCAGCAACAGATGCTGTTCTCCACTTTATCCACGGTGGCTTGTTAAAGGCAGAAGGAGGAATACACACTCGGAGTTCTGCTGTTCAAGTCTTGCCACCCACAGATGTGTAGAAAGTCTTTCCAAATAAGACAATGAAGAAAGTTTTGTGTGTTTTCTCAGCATGTTTCCATTCATGTAGATTTATTTAATTTATAGAATAGCATCCTTTTACATATACTACTTGGTGGCTTGCTTTTTTGTTTACCCTATGGCAACATAAACTTTTCCCCGTAGCAAGAACTAATATTTTTTTAACACAGTCCATTGTATAGCATTATTGGGATCCTTTGCAGTTTACTTAATTTTTTCTTAATGAACACTTTTGTTGTTTCCAACTTGACAGTTTTATCAACAAAGTTGTGTGTTAGTCATCTAATGCTGTGTAACAAATTACCCCAAAACTCAGTGGCCTAAAACTACATTTATTATTAACACGGTCTGTGTGAGTGGGAGTCTGCATATGGTTTAGCTGGGACTTCTGGCTCTGGGTGGTTCATAGGCTCTCATCCATGTATTGGTTGGGGCTCTGGTCTTATCTGAAGGCTTGACTGGGAAGGACATACTTTTTAGATCAGTCATGTGGTTGCTGGCAGGATTCAGCTCTTCGTGGGTGGGTGGTCCGAGTACCTCAGTTCTTTACTGGCTGTTGGATGGAGTCCTCCGTTGGTGCCTTTCTGCCTGGACCTCTGCAAAGGGCAGCTCACAGCCTAACAGCTGACTTCATCAGAGCAAGTGAAAGATAGAGAGAGCCATCAGGACAGAAGTTAGTCTTTGTAACCTAATCACAAAGAGGCATCCCATGATTTTGCCATTTTCTATTTGTGCTAGAAGCAAGTCACTAAGTGCAGCCCACATCCGGTGGGGTAAGTGAGAGTGTGGTGTAAGCGCCCGAAGACAGAGTAACAGAAGTCGTGTCCGAAGACGCCTACCACAGGCTAATGTGAATATCTGTATCTGTAGCTGGTGATGTCCACATCCGCATATGTATTTGAGTGCATCTCCGATCGCTTATTTGGATACATTTTCTGGAAAGAGAATCATTGAGGCAGATGGTGTAGGTGTTTATCACTGGGTCAAGTGGCACATGTTTCATAAGGCTTTTGCTACACAAAGGAATACATAACACCTTCAAAAATAAAAAATATATATACTATACCAGTTTATCCCCTTGCTCTCTTTCAGTATCGTGTGTGTCTTTTACACACAGACACACACACACACACACACACACTTATCACCAGTGGTTCTTTGAGTCACTCCCAAGTTAATGGGTGAAACATATTTCAGGAGACTTTTTTTTTTTCTTTTGTTTTGTCTTAATTGCTGGAGATCTAACACATTTCATATATGTGTTGAGTATTTGGATTTCTTTTTTCTGTGCACAGTTAGTTCATACCCTTTGCACATTTTCCTATTGGGGCATAGGTAATTTTTTATGGAATTGTCAGAACTCTGAATATTTTAAGTGATTTGTTTCTTTTCCATAAATAGTAATAGAATAAGCATAAATGTCAAAAAATTCAAATATCGTATATATGTGTTTCAGAGTTTACAAAAACCTTTTCATAGTTTATAGTTGGCCTTTCAGTTTTGTTTGTAATGTTTTTGATATAAGTACTTTATTTTAAAATATTTAAGGTACGTGAATCTGTCAATATATTCTTTTACTTTTTTCTTTTGAGTTCTGCAAAAACACTTTTCATCTACACCGAGTTTGGTTCCCTAGAGTTATCTGCCACTATTTTTACTTTTCCTTCCTTCCTTCCTCTCTTCCTTCCTCCCCGGCCTGGATACCTTCCTTTTTCCTCCCTCCTATGCTTATGAAATTACATTTTTTAAAGCTACCATCTCTAATTTATTTTGCTTTATATATTCAAGTCATTTTGTCTCCTCCTTTCTGCTTCTCTTTTTAATTTTTCTTCTTCTTCTTCTTACTATGATTATAATTTTTAAAAAGGTTTATGTGTTTATTTGAGAGAGAGGGGGAGCCCGAGTGGGAGGAGGGGCAGAGGGAGAGAGAGAATCCTCAAGCTGGCTCCCTGCCAAGTGCAGACCCCGATGGGGGTTTCCGTGCCAGGACCCTGAGATCATGACCTGAGCCATAGTCAAGAATCAGATGCTCAGCCAGCTAAGCTATCCAGGAGCCCCGCTTTTTAATAATTTTTTTTTAAATAAATGAATAGTGGCTTGACCATATATTGAATGATTCTTACTTCTACTAATGGAAGTGCCGTATTTTTCATATTGTACAGTTTACACGTGTTGAACTCTTCCTGGACCATCTCTTCTCTTGCTTTGATCAAACTCTTCTTTCTAGAACCTGTTTCCACAGTGTTTTGATGTATATATTCAAGTTCATTTATTTTATTAATATTTTAATTGATTTGCTATTATAACACTAACTATCTCCTGACTGCTTATTAATATTTTTCTAGTTATTCTGGGTTGTTTACTTGTAAAGTTTAATCACTTTGTTAAAGATGTGAAAGGGATTGGGATTTTGATTGACATTGTTTATACCCACAAGTTAGGAAGAGTTCATGTTTCTTTAAAATAGTCTTCTTCAGGGGAGCCTGGGTGGCTCAGTCAGTTAAGTGTCCAACTCTTTTTTTTTTTTTTTTAAAGATTTTATTTATTTGTCAGAGAGCGAGAAGGGGGGAGAGCGAGCACAGGCAGACAGAGTGGCAGGCAGAGGCAGAGGGAGAAGCAGGCTCCCTGCCGAGCAAGGAGCCCGATGTGGGACTCGATCCCAGGACTCCAGGATCATGACCTGAGCCGAAGGCAGCTGCCTAACCAACTGAGCCACCCAGGCATCCAGGCGTCCCAAGTGTCCAACTCTTGATTACGGCTCAGGGCATGATCTCAGGGTGGTGAGATAGAGCCCCACCTTGGGGGCTCCCTTCTCGGTGGGGGGTCTGTTAGAGATTCTCTCCCTCTGCCCCTCCCCCACTTGCACACGCTGTCTCTCAAATAAATAAATCTTAAAAAAAATCATCTTTCTGGACAAAAAACATAGTCTCTGTATTTTCAAATTGACTTTTTTTTTTTTTTTTTTTTTAAATGTAGGCTTGACGCCCAGCTTGGGACCCCACATGGGGCTCGAACTCATGACCCTGAGATGGAGACCTGAGCTGAGATCAGAAGTCGGCTGCTTCACCACCTGAGCTACCCAGGCGCCCCTCAGGTAAGCTTTTAAACACCTAGTAAATCTGTCTAGCAACTTTGTAGGGATCTTGACCCCTCTGTGTCTTCCACTGCGACCGTTACAATGACAGTTTCTGTTCCGTGGCGTTGTCATCTAGGGGAAAGTCACCTCTCAGAACTTCCTCTCTGCATCTTTCAACCGGACAGGTTCGCTCCTGCCTCTCCGGGCCCCTGTGGGGGGTCCAATGAGGTGGGAAACTTCGAGCTCGGAGCGCCGCACGGCACACCAGGTGTCCAGCGTGTGGTGGGAAGGCTTGTTGCTCCTGGAGAATGAGCAGCCTTAGATAATCGTGATCGTGCTCGACCGTGAAGAAAATCCCTCTTCCACGTGACAACTTTCTGTGCACCTGCAAACCCTTCTGAAGCGAGGCAGGGAGAGGCCGGGCCAGCCGACAGGAATCCGCGTGGGCATATCGT
Organism: Mustela lutreola; assembly: GCF_030435805.1. Classification (NCBI taxonomy): domain Eukaryota; kingdom Metazoa; phylum Chordata; class Mammalia; order Carnivora; family Mustelidae; genus Mustela; species Mustela lutreola. The sequence continues at coordinate 3,286,011 of NC_081306.1, read as the reverse complement.
AGTTTTAACTCTTTCGGGTCTGTCCGTGCATCCCACTCTCTCCCGGACCCCATCCGCTTCCCTAGAAGAGAAGGGCTCCTTGATTTCTGATCGACGCAGAAGCGCCTCTCGTGTTCTGCCTCTCATGTTGGCTGCTGAGAGCGACTCGTGGATACATAAATACAGGAGCGAACAGGCATTTACCTCCCCGCCTTTTAATCCGAGCCCTTCTGACTCAGACATTCTACCCGATGCTTCTTCTCGGGAGAGGGCGAGAGGGAAGAGAATGGGAAGTCTTAGATTATTCAGTTTCTTGCGAAAATCATAGTGGAAATGTCCCCAGAGGTTGCCAACAATCCATTCTGTGGCTGAGTCGTTATGCAGAGCGATGAGCGGGGGACTGAGGACGGAATTAAGATAATAAGTAATTCTGTCCCTTTGGCAATGTCTTTCTGCATGAAATAATGATTTGACGTCTTGCTTCTCCCTAGTTCGTACATTTCTCATAACAAACAGTTCCACAGTGAGTGACTATTTATGTTTCAAGGCAACCGGCATCAGCATAATGGGCCAGCCTCTGAATCTTTCTCTGCGAAGGCATGCGTGGGCTCCCTGGGAAACCCAAGAAAGCCTTCCAGTTGGGAATAATAATCCTGCTGTGGGCTATAGGGGCTGGAGTTTGGAAGTTGGGACCAGGCAGATCTTGGCTCAGGCCCTCCCAGGGCTATTTCCTGACTTTGCTTCATGGCACCTGTTTTCCTGTTTCCTGCTCACGTCTGGCTCACCCATGAAAGCAGAGGGCACAGGATCTGGAACGTAGACAGGGCTCAGTAGCGGTTGACTGGGAGCACGTCAGATCTCCTGCCAGCCCTTGGGCTTGGAAGGACATGGAGCTGGGTGGCAACATTCCCATGTGAACACAGAGATGCGAGTGTATCTCCCCGCCCCCACGCGCTCCCATGAACGTTTATTTCATTCAGCCAACAAGATTTAACACCTCCTTTGTTCCAAGCACTGTGTTGTAAGGATGAGAAGATGGAATGGCATCCAACGTGTCTTTGATGGCCATTTTCATCTCATCAGCTCTCGGTATGCCCTTTATTATGTGCTCCACGTGAAACCAGGCAGAGGCATGGCTAAGACGGTTTCACTCCCATCTGGATGGTCAGGAGAATATAAGATGGTCGCCCGTGTGCCTATTTGAGAGATTAAAAATATTTCCAGCACAAAGACTTCAATAAGTCCCCCAGGGTCATCCTGTGATAAATCAGCATTTAAGCTTAGAACTTTGTGATCGGACAGCCTGAATTCTCCACCTTGGGGCTATCTGACCTTGACCCAACCTAATTATCCTGTGGTCCAGTGGCGGTGGCGGCGGGGTGGGTGGGTGGGTAGCTCGGTTGGGAGGGCAGGCAGGCAGAAAATACCTCAGATTGCATGATGAGCTCGGAGATCAACTTCTAAGGTTCAGTGGGATCCCAGACTCTCAATGGATCGTTGTTTGAATATTAGTTGAATACAACCGAATTAGCCACAGAACTCGGGGACGGCTTGACCAAGAGGATAAATGTCTGATTTAGATTCTGAAAGATTAGTAGGGCTTTGCCACACAGATCTGGCTTTCTACGTGGAGGGAAGGGCCTCTCCAGAGGCAGGGTGGCTTGAATATTCACAGGGCCTGCAATCCGGAGGTAACAGGTCCTTCATGGCTATAGCAGAAGTACTCCTTCCGAGAAAGGCAGGGGAGGGAGACCCAATGGCACTGGAGTGTTGGGGGACTTATTGCTTGTCTAGGGTTTGCAGCCAATCCTAAAAGCAATGGAGAGCCACTGGAGTGTTTCGTAAGAGGCCTGACAGATCGGGCTGGTGTTTTCAGAAGATCACACCTGCTAAGTGCTGAGTGAAGGGATGGTTAGTTCCAGTTCCGTGTGGCAGTTCTGCCCATGGTGGGCTGAGCCAAAAGCGTAGGTGAGACACTGCGAGGTCCTGAGCAAGGACAGTGGGCCTGGGAAGGAGCTTGAGGATCTACGTAGTTGGGGGGGAAGGAGGGTCAGGCAGAACACCAGGATGGACACCTTGGTCATGGTGCCCCTGCCCCGCCCCGCCCCCAGCACCCAACTAGAGACAAGCAGGCCTGATTTGACATCGGTACATAGCCTGCCAGATATACCCAAAGTCCTTCCGTTGAAAAAGCACAGCCGAAACCTCTGATTATTCTAGTCCAATATCCTTTTGATCCGAAGGCAGATTTCATCAGCCTGGAGGACACAGCAGGAGGCTGAAAGCATGGCCTAGCCATTTTGTCTCGTCGGTTCTCCAAGACCCATCTCTTGACCTAAGAGCCCGTGTCACCCTCCTCCTCCCTGTGTCTGTCACTGTCTGCTCCCCAGCCCATTCACATCCTGCAGACCCCAGCATTTTAGGGTACCCAGGATGAGGGCAGGCGTTGTGATGAAGCGACCGCGCCATCCCCGTGACCTTGGCGAGATGCTTCTGCACCTGTGCATTCAGCAAATGTTTAGCGGGCCCTGATGTGTGCCAAGGACTGTGCTTTGTGCTGGGGGTCCAGCAGGGGGCAAAGCGAAGACACCCAGTTCCTGACTCTGTGACTCGAATCTTCTAAAGTGGTGGGGAGGGTCGATGTTACTCAGAGCAATAGAAAATACGACCCATAAGCGCGGGGGAGTAAACAGAGTCACAAGACTCCGGGCTAGTAAAGGAAAACCCCCGACTTAGTGAGGTCAGGACGGGGCTCTGCTGAGAACGTGCCAATCACGCTGAAATTGGAGATGAAGTCTTGTGTTTCGACAAGGATGAAAAGAAGGAAGAACCCCCCAGTTTCCCACCCTTCCCAGCTATCTGAGAAACCGTAAAATACTGCTTTTCTTTCTTCTCACTCTTTTTTATGGGTTTTATTTATTTGATAGAGAGCCAGAGAGAGAATGAACAGGGTACCCGATGAGGGGCTCAGTCCCAGGACCCTGGGATCATAACCTGAGCTGAAGGCAGAGGCTTAACCCACTGAGACCCCAAGGCGCCCCCAAATATGGCTTTTCTAATGTCATACTCTCCCTCGAGGATGTAGCATTGTTCTTGCTGCTTACCGTTCAGGTGGACATTTTTTGGTGTGGCATTCTAGGCCTCTCCCGTGCCAGGGTCCCGGGCTGATGCCAGGTGGATCCAAGGAAAACCCAGACTCCATCCCTCACCAGCTGGGTGACCTTAGGCGAGTACACACCCTCTCTGGGCCTGGGTGTCCTCGCCGGTAAATTTCTACTAAAACCGCCCTTTTTCCTAGAGATTTGTGAGTGGTTAATGAGACACTGCAGGGGGCCTGACATACACTTGCTCAATAGTTGATGGTTTTTATTGACATGGACGTCTCAATTTGACTCCAGGTCAATTCACTAAAAATCAATCTCCCTAAAGCCAATTCACCTAAAATCAAGCTGTTTTTAAAAAAAAAAAATCAATTTAGTGAATGACCAATTTAGCACTGTTATTTGATGCAGAAAGTCACCCTAATTGCCCCCAAATGGAAACACGAGACAAAAATGTCACCTGCACCACTCTCTAGCAACTGGCTTTCTCTTGCATCCTCTTTTTTTTTTTTTTTAAAGATTTTATTTATTTATTTGACAGACAGAGATCACAAGCAGGCAGAGAGGCAGGCAGAGAGAGAGGAGGAAGCAGGCTCCCTGCTGAGCAGAGAGCCTGATGTGGGACTCCATGCCAGGACCCTGAGATCATGACCTGAGCCAAAGGCAGAGGCTCAACCCACTGAGCCACCCAGGCACCCCTCTTGCTTCCTCTTCACAGCGAACTCCTAGGAAAAGCTTCAGGAGACTCACTGCCTCTACTTCACCTCCGTTCCTGGGTCCTGCCTTCCGTGACCCCCCAGAATGCTCTCCACTTTGCTCCTCTGACCAAGAGCCCTGCCCATTCCTGACTCGCCTGACTGCTCATGGCTTTACTGACTGGGAATGCTGACCACTTTGCATTTCTGGAAGGTTCTTTTTTTTCTTTGGCTCCTGACTCGCCGTGTTCCTTAACTCATCTCTCTCGCTTCTCCGACTCTCGTTACTTAACAGGCAGGATCCCACTGTCTTCTAAGTGCCTCCCCGATTCGGTATCAGTCGCCTCCATGGCTTTACCTGCTGTCTGTGCGCCGATGACCCCAAAGGCTCTTGGTCTGGAACAGATCTTTCTTCCGAGGTCCATTCCCACAGGTCACCACTTGGACATGTCGCAGGAGCCCCCGAGCAGCCAAGTCCCCCCACCACAGCCAAGACTGTGCCTGTGCTTCCATCTCCCCCACACCTCCAGGGTTCTGAACCTCACTGTGCAGCCAGGGTTCAGGGCTGAGACCCAGGACTCATCACTGACCTTGTCCCCCGCTCCCCGCCTCCATCCACGGCATCCGCACGCCTCTCGGATTCTCCTCCCACACTTGGTCCCTTCTCTACAGAGTGCTTTTCTTTATTTTTATTTTTTTAAGATTTTATTTATTTATATGGGAGAGAGAATATTCATGAGCGGAGGGGAGGGCCAGAAGGAGACGGACAAGCAGAAAACCTGACATGGGCTTGATCCCAGGACTCAGAGATCACCGCCTGAGCTGAAGGCAGAGGCATAACCTAGAGCCACCCAGAGAGCTTTTAAAAACGCAGATGGGATCCTGTCGCTCCATTGCTTCTGCCTCCTTAATTTTCTTAGGAGAAAGACCCAAATCCTTAACGTGGCTTGTCAGGCCCTGTGTAAACACATCGTGGCTTTCCTCGCCTTCCTGTCTCTAGTCACCCTCCACTTCTCCCACCTCACTGATGGTGCCCGCCTCTGCTGCTGCCTCCGTCCGGGGTTCTCTCTGAGCGTTGACTCTTCTTCTGGACCTCGCACCCAACATCACTCGCTAATTCCCGGACCCACCTTTATGATCAGAGTAAAAGTCACCTTCTCTGATTAAAGGGTTTCCTGTGGGCTCACATTCCACTTAAACGAGGGCACGGATGGGTAGTAGGTTAAATCTCGACATTCCACGAGCATAAGGACCGTGTCTGCCTTGCTCGTTGCTGTGCCGGAAGCGTGTTCGATGGTGCGCGGGCACGGTGTGGACACCCAGCTTCCTGGGCCCTCCCTTCCCATACGCCCACCTGCTGGGTTCTAAAGAAATGGGAAAGAGGGTTTCCCCGACCGCATCCTAGGACCTTTCTTGGTGCTCTGATCACACTCTGGACATCCTTCCGTGAGCGCGTGGATCCAGTGGGCTTTGCATTTGATTTGCTCCTGCTTCCGCGAGAATCCGTGGCTCAGTACGGGGACGTGAGTGGCTGCAACATCCGAGCTGCTTTCCTTCCTCATCGGTCCGTCTTCGCAGCCATCCTGGGAGGGGAGGTGTTCCTGTCTGCAGATGGGGACCCGAGACTCCGTTAACTCAGGGGCCTTGGGCAGGGGTTCACACGTCCACAGAGACAGGAAGACTGGGATTGGAACCCAGATTTGTGTCCCATTCAGTAGCCTGTTGTTCAATGTTACGGAGGGGTGTTGGGTTTTACCAGATTACTTTTCTTCATCTGTCCTAATTATCACATGCTTTTCCTCCTTTATTCTGGTAATTGGGTAGGTTATAGTAATTGATAGTGATGATGCATTATCCTTTGAATGTATTTTTAAATTTAATTTGTTAATACTTGCTACAGATTTTCGTGTCTCCGCTCATGAGGAATATTGGTCCTTAATTTCATTTATCCTGATGTCTTTGTTAGTTTTTGGTATCAGAGTAATTCTGGCTTCGTATTGGGGTTTACCCCCTCTAGTTTCTGAAAGAGTTTGAGTAAGATAGCAGGTATTTCTTCTTTTAACTCTTATTTGGAGATGATAATGCTGTCCTCTTTGGTCAGAATAGGTTCTAGTGATAATAATATAAGCCAGGAGGGGTACCTGCGTGGCTCAGTGAGTTACGTGTCTGACTCTTGATTTCAGCTCCGGTCATGATCTCTGAGTTGTGAGATCGAGCCCCACGTCAGGCCCCATGTTCAACGTGGGGTTTGCTTCTCCTCCCCTCTCCTCTTCCCTCTGCTCGCTCTCTCTTTCTTTCCAAAATCAATAAATACGATCTTTAAAAAAAAAATTAAAATCTTAAAAGATACTATAAGCCGTTCGAGCTCTTAGGAAACTGGTAATCTAGAAACGAGATGATGGTGGCTTATTCTATAGTTTTTAAAAGATTTTATTTATTTACTTGACAGAGAGAGGGAGAAGAGAGGACGCAAGCAGGGGGATGGCAGGCAGAGGGACAGGAGGGACAGCAGGCTCCCTGTGGAGGTAGGAGCCCAATGCTGGACTCAGTCCCAGGACCCTGGGATCATGACCTGAGCCAAAGGCAGACACTTAACTGACGGAGCCACCCAGGCGCCCCATGCTTACTCTAGAATGGTAGTGAGATTCCAGACATGCAGGAGGTAAAGCAAACAGGATTTGCTGGCAGACATGATGGGGTGTGCGTTGAAAAGGATGACTTCCGAGACCTTCAGCCTTTGGTCTGGGCAGGTTGCAGCTGCCTTCGCGTGGGGTGGGGGAGGTTGTGGGTGGGGCAGGATGTAGGCAACCCAAGATGTTCAGCTTTGGATGCGGTGAGTGTGAGATGGCTTTTAGGCATCCCACCAGAAATGCTGATGGAGCAGCCCGATTTTAGGAGTATGACGCTTTGGCGTGAATTCTGGGCCGGAGACACAAAAGTGGGAGTCGTTTAAGAATAAAATAGGAGCGTTGAGAGGAAGGCCAAGGGAGTGTTTGTCAATAGAGAAGGAGGAGGTCCAAGGTCCTTGACGCTCCCCCAATAAGCAGTGAAGGAGGGACGAATCTCTACAAAAGGAGCTGGGAATGAGTAGCCGTGGAGGCAGGAGAAACACCGGGACATTCCAGAGAAGAAAGGGTGCCTGGAGGGATGGATTGAGTGACAGTGCCCAGCGCCACTGAGGAATCGGGCGTCCTGAGACCAGACCTCCATCCCAGGTGCATTAGCAACTTGCAGGTCACCAGCGATTTGACAAAGGCCAAGTTGAAGAGAAAGAGAAGAGAAGCGAAAATTCCATGTGTTATGGCCAAAGAGACCAAAGAATTAGGACAAGAGGCGGCAGGAAGTGGGCATCAACGCATTTTGCTTTATAGTAAGAGCAGAATGTCCACCCTGAACGAGGGTCCATTCCTTGGTTTCCTTCTGGCAAGGGAGAACATTCTGTTCATGGTGACTCACTCGTACCTGCTTTCAGCACAGCCGTCATTTCCTCTGGGAAGACCTCTCCCACCTCCTCGATCATCCTGATTCCCCCAGCTTAACCCAGCTCCTTAACCATTACCTAGCACCGTGCACCTAGCCCTTAGAGGATTTTTGGTGCTTCATTGTTACAGAGTCACCTTATGAATTGGTGAACTTCTAAATGTAAGCCTCATGTTCACTTGACTTCCTTTCCACAACCCTAGGCAACTCATTCAGCAGCGTTTTTCTGTGGATTGACTGCATGCTAGACAAATCGGGCTCCTGAGGTCACTAAATTACTGACAGTACCTGCCCATGAGGACCAGTCGCAGTCTGATGATGAGAAACGTACAATAGTTAGGACACCAAAGTTAAAAACAATTGGGGCGCCTGGGTGGCTCAGTGGGTTAAAGCCTCTGCCTTCAGCTCAGGTCACGGTCCCAGGGTCCTGGGATCGAGCCCCGCATCGGACTTTCTGCTCAGCGGGGAGCCTGTTTCCTCCTCTCTCTCTCTGCCTGCCTCTCTGCCTACTTGTGATCTCTGTCTGTCAAATAAATAAATAAAATCTTTAAAAATAAATAAATAAAAATAAAAACAATGTGTTATAGTAGCTGGGGATCCCAGAGACACCCAAGAATGAGGACTCAAGGGCACGAGAGAAGTGAATTAATTTATCTAATGGATAAAGAAGTAGTGGTATGTATATACAATGGAATATTACTCAGCCAGAAAAAAGAACGAAATCTTATCACTCGCAACTACCTGGATAGAACTAGAGTGAATTATGCTCAGTGAAGTAAGTCGGTCAAAGAAAGACAAATGCCATCTGATTTCATTTATATGTAGAATTTTAAAAAAATAAAACAAAACAAAGGGTCAAGGGAAAAAAAAGGGGGAAAAAGGCAAGCCAGGAAACGGTCTGTTCAGTATAGAGAACAAACAGGTGGTTACCAGAGGGGCGTGGGGGGCATGGGTAAAGCACGGTGATGGGGATTAAGAAGAGCACTAGTGGGGATGAGCACCAGGTAGAGCGTGAGAGTGTTAGATTATTAAATTCTACACCTGAAACGAATACTATGCTGTAGGTTAACTAACTGAAATTTAAATAAAAACTAAAAAAAAGGGGGCACCTGGGTGGCTCAGGGGGTTAAAGCCTCTGCCTTCAGCTCAGAGCCCCGTATCGGGCTCTCTGCTCTCTGCGGGGAGCTGCTTCCTCCTCTCTCTCTCTCTGCCTGCCTCTCTACCTAGTTGTGATCTCTGTCTGTCACATAAATAAATAAAAATCTTAAAAAAAAAAACCTAAAAAAATTTTCATTTATCTTATGGGAACAATATATAAATGTGGACTTAAAAAGTATAAAATAATGAGTTACTCCATTAAAAAAAAACACAAAAGTCATGTGGTGAATATTTCTCCTATTTACAAATTTTTAAAAGATTTTTTAAAGGGGTGCCTGGGTAGGTTAGTGGGTTAAGCCTCTGCCTTCAGCTCAGGTCATGATCTCAGGGTCCTGGGATCGAGCCCCGCTTTGGGCTCTCTGCTTAGCAGGGAGCCTGCTTCCCCTCTCTCTCTCTGCTGCCTCTCTGCCTACTTGTGATCTCTGCCTGTCAAATAAATCAATAAAATCTTAAAAAAAAAAAAAAAAAGATTTTTTGGAGTGATCTCTACATGCAACATAGGGCTTGAACTCACACCCCTGAGATCAACGGCCCCATATTCTACTGACTAAGCCAGCCAGGTGCCCCTCTTTTTCCCCAGTTTTAACCATATCATTCTTGGCCGTCTTGGTGGTTTACCTACATATCTTAAAATTATAATCTCATTCTACTCTTTTTTGGCTATCTCAACGTTACACATTGTTATTGGCTGCCTCGCGTGTCCAGGGTGAGTTAGCTTTCGCTGTTCCAAGCGATTCTACTAGCCTCTCCTGCCCTTCCAAACAGGGTACTTGAAAGACCCTTCTCAGTTTGATAAGCCAGGGAGAGATTGTTAGTTGTTGGAGCTTGGATTTGAGACCAGAGTAGGGGTTGTCGAGGAGGACAGGGCTAAGCTAAGTGCCAAGAAGGATGGATAGTCCGATGGATGATAAGTCATTTAAAATGATGGAAATGGGGTCAATTGGTTAAGCCTCTGCCTTCAGCTCAGGTCATGATCTCAGGGTCCTGGGATCGAGCCCTGCATCGGGCTCCCTGCTCAGCGGGGAGTCTGCTTCTCCCGCTCCCTCTGCTCCTCCCCCTACTCGTGGGCACAGGCGCACTCTCTCTCTCACAAATAAATAAAACCTTAAAAAAAAAATGACTCAGAGGAAGCAGGAGGGGGGTATTGCACATCCACAGTGAATATGGCTCCTAGACTTCTAGGACCCAGTGCATAATTACGAGTTGCCTGGCGAATTACCCAGGCCAACTGTGCGTGGACAGAACAGGCCCAGGAAATCAGAAAGCAATAGGTTAGGATAAGCCAACCCTGGACATGTCACAAAAACAATTTCTGTCACCCACATAGTCTCATCAGGAAAAACAAGAAACCCAAAGCCTTTTGTGCTGAAAACTATTTTCCCAGTCAGACATGAAATATTTCAAAATGTCACAACCTTTTTAGCTACTTTCATATTTTGGAAACCAAATAGGAAGAGGTATTTTTCAATTAAGTCCTGTCTGGTGTAAATTTGTACATGGAAAAGCTGCACGAAAAAAAAACATATTGTATTTTGCCATTCTTTGGGCTGAGAATTTAATTAAAAGAACATCGTATTGCTACAGTTTTAACTTTCCTCTTGTATAAAGTGCTACATATCGGATTAAATTTGAACTAACATATCCGAGCATTTACTTAGGACGTGTCACTACACTAGGAACTTGTGCGTGCTCTCGTGCTGTGAGACCTCAACACAACCCTCCAAGTACAATTATCATTCAGGCTAATACACGAAGAGAGAGTTAAGGCTCAAAGGGCTTAAGTCACCTGCTTAATGTCATTTATATAGCAAGAGCCACCACTTGTGTCTTTAGCACTTTAACTCCTTGCCTTGCTTTTTATCAGCTGTTTCACTCATAGTATCTCATTTAATCATCAGATCCCTATAGATGGCTTTAGCTCCCCATTTTGTGGATAAGCACACTGAGGCTCTCTGGGTTAGAGTATTATGCATATCCTCCACCTTTTAGATAGTTAAGCTAGGATTCTCATCTTAGCCCTGCCCTATTGCTTAATTATCACAGGTGACATCTGTAGGACATCTCCGCTTACCCAGCCACGGGTCCACCTACCCTCTGGACTACCCTGACTCGTAGAGCAAATGATTGTTGGTGATTGGATCCCTCCTCGGTGTTGAAAGTCATGTAATGAGTAATGATGCCTTCTAACGGTGGACAGAAGGGGCTACCACTGAATTCTTCCTGGGTGTCCTAGTATCTGTCCCTACTGATGACAACCTTGATGGGAACGTTGGCCTCTAACGTCATCCACTGCCCTAACATTGTAAGGAAAATGCTGGAAGAGAAGGGAAGTTAGAAATCCACCTTCCTGCTGGGAGTCAGGATACGGCTGGTTCTTGAACAACATGGGTTTGATCCGCATGGGTCCACCTCGATGGGGATTTTTTTTCCCCCGATAAACACAGCCCAGTAGTGTAAATGTATTTCCTTTTATGATTTTTCTTAATACGATTTTCCTTGCTCTAGCTTAGTTTGTTGTGAGAGTGCAGGATAACAGAGTTATCCGAGAGTACATATAACATGCAAAATATAGACACTGAGTGTCTATTTTGTTGGCAAGGCTTTCTGTTGACAGCAGGCTATTGGTGGTTGAGTGTTGGAGGAGTCGAAAGTTATAGGCGGATTTTTGACTTGTGTTGGAGGGAATGCCAGTATCCCGAACCTCACACGGTTCAAGGCATGCTGGAGACGTCTCTGCCCAAGCATGTTATATAGAATACCAAAATTGTATGTTCTTAGAGTAGGAAGATACCTCAGAGGTCATCTTGTCCATTCCTTTCCTTCTCCACGGAGGAACGTTCCTCTCAGTGACATTAGGGTCTAAAGGTCATAAGCACCTGCTTCGATAGCTCCCCAAATTCTCTGTTGCGCGAAGCAGAATCCTGCCACTTAACTATAATTGCTACCCAGGGGTCTATATTTCTGACCTTTGATCCTACATAGAAATCTGCTTCCTTTTTCACCATTTTAATTCATTGAGTCGACTGGGTCTGTTGTCTGCCTGTTAGGTATCCACTGGCATCATGGGAGGTAAATCAAGTAGATAGCCGCACAGACAGACCAAGAACCCTAAAGCAGAGGAGGGTTTTATACTACTTACGGAGTGGAAGAATATTCCAGTATGAGCGGACAGGGGATTGTCTTATAGACAAGTGAAAGACTGACCAGGCTGGAACATTCTATGCTTTATAGAAATAACTTGTTTAGGGGCGCCTGGGTGGCTCAGTGGGTTAAGCCACTGCCTTCGGCTCAGGTCATGATCTCAGGGTCCTGGGATCGAGTCCCGCATCGGGCTCTCTGCTCAGCAGGGAGCCTGCTTCTCTCTCTCTCTCTGCCTGCCTCTCCATCTACTTGTGATTTCTCTCTGTCAAATAAATAAATAAAATCTTTAAAAAAAAAAAAAAAAAAAAAAAAAAAAAAAAAAAGAAATAACTTGTTTAGAACAACAGGGACATATTGAAAGGACGAGAGGCTGGCTTGAAGGGTCAGTCCCTGCCCAAATCAGGGACCATATGATCATCAAAATAAATAATGATGAAAATAGATTCTAATCGATTGAATGAGATAAAAATCAATGAATTGGGAGTGGGTGCCCACCTGGCTCTGTCGGTGGAGCCTGCGACTCTTGATCTCGTGGGTTCGAGCCTCTTGTTGGGTGTGGAGATTACTTAAAAATAAAAAATCTCTGATAAACAAAACAAACATTTAATGATTTTTAAAATATCAGTGCAGGGGCGCCTGGGTGGCTCAGTGGGTTGAAGCCTCTGCCTTCAGCTCGGGTCATGATCTCAGGGTCCTGGGATCGAGCCCCGCATTGGGCTCTCTGCTCAGCGGGGAGCCTGCTTCCTCCTCTCTCTCTGCCTGCCTCTCCGTCTACTTGTGATTTCTCTCTGTCAAATAAATAAATAAAATCTTAAAAAAATATATCAGTGCATCAATTATGTCATAGACTGAAGAATAAGCACAGGAGGAAGTGATAGCTCCTCCTTACAGAAGAATGCTGCTGGAAAATGTAGAAGGAATTATGGCATCAGAAAGCTTTCGAGGGGAGGGGGCGCCTGGGTGGCTCAGTGTCTTGGATCGTGAGATTGAGCTCCCGAGTGGGGCTCCACGCTCAGTGGGGGGTCTGCTTCCTCTCCCTCTGCCCCTCCCCTGCTCTCTCGCGCTCTCTCAAACACGTACATAAGTCTGAAAAAAAGAGAAAGTTTTCAATGGACTATAAAATTAGTGGAGGAAGGTTTTATGGGGAGCAAGATATTTATTAATAACAAAAGGGGGAAAAGAAACTGTAGAGCAGAGAAGCTTAGTGGTAACACATGAACCAGTTGATCAAAGCCAGCATCGCAGATCTTGGGGCACCCTGACATCGGGCATCTTGATGATGTGATGTGCAGAGAGGAACACTGGGTTATCACGGTGGACTTGCTGCCAGCACTCCCAACTCAGCCCAGCCAGGAGGAAAGATCAGGAACACTCACACTGAGGCACATTCTACAAAATGACTGGCCTGTACTCTTCAAAGATGCCAAGGTCAAAGGAAAAAAAAAAAAAAAGAAAGAAAGAGAAAAAAAGAAAAAGAGACGGTCACGGAGCTGCTCTTGCTGAAAGGGACAGGACACCTGAATGCCATCCATGGTTCTGGACCGGATCCTGGACTGGAAACCAAAAATAGCTTCAAAGGTTATTAACAGGGCAGCTGACAAATTTTGAATATAGCTTGTGGGTTAGATAATATTGAATCAGTGTGAACATTTTGGATTTGGATTATTGGCTATCTAAGAGAATGTTCTTGTTTTCTGGAGAAATGCACTGAAAATGCACATCATGTCTCAGAAAAAAAAAACACTTATCTGTCTAGCTATCATCCATCTGTCCATCTGTCTATCTAATCATCCATCTATCTGTTGAAAATGATAAATCACATAGGGAAAAATGGAAAGATTTGATCAATCTGCGAGAGGAAATTCTGGGCTTCCCATGTACTTTTCTTGAAACTTCTCTATACATTTTCAGTTATGCCAAAAGATACAAAGATTAGCTGGAGAGCTCACCAGGGTCCAGGGCAGAGATCATGGAGGTCCGTGTACATGTCTTATTGATTTGCAAACTCGTGGAAGTTTCCATCGTGGAGGTGGGTGGCCTCGGCTGGGATGTTATGACTAATCTCGTGTGGGAAGTGAGGAGGAAGGAGTGTGCCTTGAGCAAGCGGGTGGATGGCCCCCTCTCTCTGAGGGGGAGTAACAAGCCTGGCAGATTCCTTCTTGCCCCGTGACAGTTGGCTCTGCCTTTTGCGAAGAAGGCTAACCAGACCTGCATGTTCTACTTCGTGCTGTGTGTTCAAGTCTGATTCTCAGAGGCGGAGCGTCTTTATGCATCCCTCTTAAGGAGCCCATTTCTGGGTTTATCCAACGAGCGCTTCAGTCCTCTTGATGTTTGCAAACCTCCTTCCCCAAATCACAGAGATCCATTCCCTCCGCTATCACTATTTTGTTCCAGACTGTGTGTGTGTGCGTGTGTGTGCGTGTGTGTGTGTGTGTGTGTCTGTGTGTGGTGTGTGTGAAGATTTTATTCATTTATTTGGTACAGAGAAAGCACATGTGCACAAGCAGGGGGAGGAGCAGGCAGAGGGAGAAGCAGACTCCCCACTGGGCAGAGAGCCCAATGTGGGACTCGATCCCATGACACTGGGACCTGACCCGAGCTGAAGGCGGATGTTTAACCGGCTAAGCCACTCAGGTGCACCTGTTCCAGACTTTCTAATTTCTTTCTTTATCTTTTTTTTTTAAAGATTTTTTTTTATTTATTTGACACAAAGAGAGAGAAATCACAAGTAGGCAGAGAGGCAGGCAGAAAGAGCGGAGGAAGCAGGCTCCCCGCGGAGCAGGGAGCCCGATACGGGACTCGATCCTGAGACTGTGAGATCATGACCAGAGCCGAAGGCAGAGGCTTTAACCCACTGAGCCACCCAGGTGCCCTACATCTTTTTTTTTTTTTTTAAAGATTTTATTTATTCATTTGACAGAGAGAGATTACAAGTAGGCAGAGAGGCAGGCAGAGAGAGAGGGGGAAGCAGGCTCCATGTTGAGCAGAGAGCCCGATGTGGGACTCGATCCTGAGACCCTGAGACCATGACCTGAGCCAAAGGCAGAGGCTTAACCCACCAAGCCACCCAGGCGCCCTCTAATTTCTTTATATCTTAACTTTACCTCTTCCTTCTCACCTCTAACCTCCCTGGGCAGTATTATGACTAACATGCAAATGTGGTTATGTTTCCCTTACCTTACTTAGAAGGACCCCCCAATCCTAATGGAATGGAATTCAGACTTCTGGATTTAGCAGAGAAACACTCCAACCATGCAGCCCCTCACCTCCACCACCCACCCCCCCCCCCCCCCGTCCACTGTGCCCGCTTGCTGCTTCTCTGCACTATGCGAACAGAGCACAAGGCTCCAGGGTGACTCCCATCCCCGACACATAACCACGGCGCCCCTTCCTAGAAGGCTTGTGTGTTCGGTCTGAGAGTCTGTTTCCTCCTTTAGAAAATGGTAATGCCCATCTTACCCTATTGGTCATGTTGCTATAAGGATTAATTGAGATGATATTGGCAAAGTGCTTAGCATATCGTTGGGCTCATGGCAATGGCCCATTGCTCCAAACACCTGGCGCTTCTCCATCCTCTCCGGATACTCATCAGGGCTCATTTCCTCCTCTGGGTCTTTGCAGTCCTTCCTCTCCAGCAGATTCTACTCACCTGAAAAGGCTCAGATCAAATGCCATCTCTTTTGGGAAGCCTTCTGGAATCCCTAGGCTCAGGGTACATGTCCACGGAAGAGCGGTGGCATCATTATCTCAGCAGCTCCACAAATAGTTATAGGGACCATGCTGTGTGCTAACGGTTGCTATGAACCTGGAGCTAGATCAGGGAAAGGAGCTCGTTGTCCCCCTGGAGTGTGCAGTCTGGTGTGCAAGAGGCGGAAAAGGAGAGAGGAAAACTAATGGATACGCGGGGGAATTGGAGAGAGGACGAAGTTTCACGTGGGGAATTGAGCAGACCGGTGTGAAGGACAGTGACCTGGCCTGGAGGCCACAGCAGCGAAGATAGTCGGGGAAGAATCCCTTGTTTTTGTAAATGAGCTGACACCGGAATAAAGAGAGGAGACCATGGGACGAGCCGGAGGAAGGGTCGTGCTGGCTGATGCAAAGGACTTGATCCAGGAACCCGCTGGGATTGGAGTAGACCAGGCGTCCCTCTGCTCGTTCTTTTAGACGCAGCTCAAATTAGGCTGAAAAGCTGTCTCCGAGCAGCATCTATCGCTGGGGGTGCGCCTGAACTCTTTAGAATTAAATAGGCTGATTTCAGGTACGGATCATGTTTCATGGTCAGAAAAATTGATGGTGACTAATGCAACAGAAAAACTTGAAATCTCAGTGTTTCAGCCCACCCAAGATCTGTTAGTTGCTCTCTTTAAATCTGAAGCACTTTCAAAAAAAAAAAAAAAAAAGGATGACGGATGGATTGCATGATGGGTAGAGGCTTGATATGTGGATTAGGCAGGTATGAGAAAATGTTAATAGTAGAATCAAGGTGATGGGTGCATGAGGGTCTCTGCAGAATTCTTCCAACTTTGTGTGTTTGGGGGGAAATTTCATAATAGATTGTTGGGGAAAATGCCATGGGGGTCATGTATGTCACTACACTATGTGTAAGATGTAGACCCCAAATACAGCACAGTAGGGAAAGGGAGGGAGGTTTTTTTGTTTGTTTGTTTGTTTGTTTTTTAAGACTTCATTTATTTATTTGACAGAGAGAGGTAGGGGGAGCAGCAGAGGGAGAGGAGAAGCAGGCTCTGCACTGAGCAGGGAGCCTGATTCAGGGCTCAATCCCAGGACCCAGGATCGTGACCTGAGCGAAGGCAGACGCTTATGTGGCTGAGCCCCCCAGACATCCCAGAAAGGGGAGGTATTAAGAGTATAACTACCCGTTAGCTGTCTTGCCCAGAATCAAGGCACATAGCTTCTGTGCACAACCCGCTGGCCTCTGGATGTCAGAGAACCTGCACCAAGTGGCTTTTTGGGTATGAATTGGAGCAAACAGACACTCCTTGGTTTTGTTTTCAATGGCCTGTAGTGGTGCATCTTCAGATGTCCCCACCACATCCTGTCCGCCTTCAGACCAATTGTGGTGAATGCGGTAGACACTGGCCAGAAGAAGCAGCACGTCCTACAGATGAACATAGAAAACACAAGCTCTTTTCAGAAGTTGGGCTGGGAGGGGAAAGGCCCTTTGAGCAAAGTGCATTTACTTTGGTAAAGTCACAGAGGAAGAATATTCTAGAATTCCTTGCATAGGCAAACCAAGCCTTATAACTGGAGGGCAGTTGGGTGGCTTGAAGGAAGCGGAAGGATTTCATTGTGGCTGGGGGCAGCAAAACCCGACAAAAAACCCAAGACTTTGGTTCATTCAAGGTCTTCCAGGGCCGTGAAAAATTCTGCAACATGCAGGCCCTCTTTTATCACTAACCCAAGCCGTCTTACTAGCCTCCTGAGTGTTCTTCCACCCGAGCCGTTGGAGATGCCAGCCTCTCCGGTACTAAAATCCAGCGTCTTTCACACCCCCTATTTCTCCCAAATGTCTCTGGCATTTGCTGTGTCTGGGCTCCCTCCAGCTCTCCTGGCAGAAGACAGAAACGCACACTCTCCCAGTCTGGGCCCAGAACATGCCTTCTTCCCGTCAGAGTGAATGGTTGCTCGAGACATCTAATTTTACAGATCATGGTTTTGGAGGAAAAAAAAAAAAAAAAAGTCACCCCAGAAGCAAGTGGGAAATCGTTCACTGCTGAGGAGATGGAAATGTCCAGATGGATGGGTCGGGCTGCAGAGTGGGCTCCTGGGCAGTCCACCCAGAGAGCCGGGGAATCCAGCACCTTCTAGTCCCCGGCCTGTCTCATGCTAGTGGAGTGGGAAGCTGGCAGATACTCACCGCTGGGATCTTTCTCACCTCTGAGCCATTTCTCCTGCTGCTTCCTCTGCCTGCCCTTCTCCCCCGCTCTCCTGGGATAACTCCTACATAACCTTCGGCTTAAATGTCTCCTCTCTGGAACCTTCCCCGAAACCAAAGTCGGCTCAGGTAACCCTACTCTGTTCTTCCAGAATGTAAGTTTTTTTTTTTTTTTTAAAGGATTTTATTTATTTATTTGACAGAGATCACAAGTAGGCAGAGAGGCAGGCAGAGAGAGAGGGGGAAGCAGGCTCCCTGCTGAGCAGAGAGCCCAATGCGGGGCTCGATGCCAGGACCCTGGGATCATGACCGGAGCCGAAGGCAGAAGCTTTAACCCACTGAGCCACCCAGGTGCCCTCCAGAACATGTTTTAATATAGTTTTCTCAAAATACCCCTCTCACTGCTTTATAATTACAATTCTTGTTGTTTTCTGTACACCTGTAAAGCCTGGATATTCACAAGGATAAGGTAAATGTCTGTCTTATGTCCTATTTTCTCCCTAGGCTTAGACTAGTATCTGATACAGACATAGTGCTGGGTAATTTTCCATCGATGAGTGGGTTCGCAAGCGAATGAATGAATGATAAGAGTCTGCATTCTCCCTTTGGTTAAGCCTTTTCCCCTAAATTATCCTCATGTTTTAAGACCCAATGCCTAGAATAATCAAATGTTGGGACTAGAAAAGACCTTATAATAGTAAGTCAGTGATCCCCAAATTTGGTTGCTGGATAACTTAGAATGGTACCGTGTGTGGTTGGAGGTTTGGCAACATCCCTGACCCCGAACGGCGGGTGGTCCTCGCCCCCTACACTGCAAAGACCAAAATGGTCTTCAGACATGGCCGAACCCCCTGCGGAGGTGCGGCATTGCCCGTGGTCGAGAACCACTGACTTA
Source organism: Mustela lutreola (assembly GCF_030435805.1). Taxonomy (NCBI): domain Eukaryota; kingdom Metazoa; phylum Chordata; class Mammalia; order Carnivora; family Mustelidae; genus Mustela; species Mustela lutreola. The sequence continues at coordinate 3,267,666 of NC_081306.1, read as the reverse complement.
GAACCACCCTACCAATAGAATGTGGACATTCGTGTGACGTACCTCTATCGACTTCGCTCACCTAGGATCTATTTTCTTTTCTTGAAGTAAAACAAAAACAAATGTGCAACAACAAAATTTGGATGCTGGAGTACTTCCCTCAGGAGGAAGAACTTCTCTGTACCTCTGAGTAAGTGAGGTAGTGTGTAGTATAAATAAGGCTGGTCTATGCTTTCTTGAGTGGGAGAGAGAGAGAGAAATCCCAGTCATGGCTTTGACATTAAGAAATTAAACATGGCCTTTCCCTGTAGCATCTCTGTAGCCTGTATGCCGTGCCAACTAGGATCTAAGAGATGAGAAATTCTGGTAGAATCTGACCTTCCATCGTATCTTAAGTCCTTAATACACTGCCAAATGAACTGTCAAGAAATTTCTGCTTGATTACCTTTCCTGCTGGGGAGCTCCCTACTTTATGAGGCAGCTCATCATTTAGACTAGGGTGTTTCATTCTCAGCAGTCTTTTTTTTTTTTTTTTAAAGATTTTATTTATTTATTTGACAGAGATCACAAGTAGGCAGAGAGGCAGGCAGAGAGAGAGGAGGAAGCAGGCTCCCCGCTGAGCCAAGAGCCCGATGTGGGGCTCGATCCTGAGACCGTGAGATCATGACCTGAGCCGAAGGCAGAGGCTTTAACCCACTGAGCCACCCAGGCGCCCCATTCTCAGCAGTCTTGACCTTTGAGCCTGGGTAACTCTCTTTTTTCATGCTCCTCAACTGTTATTTTGTGCATAGAAAAATCATTTCTATACATTTTTATTTCTTAAAGAGTAGAATATATAGTTTATATAATAAATAATATAAAATACTAAGTATATATAATATTATAATGTAATATTAGCATATAATGTATAATATGTTATCATTAATATATAATATGCAATATATATATCCTGCAACTTACTTCCCCTCCTTTATTTATTGAATTTATTCTTTCTCAAACTCGGGAAATTAATATGGATACAATAATGTTATCCAAGTATAAACCTTAGTCAGATTCTGTCGACTATCTCCAAATGTTTTTGTGGGAAAAATATCCCAGAGCATGTGTTGCATCTGGTCTCCTTTTACCTGGAACAGTTTCTTAGCCTTTCTGTTCCATGCGTTGACCGTTTGGAAGAGTACCAGTTGGTTATTATGCAGAATGCCCTTCAATTTTGGTTTGGTCCACCAACCTAACCTCGTGGTTAGATTCAGGATTGGTCCTTTGGGCAGAAGCACTATCCACCGGGGACATTGTGCTCTCGGTGCATTGAACTGGGAGGCCCGTGATATCCATTCCCCTTTCTGCTGGTGAGGTTCACTCGCTTCATTTGATTACGGCCAAGTCCCTCAGGTTTGTCCACTGCAAAGTGACTATTGAACTCTTTCCAAATAATAACAGTCTCTTCGAGTAAGAGTTTTAGGTCATGTCCTATTCCTCTCTAGACTTCACCAAGCTGGATAACTTGCTTCCAGGGAATGGTACCGTGTGCGGTTGGAGGTTTGGCAACATCCCTGACCCCCAACGGCCCGTGGTCCTCGCGCCCTACACTACGAAGACCAAAATGGTCTTCAGACATGGCTGAAACCCCTGCAGAGGTGCACCATTGCCCGTGGTCAAGAACCACTGACTTAGAACCACCCTACCAATAGAATGTGGACATTCGTGTGACGTAGCTCTATCGATTTTGCTCACCTAGGACCCATTTTATTTTCTTGAAGTAAAACAGAAACAAATGAACAACAAAAGAATGAACAAAAAAACCCACTGCTCTAATTTTCCTCTTGTTACTATTTCTTACCCATTTCTCCAGAATATTTGGCTTCAGTGGGATTGACTACACATCAGTGAGACTAGGTTCTGAGAACTGTCTTTGAAACACTAGGGACCAGAAGCCCACTTTCTGTCAGAGGTTCAGAGAAAATGTCGGGTCTGGCACGATTGGCAGCCATCTTGTCAACACGAGGAAAAACTTCACCTAAAGTAGGTCTGATGTAGAGGAAAGCAGTTCTGACGTGGTCATCTTCCTGAAGACATTGTCTGAACGTTTGGATTCAACCTGATCCAAAGCTGAATGAACCCTGTACTTTTCAGTTACAAAAACACAGGAAGCCCCTTTTGGCGACACTCAGAGTTGGATCTCCCAACAGATGCCACTGGAAAAAGACTTGAATTTTTCCCTTACAGTTTTTGATTTCTTCTGAGTTTTTCCTCAGAGTAAATGTGAATCTGCTCTCTTTTTGACAACCCAACATTGCTGATTTTTGAAAGCATTGAAATAGGTGAATTTGACAAGCCCCCTGACCCCTGGTCTTCTGACCGTGTATCTCTGTTTTCCATAATTCTCCCAGAATGTTCTTTGTAAAGGCCAGAGCCATCTTGCATCTTTTCTGTTTCATAGTATTTGATAGCTCCCATTAGCTGTAAGATATGTCACCATACCACGGCCCTGCACTGAGGACCTCTCTGGCCTGGCCCCAGAGGACACCGCAGGCTTAGTGTTGACTTTGCAGCCTCCTCTGGCATCTCTGAGACACCCCCACCCCCCAGGGTCCGGCCCAGGGCCAGACACAGTGCAGGTCTGCGGGGAATGTTTGTTGAATGACTAAACAGATCAGAAAAACTGTAGCATTCCTGCCGAGTTGGGGGGCTGGGATGGTGCTGCTTCTCCCCTGACAGGTGACCAGCTTTGTACACTTGCTGACTGCCTTTCCCTTCTTCAGCTTTGGGTGCAGAACAGACACTACATATTCTAGTTTTGTCTTTTTTAAAAAATCATTCTGTGTTAAGCATGGTATTAGCTATTTTCATAATTTTTCTCGTATACATATTGTTCCGTCTTTACCCCGCTCACAGATACCTATGCTCTAGTTCCCATTTGACAGAGGAAAGCACACGAGGGTAAAGAGACAGCCCAGAGTCCCTCACCCGGCAGAGGGAAGAGTCAGAGCCCGGATGTAAGATGTTCTAGCAAAATCGAGGGCTCTGCTCGTCATCATTTCCAGAAGTGGACATTCATGCTTCTATCGGTGGGTGGGCTGATTTTATGGTGACCCTTTTTATTGTAATAACTGTGTACTTATTTTAATGTGTTTTCAAGAAGATTTGTAAGGGCCCAGGAAACATGGGGTTCATGGATTTTTTTTTTTAAAGATTTTTATTTATTTGTTAGAGAGAGAGAGAGATACAGAGCACAAGCACAGGCAGGCAGAGGGAGAAGCAGGCTCCCTGACGAGCAAGGAGCCCGATGTGGGACTTGATCCCAGGACGCTGGGATCACGACCCGAGCCAAAGGCATCCGCTTAACCAACTGAGCCACCCAGGCGTCCTGGGGTTCATGGATCTTGAGCTGAGTAGAAGACTGAGACAGATAGACGGGTAAAAGGGGAAACAAAATGTTATTCAGATCAGGAAAAATACCAGCAGGCTGCGGTAGTTGGGTTGAATGATTAGGAACCAGACGCTACCATTTCTCAACCCTGCGACCTTAGACAAGTTACTCAAACTCTCTGTGCCTCTCGTTGCCTTATTTGAGAAATGGGAAATGTAGCACTTAGCACTGTAGCGAATTAAAATGAGTCAGCACATGGTAACTGCCACTTAGTGGCTATTCAGCGAGTGGCATTACTACTATTCTATAAATATTATGATCATATTAATATTTATATTGGAGCACAGCTAGCATATAGGTAGGCCAAATCATACAGGTATTAGGCACAAAATAGCTGAAGTTTGAGGAACACGATGCTCCATCCTTCCAATATGTGGGGTGGTGGCGGAAAATAGTAAGAACATGAATACCCATGAGATTAACTAATGTCTAGAGCCTACAGACCGTGGGTCTCCCAATATTAGGGAAGATACGTGTTCCCTCCTTGAGGGCTTAGGGAGTGCCCTTTGGTGGAAAGAGGTGTTGGCCCATAAAAGTATGCAGATGATTCTTCTCCATGGGGCCCTAGGGGCCCGCACAGTGGGCTGCACGGAGAGAGCCTGGTCAAGACCTTTCATGGTTTCTGGTCTTCATTTCCAGTCGCGTAGAGCTTTCGCCTCAGACACGGGGCCCTGCTTGTGGTCTGTTCTTGCTAACTTGGGGAGTCACTCAACTTCTATTTACTTCAGTCTGTGGATTTTTATTTTATTTCATTCTTTTAAAGATTTTATTTACTTATTTGACAGAGAGAGATCACAAGTAGGCAGAGAGGCAGGCAGAGAGAGAGAGAGAAGGAAGCAGACTCCCTGCTGAGCAGAGAGCCCGATGCGGGACTCGATCCCAGGACCCTGAGATCATGACCTCAGCCGAAGGCAGAGTCTTTACCCACTGAGCCACCCAGGCGCCCCAGTCTGTGGATTTTTAAACTGGGGTTCCTGACTGGACAGTGGCCCCACTTACGTTCTGTCTTAGACAAAAAGAACTTAGCCTTGAGCCTAACGTATGTCAGTCAGTTCTCAGGAAATCTGTTTGTCATGTTTACTGTGGACTTTATGCTCATTTTCTTCATTTGGACAGAGAAAATTAACCGTAATGAATATAGACATACAGGTTCTTCCTCCACAGATTCCAGAAAAACTCAGTGAGTTAACATGATAACTTATCCGCATGTGTGTTTGCATATCCGTGTGTGTGCACAACACACACACACACATTCACATAGACGCACTGCTTATGTGTATTAAAATACATTTTACATAATATATGAATAGCAATGCAAATCCATACTCCACTTTTAGGAAGTAAAGTTAAAAACATATATATACACACATACAAATCTCTGTACACACATACACACACATATGCATGTACATATGTCCTCGAAAAATTCTGTAAATGTAATTCAAGAAAAGAAAAAAAAAAAGATCTATGTACAAATATTTTCACTACAATGTTATCTGTAAGAGTCGCCTCTTGTCTTCTGGTTCACGAGACTGCTCAGGTCCAGCTGGTGAACCCCTGAGTCTACACCACATTGGGGAAAAGCCCCCAAAGAGAACATGAAATAAATTGGCTGGTTTTGCCTTGTGTAATGTGTAATGCCTACACATTAAATAGAGGGAGAATTCATCTGTGCTTGGAAGATTCCCTGACAACCTCATGGCTGTGAGGTCACCTCAGTGTCTAGGAATGTTGTCTCTTGAGCTGACCGCAAGTTATTTAGAAATGAATTCTAGTGACCAGTAGGAGGCTGGGGATCTATATGCTACTCCTTTCTCCAGGCACTAGATGGTCCTAGGACTGTGGTCCTTACTTCTCCCAGCTGGAAACTAGACCTCCAGAACCAGGGTCCTGAGGCCCATGGCATGAGCAAAGGTAAGGAACCTGCCAGTGGATTAAAAAGTTGGGAAATGATAGAATGGAGACCCAGAGCTTGAAAGAACCTGAAGGGAAAGGATTTGGCTGAGTTATAAGGAGAGTTGATGGGTGAGGGTAAGGCGAGGCCGTTGTAAGAGAGAGACTCCAAATTCAAGTGTCTTAAACAACATGGAGCTTTGTTTCTCATGGAACAGTCCCGGGGGTAGCCAGGCAGGTGACAGGCTAAGCAGGGGGCTCTGCCATCCTTCAGCGTGAAGGTTCCTCTTGTGGTCCAAATCCCCTGCCCCATTTCTCTCCCTCGCCTGTCAAGGGAGGAGGAGATAATGAGAGAAGAGGGGCCCATGCCCCCTCCGTGTATCTTTCGCTGGGTCAGGGTCACGTGACCTCACATAGGTGCAAGGGAGTCTGGGAAGTGTGCCCCCTAAAACTGTATTCCTGGGATAGAATAAGTATTTGGGAAGAGCGAGAGAAGGCCCTTCTGGAAGCTGGGACTTGGTGAGGCATGTGATCAGAGTCTGCTTATAGAGTCCAGCCATTCAGCTGGCCCGAAGAGCTCATGCAGGTTTTTGCTTGGCCATGGTACTGGATACTATCTAAGCACCTCACCTCCTCCCAGTACGATTCATGGGAGTCTTACGTTTTGGTTCCAGTTCTAGCATTGATGGCCCCCAGTGACGGGGACCCAGGTCTGGTGACTCATTGTTTTTACTTCTGGGCCTGAATCTTGCCTTCCTTTCTCTTGTAGCCCTATTTTTTTCCTTCTGGGAACGATTCCTGCTTTATTTTCAGGGTATACTCCACAAATCTTTGGATCCGGGGTTCGGCCTGTGATTTAAGACTGGCTACTTAGAGCATTCCTCTAGCACACTGGTTGATTCAGGGATGGGTGTAGGGTATGGGACAGGCAGGGCAATGAGACCTCATCCAGATATTTTGATGGAGTTGTTTGAGAGGCACTCATTCTGCCAGGATTGCTAAGGAGATAAGATGCAAACTCTGAGTCATAAGTGGTCGCTTTTGCCACTGTAAAGGAGAAACCACTGAGAATGAAGGAGAACTGAGAGATGAAGAGAGATGATGACAGTATTCCCAGCCCCTGGATCCAGCCATGCCTGAAGTCGTTAATCCTGGAATTAGTTTCATGAACAATGAATCCCTGTTATGGCTTTGCCAGTATGAATTAGGAACTTGCACTGAGAATAATTCTAATATATCACATTCCAAGCCTCTGGCTTTTTATTCCACATCATGGTTCTCAGACTTGGCTATGCAACAGAATATCAAGGCAGCTTTATAAAAGGTACAGATACTCTAAAAATATTTAGTTCAGCCAGTCTGAAGAGATGCTAACCGTCTATTTTTATTCATTTATTTTTTAAGAATCTATGTTTAAAAAGCTTCCCAGGAGTTTCTCATAGGCAGTTAGATACGGAGACCACGGACTCCTCCATGCTTCTTACAAATATGAGTATTGCTGTATAATTTTGGACAACCACAGTGTCCTCTCTGGGCCATTAAAAAAAAAAAAACTTACAAAAAAGTTTTACAATAGAAAGAGGGATATTCAGGTGATATTTAAGTGGCTTTCCTGCCCTAAAAGATTATCATGATGACAGTCCCTTTGTCACACCCCTGTCTTCCTACGCGTGCACACACACACACACACACACACACACACACACACACACACCACTGCGAATGAAGACAGCCCAGCCATGCACCTCTGAAGCCTTGGCCCACTTTCTGTTACACTCTCCCCTCTCCAGCCAGCACTGACAGGTGCGAGCTGAGGAATATACAGGCCGTATTTGAAGCGTTGTGATAAGAGATGCTGAGAGACAGGCCGAGGAGAAGAAAGAGAAATATTGATTTCAGGAGCTGACAGGCTTTGCGGAAGGATCCGATGGCGGGAAAGGGGGAGTCCAGATGGAAAGTCTTCCACTTTCCCTGTGCACCTTGATGAAAACATGCTTCTGTGTTCTCTGTGTCCCAGGATTCCAGCCTCCACATACTATTACCGACACAGCAGCCCTTGAAGTTCAAGGGGCCCGCTGTGCCCTGAGCACGCCATGTCCTCTGCTGTGTTGGGGCCCCTCGCTAGCTGGCTTTTCCGCCTGGGCTCCCTGCCTCCCTCTGCGTCTCGGGAATGACTTCCTTCTTTTGAGACCCAGGACCAGCCGACCTTCTCTGGGAACCTGCCTGGAGCGACAGGCAGAGCCATCCCCGCACCCCCCGGCCCAACCCCTGTAGGGCTTCAAAGGCCTGGTCTAGGTCTCGTGACTTCTATACCTGTGTCATAATTATTTGTCCGCATGTCTTCCCTGCGAAGAGAAGGCAGGCTCTATATGCCCAGGACGAAGTCAGGGCTGTCACTTACGGAATGAGGGATCAGAAGAACTGAAAACAAGTGGAGTCAATCAGACTTCTTAGCATCGCCACCGAATTGTAGACTTTAGATGTGTTGGTGGGAATCCATTTAAGATGCATTACACATCCACAGGCTTCCCAAAGCAAAATTTAACGTTTCGCATAGCTATCGTTCTGAACATCCACTAGAACAGTTCTCCGTCGTGACTGAATTACCCGCAGGCTGGTTAAAACAGACGTTCCTGCCCCTTCTTTTCCCACTCAGCGTTCTAACTCAGCAGGTCTGAAGGAGCCGTCTTCTGCATTTCTAACTAGTTCCCAGGTGGTGCTGATTCTGCCGGTCTGGGGACCCTGCTCTGAGAACCAGGGTCCTGGATGATATTACTCTAGTTCAGAGACTTTGGAATGCGTAGGATCACGGTGCCGACACTCCATTTCTCTGGAGCCCCGTCTTTTGAATTTCCCCGGAGCGTTCTCCGGAGTGATGCTGAAAGTCACCTTCCTTCCGTCGTGCCGGGACCCTTCACTGGGACGCTCTGTTGTGTCGTGCGGGGAAGCGAGGTGCCCCGGGCTCAGCAGTGGGGAAACTCCATGTCAGAGAAGAGACTAGAACTGGTACAGCTGGGGAAGAGCTGACTAGTGGGGAAACGAGATCGACAGCAGGGAAAGGGAGGAAAAGGAGTAGGAGGCAAGCTGAGAACGAAGAATTTCATCTAGGAGGTGCCTGGGGGACTCTTAAATCTAGCTGAGCCACGTGACTTGCTTTGGCTAAAGGGATATTAGCAAATGTGATGTAGGCAGAGCCTTAAGTTGCATATGGGCGTTGAGGATCACTCTGTCTTGGTGCCCTTCACACCCCAGGGCGATGTGGAGGAGCCCAGGCTAGCCTGCCCAGTGATGAAAATCATGTAGCCCCGTTTCTTCTGTCACCAGAGCTAATGGCCTGCTGACCATTCCCTCCATGGGCGAGGTCATCGGAGATCATTCGGCTGAACTGCCAGCTGCTCAAAGAGGCGTGGGGGAGTCTCGTAGAGATGGGTCCTGTCGGCTCAGACCGTAAGAAACACTCCGTTGACCCACAGAGACAGAAGCTAAAGTGCTTATTGTCTCAGATCACGAAGGTCTTGCCGTGGCTTGTCACGCAGCAAGAGCTAACAGATACATCATCTCCGACCTGGGATCCTTCATAGGATGGTTAACAGACCATGAGTATTAGCCTGTTTGTATTCGTTTTCTACGGCTGCATAACAAATGATCAAACGTTTAGTAGCTGAAAGCGACACACGTTTTTTTGATCGTATAGTTCCGGGAGCCAGGCATGGCTGAGCTGGGTCCCCGGCTCAGGGCCTTCTGTGGTTGCCGTCAAGATGTCGGCGAGGACTGCAAGCAGCGAAAGACCTTCATTTGTTGGAATATCGCAATTCCTAGTGATTATAACACTGAGGGTGATACTTTATGGCCGGCTCTTGATGGGAGGCCACCCTCAGCTTCTGGAGGTGACCTTCGGTTGCTGGATATGTTGGGCTTCTTGGGGGGGTAGCCCACAGCATGGGGAGTCGCCTACCCAAAGTCAGCAGGGGGTCAGAGAGAATCTAGCAAGATGAAGACTACTATCTTTTTTTTTATTATTATTTGACAGACAGAGATCACAAGTAGGCAGAGAGACAGGCAGAGAGAGAGGAGGAAGCAGGCTCCCCGCTGAGCAGAGAGCCCGATGTGGGGCTCGATCCCAGGACCCTGAGATCATGACCTGAGCTGAAGGCAGAGGCTTAACCCACTGAGCCACCCAGGCACCCCCCCCCCACTACTATCTTTTTTAAAAAAGATTTCATTTATTTATTTGAGAGAAAATGAAAGAGAGAGAGCATAAGTGGGGGGAGAATCAGAGGGAGATGGAGAAGCAGACTCCCAGCTGAGCAGGGAGCACAGGGAGGGGCTCCATCTCAGAACCTCCATGGGATCATGACCTGAGCCAAAGGCAGACACTCAACCGACTGAGCCACCCAGATGCTCCAACACTACCAGCTTAGTACGTAATCGCATAGCCATCACGGGGTATGTACCCCAACACTCTTGCCATATTCTATTGATGTGGAGGAAGTCACAGATCCTACCCTCCACACAAGGGGAAGGGATTATGCCAAGGTTTTGAGCAACAAGAGGCAGAGATCATGCGTGAGAGGCGTTCCCTAGGACGTTAACCTCCGCATGCGGACCTGCGGGGACTTCTGCCTCATTTGCTCTTCCCCGAGCAGACATGTGACAGTGAGTGCTTTCTGCGCGGCATGTGCCGGGGATATGGTCAGCGGCGTCTCAGAGAGGGGATGATGCTGAGAAGGAAGAGCTGTGTGGGTTGCTGCAGATACTCCGGCTTTAATTCAGAGAGGCCGGGGCAGCCATCGGAGAGTTTTGAGTAAAAGGAAGGCAGGATCTCACGAACGGTTTGAAAGCACGTCTATGGCTGGTTCTGATGACAGATGTCAGAGTAAATGGACTGTGGCCGCTGGATCTTCATGAGGGATGAAGAAAGCTTGAAGTGACAGGTGGTAGGAATCAGGAGAACAAGTGAGGAGTTACTCACTTCCCCACCAGGGACTTCAGGCTTCTCCTGGTCTCCCACCTGCTTGGGGGAGCATGGAGACTGTGCTTAGCTTCTGGTTAGCTCATGGGGTGCGGAATCGTCCGGTGGGGTCCTGCTTTGGGCGCTTGACCACCTGCGTTTCTTCGGCAGCGCGTCCTTGGACTCTCTTGTGTCTCTTGCTCAGACCCTGGCAGCGAGGAGGCTGAATCCAGTGTCCTGGTGAAAGCCGCTCATTTTTGGTGCCAAGAAAATCTGGGGTGGAATCGACTGGTCGGTGACCACCTGGGATGAGCCTCGTTTTCTTGTTTGCAAACGAGAGGGCGCAATGTCAAAACCTTGGGTTTGTTTGTGAACCAAATGAAATAATTCCATCCAACCCCACCCCCACCCCCCACGCCCAGAACCACCCCGCTCTCTTCTCACTCCTGCCATGCACCGCCTGGCCGATTTGCCCGACTGTGGAGCAACGCTGCCTTGTTCTGATCGTCGGCAGTTCCTCCGTTTGTGATGATGGAAGCTCGCGCTGGCATGAGGAAGCCATGGGGACCATGGGAGGTGGGGGGCTTTGAAACACACCGACACACGGTGGCAGCTTTTCCAGGCAGAGATGGCCCCACCCTGCCCCCTCGGCTTCTTTCCCAAGGACACAGGACACAAGTCCATCTGTAGCTTCACAGAGCTGCCACTCAGCTCAGAGCCAGAACATGGGAATGTCTCCGAGAGGTTGAGAGAGGCCAAGAAAACCTCCATAAAGTAACAGCATCAAGGCTGCTGCTGTCATCGGCCTTGGCGGGTGCCACAGGCAGTCACGAGAATGCCCCTGCCAGTGCGTGAGTTGCAGACCAAAATGCTGAGTCAGGGAAATCTGCATGCTGATGGGAAAGCCGTTGCATTGACAATGAACTGACAATGAACTCCTCGAGACCCTACTTAGCTGCCTACACGTGGGACTTTCTGGTAGGAAAATAACTCCATGCAAAGGACGGGTGTCATCACTGAGATTCCAAGAGCAAGGGCCGGGCAGAGGCTGCCGTGTCAGTCCCTCGAAGGTAATTATTGCCACATTTAGGGCTAATACATCAAACTGCTAGCTTTCCGGAGCCTTCCATGGAAGCCCAAAGCATATCAGGGTCAGGCAGGAAGGTGTTGATTGGAAAAGCTTTCCGCTGTTGGTGAGAGTCCAATCGTTATGCCCTCCGATGATGTCATTAGGCTCGTCATAATTACAAAGAAAGTCGACTTCGTAGAGTCAGGGGCATTTGTTGTAAGGACGCAGGGGGGAGGACAGGTAACCAGACGCCGAGGTTTGGAAATCCTGTGATGACCGATGAGGGTACGTTGGCACCGCGCCCCGTATCTCTCTGACTCGGAAACTTGTTTCCTCCCACAGTGACTCTGCAGGAATCAGGGGTTCACCAGGTGTCTCAGGGACACAGGGAAATAGTTACACTGAAGCTTCCTGTGTTCTCTTCACCACCATTTCATTGACATCTCTTCTATGGTTAAAGACACATATGAAAAATGCCAGTGTTTTCAGGGACACTCTTTGTCCTCAAGTTATCAAAGCAGCGTTGGGTTCCATGGCGGTTGGGTAAGAATTCTGTCCCTAGTTCTGTGGGACATTCCCATTGCTTGGCCAAAAAAGGCAGTGCACCCCTTGTCCCATGTTTCACAGAATGCTTCAGCTTTGGCACACCTGTTTTCACCAGGGACAGAAGCCATACTCTGTCCTTTGTGGTCCCCTATGCACAGAAACCATCCTCTCTACCTTTACAAGAAGCATTCCCCGGGTACACCAGCACGGAGGGGTGTCATTTAAATGGACCTGTCAGATGCATCTGAATTCCATTCCCAGCCCAGGCACACATTCCTGCCACATTAGCAGATTATGTTAGCACTTGTCCCTGGAGAATGAACTAGAATGTTGTTCAGAATTCATCGGCATCTCTGGAGTCTTGGCCTCTGGGTAAGATTTCTCTGTTTCTAATTGTGCTGTGTCTACTGAGAATCTGTCTGATTTCCTTCCAGCACCCATTGTCTCTTGGTGCTTTCTTGCTTCCCTCTGTGGATGTCTAGACTTCTCTGTGGTCTCCTGTGTCTCTCTCTCTCTTAGGTGAACTTCCCAAGAGAAATGATCGAAGTCGTTTGACCGTCCCCAGTAGATAGACTCAGGTGGTCGCTTGGCACAATATAGCGTGCCCATATGAGGCAAGATTCCCACTTCACAGCCACTTCACAGCTGTTGGTCTGATCTTGGTCAAGCCCTGATTCCACTATCAGTTGTAGCCATGGTTTAAGGCATGGACAGCTTCACCTAAAAATCTGTTTATGGTCAGGGTGTTCAGAGGGAGCCAGATCTAAGAGGCACCCTGAGCATCATAAACTCTTCTCCCATGTACCCAAAGTCTAGTCCTCAGGGTACCCAACGCTTTCCTGTGCATAGCCACTTGAGCACATCCAACTTATCACATCCTAGAATAAAGTCTTCACTTTCCCCATCAAAATAGTACTTTTCATCTGAACTCCTACTCTGACTTGGGTCTCTCAGGCCATCTATCTCGAATATTCCTTGTGGTCTCACCCCATGAATTTAGTACTTCCGGTAATGCCTATTTCCCTGCCCATGCCTCTGAAGTTTCTCACTCCTTCCTTCTCATTGATCTAGGTCAAGCCCTTGTCAGTTCACACTTGGTCAATTGTAGTAACGTCCGTGTCATCTTGCTCATTCTAGTCCAACCCAAGTTATGCACATTACTTTATTCCTTTGATATGCTATTACCTATATCTAGAAGCTCTATCCTTCTGTGATAGCTACGCTTTCATGAATTCTTTAAATGTAGCATAGGGATCAAGTCTCCCTTGAGGAATTCCCTGGCTTTCTCCTGTCTCAACCAATCAGATCCTCACCACATTGTGCTAAATCCACACCCTTGAAGAAAGTTCTATTATGGCACTGATGTGCTGAATGATATTGATTTTTTTTTTTCACATACAACTCCCTCCAGTAAGCTAGGGTTGGATGAATTATATGAATAATGAGGTTTATAGGATGTTTGCAAGTTCTATCTCTTGGAAAGTTAATCAGTGTGTTTAACTACCAGTTGTAAGTAGCTACTAGTGCAAGTAATTACCATTATAAGTAATTACCAGCCTTAGCAGCTGAATGTTAGTTCTAACCTTAAAGTGACTTTGAGTCCACATTCCTTCATTGAAACTATGTTTCTTTTTCTTAATTATGATAGTCTTCCCCATGTTATGGGAGACAGTGGGAATTGGGTAGTCATATGTGAAGTGTAGAACAGGTCATTCTCTCTTTCAATAAGTTAAGAAGTGGAGAGGTAGAGGAAGTATAGGTAAAAGAGGAGGAAGAGATGAATAAGTATGGAGTCCACTGAAAAAGCCCAGAAACAATGATCAACCCACTTGCTGTGGACACCCTTAGTGCTCATATCATAATCTCTACATACCATTTTCCACCCAATGGAATCAGGACTAATTGGCAAAATGACTGAATCTAGGACTAGGATAGAGAACGTGCAAGATGAGCCTGAAATTTGTTATCATTCTAGAGAGCAAGAAAGCCACCAGAAAGCACTGATCTTCAGTCTGGGACTCAGAAACCAACATGAATAAGATCTCAATGGCAAAACCAGGACTACTAGAATATTAGTAAAAATACTAACTTTGGTGGATTGAAGTATATCAATTATATTTAAATGCATGAGTTCATGATGATTCTAAACAAATAGTTCATGGTTTACTGTTGGAAAATGCTGGAGAGCCAACCCATTGTTTTGAAAACTGGTAAATAGGGCAACCCTCTTGGGTTACCTCCTTCCTCAGGAGCTTTGTACCATTACTTAGCTATCATTCAATAATCCTTGCTTTGGTACCCACAAAAAGAAGAAAGAAAGGAAAGGAAGGAAACTGGTAAAAAAAAAAAAAAAAAAAAGAAGCATTTTAACATTTATCCTGACTCTCCTATATTAATTTTATACCCCAGCTAATGAACAAAGAAGTAATAATAGAACACATATATCATCATTTTGTAACTCCTAGTGAATTAATACATCTCCTTATTAACAATGGCTTCACAGAAATACAATCAGAAATTACACGATACAGAATACATGATACTTGATACATGGTACATCATGGGAGATGAATACAGAAGTATTTATGATGAATACAGAAGTATTCATCTCCTCTGATGTAGTCTTGCCAAACATCTGGACTTGAATTTTATCAAGCCTCTGGGTCTAACATCAGTTTATAGGAAATACAGGGGACAGAGGAACAACTGGCAAAATTCAGACTATGAGGAACTCCTCGGAACAAATGACTCAGTGTTTTTCATTTAGCTGTCTATATTTATGTCTGTGCCTATGACTATGTCTGTGCTATGTCCCTATCATGTTTTGTGTCTGGGTCTATGTCTGACTTTGTGTCTGTGTCTTCTTACCTATCTCTTATGAGAAAAATAGACACAGGATGGACCTATATATTAAAAGAGAGTTAGGAGACATGTAAATTAATCACAATATATGGATTTCATTTGGATTCAGATCAGTCATGCTGTATAACAGTTTTTAAGATAATCAAGGAGATGTCAATGCTAATTAGGCATTTAGGGATATCAAATAATTTTTTAGGTGTGATAATTACATCAAGGTTATGTTGTTTTTCTACATGGGTTCTTATTTTGCATAAATATATATAAATAAACTATCTACCTGATGTTTGGGATTTAAAAATATGCATATAGGGGCACAGAAAAGTGGACGAGGTATAATAAAGAACTTAATCTGGCTTCAGATTAAGTTCTTTATTGTTGAAGCAAAGTGATGGATGCATTGACTTTCCTTATATTATCTTCTCTACTTTTACATGAATTTCAATTTTTTTAGGTATGGAGGAAGGAAAGTATAAGATCATCACTCCCTTTCTTTCTCCTTTTGGTAGCTCCCATTAGTCCTTTAAATATGAACGCCAATGTTACTTTCCTGGAGTAGCTGTAACAGACATCATTCTTTTTAACTTTAAAAATTTACTTATTTGACAGAGACCTCAAGTAGGCAGAGAGGCAGACAGAGAGAGAGAAAATGGAGGAAGCAGGCTCCCCACTGAGCAGAGAGTAGATGAAGGGCTCGATCCCGGGACCCTGGGATCATGACTTGTGCTGAAGGCAGAGGCTTTAATTTACTGAGCCCCCCAGGTTCCCCTACATTTGTCATTCTTTAGGGGCATCTGAAAAAGCCGGATAATTTTGTTTCTAGAACATCTTGCAGCTAGGAAGGAGACACCACTCAACCAAACAAATATATGTGGCCCAGATTTCAAATTGAAAGAATCAGGGATGATGTAGATTCACATCTGTGAGCTACGCAATATCGTTGGATCATATTCTTTCTCTTTTTAATTTGGGCAGAGGTGGATTCTGTTGCCTGTGATCAAAAACTATCTGAACAAAAGCTTTTCCTGATTTCCCAGGTTACAGCCTGCTTTTGTTATAGATTTTCATAAAGCCATTGGGTTATTTCTTATGGAACTTGACACAGTCCTGTTTACTTGCACATTAATTGGATTAATATATGCGCCCCTAATCACAAAGCAAGCTTCTCAAATCCAGGGATCATGTGTGTTTTACTTTGCCACTGTATTCCCAACATCAACACGCTGCCCTGGCATATTGCATAAGCTCAGTGACTATCTGTTGAATGAATCAACGAGTGAATGAGAACAAGAGGAGAGCATGAAGGTGTTGCATAAAAAAGACATTGTGTTCTCTAGGGTCTGTGGTACTTTGGTATCCAGTTGTGGGTCAGTGGTACCACATTACTAGTCATGTCCAGTGGCTTGCAAGCAGTGGGATCACGTGTACTTTTGGTGGAAGCCACTGAATTGCTAGTGCTAAGCCTCTGTCTCTCTTTTCCTGCCACTGTGTGACCAAGATGGCCCTGTGTTCTAAATGCTGTACTCTAGGAGGGATTGTCTGCTGGCCCTAAGTGCCTGAGTCACCCCAAGCTTGACTGTATTAAACATGTAGGCTGGGGGCACCTGGGCAGCTCCATCAATTGAGTGTGCAACTCTGGATTTCAGCGCAGGTCATGACCTCAGGGTCATGAGATCAATCCCTGCATTGGGCTCTGTGCTGGGCATGGAGTCTGCTTGAAATTCTCTCTCCCTCTCTCTCTGCCCCCCTCCCTGCTCTTGCTCTCTCTCTTTCTCTCTCTGTCTCAAATAAATAAATAAATCTTTAAAACGAAACAAGACAGAAAACGTGTAGGCTGAATGACGACAACAAAAATAGAAAACCTTCTGTTGTATTAGGCCCCTGCAATCTGGGAGCCCTGTCCCTTCCCTTCCACATAACCTACTCTATCAGTTGCAGAAGGACAAATGCTGCATGGTTCCTGTTATGTAAGAGGTCTTAAATCGTCTAGCATATAGAAATAGCCAGTGGAAGGGAGTTACCAGGGAGTGGGGGCAGGGAGAGTTGAAATTGTAGACACATGAGTTGAGTAAATTCTAGATGTACAACATGGCGCCCGTAGTAAAGAAGAAGGCATCCTGCACTTAAACATTTGTTAAGATGGCAGATCTCCTATAAGTGTCCCTACTCCCCAAAACAAACAAACCCAAACAATCAAAAAGCAGAAGACAAATAAAACACAATAAAGGGACACAGGCAACTTTTGGAGATGGGGTGATGGCTATTTTTATTACCTTGATTGTAGTGACGGTGGCATGACCTATGTCCAAACTCATGGAAATGTATATACTAATAATGTGCTTTTTTTTTTTTTTGGTATACCAATTACAAATTAGTGAAGTTGGGGGAAGAAATAAAGAGCATAAAATAGAGGAAGCGAGAAGAGGTATTTGTGGAGAAAGTGGAAATATGACAAAAGAGGATCTAGTCATAAGAGCAATATTCTTGGGCTTGGTAGACGTTTTGCAGGTTGGATCTTAATGCTGCCTACTTACTAGCTGTGTGATATTGAGGGTTTCCTAAACTCTCTGGACCTCAAATGCTATGACCCCAAATTTCTAGGGTTGTCGCATCAGTTAAATTATGTGGCATGGTGGGGATGCTCTGTGAATGTTGGTCGATCGGCCGAGGGGATGGAGAGAAGTCACGGGGGAACCAGGGAGGGGCAGACTGGGAGGAGGCCCTGGAGCTGGAGGAGGTCCGATTGCTAAGCAGGTCCATGCTCCAAATCTCCCAGGTCTGTCACTGTGCATTGTAATTTAGTAAATCATTTTGAGCAGTGGGGTGTTTGCTTATTCAATCAAGAAGTGGATTTATGCCTAATTCCAGCGGCTCCTCTGCAAAGTGCTATGAGTTTAGGAGGCTCCCTAGCTCGGGAGCCAGATTTCTGCATGGTGATTTATGTGATCTGGGAGGCTGGCCCCACAGCCATGAGCATAGGGCATAAATCTGAGGCTTGCGGGGAGCCCTGATGGTGCCTGGCATACCTTGGCACAGCACCAGCCCGGAGCCTCTTCTCATCTTATTGTGGGTCTTGATGCTACAAAGGGTGAGAGTGAGGCTCTGGGCTCAGAGGCAGCTGAGTCTCATTGATTGGCTCATTTATTCAACTGATAATTATGGTCCCGCACATGGTACTTGGGATATAAGTGGAGAACTTGAAAGACGCAGTCCTGACTCTACTGGGACTCATACTCCATTGGCAGCATAAACAAGATGGCCAGTGATTGTACTCTCGTGCACGATGAGCTGCAGTGAGGGAAACACAAAGGGGTGTGGGGTGTCATATTGTGACCCCCAAAAATACCTATGTGGCATAGAGATGACCAAAATATATTTCTCATATGTGTTTGGTCTTTGTCCATCATTCCTGGCTTCCTGCTCCCCAAACACTTGGAATTTCCCAAGCTATAAGAGCAAGGGGAACATCTTTTGTGATAATGTTTGGTCTCTTGTCTCCAGTTCCTGGAGTCTTATCAGAGCCATGAAGGTGAAATGGATGTCTTCTTCTTCCTCACCAGCCCCTTTTCCACCACAATTGGGTTGATGTTGATGAGGTGACTTTTGGAAAACACCTAATAATGGCGGCTGGCTGCCAAGTGAACCAATCTTGAACGCAGTTTAGAACTTTTGGTCCCACCCTCTGATTTGGGGGGAGGAGAGAAGCTAGAGTTAAAACAGTTGCCAATGGCCAGTGAGTTACTCAATCATGCCTATATCATAAAGCCTCCGTAAAAACCCTAAAGGAGGTGGTGGCTCTGAGAGCTTCCAAGTTGGAGAACCTGAATGCTTCCATGTGCCACCCTGCTGGGCCCCAAGCTCCACTGGGACAGAAGCTTCTTTGTTGGGGAACCTCTGTATGTCCTCATCTGGCTGTTGATTCATTTCCTTTAATATCCTGTGTAATAAACGGGTTGCCTCATGAGTTTCCTGGCTTCTGTGAGCAATTCTAGCAAATTCATGGAACCCAAGAAGGGAGATCATAAGAACTTCTGAATTATAACCAGCCGGTCAGAAAGACAGGTAACAACTGGGCTTTGCCATTGGCATTTGAAGTAGAGGGTGTCTTATGGGACTGAGCCCCGCCCCTGGAATCTGATGCTCCCTCTGGACTGATGGCACCAGAATTGAGTTTTGGGTCGGGCACTGTGACGGTGTTTGGGAATTGTTTGTTGGTGTGAAGAAGAAAGAAGACTACACACTTTGGGTCCAGATGGAACCTAATTTAGGAGGCAGAGAGCTGAGCTATTTTTTTTCTTTAGTTAGAGAGAAAGAGAAAGAGAGTGAGTGAGCACATGAGCAGGGGGAGGGGCAGAGGGAGAAGGAGAGAATCCCAAACAGGCTCCTTGCTCAGAGCGGAGACATAGGACTCCATCTCACGACCCGATATCATGACCTGAGCCGATATCAAGACTCAGTCACCCAACTGACTGAACCACCCAGGTGTCCCTACTCCTGACCTATTCTTGCCCTTGAATGTTGGCTTTCCAGAGGAGGGGATCTGTTAGTTGAGACATGACAAAGAACTTCTAACAAGAGGGGATGGCTTTCACAAAATCAAGGAGATGTGTGAGAGAATAAAAGAGAAGACAGAACGTTCTGGGGCCATTCGTCATTGGACGTAGCCTGAGAGCAGAATTACAGAGGGCAGGCGGTGGGACGGGTGTCTGGAGTCCTGATGGCACAGAGCTTCTCAAGCCAGGACTTGCCCCAAGGGCCAATGGGAGGCAGGGTACAGAGAAATCACATTTTCCCTCCACAAAGTTCTTCCAGACTTTTCTATGCAGAATTGACCAGAGGAGGCTGGGATACCAGGTGGAAGGCAGAGAACCCCAGGTTTGAAAGGACAATGACCTAAATTAGGATGTGACAGCATTCACGGGCTAGACATAAAGCAGGTAATGCTAGCTAATAGCAAGTCAGGCGCTGTCCAAAATACAGGTCACTGTTCTTTTAAAAGATTTTATTGATCTATTTGACAGAGAGAGAGAAAGAGAGAGACAGTGAGAGAAGGAACACAGCAGGGGGAGTGGGAGAGGGAGAAGTAGGCTCTCCGCAGAGCAGGGAACCCTACGCTGGCCTTGATTCTGGACCTGAGGTCAGGAACCCAGCCAAAGGCAGAAGCTTAAGGACTGAGCCATCTGGGCGCCCCAGGGCACTGGTTTCATTGTCTTAATTCTGTGCAGTAGGTGCTACTAGGGTGCCCTATTTATTTTTATTTATTTATTTTTTACTTATTAGTTTTTAAAAAATTATTTTAATTTTTTTCAGGGTTCCAAAATTCATTGTTTATGCACCACACCCAGTGCCCCCTTTCTTTCTTTCTTTCTTTCTTTTTCTTTTTTTAAAGATTTATTTATTTATTTATTTATTTATTTATTTGACAGACAGAGATCACAAGTAGGCAGAGAGGCAGACAGAGAGAGAGGGGAGGAAGCAGGCTCCCTGCTGAACAGAGAGCCCAATGCGGGGCTCGATCCCAGGACCCTGGGATCATGACCTGAGCCGAAGGCAGAGACTTTAACCTGCTGAGCCACCCAGGCGCTCCCCCCGCCAGTGCCCTTTTTAAAGATGGAAAAATGAAGCCCAGAGAGGTTCTGCAGCTTGCTCACCGTCACACAGCTTGTAACAGGCAGGGCCGGGATTCCAACCCACGCAGCTTCGTGCTAAATCTGCATTTGTCACCCATATGCTCCATTGGTTTCTTAGACCACAAGCATTCTGGAAAGTCAGGGTCCAGGCTCTGTGTTTTTCATAGTGCCCGGCATGGAAGCCTGACACCCGATAGATTCCTAATTCCTATTTGCAGAACGAACGGCTGAGTTGATGAGTATAGCCCCAGGCAGCCTTTTCTTGGCTAAGCCTGGGTCCTCTCCTCTCTGACACAGGCTTAATTAGGAAGCAGGTGACCATCCGTTGGGGTTTCTCTGCACATCTGGGCTGAGAACGGATGGGACAGCATTTCAGAAGCGACAGGGCACTCTGCCAGAGCCAGGGATGACAGTGGTTCCCGTGCGGGCTGAGACCCCATGTTGGAAGGCCAGGCGGTATTTTTCTCTATGTCAATAGCACAAACCCCCTCTCCCTGGAAGGTTTCTGCACAAATTAATTACGGTTATCTGTGTCCGGGGCCATGGTCACCTGCCATCCCTCTTTGGCCAGCAGCTGAGGGTCTCGGAGCTCAGGAATGGGCACCTCTTCCCTCCTGGTGGTGGCCCCCCCTTTTTGCCTATTCTCCTTTAATCTGCATATTATCATCAGCACAAAGCCCTCAGAATAACATCTGACAAATGACGCCTATTAAAAAAAAACTGTGTGCACTTCTCCTTCACCGCCTTCTAATTTGGAATAGCATTATAACTATGCATCGCTAGACAAGCAATATTATGTTAAGAACATGATAAAATACCAGCAGCCCTGTAATGGCACCAACCAAATGGTAATTTCTGCTTCAGAAATTGGTCATTTATTTTGCTGGTCTGTTCTTACGCTCAAATTAGATGAAGTTTAATATACTGTAAAATTGAATGTATTCTGTCCTTTTCAACAAATATGGCGTGTGTGAAAATGATTTATGGCTCATGGGAACCTCTAAAATGTTAAATAATCTCTTTCTGTGTGTTTCTTAAGTAAGTTATGGCCGGAGAGTTTAAACACAGGAAAAGCAAAACTTTATTAAGCTCCAGGCCCTGCTTCTCCCTGTATCAAGGCGCGGTTTCAGAATGGAAGCTGTGGCCCCTTGCATATTATGTTGGGCTGTGAGAGTAGCCACATTAATTGCTACATTAATTTTCTTCTATTAACTGTAATTGGGAGGAAAGCAAGTCTTCCCCAGTGAGTGTTATAATTTGCGACTTAATTTTTAATAAAGCTGTGTTGAGACCATGGGCGCTTAGCACAGGTCATTTCTTGCAATGGGTGTTTGGTGCCCTGTGGCTCACTGCCTAGAAGAGCTGTTGGAATGTGTGTATGGGGGTATGAGCAGAGGAGGGCAGGAAAGAAGGCATAGGGCTTTCCCAGGGATAAAGGATAAGGGGTATGGGGCTCCTTTCTGGAAAATGTTGGACTTTTACCTTTCATTCCCCCCCCCCCCCCCACTCCACAGCACTTCCCCCAGCTCAAGGGAACTCTCGAGAAGCCCAGATAAATGACCAGAGGATATGGCTACATGTTCAAGGCCGTGGCCATGACCTGAGCTGAAGGCAGTCACTTAACCAACTGAGCCACCCAGGCATCCCTGAAGCTCATGGTCTTTAATGCACTCAAGATATACCTGAACATGCTCTAGGAGCACCTAATGCATAGTGACAGCGGAACTTTCTGCTACTTCAGATTTAGGGAGAAGTCCAGCTCCAGCAATTGGGAATTACTGTTAGTCAGAGCCCAACCGCAAATAGGCCAGTTTCGTAATTTATGTGGTTTGTTTCATGATCGTACCAGCCCGGCAAGGTGTCTTTCAGGATCCATATTTGGCAGATTGAATTAGCGAGGGCTTGTCTTACCTAGGGTTCTATGACTTCCTAAGCAGCCTTCCAATTTCCACTGTTAGGTCAGCTTCGCCCCAAAGCAGACTTACGCTAATGGACCTTATCAGGGGCAAGAAGAAACAATTAGGCTGGAGGAAGAAACGTTCCTGGTGAGGCTTTATGGCCACCAAGGGAAAAGCTGGGAATCCAGGCAGCTGGAAGTCTGAGAGCAGACTAAACATGAATGTGGTCCAAAAAAGATTCTAGTAATTATTGATGGAGAGTTCCAGCTCAGCCAGACCTGGATCTGAATTCTTGCTCCCAGTTTCTCGGGAGGTGACCTTTGACAAGTTTCTTCAACTCTTGTACCCTCAGTTTCCCTCTGTCTAACAAGGGATTTGCTAATGACATTGACTTCGTGGTTGGCTGAGAATTTAATGAGATGCTATTTGGGTGAATGATCTTAGGCTTATGCCCTGCAGAGAGGCAAGCTCCTAATCTCTGATTACTGTAATTATGGTAAGAATTCTTGTTCATGAGTCATCTCAGAGAAGAAAATCATCACCAGGGATGTATCCAGTACGGTTGGGAAATACGTCCACAATTTGGTTTTCTGCTTAGTCCTTCCCCTTGTCAGTCCTGGACACTTTATCAAATGCCTGCAATCCCCAGTAGGCCAGCAACAAAAGACACAGACAGTAACCCACTATGGCTTCCTCCTCTAAATATTCTAATTCTTTTGGTCTGGGCTGGGACCCTGGACCTGTATGCTTAATCTTTGGGGACTCTTAAGGCTGAGCAAATTGAGGAAACCCTTCACCTTGGGGTGGTTCTCCATTTTAGTGTGTAAGAGAGTCACCTGGGGGATATTTTTGCACTACAGAGTTCTAGCTTCTGCCACATGCATGTAATTGAATTTCAGGGTACAGGACCCCCAAATCTGCATCTTGGTTTGGTTTACTCCTGTTTCTTAATGAAAATCCCATTTTTAAAAAATTGCTTGCTTTGGTCATCATCGCTCTATCTCCTGTGTTCAGCATGGCATGAATAATACTCAGTGAATACTGGCAGATCCATTAATCCATCCATCCATCCGTCCATCTGTCCATCCACCCAACCATCCATCCACCTACTTGTTCAACAAATATGGTTTGAATACTTGAAATGTTCTGAGTGTCATTTTTCGTGCTGAATTACACAGTGGAAGAACTTCTGAAAATCAAAATACTTCCTTCATAGTTTGTAAAATCTTGATTTTTGGGGGGAAGAAATTAACCTTATTCCATATATAATGAAAGTTTTCAGTAGAAGGGGAAAGCTGTATCCTGACAAACTTGGACAAGTTACTTAACCTTAAGACCTTGGTCTTCTGCTCAGAAAACATGATATGCTATTCTGCAGGTTAGTCTGATCCCTATAGAACAGCTGGCACACTGTACAGGCTTTAGAACTGGTAGATGTTATTGTTCTTAATAATAATTAGAAAAGAATGGGGCACCTGGTGGCTCAGAGGGTTAAGCCTCTGCCTTCAGCTCCGGTCATGATCTCAGGGTCCTGGGATTGAGCCCCGCATCAGGCTCTGTGCTCGGCAGGGACCCTGATTCCTCTCTCTTTCTCTCTGTCTGCCTGGCTCTCTGCCTACTTGTGATCTCTGTCTGTCTAATTAATAAATAAATAAATAAATAAATAAAAATAAAAATCTTTTTAAAAAATTAGAAAAGATTATCAAAAGGATAGTGTTAGCTGGCCATAATTTTCTCTGATGTCATTTCCCACATGAAGATCCAAGCGATAACTTTGAGTTTAATTACTACACAATCTATTAAGTTAATCTCACATGACCTGTGCTCTTTCTCTGATTTTGGAGTTTTTTTTTTCTCCTTCATTTTCTCTGTTCCATTTCTGTCTTCTATTGGGATTAATGGTTTCCATTTCGGCTCCTCTCTCTCTTTGTATAAAGCCTCTCTTTTTCCCTAGCTCTCTTCTCTTCTCTGCTTCTTGTCTTACTTTCCTGCCGCTTCGTCTTCTGGCTTTCCTGTTCTTTATGACATCTTAACATGTGCTTTTTTCCTTGAATTTTCTGTATTCTCTTTGTGGTCTCTCTGCTTCTCTCAGGAGCCCCAACAAGTTCTTAAAATGCTTGCTTGTGAAAAGAGTGTGTCTCCTAATATTCATTTTTAGACTACATAAGATGAATGCTTCATCGAATTTCTCTTTAAACGAACAACAAAGGGAAATCTGTCCCTTTACAATTAAATCAGATCATTATTTTCTTCTTTTGTGTGTAACCCTCAATGAAGTGTAACCCAGTCCCGTGGATTGGCACCGAGAGCAGGGGTGTATTTTTTACAGTCAAAGAGAAAAGATATTTTCCAACTGACCTGGTTCCTGCACTCACTCTTCTCCTAAACTAGCTTCAGACTTTGAGGATGTCATTTGACTTCTCTGGGCTTCATTTTCACATTTATGAAGTAGGTGGGTTGTATCCACCATCTCCGAGGCTCTTCCTTGAACTAAAATTTCCGTGAGTCTGATCTCTGATTCATTTCCTATAGCAATGCTATCAAGTGCCAAATTTCATTAGCCTGACAAGGCTCACTAGGCATAAGTAGAAGGTATTCAATTGCAAATAGAGGACAATTGACATTATATTTTTCAATTTCCTCTGGGTCTAATGCACGTCGTTAGACTCTGCTTTGCTTTTACCTTTGGAAATGTATTTCTGCAAAGTCTCAAAGGGCATGAGCAGGGTTACTGGAGTCATGGGGCATGTTCTCAGGACACGGTTTTCTGGAAGGCAGAGGATTTCTGTTTTTTACCCTAAGGCAGTGTTTTTTTCCCTAAGGCAGAAAACACTGCCTTAGGGAAGTATAATTGATGAAATTTCAATGTCTTTGAAGTGTGCGATGTGATGATTTGATATACATATACACGCAATAGTATAT
Source organism: Mustela lutreola (assembly GCF_030435805.1). Taxonomy (NCBI): domain Eukaryota; kingdom Metazoa; phylum Chordata; class Mammalia; order Carnivora; family Mustelidae; genus Mustela; species Mustela lutreola. Next base: position 3,242,489 of record NC_081306.1, on the reverse strand, counting down.
CATTCAGTCTTTTAGTAGCTGCCATATTGTTTGCTTTTTAGAGCCAAGCAAATGTTTTCTTTCCTTGATGCTTAATGATAATTTCCGTTCACTGAGTATTTAGTACTGCCAAGGAAAGTCCTACACACTTCACAGTACTTTAATTATTCGCTGTAAGACCAAGCAGCAGATACCTTGCCACCCGATATAACTCTCGGGCCCCTCATCGCCACGACTTTCTTCCCTGAATTTGTTCTAATTTGTTAGTCGTTCACGGGAAGGGTGACTCTGGGAGTCTCTGCTGAGACTTGAGTCTTCAGTACTCAATCACGCCATATCTCCAGTCTCCATATTTTGCAGTGCTCTGGATATCACTCTGTTACGAATACTTCTACTTGGGAATCCAGGTCACCCTCAGAAGGCCCACTGAATTCTTCATTTCCTTCCACAGATATGCTCCTTGTATGACCAACTCCATGTTCCTCCACTAAGAACTAATCAGTTGCTCAACTTCGAGACAACTGGAACCATTCTCTCTGGTTTTTTCTTCCCATGGAGGTAGCCATAACCGATCAATTTAACCTCAGAATTCTTTTTTTAAAAAAAATATTTTATTCATTTATTTGAGAGAGAGACAGACAGAGAGAGAGAGAGTCAGAGGGAGAGGGAGAAGCAGACTCCTTGTTGAGCGGAGAGCCTGACTGGGGACTCGATCCCAGAACCCCAAGAGCATGACCTGAGCCAAAGGCAGACACTAAATCAATACAGCCATACAATACAGCCAATACAGCCACTACATCAATACAGGTGCTCCCACCTCAAGATTATTTCTTGATTCAGAATCTTCCTTTCTGTCTCTGTGGCTGTCATTTCAATTTATAATCTCATGACCCACCTAAGGTCCTACAGCTACCTTCTAACCCATTTCTGTACTTCTGCTACAGCCTAACCTTTTCTTTTCCAGATAGAGATTGATATTTCTATCTTGAAAAATTTGGTGGTCCCCTGTGGCTTTTGTGATGAAGTCGAAACTCCTTGGATGCACACAAGGCTCTTCCTAACCTATTTCTTCTCCGCTACTTTAATTTCCAAACACTGTTGTGAAAGTGATGTGCTCTTTTTTTTTTTTTTTTAAGATTTTTATTTATTTATTTGACAGAGGCACAGCGAGAGAGGGAACACAAGTAGGAGGAGTGAGAAAGGGAGAAGCAGGCTTCCCACTGAGCAGGGAGACCGATGTGGAGCTTGATCCCAGGACCTTGAGATCATGACCTGAGCCAAAGAAAGTTAACCAAAGTTAACCAACTGAGCCACCTAGGTGCCCAGACATGCTCTTTTTGATTGGTGGCTAAGTTGGTTAGAATGTAACCTTCGAGCTACTGGTAGACATCTTTGCCATCTTGTAGGGATAACTCATCTAATCAAAAAGCCAAAAGAGGGGCGCCTGGGTGGCTGAGTGGGTTGGGCCTCCGCCTTCGGCTCAGGTCATGATCTCAGGGTCCTGGGATCGAGCCCCGCATCGGGCTCTCTGCTCAGCAGGGAGCCTGCTTCCCCCTCTCTCTCTTCCTGCCTCTCTGCCTACTTGTGATCTCTCTGTCAAACAAATAAATAAAATCTTTAAAAAAATGCCAAAAGAGATGAAGGCAGGGTTATGACTTAGAAAGCAAACACACACAGAGAGAGTAAGAGAGAGAGAGAGAACACATAATGGTGGTATTATTAGGATGTGCGGATTAAAGATAGAGTTTCAGCCATGCCTCAGGCTTTCTTCAGTTTCTCAATTATGTAACTAATAGGATTTTGGGGGTGTGTGTGCTCATGTGAAATGTTCTTCGGAGGTTCCTTCCTTTGCAACCAAAACTAAACTAACCAAAACTAGAACAAATGACTTTGAATGATGTATCTTTTTGTCTAAATGCACTTTAAAAAGACTTGAGTTACCCCATATCTTTTAGAAAGAGCAATAAAATTTTTTTTCACAGCCGCAGGTCAGACTATTCTTAGCCTGTCTCTCATTAACTGGCAAATCTAGGGAAACTTCTGTTCTATTAAGCTGTGTATGTTGCAAGGGCCTCGTTGAAACCACAACATTAATAATAACTTCTACCTGTTAACCCCTACTGTGTATCAGACTGTTCGGACACATTATAGCTAATCCTCACCTCAACCCAAGTGATACACAATTAGCCCTATTTTATGTCTCAAAAATGGGAGTCTAAGAAGTTAAGTACCACTTTTAAAAAGATCCATTTATATATTATTTTAGAGAGATAGAGGGAGCAGGGGGAGGGCAGAGGGAGAGGGAGAGAGAGAGAATCTCAAGCAGGCTCTGCCCTGAGCAAGGAGCCCAAGGCAGGGCTTGATCCCATGACCCTGAGATTATGACCTGAGCTGAAACCAAGAGTCAGCTGCTTAACAGACTGAGTTGCCCAGGCGCCCCAGAAGTTAAGTGTTATTGAGATCACATACTCTATGGATGAGATAACTGAGGTTCAGATCCAGGTTGTATCTGCCTTCCAAATAAATATGTCTTACATCAGACCATACTATCCAAACTGTAGATGGGAGCCGTGGTCCCCATATGAAAGAATAAAATAATATTGGTCGAGTACCTCCTGCATGTCAGATGCTGGTGTTTTCATAGACATTCATTCATAGGTCATCTTATTTCATCTTAAAATCCTATGAAGTGTTATCAATCCAAATTTACAAGTAAGGAAACTAAGTAAAAACCAACTCTTTTACCAGAGTAAAAGAGAGAAAAAAAAAAGTGGCTAATATTGAGATCCAAACTCATAAATATCTGAAATCAAATTCTTGTTTTATTTTTCTGATTATTCCTATTGATCCCTTAATAAATCTCAAAACCAAACTGGCTTAATAATTAGGGTACCATAAAATGTATGTGTTAGATGAACAGTTATCGAAGGGAAAGATATCTAAAATGATTATTGGTCCACCTATAAAAGAACACTCCTGGGGCGCCTGGGTGGCCCAGTGGGTTGAAGCCTCTGCCTTCGGCTCAGGTCATGATCTCAGGGTCCTGGGACCGAGCCCCACATCGGGCTCTCTGCTCTGTGGGGAGCCTGCTTCCTCCTCTCTCTCTGCCTGCCTCTCTGCCTACTTGTGATCTCTGTCTGTCAAATAAATAAAATCTTTAAAAAAAGAAAAAAAGAACACTCCTCTGTTTAAAGACTCAAGATCCCTATTTCTAACATGTGGGGTCTAGGACTATATAACCTGAAAGTGTCTTTCCAGCTCTAAAATTTGGTAGTTCTATGTTATGACAACTGGTCCATCACTTGGGATTATTTAGGATCAGGTTTTGCTGCAAGAAGAAAGAGATAGTAGCTTAAAAAAAAAAAATAGAAGTTTATCTCTCTCGTGTAAAATTGAGAGGAAGGCCAGGTAAGGTCAATGTGGTGGTTCCATCTCACAAAATCTTCAGGGACACAAGCTCCTTCCAGAAAACTGCATCTCCATTGAGACCCAAGATGATGACTCTGTCTCCACCCAGGGTATCGTGTTCCCAGTGGCAGGTGAGGGAATGAACAAGGAGAGAAAAGGCAAAGTGTAAGTTACCATTGTCTTTTAAGAAAGCTGTCATGTGACGTTTCCACTCTACATTTAATTGGTTAAGACTTGGTCACATGACAGGACACCTGGCTGGCTGAGCCCTGGAAAATGGGACTATTGATCTCAGGGTTATAAGTTCAAGCCCCACCTTGGGCATGAGTGTACCTCATTAAAAACAAAGAAAGAGATTTTTAAAAAGGAAGGAAGGAAAAAAGCCCTAATCACATAACCACACCTAACCGCGAAGTAACCTGGGAAATACAGCCCCAGTTCCCTATGTCATCAAGTTCGCATTACCAGTGAGGAGGGAGAATCGAATAAGTCTCCTCATATATTTGGAAACAACTATTTGTTTTTCCCCACACACACTTGTTAGTGAAGAACAAATTATTGAAAATAACCAACGTATTTGCAAGAAAGCTTAGTGGTACATAAATGTCAGATCATAACCCAAGGGAAAAGTGAGACATGAAAATTAAGTCTTAGTTGTGTGAACAAGTCTCATGAGAAACCCCCAAACCACCAATCACTGACTATTCTTTATTCTTTCCAAAATAAGACAAATTGATTGACTTACTTTGGGTAACCTATTTCCTTAAACTTCTTATTCCTTGTTCCTAAAATGGTGAAAATAATACCTACCTCGCGAGAGTTTTGTGAGAATGAGGATGAAGTTAGTGAAGCAGTTTACACAGGAAGATTTGTTGTTAAAAATCTGGTTTTTAGAACAAATATTATGCAGTTAGACTCCACACAGAGTTTTTGTTTTTTTTTTTAAAGATTTTATTTATTTATCTGACAGAGAGAGACACAGCGAGAGAGAGAACACAAGCAGAGGGAGTGGGAGAGGGAGAAGCAGGCAGGGAGCCTCATGCAGGGCTCAATCCCAGGACCCTGAGATCATGACCTGAGCCAAAGGCAGACGCTCAATGACTGAGCCACCCAGACACCCCCATACAGAGGTTTATAAACCTATGGACAGTAGAAGCCAGTGCCCTTCTGGCTTCTAACCAGGGCACCTGTATTGGTCAGGGTTCTCCAGAGAAATAGAACTAAGAGGAAACCTATAGATACATACATATAAGGAGACTTATGACAGGAATTGGCTCATGCGGTTATGGAGGCTGAGAAGTCCCTTGATCGGCTATTTGGAATCTAGAGAACCAGGAAAACTGGTGATATAAGTCCAGGGATGGGAAGGGGGAACCTGTGGAGGAGGTACGGACTGAAGATGTTAAGTCCCTTTCTGAGTCTGAAAGCCCAAGAAGCAGATGTCTTGGCTCAAGGAGAGAGAGGGAGGGGAGTGCATCAGCGAGCGAGTGAGGGCAAATTTACTTCTTCCATCTTCTATTGCTTCTGGGCTCTCCATGAATTGGATATGGCGAACCACATGGAGGAAGGCCATCTGCTTTCCTCATTTCACCAATTTTTCCACAATGTCCGATGCTAATTTCTGCCAGAAACACCTCTCACAGACACACCCAGAAGTAATGTTTTACCAACCATCTGGGCCCAGTCAAGTTGGCCCATAAAATTTTCCATCACAGCAATGCAACTTAAACAGGCTTAAAATTTCTTTTTTTTTTTTTTTTTTTTAAAGATTTTATTTATTTATGAGAGAGAGAGTGAGCACATGAGTGGGGAGGAGAGGCAGAGGGAGAGGGAGACGCAGGCTCTCCACAGAGTAGGGAGCCTGACGAGAGGCTCGATCTCAGGACCCCGGGAGCATGACCTGAGGTGAAGGCAGAGACTTAAGTGACTGAGCCACCCAGGTACACCCAGGCTTAAAATTTCTAAAAGGAAAACTAATTGATCAGCTATACCATGATTTCAGGAATAGCTAGACTTTGTTGCTTAAGGCATATTTATTAAGAGTTTCTCTTTCCGCTCATATTTGATTTTCTTCCATCTCTGTTGGTATAATTTTTGTCCCAGTTCTCTTCTGGGGCTGAATGAAGGTGGCTGTGAGGGCAAAGGTCTTGCCATTTTATCAATTCAAGTAGAAAGTGCCTCTCTCCCAGTCCATGCCGGAAACAGCCCTGGTGTCAGCCTCATTGGGTCTCTCTGGAGCACACCCTGATGTCTGAACCAAACACTGACTCCCCGTTAGATGGAATTAGCTTACTGATTTATCAACCACCTGTGGCTTGAGATTCGCTCCCCACTTCTGCACCACGTGCTATAACCAGAAGAGGTGCTGGCAGATAATGCATCGGGTTGAACAGAGAAATTCGTTTCTTCACCCTTCTCCCTTTTATAATAAGTTGAAGCCTCTCGGACTCAAGAGAAAATACACCAATGATCCATTTCTGCCTCTCATTTTATATGAGAGGTAAGTGACTGGTCCATTGACCTAACGCTGGTTTGTGACAGATTCAGAGTGAAAACCCATTTCTTTTGACTCTAGTTCAATGATTTTCCTCCCTATACAATTCTCTCTCTCTCCTTAAGGTTTTCCTTGTGCTCTTGTCCATCATTTGGTCAAGACTACACATGGCCACTTTATTGACCATTCTACCCAAAATCTTATTTTAGAGAGAGTGTGTGTGTGCAAGAAAGGGTTGGGGCGGGGTCTGGGGAGAGAGAGAGAATCTCAAGCAGGCTCCTTGTCTAGCACAGAGCCTAACATGGGGCTCAGTCTCATGACTCTGAGATCATGACCTGAGCTGAAATCAAGAGTCGATCGCTTAACCAACAGAGCCACCTGGGTGCCCCAGCTCTGACTTTGTTTAAAGGATAATCCGATTTCAATCATAATCTAATTTGTGATAAAACTGACCCAGTTTTTATCCCCCCTTCTTTAAGTCACTGATACTTTTCTCCTATGTACTTTTCATGGCTTTGGACTTGGCCCATCCCTTGAGCTGCAGAACACATGAATAGGAATCTAGTCCCATGGAAATCTTGTGCTGCCTTACTGAAACTCAGTAACAATGGGCTTGGAGTTCTCATTTTTATTTCATGATCTGTAACCTAAAAATCTTTCTGGAAAAAATTATTATTTGTTCAAAGGAGCATAAATGAAAGTCATATTTTTCCTCTAAAGAATGCAAATTTATTGATGAAACAGTAGCAAACATAGGGAAGCAATACAATCTTCATAACTCCACTGCCCAGCAATGATCATTATTAATATGTTGATGTATAATGATATTATATAATGGATCATATTATACATGTTGCGCTGTAACTTGCTTTTCTCAATATGTTACAAACATTTTGCAAGTCAATAATTATAAATCTATATCACCCATTTGAGTGGTTTTAGAATACTTCATTTGAAAAAACCCTCATTTAAACTATTCTCACGTTGTGAGGTACTTCCTTTTTGTTATTATGAGCAATATAATGAGGAGTATCTTATAATATATTTTTGGATAATATTTCAGTTGGGGCCCCTTGATCTTAAGAAACCAAATGGCTGAAATTAACAACACAGGAAACAGCAGATGTTGGTGAGGATGCAGAGAAAGGGAAACCCACTTGTACTGGTTCTGGGAATGCCAACTGGTGTAGCCACTCTGGAGAATAGTATGGAGGGGACTCAGAAAGTTAAAAATAGAATTACGCTATGATCCAGCAATCAATCTATTAGGTGTTTACCCAAAGAATACAAAAACACTAATTCAAAGGGATACATGCATCCAAATGTTTATAACAGCATTATCTACAATAGCCAAAATGGGGAGAAGCCCAAATGTCCATCAGCTGATGAATGGATAAAGAAAATGTGGTATCTATATCCAATGGAATATTACTCAACCATGAAAAAGATGCAGTCTTGTCATTTGCAATGATGTGGATGGAGCTGGAGTATATTATATTAAATGAAATAAGTCAGTCAGAGAAAGACAAATACCATATGATCTCACTCATATGTGGAATTTAAGAAACAAAACAATCATAGGGGAAAGAGAGGTAAACCCAGAAACAGACTCATAACTCTAGAGAACCAGCTGATGGTTACCAGAGGGGAGGATGATGAGGCAATGGGTGAAATAGGTGATAGGGATTAGGGAGGGCACTTGTGATGAGCACAATGAGGTGTTGTATGGAAGTGTTGAATCACTAAACTCTAGACCTGAAACTATTATTACACTGTATGTTAGCTAACTGGAGTGTAAATAAAAACTTAAAAAAAAAAAAAGAAGCAGAAGTTAATCATGGCTAGCTTGAAGGGAGGAAGAAAGAAATTATTGGAATGATTGAGGGGACCCACAAATTTGAATCACAAAGTGAAAAAGTGAACATCAGAAGGGAGATGGATCTGGGAAGCTCTAGGGAAGCTCTAATGGAAGGTTGATGGAGGTCCCTACCGTGGACATAAGTCAACTACAACCATGTTCTGACCTTGATCACCACCACTGAAGTCCAAGGAAGAGGTTCCATGAGGTTTTCCTTGTGTCCTTGTGCACTGTTTGGCCAAGACCACACATGGCATCTTTACTGACCATCCTACCCAAAAATCACAAGGAGAAATAATAATTTCCCAAAGGAAAATCCAAGGGCTTTAATAAGAAAAAAGGAAATGGACATTGGGCAACTGAAAATGACACCACCCTGCATTTGTCTGAATATTTCAGAGATTAAATTCCTGGAAATGCAGTGATTAGCTGGGAGAATAAAAACTCATTTTAAAAAATCTTCTAAATCCTGCAAAAAATTATTGGCAACTAAAAATCTAATAAAGAGCAAGTTATTATTCATAATAATAGAATTAGTAATAAGTTGTTAGAAGAAATCCCAGGAGGTTTGTCTCAATCTGCCTTTCATATTATATTTTAGAATTCCAACCAGAGACAGAGGGAACGTAGGTAGAGTCTTATGCCAAAACTCATCACTCTGCGCTCCGTGAAATATGCAGCTTAAAGTAACAGGTTCCGAAGAAGAGGGGGAATGCATTTATTTCATTGAAAAAAAAAAAAGAGCAGAAATAAAGGGAATCTTTTGAACTCAGGTTCTTATGTTTAAGTACAATTATATACAACTTACAGAGACTGTCTAGTAGAATGGTTTAGAACAAAGGATTTGGGTCCAAACATATCTCATTTGAATTCAGGTTCTATTACTCTTTAGCTTCTTTACTTTAAATTAACATCTTAGCTTCTGTTTCCTCATTGGTAAAGGTATCTAATATGAGTATCTACCTGATTGAGTTATTGTGGAGATGAATCAAAATAATTCTAATACGGACGCATCGGGGGTTGGCTGGATTATCGTAGATCCTCAATGAGTATTAGCTCTCTGATTTATTCCCAGTGGAGTGAAGGGGCTTAGCGCCCCCCCCCCGCCAAAGAATGCAAGATTCCCCATCATTCTGCAAACATCGGATTTGGAACATCATCCTGGAGGACTCATAGCTCTGAAGGAATTGCTGGGTGTCCATACAGGGATATCTTTCCTATTCCATGCCATGAGGGGCATTTTTAAGCTGACCTTCATCCTTGGCAGGGACAATACGACAGCCATCTTTATGATGGCTTGGAAATAGCCTTACTCCCTCAGAACTGTACTTTGTTTTAAAATTATCTTGTTACTTACTAAATTTATCTTTTTATAAAAGTACATAAAATAAAAAATTAATTAAAAAAAGTACATAAAAAGGGTGTGTGTAGCTTAAAATAATACCTATGGATCTATGACTTTGCTGTAGACAGACATAGAACATTTAAACCTTATCAGAACTTGGGAGGTCATCCTTCTACTTCTTTCTGACCATGTTTCTCCTTCTTAGAGGTCAGTGCTCTTCAGATTCTGTGTTAGTCATTCTTTGCTTTATTTTATAGGTTTTCCAGGGAGGTATACATTCCCAAACACTATTTTTTTTTGCCTGTTTTAGAAAATATACACAGAATTACATGAATGTATTCTTTTAGGTCTTGTTTTTTGTGACTCAGATTACAATTTGAGATCCATGGATGCTGCTTTGCAGCTCATTCTTTCTCATTACTTTTTTTAAAAAGTTGAAGAAGGGTGCTTGGGTGGCCCAGGGGATGGGGCCTCTGCCTTCAGCTCAGGTCATGATCTCAGGGTCCTGGGCTCGAGACCCTCATTGGGTTCTGTGCTTGGTGGGGAGTCTGCTTCTCCCTCTCTCTCTGCCTGCCTCTCTACTTGTTATCTTTCTCTCTGTCAAATAAATAAATAAAATCTTTAAAAAAAATCCAAATGAATTACTACCTACATCCTATTGCACCACAATTTATATATACCTCCTTTGGAGATGGGCATTTGGAATATTTATTTTTTTATTATTATAAATGCTGCTGCTGTAAAAACATGAACACATCTCCGAGGACACATAGGCAAAAATTTCTGTAGAATGTACACCTATGAGTGGAACTTCTGGGTATTGACAATATGCATGTTTAACTCTATCCTAGAAGTATGGATAATTTCCTAAATGGGTGTACCAATTTACATGCTCACTGGCTATGAATAAGAGTCCCTGTTGTTCCATATCTTCACCATACCTAAGAATACTAGACTTTTTATTCTCCAGTATTGCTAGTATAAGGAGGTAAATGGTATTTCAGTAAATTTTCTTTGTTAATAATGTTAAAAGGTTTTAATGTATTTCTAGACTGTCCCTGTTTCCTTTCCTTTCCTTTGAATGTTCATTTTTCTAGTGTGAATTTTTTCTCTTTTTTGTTGATTTGCAGAAGCTCTTTATATATGATGGTTACAGAGTCTTCCTGGGTTATTTATGTGGCAGATATGTTCTCAGCTTGTGGTTTATCTTTTTACCTTTTTTTTTTTTATTATGGTATAAAACTGGTGTTTGCAGAGGTGGAGAGGAACCTGGGTATCCAAATAGTTTCTGAGATGTTTTCTGCTAGGTTCCTGTGTGATCTGCTTGATCACATGGGCTCTTCTCTCACTATTCTTTTTTTAAAAAAATATTTTATTTATTTATTTGACAGACAGAGATCACAAGTAGGCAGAGAGACAGGCAGAGAGTGGGTGGGGGGTGGAGAACAGTCTCCCTGCTGAGCAGAAAGACCTATGCAAGGCTTGATCCCAGGACCCTGAGATCATGACCTGAGCCAAAGACAGAGCTTTAACCCACTGAGCCACCCAGGCGCCCCTTCTCTCACTATTCTTATCTAAGTGCTCACTCTCTCTCTCTTTCTCTTAACCAAGAATGGGTTAGAGTCCTAAATCTCAGCCAACTTACTTGGAGCCTTTGATCTAAAGGTCAGGTTCTACTTCCTGAGCTCAGTTCTTGCTCTGAACCCTTAGTGATTGCATTAATAGCCTGGAGCCTGGGCTGTATTGCTCACATGGCTTTGAGTTATCACAAGCTCCAAGAGTCTTGCTTGCTGAAATAGAGAGGAAGATTCCCATGGTTGAGACTCATTTATGCAGGCAATCTGGAACACTTAAGGTGATGAAAAAAAACCCACAGCATGGACTCATGGTCCTCTAGACTTCTTTGACTTGTTTGAAAGATAAGTGAATGACTTCAGGTTTATCTTTGAGCCTCATCCGATCTTTTTCCAAAGTATGTTTGGATCTTCACGTACGAAGTGGCTAAAAAATTCAAGTGGTATCTTAACTATTAATTCTTTAATGACCCTATACATGTATGTAGATATATTTATGTGTATATATTTGTCATTTTATACATGTATAAATGCGTGTGTCTACACAGATATAGAAAGATGTATGTATTCACACAATCTCTGTCCATGTTCCAGAATCCATCATGATGTGGTAGGAATTATAGAAGATAAGGCTGTTAGGGAATGACATGTGATGGCTTTACCAATTACGTCCCATGTCTCTTCAGGATGGAGGGCTGACCTACATACAACTCTTGGTGCTTAAGTGTTGCTTAGAATTGCAGCCAATTTTGATAAAACATATCTCAAGTCAAAGAGGGATCTTAGAACAGCAGGCAAGAGTGAAATCCTGGTCCATGGACCCAAGAGGAGCCTTGCCAGCTTTTTAGGAGGGTAATTGACAAGAGACATCAGACTTTTAGAGGTGATCAAGCTGGAAGCAAGCACACAGCTGTAGTGTGGTCTCTGGTTTGCAGTGACCAGAAAGGTGAGAGGAGAGGAGAGGAGTTGTCAGCCGTAGGAGGTGAAATTAAAATTCAAGTCTATTTGATCACAAAGGGCTTAACCACTTATGATTTACTATAAAGCTACGTTCAAAGATCTATATCTGCCGGTCAAACTCGGTTCTGCACAGAATAAACACATCTGCCATTCTTTCTTTGGCCTTCCACACAGTGATCTACAGTTAGTAAGTCGTAAACACACTGACCTGGCATAGGGCGCCTTCCATTTTCTAAGCCTGGACTACATTCCCCTCATGTCCCTCTGACCCCCTTCTTTTTCTTTTTAAAAAGATTGATTTATTTTAGAGAGCGAGAGAGAATGCACAAGCAGGAGGGGCAGGGAGAGGGAGAGACAATGTCCAGCAGACCCCATGGAGAGCTGATCCTGATGCAGGGCTCAATCTCAGGATCTTGAGATCATGACCGGAGCCAAAACCAAAAGTCAGACATGTAACCACTTGAGCCACCCAGGCACCCGCCCCCCCCCCCCCCGCCCCAGCCCCGTTCTATCTTTTTTTTTGGCCTCATCCAAAGGCTACTTCCTCATGGAGGCCTTTTGCTGGGTGTCTCAGGAGGGAGATTCACTTGCTTTATGCTCTCTTGGCACTAAATATTTGGCCTTTCATAAACCTCATCTGCTTTGTGATTGTTGATGATTGTTATCTTTCCTTTGTGCATAGCAGAGATCAGGTCTGTCTTGCACACTGCTGTGTCCCCAGGACCTGGACGGAGCATGGCCTGGAGCACAGAAGGTGCTGAATTGACATGTATTGAATGGAAAAATGACTAAATAAATAATGGAAAACAAGTCAGTATAGAAACAGAGTGTCCTGGTTCCCAGAACCAGAGCATTTGTTCCCATGCCTTAGACTTCCTTCAGCCCTCTAGGCTCTTCTTAGGGATGTCCAGAGGACAACATCTTCATTCCTTCCCATGGGAGCATTTGTCCCTTTCACCATGCTTTTCTAGGAAAATTCCCCCAATATTTTTTGTCTCCACTGGACTATGCCAAATGCTTGGATTGACAAAGAACACGAATATCATTGTCTCAGTACCTACTGTTTATCGTAAGAATTAATGTAAATCACCAACACTTCTTGATACATGGGAAGAGCTCGGGAAATGGTAGCTGTCTGCAGAAGGGGTGCCCTAGGAAATGGGGGTCATCCCAACTCCGGAAAAATTAGCCCACCATCAGTCTTTGCTCCTTGATGTGGTCTTCCCTGGAAAACCAGGCTCTCATTCTTTAATTTCTTTCTATCCTCTGCTCTGCTCTCCCCTCCCCTCCCCAACTCATCCCTCTTCACCACTCCCCTTCCTTCCCCTGTGCCTTCTCTTCCCTTCCCTTCTTTCTTTCTTAGTATTTTATAGTATTTTAATATATAATTTCCTCTTCCTGCCATTCCTCTTATTTTTTATTTATTTAAAAAATTTTAATATTTAAGTAGAGTTGACACACAACATTATGTTAGTTGCAGGTGTACAACATTGTGATTTGACAATCCTGTACAATATTCAGTGCTCGGGCGCCTGGGTGGCTCAGTGGGTTAAGCCGCTGCCTTCGGCTCAGGTCACGATCTCAGGGTCTTGGGATCGAGTCCCGCATCGGGCTCTCTGCTCAGCAGGGAGACTGCTTCCTCCTCTTTCTCTCTCTACCTGCCTCTCTGCCTACATGTGATCTCTCTCTGTCAAATAAATAAATAAAATCTTAAAAAAATATATTCAGTGCTCACCATGTATAGTCACCATCTGTCATCATACAACATTACAAGATTACTGATTATATTCCCCACGCTGTACTTTTTATCTCTGTGACTTACTTATTTTAGAACTGGACGTTTGTACCTTCTAATCCCCTTTGTCTATTGTGTCCACCCCCAACCCCTCCCCTCTGGTAACCACCACCAGTTTGTTCTCTGTGTTTATGAGTATCTTTATATTTGTTTATTCATTTGTTTTGTTTGTTTGTTAGATGCCACCTATAAGTGTAAACATAAGGTCTTTGTCTTTCTCTCTCTGGCTTACTTCACTTAGGATACTATTCTCTAGGCCTATCCACGTTGTCACAAATGGCAAGATCTCACTCCTTTTTATGTCTGAGTAATATTCTGTTGTGTGCATGTACCATATCTTCTTTACCCATCACCCGTGGATAGACCCTTGGGCTGCTTCCCAATCTTGGCTATTGTCAGTAATTCTTCAATGAAGATAGGGGTGCAAATATCTTTTCAAATCCGTGTCTTCATCTTCTTTGGGAAATTCCCAGCAGTGGAATTACTAGATCATATGTTGTTTCTATTTTTACATTTTTAAGGAACTCTGTACTGTTTTCCACCATGGCTGCACCAGTTTGCATTCCCACCAACAGGGACCAGTGCTCTTTCTTGATGTTAGACGGACGTACCCATGATGTCAGCACTAACGCTTGCTTCTGGAGATATCACTTGGCCGGCTTCCCGTTGATCTCACTCTTCAGTAGATTTTAAATGAGTTGAGCACCTTTCTGGTTTATAAGCCATTCTGCTAGGTGTCACAGGGAAGATAGTGATGGATCTGACATCCCTCCTTTAGGTCAATTGGAGTGGAAAAGGGACTCAGATGGGTCAAAGATCAAAGAGGGTGAAAGTAGACAATTTTCTTTCTGGACATGTTACATAGATGGAATCCTCTGTGTGTTTGTGTTTGTGTGTGTGTGTGTGTGTGTGTCTTCTTGCACTTATATTATGTTTTTAGGCTTCTTGTGTTGTTTTACATAGCATAGTGGTGTTCCCTTTTGCTGTTGGATAGTATTTTGCTGGATAGATAGATATACTTGGGTCTGGGGGTAAGGACTAACCCTAACTGTCACCAGGCACAAGGAATATGATTGGGTTAATGGAAATACTTTAAAATTAGATTACAGATGATGGCTTCACAACTCAGTAAATTTATTAAAACCATTAAGTCATACACTTTACCCTGATCATTTTTATGGTATATAAATACTGTCTCAATAAAACTGTTAGTTAAAAAAAAATGAAGTGTAAAGAAAGCTCGTAATGGGAATCTCATATCCGGCTGTGCACAATAAGGAAGGCTTCGTGGAAGGGGAGTCACGAATGATGGGCTTGATTCATTCTGTTGGCCCGAGTACTAAAAGATGTCCCTGAATGCCTGCTATGACACCTTCCTAGGACATCCCATAAAATTCCCAGAAAAACTCATTTACATAGCCCAGACCCCGGTGTGGAGTGACTTGCTTAAGGGCACCCAATTAGTCCGTGATGGCACCCAGTCTGGGGTCCCCCACCTCCCTAGCATGGAAGCCTCTGCCGGTAACCAGGGCACATCCCGCCTCTGGCCCTGCTTCTAAATCTCTGGGAGTGCAAGAGAATGCGGTGGTTTTGCGCGCCATCTATCATCATCTTGTTTGCTGAAAGACGACCTAATTTGCTACTATCTAACTGAATTCCAACTTCAGAGCGAGGCGACATAATAAAAACACCCTCCTAATCGTGCGCTGCTTAAAGGCAAATGAATTGCTCGGATATGAAATTAGAATCGCGCTCTCCAAGTGCACGGAATCTGGAGGATATGCAGCGCCCTAACATTGATGCCAATTACGTCCTAACCTTCAGCAGGATGATGGGACGTTATAGCCCTCTGTCACCGACTGCGGATGCGCCCTCACTTTTTATTTCTCTTGTTAAATATGAGCTTTGTTGTGCTCCATCGATCTCTGCAAATATTCCGCTGTTTACAACTTGGATAATCTTTGTGTAACCTGGAGGAATAATTGGATTCCTACAAATGGGGCTGAGTTTTGCAGCATCACCAGGGTGGGGTTGGGGTGGGGGGGGAGGGGTGTGTGGAGAAATGGGGAATCTGACACCCTGAAAGCTCCCCAGTTGCAGAAACCTCTTTGTTCTCTAGTTAAAGCTGACCTTTTCTCTCCGGCTTGAAAGGTTATGTCCTAATAAGTTTGGGCGTTTGGAACAGAAAGGAGGTATTTCCTATAAATGAAACAAGGCTTTAAAGTCACAGCTCTCTGGCTCCCCTGATGCCATTGCTGCTGTGGCCGGTCATTATCTCATTCAAGAAAATAAGGGTGAAGGGATTCGCCTATGTTTAAAGAAATGACTCTCCTTGGGGAGAATACAGGTGTATGCGCACACGGACAACCCCGGAATCCAAGGCTTGTGTTCCTTTTGCCAAAAACTTTCATTCTTTTCCATCAGCAGTGGGTACTTGGAAGGGAAGAAGGATCACGTTGCTTTCTTATCTTGATTCTGCCAGACAGCTAGCCTTGGGCAAAGTAAACTCTCAGAAGCTCGATTTTCCCCCTGTTTACAATGGGGGGGGGGGTCCTAATAAAACGGACATTGTAGAGTTGTTATGAACGGACCTTCGTAGATTTGTAAAATTCTTAGGACGCTCGCACAGAGTAAGCATTCGTGTTTCTTAACGAAACTCAGAGGAGAAAAATAACACGTGGATGCTATCTAGCCAAGGTGTGGGACAGTGGTGAGGCTTGGAAATTTTAGGTTATTCTCAGAAAAGTAGAAGCTTGAAAAGAAGGAAGCCACCTAAAGGAGGGGGACCCTGGGTCTGAGGGACAGAGAGGCCATGGTGCAGATGATACCCCATAAACTATAGCATCCCTAACGGGGGATGCCACCTCTAAAACCCAAGGGCATCCAATGTCAGGTCCCATCGCGAATGGATTATTTTTAATCTTAAAGAAGTGAAGGGAGGGGCACCTGGCTGGCCCAGTCGTTAAGCCTCTGCTTTCGGTTCAGGTCATGATCCCAGGTCCTTCGGTCAAGCCCCGCATCGGGCTTCCCACTCAGCGGGGAGCCTGCTTCTCCCTCTCCCACTCTCCCTGCTTGTGTACCCTTTCTTGCTGTATCTCTGTCAAATAAATAAATAAAATCTTAAAAAAAAAAAAAGGGAAGGAAGTTTGCTTATGATTTGTTATCATAGCAATAGTTTTCAGATAAAAAGATGTAAAGTTGCAGCATTAAGAAATAATCAAAACTAATTAAATCCATTTAATAGATGTTATTAAAATGATCATGTAACTTCAGGCATCGTTAGGAATCTGTTTTTGAAAAAAAATCAGAAATTATGGAAATGTATGGATGTATGGGAAATGTATGGATGGGTCCAGGACAAGTCATAGTGTTTTAATGTGAAAAATTTTAAGATTTATTTTTAAGAAGATTTTATTTATTCCTTTGTTCATTTATTTGGTTAGAGAGCACTGGAGCATGATGAAGGGCAGAGGGAGAGAAAAAGAGAGAATTTTGAGCAGGCTCTATGCCCAGAGCAGCGCTCTCTGTGGGGCTCAGTCTCACCATATTGAGATCATGGCAAGAGTCGGTCACTCAACCATCTGAGTCATCCAGACACCCCCAGAATATAGATTTTTAAAAAACCCAACAATTCCTTTTGCATCAATGGGAAAATTACCCCAGGAGTTACTCCATGGAGCTTGGCATGCTAGTGCATTTGGAAGAGCACTGACATTTCTTCAAATTCTAGGCATTTTATTTGGGTATTTAGCAAACCTAAGAACTCAGTGGCCATGTAAGGGAGAAATGGACCCTCACCTATGGCCAAATAGAAGGTGAGGTGATGGACAGAATAACTATGCCGTCTCCACACAATCTGTATAGATCATAAAATATGCTTATTGTGGAAAGAGAAGTCCACAGAATGTGAACATGACCTAAACTCTTGCCCCACAGACAGAACCTTCGTCAACATTTTGTATATGTCCTTGTAGTGTCTACCCTTCCTCTCTCTAGAACATAGGGGAAGGGAAGGAAAAATAAACTAAGACAATAAGAGAGAAGGGAGGCGAACCATAAGAGACTCCTAACTCTAGGAAACAAATAGGGTTGCTGGAGGGGTAGTGGGTGGGGGATGGGGTGAATGGGGGGATGGGCATTAAAGGAGGCACGTGATGTAGCGAGCACTGGTGTTCTGTGCAACTGATGAATCATTCAGCTCTACCACTGAAACCAATAATACCTGTATGTTAACTAAATTGAATTTAAATAAAAAAAAATAAAGGAAATACATAAACAGATGTCTCTCTCTCCATCTGTATCTACATCTCTAGTTTTTAATCTGGTTAGTAGACGTAATTTGATTACTTAGAGACTGAAACTACATAGATACACATAGACACACACTTTCTGTTTTTAACACCCAACAGAACACACAGTATATCCTGCCTTACATTTGGATGCTTTTGCTTAATAGAATACATACGCGTTTTCTTGTGACGCTGAATATTCTTTGCAACATGATTTTAATGCCTTCATAATATTTCATTGTATGACCACCTCATAATTTGTTTCACAAATCTCCTATTGTGAATAGTTATGTTTTTAAAATTTATCACTATTATAAATAATGTGATACTATCATGTGTGCATTTTTTGAGTATTTCCTTTAGATAAATTCCTGGAAGTAAAATTACTGGAGGAGAAGATATAAACCCTTTTATAAGCCTTTTGATATATTTTGCCAAATTACCCTCAAGAAAGGATAAAACAATTTATTTTCCTACCATCATTGAATGTATTACCTCACTGCACTCTTGACAACAGGCAGCATTTCATATATAATTTTATTCTTTGTCAATTTGATAGATGAATGATGGCATTTGGTTGTTGTTTTAATTTGCACGTATTTGATTATACAAAATAGACTGATTCTTTAGCCTTATATTTTCCATATGTAATTCCTCATTTATGAGCTGTCAGTTGGTGTTCCTTTTTTTTTAATTGGATGATCCTCTTTGCTTTTCTTTATTGATCCACTGAAGTTATTTAAATATCAGATATGTTAGCTTGTGGAGGAAAAAGTGGTAAGATTGTGTTAGAAAACATTCTGGTAGGATAAACCCTGAACCATTAATGAACCCCGAATCATTACTCTCTCTCTCTCTCTCTCTGGGGATTAGGGTAAGTAGAAAGAGGGAAATGCTAGTTTATTCTCAGCTTCCCTCTCAACAGTACCCATGGTTCATCCTTTTCTGTCCTACCCTGTGTCTCAGGAGGTTGACCTCTCTCTATGCGCGGTATTCCTTGGGCTCTCTTGCTCTCAACTTCCCAGCTGGGTTTTGGCTAGTGGGCACCAGTGACTGTGGATCAGAGGGCAGGAGAAGGAAGGCAAGTGGGGATTCGTGTCCTCCCCCGACCCCCTGCCTGCCTGGCTGTGGGTCTGGTAGAACTGGGTGTCCCTCTCTGGTCACAGACTTCAGTCAGATGACCCTATGTCCATAGGTCCAACTGTTGGTGTGGAAACATCAACTCTCCCCCTGGGCTACTTTCAAACTGGGGAGTCAAGAGTTTTCTGCTGCTGGTGGTGCTTAGTGCTCCCCCAGCCCCCGTGGATTCCCTTCGCTGTGCCCACATGTCTGCATATGGTGCCTTCACTGAACCCTCCTCACGTGAACCCCACACATAGGACATCTGGTTCCTGCCAGGATCCTGTGTCATAAGGGAGGCGATTCACTTTTACTCTAAATATTTCCATAGTGGTGTTGATTTCAGTTTTTGTTTTCAATAATCATGTATTCATTTTGTAATTAGCTACAATCCTTGTAGATTCCCAGCACCACCCCCAGCCACTTGAATTTGTTCTTCTGGAATTTGAAAGGCATTGTCCATTTTTCTATCGAGTTATCAGCCCCTTTCTTGTCGATAGGTAAGAGCTCATTGACTGTTCGAGCTTTTTATACAGTACATCTTACCTCTATTATAAATGTCCCCTGAATCTATGGTCTGTCATTGTTTTTCATTTAAAATATGTTTTGACATAAGCAAATTATCAAATCATATTGAGCCAAATTGCCTGTATATCCTTTGCCATCTCTGTGTATCCTGTCCTAATTAATAAGGCTTGATTATCCTAAGAATTTGTAAATAGAGTCTCTTCAGTTGTTTTCTCATATTTTCATTCAAATTTTATTTGCAAATCTACCAACTCTCTAGTCGATGCTGAAGTTTTGGCTCTTTTGGATAATATTGCCAAGAATGTGCAAATCTTTGTGTGGATAGGGAATTTATTTTTTAATAGGATGTGAGGTTGGTGTTCAGACTCATTTATAGTCAGAGACTATAGTCCTACCTAGTATAGTACCTAGTGTGTACCTAGTGTAACAACAAAATATCACTTTACTTTCAAGAGTTTGGCCAAAAGAAGCCCCACAAAAATTAAAAAATTTTAGCACTTCTTCCTGATGGCCATGAGGGGAAAGTTGTTTCCAGAAGTTACTGGAGAAAATATAAATTTTTACAGTCCTTTTGGAAAGGAAAATGGCAATATCTTTTAAAATTAAAAGTACCCATGCTGTTCAACCCAGCGATACCACATCTGGGAATTCAACCCATAGTAATAAAAACATCAATAAATTAAGACACATACACCAGGATGTTTACAGCAGCCTTGCTTGTAGTAGCGAAAAGAAATGTGGATGACAAAGAAAGGTTGAAAAATCTATATAACAGAACATTTTGCAGCCACTTGAAAGACTGAATTATAGCTGTAACAGTTAGAAGGATGTCTATGAGGCGTTGTGAGAAAGAAGAGAAAGGTAAAGAAATGATTTTCATGTGATACAATTTTTATTAAACTAACAGTGACCAAAAAAGGATGTGTGTGGAGGGCAGGGGGAGGTGTGTGGACAGGCAGTAAATTTGGAAATAATTACTCAGAAGGGCAGAGAAGAACTTAGAGCTCTTTTGTTGGCACGGGCTGTGTTCTTACGTGATTTGGGAGAAGGACAAGAGAAAACATTGTAATAGAAGAATACAATTCTCCACTTATGATAGGATCCCCGTTTGGTTTGTTACAGATATCTGCATCTATTTGCATAAATAAATTAGGAAAAAAGAATATATCTGTAGCGATTGACTTGTAAAGCTGTCCGTGACAGATTGTCAGACACGAAGGCCAAGTTGCACTGAAATGTGTAAACAAACAACAAAGGAAACCCGTTTGTGTATACATATGGTGACAGTTAGTTGTACAACAGAAGAAAAGTAGGTTGTATTCGAAATTGCACAGAGGAGGGGAGCAGACAAAGGCAGAAGGGAGGGGCGCCTGGGGGGCTCAGTGGGTTAGAGCCTCTGCCTTCAGCTCAGGTCATGATCTCGGGGTCCTGGGATCGAGCCCCGCATCGGGCTCTCTGCTTGGCGGGGAGCCTGCTTCCTCTCTCTCTCAGTCTGCCTGCCTCTCTGCCTACTTGTGATCTCTGCCTCTCAAATAAATAAATAAATTCTGAAAAAAAAAAAAGAAAAAAGAAAGTTAAAAAGGGAGTGAGGGGAGGTGGGAAGTAAGGCAGTGATGATTTGCATATGTACGATTTATATTGTATTACTGCAAAGTATTTTTATGATTTGAAAAATATATTAAATTGTATATTAATATTTTTTGAAAAATAGGAAAACATAAGGGGGAGAAGTACTATAATCAAACTATGCCCAAGGGGTTCAGGAAGGTAGATATGACCAGTGTTTTAGGAGACCTGGAAAAATCTCATCGAGGATATCGGAAATAGACCTTGGAAGAAGAGAAGAAATTCCTCAGGCGAAGTAAAAGGGTAAAGTAAGAGTAAACAGGTAGAGACGTAAAAGGCACAACAGAGCACACGGCGTGTGCCGAGGCACAAATATGTATATTTTAAAAACTGCTTAAAAATTTGGTGAGATGGAAGAGAAATAGTGATCTGGGGCTGTATTCTGGCAGCTGGAGGAACTGGGGATTTTCTGTCTTAATCTCAGTACTCTTGACTTCGGGACCTGCTAAGTCTATGAAGAGGGGCTGTGCCGTGCACAGGAGGGTCTCTATTAGCAGCCCTGGTCTCTGCTCATCAGGAGACGGTAGTAACCCCTGACCCTCCAGCTGTGAAAACCAAAGCTCACTCTAGACGTTGTTACATGTTGCCTTGGGGACAAAACACCCCCTTCCCTCCCTGAGAACCACTGCCGGGTGATAGGGAGGAAACAGTCTGTAAGTGGTTGGCTGTGAGCGTGACTCGCTGAGCGAGGAGGCTGGAGGCGGGGAGGCCATGCAGGAGGCCACTGCCGTGATCCAGGCAGGAGACAGGACAGCGGGGAGGAGACGCTCCCTCCTAAATTCATCTCAGATCTGCTGGCCGCTCTCCACCTGCACCCCCCCTGTGGCCCCTGTTCCATCACTCTCGTTACTTCTTACCCTGTTGACCTGACTCGTCTTCTCTCTCTCCTCCTTCCGTCATCCTCCTCGTGGCTGCCAGAGGGAACTTTTTGGTGAGATCAGGCACATTCAAGGTGGTGTGGCTGTTGACCGGAGGGAACTTTCTTCAAAGCAAAAACAGGACATGCTCATCTTCAGCTTAAGGAACCTACAAACGGGCCCTGTTGCTGACGGAATCGAGAACAATCTCTGTGAGGGAGAGAGAGTCTCTGATGAGGCCGGACCCTGCCTACTTCCCTTGGTTCCTGGGTGCCAGTGTCTACATCCTATCTTCTCATAACCTCTCGCCATCTTGTTGATGTGTCTCTTCTTCCTCAACAACTTCTTTTCAGCCTTTCTTTTCTTCTTCCTTCCATGTACCAAGACTCTCCTTAAAGGTCACCTCCTCTGAGAAGCCTCCTCTGCTTGGCTGAGGGTAGAGTAGAAGATTTCTTTTCTGGGTTCCAAAGCTATGGCACTTACCGTGCTGTATCATAAGACTCTTAGACATTTGTCTGTCCATTCCACTTGTCAGTGAGTCCTTCAGAGTCAAAGTCTGTGTTCTGGTTCATCTTTCAAACTCGGTGCCTGGGGCATACTTGGGACTTAAATGTTTTCTGAAAAAGGAAAGAAGAAAGACAAGGACTCTTTAGAACAGACTAACACGAGACACAATATGACACTACTGACTTAAAGCCATGCAATTTTAAAGAGATGTGGAAGGGTAAAATGCCTCAAAAATGAAATGAATCTATAAACTTACAGAAGAGATCATTCAAGAAGAGGTAACAGTCTGTGGCTGAAGAAAAAAAAAAAAAACAGGGGTTGTAGGAAGTCTTACCTCAGAAGTCATGAAACTGATTGAATTTGGCCTTGGGTATATTTTCTTTGGCCCTTCATCATCATTGTATTTTCTTTTCTTTTTTCTGTCTTTCTTTCTTTTTTTTAATTGACACATAATGCATTATTTGCTTCAGGGGTACAGGTCTGTGAATCATCAATCTTACACAATTCACGGTACATACCATAGCACATACCCTCTCCAATGTCCATCACCCAGCCACCCCTTCCTTATCCCTCTATCCCCCAACAACCTTCAGTTTGTTTCCTGAGATTAAGAGTTTCTTATGGTTTGTCTCCCTCCCGATCCCATCTCGTTTCATTTTTTCCCCTCCCTACCCTCCACAACCCCCTACCCTGCCTCTCAAATTCCTCCTATCAGAGAGATCATATAATAATTGTCTTTCTCTGATTGACTTATTTTGCTCAGCATAATACCCTCTAGTTCCATTCATGTCGTTGCAAATGGCAAGAATTCATTTCTTTTAATGGCTGCATAGTATTCCATTGTATGTATGTATGTATGTATGTATGTATATATATGTATATGTATATATGTATATGTATATTGTATATATGTATGTGTGTGTGTGTGTGTGTGTATCTGTATATATATATATATATATACCACATCTTCTTTATCCATACACATCTGTTGATGGACGTCTAGGTTCTTTCCATAGTTTGGCTATTGTAGACATTGCTGCTATAAACATTTGGGTGCACCTGCCCCTTCAGATCGCTACATTTGTATCCTTAGGGTAAATACCCAGTAGTGCAATTGCTGGGTCATAGGGTAGCTCTATTTTCAACTTTTTGAGGAACCTCCATATTGTTTTCCAGAGTGGCTGGACCAACTTATGTTCCCACCACCATGTAGGAGGGTTCCCCTTTCTCTGCATCCTCACCAACATCTGTCATTTTCAGACATGTCAATTTTAGCCATTCTAACTGGTGTGAGGTGATCTCTTACTGTGGTTTCGATTTGTATTTCCCTAATAGCTAGTGATGTTGAGCACTTTCTCATGTGTCTGTTGGCCATTTGCGTGTCTTCTTTGCAGAAATGTCTGTTCATGTCTTCTGCCCATTTCTTGATTCGATTATTTGTTCTTTGGATGTTGAGTTTGGTAAGTTCTTTATAGATCTTAGATACTAGTTCTTTATCTGGTATGTCATTTGTGAATATCTTCTCCCATTCTGTCAGTTGTCTTTGGTTTTATTGACTATTTCCTTTGCTGTACAAAAGCTTTTGATCTTGATAAAGTCCCAATGGTTCATTTTTTCCCTTGCTTCCCTTGCTTTTGGTGATGTTTCTAGGAAGAAGTTGCTGCTGCTGAGGTTGAAGAGGTTGCTGCCTGTGTTCACCTCAAGGATTTTGATGGATTCCTATCTTACTCTGAGGTCTTTAATTCATTTTGATTCTATTCTTGTGTGTGGTGTAAGGAAATGGTCCAATTTCATTCTTCTGCACGTGGCCTTCCAATATTCCCAACACCATTTGTTGAAGAGAATATCTTTTTTCCATTGGACATTCCTTCCTGTTTTGTCGAAGATTAGTTGGCCATAGAGTTGAGGGCCCATTTCTGGGCTCTCTATTCTGTTCCATTGATCTATGTGTCTGTATTGTGCCAGTACCATACCTTCTTGATGATAACAGCTTTGTAATAGAGCTCGAAGTCAGGAATTGTGATGCCACCAACTTTGGTTTTCTTTTTCAACATTCCTCTGGCTATTCGAGGTATTTCATGGTTCCATATAACTTTTAGGATTATTTGTTCCATTTCTTTGAAAAAGATTGATGGTATTTTGGTAGGAATTGCATTAAATGTATAGATTGCTGTAGGTAACATAAATATTTTCACAATATTTATTCTTCCAATCCAGGAGCATGGAACATTTTTCCATTTCTTTGTGTCTTCCTCAATTTCTTTCATGAGTACTTTATAGTTTTCTGAGTATAGATTCTGTGCCTCTTTGGTTAGATTTATTCCTAGGTATCTTATGGTTTGGGGTACAATTGTAAGTGGGATTGACTCCTTAATATCTCTTTCTTCTGTCTTGTTGTTGGTGTAGAGAAATGCAACTGATTTCTGTGCATTGATTTTATATCCTAACACTTTACTGAATTCCTGTACAAGTTCTAGCAGTTTTGGAGTGGAGTCTTTTGGGTTTTCCACATATAGTATCATATCATCTGCGAAGAGTGATAGTTTGACTTCTTCTTTGCCGATTTGGATGCCTTTAATTTCCTTTTGTTGTCTGATTGCTGAGGCTAGGACTTCTAGTACTATGTTGAATAGCAGTGGTGATAATGGACATCCCTGCCGTGTTCCTGACCTTAGCGGAAAAGCTTTCAGTTTTTCTCCATTGAGAATGATATTTGTGGTGGGTTTTTCATAAACGGCTTTGATAATATTGAGGTATGTGCCCTCTATCCCTACACTTTGAAGAGTTTTGATCAGGAAGGGATGCCTACTTTGCCAAATGCTTTTCCAGGATCTATTGAGAGTATCATATGGTTCTTGTTCTTTCTTTTATTGATGTGTTGTATCACATTGATTGATTTGCGGATGTTGAACCAACCTTGCAGCCCTTGAATAAACCCCACTTGGTTGTGGTGAATGATCCTTTTAATGTACTGTTGAATCCTATTGGCTAGTATTTTGGTGAGAATTTTTGCATCTGTGTTCATCAAGGATATTGGTCTATAGCTCTCTTTTTTGATGGGATCCTTGTCGGGTTTGGGGATCAAGGTGATGCTGGCCTCAAAATGAGTTTGGAAGTTTTCCTTCCATTTCTATTTTTTGGAACAGTTTCAGGAAAATAGGAATTAGTTCTTCTTTAAATGTTTGGTAGAATTCCCCCAGGAAGCCGTCTGGCCCTGGGCTTTTGTTTGTTTGGAGATTTTTAATGACGGTTTCAATCTCCTTACTGGTTATGGGTCTATTCCGGCTTTCTATTTCTTCCTGGTTCAGTTGTGGTAGTTTATATGTTTCTAGGAATGCATCCATTTCTTCCAGATTGTCAAATTTGTTGGCATAGAGTTGCTCATAGTATGTTCTTATAATAGTTTGTATTTCTTTGGTGTTAGTTGTGATCTCTCCTCTTTCATTCATGATTTTATTTATTTGGGTCCTTTCTCTTTTCTTTTTGATAAGTTGGGCCAGGGGTTTATCAATTTTATTAATTCTTTCAAAGAACCAGCTCCTACTTTCGTTGATTTGTTCTATTGTTTTTTTTTTTTTTTTTTTTTTTTTTTGCTTTCTATTTCATTGATTTCTGCTCTGATCTTTATGATTTCTCTTCTCCTGCTGGGCTTAGGGTTTCTTTCTTGTTCTTTCTCCAGCTCCTTTAGGTGTAGGTTTAGGTTGTGTACCTGAGACCTTTCTTGTTTTTTGAGAAAGGCTTGTACCGCTATATATTTTCCTCTCAGGACTGCCTTTGTTGTGTCCCACAGATTTTGAACCGTTGTATTTTCATTATCATTTGTTTCCATGATTTTTTCAATTCTTCTTTAATTTCCCGGTTGACCCATTCATTCTTTAAAAGGATGCTGTTTAGTCTCCATGTATTTGGGTTCTTTCCAAACTTCCTCTTGTGGTTGGGTTCTTGCTTCTTTAATATCTTCCATGCCTTTTTAGAGCCTGGCTAGAACCTTGAGAATTGTCATTCTGAACTCTAGATCTGACATATTACCAATGTCTGTATTGATTAGGTCCCTAGCCTTCGGTACTGCCTCTTGTCCTTTTTTTTTAAGATTTTATTTATTTATTTGACAGAGAGAGATCACAAGTAGGCAGAGAGGCAGGCATAGAGAGAGAGAGATGAGGAAGCAGGCTCCCTGCTGAGCAGATAGCCCGATGCGGGCCTCGATCCCAGGACCCTGAGATCATGACCTGAGCCGAAGGCAGCGGCTTAACCCACCGAGCCACCCAGGTGCCCTGCCTCTTGTCCTTTTTTGTGGTGAATTTTTCCGCCTTGTCATTTTGTCCAGATAAGAGTATATGAAGGAGCAAGTAAAATACTAAAAGGGTGGCAACAACCCCAGGAAAATATGCTTTAACCAAATCAGAAGAGATCCCAAAGCGTGAGGGGGGAGAAAGGGGATAAAAAGAGGTTCATAAAGAAAGAAAGAAAAAAGAAAAGAAAAGAAGTAAAAAAAGAAAACGAATAAAGAAAAGTATAAAAAAGAAAGATATATGTGTGTGTGTATGAGATAAACTAGTTAAAAAACGTTAAAAAAAGAAAAAGGTAAAAGTTAAAAAAAATTAGCAGAAGAAGAGAAAAAAATGAAAAAGAAAAAAAAATTAAATTAACTACAAGACTAAAGAATCACAGGGAGAAAGCCATGAGTTCTGTGCTTTGCTTTCTCCTCCTCTGGAATTCTGCTGCTCTCCTTGGTATTGAAACCGCACTCCTTGGTAGGTGAACTTGGTCTTGGCTGGATTTCTTGTTGATCTTCTGGGGGAGGGGCCTGTTGTAGTGATTCTCAAGTGTCTTTGCCCCAGGCGGAATTGCGCCGCCCTTACCAGGGGCCGGGCTGAGTAATCCCCTCGGGTTTGCTTTCTAGAGCTTTTGTTCCCTGAGCGCTTTCCGTAGAGTTCCGGAGGACGGGAATACAAATGGCGGCCTCCTGGTCTCCAGCCGGAGGAGCCGAGAGCCCGGGGCCCCACTCCTCAGTGCGCCCTCAGAGAACAGCGCCCAGTTACTCCCGTCTGCCCGACCTCCGGCCGCGCTCCGAGCTCACCGAGCCTGCGATCGGTTCAAGGTCACCCCGAGCTGGGAGCTCACTGTCTGCTCTGTCTCTGTTGCCGGCTTCCCTGTTCCAATACCCGCAAGCTCTGCGACACTCAGGCACCCCCGATCCTTCTGTGACCCTGCAGGACCTGAGGCCATGCTGACTCCGTGTGGGCTTTGCCCCGGTTTAGCCTCTGGAGCGATGTCCCTCAGTGGAACAGACTTTTAAAAGTCCTGATTTTGTGCGCCATTGCTCCGCCACTTGCCGGGAGCCGGCCCCTCCCCCCGGGGTCTATCTCCCCGTTGCTTTGGATTCACTTCTCCGCCAGTCCTACCTTTCAGAAAGTGGTTGATTTTCTGTTTCTAGAATTGCTGTTCTTCTTCTCTTCGATCTGCTGTTGGATTTGTAGGTGTTTGCAATCTTTAGATAAGCTATCTAGCTGGTCTCCTGCTAGCTGAAGTAGTCTCAGCCTGCTACTTCTCCGCCATCTTGACTCCTCCCCCTATATCCCAAATTTTAAAGAAAGAAAAATCTATATGTGTACCAAAAATAAGGTCAAATACATTGAAGGGATAGAATATGACTGTAACAATGAAAATTTAAAAAGAATTTTTAAAAAGGTATTGATAACATAGAATAGTTTAAAAAAAAACCCACTAAAATTAGGAAAAAGGAAAAATTCAAAAAAATAGAACAAGAAAAAAATAAAATTTAAGAAATTTAATTTTGAAAGACTAAAGAATCATGCAGAAAAAGCCGTGAAATCCTGTAGCTCTGATTTTTTTACAGTTCTGATTGATCAGTGTACTTGGTCTTGACTGGATGTTCTTGTCCGTCTTCTGGGGGAGGGACCTGTTGTACTGAGTCTCAAATGTCTTTGCTGGAGGCAGAATTGCACCGCCCTTGTCAGGGGCCAGGTTAAGTGGCCTGGTTGGGAGAGCGAATCTGTTTGAGTTCACTGTCGGGAACTTTTGTTCTCTGAACGCTCTCCATAGAGCTTTGTAGGATAGGAATGAAGATGGCGGCCTCCCAGTCTCCAGCCCTGTAAGAGCCGAGAGCTCAGGGCCCCACTCCTCAGTAGGCCCTCAGAGAAAAGCAGTCAATCCCTCCTGTCTACCTGGTCTCCAGCTGCACCCTGTTACCTGTGACCAAGCATGTGTACCAAGCATTTCTATCTCTGGCACACAGCCCCTGCAGTGTGCTCTTGCACTGTTCCTCTGGGAGGAGGAAGGAAGGGTCTCCCCAGATCTGCCAGCAAGCAGTGGCCCAACTGTGCCTTGGATCACAGTTTAAGGTAAACCTGAGCTAAGAGCTCACTCCTCAGCTCTGTCTCTGCCACTGGCTACCCTGCTCTGATACCCAGGAGCTCTACCCCATTCAGACACCCCTAGTCTTTCTGTGACCTTGCAGGTCCTGAGACCACACTGTTCACACTAGGGCTCCACCCACTGCTTAGCCTCTGGAGCGACGTCCCTCAGTGGAACCGACTTCTAAAAATTCTGATTTTTTGCTCTGGTGCACTACCCCTTGCCAGGAGCTGGCCTCTCCTCCCGTGGTCTATCTTCCCATATGTCACCTAGGATTCACTTCTCCACACGTCCTACCTTCCAGAAAGTTGTCACTCTTCTGTTCCTAGAATTGCCGCTCTTCTCTTCAATTTCCTGTTGAGTTTTGTAGCTGTTAAGAATGGTTTGATAACTATTTAACTGAACTCCTGGGACCCGATGGTATTTCAGTCTCTTACTCCACCATCTTGCTCTAGTTATCGCTATATTTTCTAAAAAAGTCAGTAATCATTGTGAAAATTTATTAGTTGTGAAGGAGACTTTATAATAACACAATGAGTAAAAAGAAGCAATATCATAAAAATTCTGATTTCTGCCTTCCCTTGGCAGGAATGGCTGCATGAGAAGCCAAGAGTTGACCAAGTCAAGTAGGCTATATTGCCATAGACGTTGGAAGAGGTGGTCCATGGGAAGGCAAGGGTCGGACATCTCAATAGGGCAGTCCAGGGTTTAACCAAGTAGACACCATCTGCATATGTGGGTGTGGGTCTCATTGCCTTGAATGCCTGGGTAGGGTGGTTAAACATGCACTTTATTGGGACCAGGGACAGCAAGGGGCTGTGGCTCCAGGAACACCCCTCCCTGCCTCAACAAGATGGAGTCACTCCAGAGTGGTGGCATATGCCCAACTTTTCCAGAACTCTTGTTCCTCCAGAGCAGCCTCTGGGACTGTGTCATGAATGACCCTGTGAAGGGCCGATAGAATCCTGGCCACTGAGTGGGAACTGTGCTCTGAGATGGCAAACATGTTTGCTAAAGTGCCGCATGCACGGTGTCTTATGAATTAAAGCAAAAAGCAATAAAGGCATTTTAGTCTCAGTTCCCTGAGAAAAGCCAAACAGTAACAAAACCTGGAATTGATTTTTCTTTTTCTTTTTTTCTTTCTTTCTTTTCTTCTTCTTCTTCTTCTTCTTCTTCTTTTTTTTTTTTTTGCTAGTTCAATACTCAATGTTACATGTTAAGCAACAGGATTTACAATTCACTAGTCCTTCACTTACAGGGAATTAAGCAATAAAAATCCATTCTCCTCTCCAATGCCAAGAGCCAAGGCTATCCACTAATAAGTGAGTGAACCAACTGAGTGATTTAGTCAGCACATTGATTTCTTGTTTTTCCAAACACCTATTTCTTTGCTATATGTGGGGACTCCTTAATAGACTCCAAGAGTGCTTTCTTCTTACTTTCCGTAATCCTTCGTCCACTTTTTTCCTTCTCCCCAAGCTGGACGCTCAGGAAACTGTTGGCATCTGTGTCAATAAAACTTTTGGAAACACAAAAAATGGAGCTGGAGGGGTGCCTGGGTGGCTCAGTGGGTTAGCTCAGCAGGGAGCCTGCTTCCCTTCCTCTCTCTCTGCCTGCCTCTCTGCCTACCTGTGATCTCTGTCTGTCACATAAATAAATAAAATCTGTAAAAAAAAAAATTAAAAAATGATGCTGGAGAGCTCATTTCAGAGCAGGGTTTATAAACATCAAACCTGTACTCTGTATTCAAGAGTCTGTTTTGTTAGTTTGTTTTTTCTTTTGTTTGCTTTCACCTATAGTTGAAATCATATGACACTTGCCTTTCTCAGTCTGAGTTATTTCACTTAGCATTAATACCAGCTAGGTCCATCCAAGTGGTAGCAAATGGCAAGATTTGCTACAACAAATCTTGGTTGTGGGTCTCATTGCCTTGAATGCCTGGGTAGGCATTGGGTGGGTGGGGGTAACGGGAGAGAAGGCTGAAGAGGATTAAGAGGTACCAACTTCCAGTTACAAAATAAATAAGTCACAGAGATGAAATGCACAGCATAGGGAATATAATCAGTAATGCTGTAATAAGGTTGTGTGGTGACAGATGATGACGACACGTACCGGGGTGAGCCCTGAGTAATGTACAGAATGTTGAATCACGGTGCGGTACGCCTGAATAATCTAGCATTGCATGACAACTCTCCTTCAATAATGCATTTTAAAAAGTCAAACATGTAGATGCAAAAAGGAGCTTCCTTTGCATTTTACAACACCCTTGTGAAACATATACACTTATTTCATGATAATAATGTGACCCATGTTTCTAGATGAGGGAAATGGGTCACATGGGGGTTGTCATCACCCCGATATTGAGCGCCTGGACCAGAGTGTGAACCAAATGCTCTGGCTCAAGTTCACCTTCAGACTGCGCTTCTGCTCTGATATTTACACATGTTGGTGCTATCCTGTAGGAAGAGTTCCTGCCTTTGCTTCATTCCCATCCATCACTTCTTACCTATTTGGAAATCAGAATTTGGTAGGTGCTCAACGATGAGTTGATACATGAGTTTGTTTACGCCATTTCGCTTCCCCAGTGTGATCTCGCATTTGGTGTACTGGATGGTGCCGACAAGAATGGAGCCCATGTGGAGTGGGAATGAGGACACTCTGCAGCCTCTGAGACCCCAGTTTGTAAACTGCTAGTGTTTTATAGAGCTCGGAAAAGGGCTTATGCATCCTCTAGGACCAGACAGCAAAAGGCTTACCTTACGCTCAGCGCTTGATGGGGACAGATCAAGTAGCGTCATCGCATTCTACCCAATCCCTAGAAGCTCTTCTTCCATGAACCAGGATCAGGGACCGGAGTGGAAGGTCAATTACTTCCTAAGTAAGTCCCATCACAAGGCTTGTAGGTAAGCCTCTCCCTCCTCATAGGACAGGGGAGAGGGAAGGATGCGTTTAAGAGGCTTCAGAGTCTCCACGAGCCCATCGTGAAGGCCTCATTTGTCCAGATGATTGGTTTTTAGCTGTCAGTGGAGTTTCCAGGTGTGTGCAGAGGGGTCTCAGCTGGTCAGGAGAAGGAAGGACGGTGGAACATAAGCACTTGGCATTTTCTGACCTATAAAGGAAGCTGTGTTACGTGTATTACTTTGATAATAAATTAAAACAAAATGGAAACCAAATACCAAGTACTATCATTATCAACCCCAAGGCTACCAATCTCAACAACTCCCTTTTTAAGAAGCGTGCGTTGGGTGCTGGGCTAAGTATTGACAAGCATTATGTCAGTCAGCCTCCCAGAGCCCTCCAGGGAAATACGATTTTACTTGTACTGTATTTTACTATAACGACTTTATGTCTGTGTTTTGCTGGGGAACCGCCCAAGTTCACACAGCCACTAGGTCCCAGAGTCAGGATCTGGCTCCCTGTCTGGGACGCTAGCCAGTTTGGCACACCACTGCGACTCCCCAGACTCTGTCCTGCTGCCTCCTGTTATTTCTGTCTTCTCTGCTCGGCAACTCCTTGCCCCACGAATGGACTTTGATGTGGAATTTCTGTTCCCTTAGCTACTGGCCACTGTTGCATCAACGACAGGAGACTTGTGCTCTGCCCTTCTGCTGCTGAATCAAGGTATGGGGTTACACTTTTTCTCTTCTCCCCTAGCAGAGAGAGTTGAGGCTGGAGAGTTTTATGAATGACTGCCTAGAATATCATTTTTGTTCTGTACCCTTCACATGTACATTTGGTTGGGTGACTTTGTACTAAAACCCTCCCCGCTTCTGGAAGGGAATGTAATTCCAACACACACCTATCTGACACAGGATATGATTCCTGAAATAGCTGCTGGACATGTGAATGAATGAATGAATTAATGAATGAATATACAGGGAACATATGGATAACACTCACTGATTCTTCCCTAGAAAGCACCAACTTTAAACATTTAAGAAGCATAAATTCAATGAAGTTTGAGGTAACTTACGAGAAACCGTATGAGTCTGGAAAGGAAAATGTTGACAGAGTAATCTTCATAAACCTTTCTGTAGAAGACAAAAACAAAAAAAAACCCATGTGGGTGGTTGAATGATCGGCTTACTCTGAGGGGTGGGGTGAGCTAGTGCCAACGGCTCCTTATTTTGAGTATGCATGAGATTAAATCGCAGATTTTCAAGCACTGCTCCCAGAAATTCTGATTTGGAGTTAGACTCCAAACCAAGATTTTTTAAAAAAATTTACCAATCTCATACATTCCACAGGTCACCTGCTATTCTAAGTGCTTACACACATTCATGCATTTAATCTTCATAACGACCATAAAAGGCATGTACTCCCATATCACCTTCATATCCTATGTTCAAGGTCATGTGGACTGTAAATGGTGGCATCAGGACTGGAGATAGGCAGGAGATGTACCTTGACTCTGATGTATTATTGTAGGTTTTGTGGCCACTGTACTAGACCATGTCCTGAAAGTTCTTTCAACTCTGGTTTAAATCAGTCTGTAAGCAGAATATTCCACAATGGAGTGAGTTAGGACTGGGCAAAGATGAATCTTCTCTTTGCATAGAAAGACTCTTGGTAGCCTCCATGACTAAGGGAACACTGATCATCAATGTATGGTGTGGCCAATGTCCATGGACACAGTGCCTCCTTGGTGTGTCCAGAGGGTAGAGCCTGCTGTTTAAATCCCTCCATCTGTCACCTTCCCACACTTAGGACTGTGCCAGACGTACGTAGGCAGTAACTGCTGAATCAATGAAAAATAAATGAATGCATGCATTTTTTATCACAATCGCGTGAAAGAGTTTGCCTGTTAAGTGCAAGTGCAAGTGCACTGTATGAAGGTCCTATTGCTGTTATAACAAATGACCACAGATTTGGTGGCTTGAAATAACATGAATGTATTACCTTACAAATTTGGAAGTCGGAAATCCCAAGTGGGTCTCACTGGGCTGAAATCAAGGGGATGGCAGAGCTGCGTTCTGTCTGGAAGCCCTAGGAGAGAATCGGTGTCTTTGACTTTGCAGCTTCTGGAGGCTGTGAGTTCCTCGGCTGATGACTCTCTTCCAATTCCATCCGCCAGTCACTCAATCGACTTCAACCTCTGCTTTCATTGTCTCTCTCTTTTGTTTATAGTGGCCTCTGGGATTACATTGGGCCCACCCAGATAATTCAGGACAATCTCTCCTCCCTGAAATCCTTAACTTAATCACACCTGCAAAGTCCCTTTTGCTGCAATTGGTAACATTTCACAGGCCGGGGGACCGTTATTCTGTTTATCCTGGACACCTCGGGCTGGATAGTTTGCCTCCCTCTTTTCCCACATAATTAATAATTCTTTCAGTGAACATTAGTCTTTATATTAAGGTATATGTACCTTTAAGGTCAAGAAATATGTACCTTTAAGGTCGAGTATAGCATAGTCTTGAACCTTAAAGAAAGCACATAAGGATACCGGATAAGAAATTAACTCCAGCTCTGAAAGGAAGATAGAAAACTTCCCATGTATTTCCCAGTAGAGCATGACCACTTACAGCTGGGAGAGCACAGGAGGGCTTCATGGAGGGGGTGGCACTGGAGCTGGCATGTACAGATTGAGTCAGATTTGGAAATGGGAGGGCGTGGAGGCAGGAGGAGCATGGCAGTGGCAGAAGGAAAGCCTGATAATAACCATCCATCTTGAATGTCACTGGATACCAGGCACAGTTAGTTACCAGGTAGAGATAATTACCCTTATCTTCAAAACAACAACCCTAAGATATATACAGTACTGTTTGCCCCCACATTGTTTGAGGAAACTGAGGCACAGATGGCCTGACCAACCTATGCAAAGAAAGTGACAGAATGTCGACAGAAACCCAGCTCCCCACCATGAGAAAATACTTTTGTTTGAATGGAGAGTGTAACGCACGCGTAAAGGGGAGTGGAGATAAGATGAAAAAGGTGGATAGGGAACAGCTCATCTAAGAATTTGAGTTAGTTCTTCATTTAAAAGGTTATACAGGGGAAGGGAGGGAAGACTGAATAAGAAACCAGAGCGGGAGAAAACCCACGCGAGACTCTGGACTCCAGGAAAGAGACTGAGGGTCCCAGAAAGGAGGAAGTAGGGGCTGGGGTAACCCGGTGATGGGTACTCAGGAGCGCTTGTGCGGTGAGGAGCACTGCGTGTTATGTGCAGCTGATGAATCGTTGAGCGCGGCATCAGAAACTTCGGATGTGCCATATGCTGGCTAACTGAACATGATAAAAAAATACAAATACAGAGATATAAGGATTTCTATTTCTGAGAAGCTGGAATAGCTCTAATGTCTCCTGTACCCTGCACTCGATGCAGACTGGCTAGGTGCCCGACTAGATGAGGTCCTGATGCTTGGTCACTTTCTTTATGACTCGTATATCTCAGGTGTGGAGCGTAGGAAGCCAGTAACCTGGAGACATCAAAGGCTCCAGGAAAAGAAAAGCCCCACCAAAGGCCTTCTGTCTCGTCAAAGGACCATGGGAGGGTTAATCTAGCAAAACAGACAACTTTTAGACAGTAACTGCTTTCCTTTAGCCAGACTCCACAGGAAACCAGTTTAATTCAAGAGAGGTGCCTGGGTGGCCCAGTTGCATAAGCATCTGACTCTTGGTTTTGGTTTAGGGTTGTGAGATCGGGCCCCGCCTTGGGCTCCGTGCTCAGCATGGTGTCTGCTGATGAATCTCTCTCTCTCTCTTCCTCTGCCCCTCCTGTTCATGCTTTCTCTCTCTAAAATTGATAAATATTGAAAAACTTATTTTTAATATTTATGAATATTTGTTTATAAATTTTTATATTTTTATATAATTTTAATATATTTATATATGCAGAGAGAGAGAGAGAGAGCGCTCTAAGCCTGTCTCAGAGAATTCTAGATTATGGTGAAGGAGTAGAGACTTTGTAGGTCCTAGAACCTGAAAAAAGGATAGATCATGGCTTGAATGACTCTCAGGGTTGATCTACCCTGAGACAGGAAGGGCCTGACTTGAGCCCAAGAGAGAGGGGGTTTAGAGGCTCCCAGGGGAAAGCCCTTCTTCCGAGAAGTGATCCTGGGCTCTCTGAGTTATGGGGCAGAGAAGCACAGACAGGATCGACAGGGCTGTGAGAATCTGTGTGGAGATCCAGGCACTTTCAAGGGGAGGGAGGAAGACGGGACAGGAGTGTCCCTGATGGTGAATGACAGAACTCCTTGAATGGATGGCTTTGGTTGATTGAGGACAAAGGAGGAGCAAGGGGAAGTGACTGGTTTTCTCCAAGGAGGACCAGCCTGCCTTGCACTTCCCTCTGTCTGCAGTGGGAGCTGTGGATGGACCCACCTGGTGTTTGGGAACCTGGACCAGGCGCCTGTTAGCTCCGTCCCCCTGTTCAGCCCATCAGGCACGTTCCCGCACCTGTTCTCCACCTACTGCTCCAGGCAGTTCTTCCACCAACCTTCCCTGCAGCAGAAAGCTGGAAATCGTCAATGTAAGTTGTAATTCACGTCCCCAGTGTCCCCATCTGGGCCTGTGGCCATGACAATGCCCAGGTGGTAGAAGGCAAGACACACTAAGTGAATCGGTCTCACATTCTGCACTTTTCCTGTGGGGAAGAACGCTGAGCTGGCCCCTTGTCGCTCAGGTTCCAGGGATGTTCAGGACACAGCTAACCCAAGGACCAGACCGAAGCTGGTGGACCACCACAACACATCTGGAATCAAGAATAGAGCTCAATTCCAGTTCTGTTCTGTTCAGTGCTGGATTCCAAAAGACACATACTGACTACCCGCTGGGCATAAGGCATGTTTTAGCCACAAGAAATACGGTGGTGAGCCAGGGAGGCAGGACCTCTGTCCTTCTGAACCTAACATTTTAACACAGGGAAGACAGACAGCAGCAGTCAACACACGCATGATGAAAACAGCTTCAGGTAATAATAAATGCTACGGAGGAAGTGGGTAGTTCATTTAATCAGCTTACACAACAGATTTTTATTGAGCACCTACTATGTGTCAGGTGCTTTTCTAGGTGCTGGAGCTACAAAGTGTGAAGAAAACAGACCACATTCTCATAGACTCTACATTTTTTTAAAAAAGATTTTATTTATTTATTAGACAGACAGAGATCACAAGTTGGCAGAGAGGCAGACAGAGAGAGAGAGAGAGAGAGAGGAGGAAGCAGGCTCCCTGCCAAGCAGAGAGCCCAACGCAGGGAGAAATCCCAGCACCCCAGGACCATGACCCAAGCCAAAGGCAGATGTTTCAAGCCCACCGAGACACCCAGGCGCCCTGACTCTACATTTCTAATGGGAAAAGACAGATCAGAAAAGATAAATGTATATGTTGGGTGGTGATAAGAATCATGATCACAGATAAAGCAGATGAGGTGAAAAGATGTGTGTGCACCTGTGTGTGAGTGTGTTTTATTTTAGGCGGCAGGGGCGGGAGGAGTGGGCAGAGAAATTCTCTTTGATAAGCTGACGGGCATCAGAGCAGTGGCTTGATGACTATACTCCTCAGATCCGTTTCTGCCGAAAAGGTAGGACATGGGATTTAGCTTTGGGGTTAGTAGTGAGGGTTAAAGGGAGGTGCAAAATCTGAAGATCAGGTGCCTGGAACATAGAAAACATTGAGGAAGTGAAGGCTGTCGGGATGGTTACGGTGGTGGTTGTTACTGCTATGATTATAGGTGGTCAGTGATTGTGATGATGGTCTGTGCAAACGGAGTCTGAATTCATACTCCGTTTGTGAGAGCCCCAAGGGAACGTCTCTGCAGGAAGAGAAGGTAGAAAATTGTGTGTGTGTGTGTGTGTGTGTGTGTGTATTTATTTATTTATTTATTTTTTACAGTCATGGGCACATCTGCTGGAAGCTGAAATCTTAATTAACTCAGACAGGGGGGTATCCTCATCTCTAGGCTTTTCAACTTGAAATTGATGTTCTTGGAACCAGCAGGGCTGCTGGCTGCATGCCTTGGGATGGCGGAATGGAGGGGCCAGAGCCTCCTGCAGGTGTGGGGTGCTCCAGCGCAGGACAGGGTGGGCATCCTGTGTGTAGCTTGAGGATATCCTGGCTCTCCGGTCCTCCCCAATGGATAGGAAGACGAGGCTGCCTCCACGTTGCTCAACCACTTGGCTCATTCTCCACAACCTGGATCCGCTCAGCTTATTTTATAATTGGCTCAGCAACTGAGAGAGACCGCGAGCGGTGAAGAGAATGCAGACATATGTAATTAAGACTCACGATGAAAAAATTAATCCAGGCCACGGGGAGAGATTTCTAGCACAATCCTGGCCCTCGGTGATCCCCACTTGGAACACCATGGTTTTACAGCTAGGAAACCAGCCCTGTGTATTGCCTTGGCCAAGACCACACAGAGAGTCTGTGATGAACTACAGGTCCACAATCAGGTCCATGTTTTTCAAACCGAGGCCCACAGAAACCTCAGGGAAGACAGTTGTATCAGTCTGTGTCTCAGCAGGAAAATCGAAATGGCTTCAAGTGTTTAAGACCGAAGGAATGTCAAGGAGGGGATTATCTACCCAGGTAGAGAGATGATGAGCTGACCCAGAGGGTAAGACACAGCATGAAGTTGCTGCCAACCTCCCAGCCCTGAGAGGCAGAAGGAGATGGCCTGACCCAAGCTCAGGGGCATACGGCAGAAGCTAGAACCATGACAGATCCATGTGGGAAGACCTGAAGCCATGGAGGGTGCCCAGCCCCTGTTCTAGAAGTATTCTGTGTGGGGTAGAAGGAGGAGGTTACTCTGCGTCTCCCTTCCCCTTGCTCTGTGATGGCGCATGGCCAGACCTGATTCCACCAACCCAAGAGAAAATCTTAGAAGCTTACTAGATGCAGCTACACTGGAGAAGTCCCATGACTACAAGGCAGAGCAGAGAAAGGGTGAGAAACTGATCTAAGGAGAAACCGGCCCAGAACAAGCAACATGACCTTTTATTGATCATAAGCTGTGTGTTAACAAGGCAGAAAGATCGAGTTGGTACCAAGACCAAAGACAGAGTTCACCCTAGCTCTCTACAGAAACCACTGGCCGCCCATTTTCCAGGAGCAACACTGAAGCTAAGTGAGGCTAAGTGACTTGCCCACAGGTGACCCTCTGGGGGAGCCAGGCCAGTATTTGACCTAAGGTCATTTGGACTGTGAAATTGATGGCTTTAAGCCCTTAGCAAGAGAAGAAAGTACAGGCATTCTTCCAATAGGGCTAATGGTATATGTTGGTAAACACATTAAAATGCTCATTTTCCATAAAATAAATATTAATACATTTATAGAGGAGAATGAAACTCTAAGATTTGTTTTTCATCTTTTTAATTAAGGTATTATTTACGTACATTAAATCCAACCTTTTTTTTTTTTTTTTAAAGATTTTGTCTATTTATTTGACAGACAGAGATCACAAGTAGGCAGAGAGGCAGGCAGAGAGAGAGGAGGAAGCAGGCTCCCCGCCGAGCAGAGAGCTCGATCCCAGCACCCCAGGATCATGACTTGAGCTGAAGGCAGAGGCTTTAACCCACTGAGCCACCCAGGTGCCCCTAAATTCAACCTTTTTAGCGCATGGTTCTCGGACTTTTGTAGACATCAACCCTTCCAGGACACCATCCCTCCCACAAATTCCTCTGTGCCCCTTTAGAATCAGCCTGCCTCCTGACTAACCCCTAGCCCCTGGGGACAACTGATCTATCTTCTGTCTCCATGGTTTTGCCACTTCCGGAATATCAGATAAACGAAATGGTTCAAGGCTGGGTGTGTTCAAATACATCCATAGATTTAAGAAATGCATGAACAGGAGCCTTTGGAGGTATCTGTTGGAGACTGGGAAGTATTTGAGCACTCCTTCCTGTCCTTAGAAGTATTTTGCTAAATAAGTTCATATGAGTGAAGGACTTATAAGGATGCCAGACACTAAGAGTAATAGTAATAAAGATTATAGTCATTCTTGTTCTTGATGAATAAATAATTAGGGCACCATCGAGCCCTGTGGGAAATGGCAGTGGTGGTGTGATATTGTACTGTATTGTAAGAAATACATGTTTGGTCTTTGATTTCTTTCTCAGATCTTCTAAAATCCTTGGAATTTCTTAAGTGGTAAGAACAATAAAGGTGTCTTTTGATATTCATAATAAACCTCTTTCACTGACACCTGACTTGATGTTAATGAGGTGACTCTGGGCTAGAGCTTAGGGCTGGAGCCTGGTTGCCAGGGAAACCAAGCAAAGACTAGAGGGTTGGAAGTTTCAGCCCTGCCTGACCTCTGAGGAAGGAAGGGGGCCTGCAGATTGAGTTCAGTCATCTAGGGCCAATGATTTAATTCGTCAGGCTTGTTCAGTGAAGCCTCCAGAAAAAACCTCCAGACCCCCCAATCCCAAAAGACTGTGGTTAGAGGAGTTTCTGGGTTGGTGAACACATAGCAAGGTTCTGGAAAAGCATGGAAGTTCTAAACCCTTTCCCCATGCCTCATACTATGCATCTCTTCCATCTGGCTATTCCTGAGTTATCTCTTTTTTTAAAAAAAATAAACGAGTAATCTGATGAATAACAGTTTTCCTGAGTTCTAGGAGAGCTTCTAGCAAATCAATCAAAACCAGGGAGGGACGGCAGGAACGTCTGATATATACAGCTGGTCCGTCAGGGGCACAGGTGACAGCTGGACTCGAGATCAACATCTGAAGTGAGGGGCATTCTTGTAGGGCTGAGCCCCTACCCTATGGGATCTCGTGCTGTTTCCAGGTAGGGAGTGTATGAAGGGAGTTAAATTATAGGGCACTGAGCCAGTGTCCCCTGAGAACAGGAGAACTGCCTGATGTGGACGAACTGCCACATATTCAGAGCCCAGAAGTGTCCAGAGTATTTATGTAGTAGGGTAAACCCAAACGCTAGAGTGTTCCCTTTACAGCAGGAGAGGGGGCTGACCACAGGCTGGGGTCTAGAGCCTTGCATCATCAGGACTCAGGCCATTGTAGGAAAACCACCTCCTGCCTATGACCCTTCCTTCTCTTGTTCACTCTTCTGGATCTCCATGATTGTCTTTCTGCCCAGCATCCTCGCCCTCTTCCCGTGCGGGGTTTCCCTCTGGGCAACCGCTGCCCACGTGTTTCTGAAGGGCGGCCCCGCCCCTGCCGCAGCGTCCGGCATAGAGTCCAGCCCTGGCCAATCAGAGCGCTGCATTCCTCTGTCCACAGTGATTGGTTCAGGCCTGGACCCCGGACTCAGGCCAGGCCAATGAGGATCCTTCTGGGAATTCTACTGCAGGAGAGTTTATTCTAATGGTTTCCTTAAACTGCTAGATGATATGCCAGGAGGTTGTGGCACTGCCTCTGCCATTGTGAGGGAAGACCCCATCTGTGAACGGAATCAGTGCAAGGAAACGAGGGGGTGGGGATTTTGTCTTCAGCACCGGGTCCAAGTAGAAGCCTCAGGACTGTGTGTGTTCCAAGTGCATAAACCAGTATACCCTTTTGTTGGGTTTTCTTTTGCCTAAACCAGTTTGAATAAGATTTCTGTCACCAGCAACCAGAATTATCCTGACTTACTGATCTGTGAGTTGTGGATAATAATCCCTAATTGGTAAGATCAAGTGGGCTAGCCTCTCTGTACACACGGATTTAAAAGTCTCTAACACATCACAAATCTTAATAAATGGAAACTATTGGAAATAGTGCCAGAAAACTCGTGGGAGTACTAAGGACAGGGACTGAGTTTGTCTGAGCTACACTTAAGTCACTAATCAAATGAGGAGCTGAGGTCACACCTCATCCTCCCCTTCACTGACCGGGGAGGATACTATTAGGATTTCGCAAGCGTGTTCAGGGTAAATGGATTTCTGCATCCTTCGCACCCACCGGGGGCATTCAGAAATCCTTCATTGCAACATGAGACTGTTGGGTGGAGCATGAAGCATGTTTGACTCTCTAGCTAATGGTACCATAGCCAGAGATGCAAGCTGCAGTCTAGCTTTAAGTGGTTTCCCTTGTTTTTTGAATCTCCGCTTTCTCTGCTGTAGCAGAACTTGGCAATGACTCTTCTACCCTACTTCAAGATTATCCTTTGATTAAGGGAGAAAAGTGGTGTGAGAGGGCTTTGCAATGAGTAAACCATCATACCTGGGGTTAATTATATCTGTTGGTAAATACATATAAATGGTTCTCCAGTAGAATTAATATTAACATATTTTGGAGGAGAATGATCAGTCTCTAAGGTTTATTTTTTTTATTAAGGTATAATTTACATATATTAAATTCAACCTTAATATGTGAGTCATTTTCACATGTTTATCCTTTAAGAGGTATCTCATCTTTGGAATGAATATACATGTCCTGAATGTAAAGATTTTGTCCTTTAAAAATTAAAAGTTTTTTTTTTTTTTTTTTTTTTTTTTTTTTTGGTACACCCTATGGCATATTAAAAAAAAAAAAGAAGAAGAAGAAGAAGCTGTACCTCCTTCACTTCCCAAAGGACTGTGCCCAGTTAAGAACAGTGTAATAATGCAGGAATTGTAATCCATCCCTTCTCAGGGCATTGACTTGGCACTAATGAGTCCTCTCAGAGTGGTGGGTGTGCCTCCCTAAAAAAGTAGAAGGATGCAGAGTTTTGAGCCCACTTGAGACCTTGAGCTTGGTGCCTAAACCTCCCCAGGCTGATTGTTTTTAATGAGTTTTTCCAGCTCAAACAAATGTAGCCAGGAATTTAGAAAAGGCAGTCTGGGCCCAAGCACATCCAGTCATCTCTGGGATCAACACTCATTACTAACACCGAGATGACTGGAGAAAGGAATGTGGACAGTGGATCAGAGCTTGGGCTCCTCAACCAAACTTGTGGCGGAACTCCAGCTCCCCCGCTCAGTAGCAGTGTGCCTTTAGGCCAATTATTTAACTGCTGTGAGTCTATTACCTCATCTAAAATAGGGATAATAACAGCCATCACAATAATAAAAAGGACAACACACGACTCCTTGGGTGATACTGAAGATTAAATTGTCTAAAGTATGTAAACCACGTAGCGTCGTGCTAGAGTGTCAGGGCTCAAGAAATGTTAATTCTTCTTCTATTTATTACATGCTAAGATCTCACTGTGTGCTGGGTTCCATGGTAGGAGGTGGAGAGATGATGAGACATGAAATTCAAGATAGTCCTGTCCTGATCACATTCACAGTCTCCAGGGGAGGAGTGTCCGTGATGGAGCAGGAGGTGCATGGAGTACTATGCAGATGTCTAGGTGTGCAATGAAGGAAATGGACAGAGAGATGGGATCAAAGATCACTTGGGACACGGATGATCAGAGCCCGTCTTGAGCTGAGAGCACAGTCCTAAGAAGGAGGCAACCTCGAGATGTAGAGAAAGAGGGATTTAGACAGAGGGAAGAACAGATGCAAAGACCCCGAGGAAGAGGGGGAGCTCAGCATTCTCAAAGGAAAACCATGGGAACCACCCAAAAACCTTCAGAAAGTTTAGTAAGAGAAGGGTGGACGAGTAGGGGGTGCCAAGAAGGAGACAGGAGAATTTGTGAGAACATGGATGGGCCTGGAGGACACTATGATGAGGGAAATAAGCCAGATGCAAAAGGACAAATCCTGCATGGTCTCACTTATATAAAAAAGCTAGGAGAGTCAACTCACAGAAGCACAGAGCAGACTGGTAGTTCTCAGAGGCTGGAGTGGATGCAGAATGGGGAGGTGATGGTCAAATGTGTCTAAGTTTCAATTATGTTCAGATAAATAAATTCTGGAGATCCACCAAATGCCATTCTACTCAGGGTGACCAGTAGTGCATTGTATACTTAAAATTGAACAGAAGAGTGTGTAGGTGTTCTCACCCACATGCACACACACAATAACAACAATAACAAAAATAATAATGATAAAGGGGGTGAGAGGGAGCTTTGAGAGGAGGTGGATATGATTATCGCATGGATAGTGATGGTGGCGTCACAGGCATGCGGTTATGCCCAAACTCCTTGAGTGGCGTTCATTAAATACGTATGATGTTTCACATGTCAATGTCACACCTCGATGCAGTGGTGAAAATAGCAAAAACAGAGATAGGCAGGGAACTGTTCGAGGAGGCTCTGGCAAAAATCTAGGAATAAAAACTAAGTCGAATGGGAATCTGTTTTGTTTTTTAATTAACATATAATGTATTATTAGCCCCAGGGGTACAGATCTGTGTATCACCAGGGTTGAATACTTCACAGCACTCACCATAGCGATACCCTCTCCAGTCTCCATAACCCAACCACCCTCTCCCTACCCCCTTCCCCACAGCAACCCTAAGTTTGTTTTGTGAAATTGAGAGTCCTTATGGTTTGTCTCCCTCCTGAGCCCATTTTGTTTTATTTTTTCCTTCCCCTACCCCCTGAATCCCCCCCACTTTTTCTCTTAAATTCCTCATATCAGGAAAATCATATGATAATTGTCTTTCTCTGATTGATGTATTTCGCTCAGCATAATACCCTCTAGTTCCATCCACATCATTGCAAACTGC
Organism: Mustela lutreola; assembly: GCF_030435805.1. Taxonomy (NCBI): domain Eukaryota; kingdom Metazoa; phylum Chordata; class Mammalia; order Carnivora; family Mustelidae; genus Mustela; species Mustela lutreola. The sequence goes on along the minus strand of NC_081306.1, from coordinate 3,198,294 downwards.
AAGATTTCATTTCTTTTGATGGTTGCATAGTCTTCCATTGTGTGTGGATGTATATATGTATATATATATATGTACATATATATATCTCACATCTTTTTTATTCATTCCTCTGTTGATGGACATCTAGGTTCTTTCCATAGTTTGGCTATTGTGGACATTGCTGCTATAAACATTTGGGTGCACGTGCCCCTTCGGATCACTACCTTTGTATCTTTAGGGTAAATACCCAGTAGTGCAATTGCTGGGTCATAGGGTAGCGCTATTTTCAACTTTCTGAGGAACCTCCATGCTGTTTTCCAAGTGGCTACATCAGCTTGCCTTCCCACCAACAGTGGGAAGGTTCCCCTTTCTCTGCATCCTCACCACAACAGTGGGAAGTAGGAGGGTTCTCCTTTCTCCGCATCCTCACCAACATCTGTCATTTCCTAACATGTTAATTTTAGCCATTCTGACTGGTGTGAGGTGGTATCTCATTGTGGTTTTGATTTGTATTTCTCTGATGCCCAGTGATATGGAGCACTTCTTCATGTGTCTGTTGGCCATCTGGATATCTTCTTTACAGAAATGTCTGTTCATGTCCTCTGTCCATTTCTTCATTGGATTATTTATTCTTTGGGTGTTGAGTTTGTAAGTTCTTTATAGATTTTAGGTACTAGCCCTTTATCTGATATGCCATTTGCGAATATCTTCCCCCATTCTGTCAGTTGTCTTTTGGTTTTGCCGACTGTTTCCTTTGCCGTGCAAAAGCTTTTGATCTTGATGAAGTCCCAATAGTTCATTTTTGCCCTTGCTTCCTTTGCCTTTGGCGATGTTTCTAAGAAGAAGTTGCTGTGGCTGAGGTTGAAGAGTTGTTGCCTGTGTTCTCCTCAAGGATTTTGATGGAGTCCTTTCTCACATTGAGGTCCTTCATCCATTTTGAGTCTATTTCTGTGTGTGGTGTAAGGAAATGGTCCAGTTTCATTTTTCTGCATGTGACTGTCCAGTTTTCCCAGCACCATTTGTTGAAGAGACTGTCTTTTTTCCATTGGACATTCTTTCCTGCTTTGTCAAAGATTAGTTGACCATAGAGTTGAGGGTCTATTTCTGGGCTCTCTATTCTGTTCCATGGATCTATGTGTCTATTTTTGTGGCAGTTACATACTGTCTTGATGATTAGAGCTTTGTAATGGAGCTTGAAGTCTGAGATTGTGATGCCACCAAATTTGGCTTACTTTTTCGACATTCTTCTGGCTATTTGAGGCCTTTCCTGATTCCATAAAAATTTTAGGATCATTTGTTCCATATCTTTGAAAAAGATTGATGGTATTTTGATAGGGATTGCATTAAATGTGTAGATTGTTTTAGGTTGCGTAAATATTTTCACAGTATATGTTCTTCCAATCCATGAGCATGGAACATTTTTCCATTCCTTTGTGTCTTCCTCAATTTCTTTCATGCATACTTTATAATTTTCTGAGTACAGATTCTTTGCCTCTTCAGTTAGGTTTATTCCTAGGTATCTTATTGTTTTGGGTGCAATTGTAAATGAGATTGACTCCTTAATTTCTCTTTCTTCTGTCTTGTTGGTGTAGAGAAATGCAACTGATTTCTGTGCATTGATTTTATATTCTGACACTTTACAGAATTCCTATACAAGTTCTATCAGATTTGGAGTGGGGTCTTTTGGGTTTTCTGCATAAAGTATCATATCATCTGCAAAGAATGATAGTTTGATTTCTTCTTTGCTGATTTGGATGTCTTTAATTTCTTTGTGTTGCCTCATTGCTGAGTCTAGGACTTCTAGTACTATGTTGAATAGCAGTGGTGATAATGGACATCCCTGCCGTGTTCCTGACCTTAGGGGAAAAGCTCTCAGTTTTTTCTCCATTAAGAATGATATTTGCTGTGGGTTTTGCAAAGATGGCTTTGATGATATTGAGGTATGTACCCTCTATCCCTACACTGTGAAGAGTTTTGATCAAGAAAGGATGCTGTACTTTGCCAAATGCTTTTCCAGGATCTATTGAGAGTATCATATGGTTCTTGTTCTTTCTTTTATTAATGTATTGTATCACATTGATTGATCTGTGAGTGTTGAACCAAACTTGCAACCCTGGAATAAATCCCACTTGGTCGTGGTGAATAATCCTTTTAATGTACTGTTGGATCCTACTGGCTAGTATTTTGATGAGAACTTTTGCATCTGTGTTCATCATGGATATTTGTCTGTAATTCTCTTTTTTTGATGGTGTATTTGTCTTGTTTTGGGATTAAGGTAATTTTGGCCTCATAAAAATGAATTTGGAAGTTTTCTTTCCATTTCAAATTTTTGGAAGAGTTTCAGGAAAATAGGTATGAATTCTTCTTTAAATGTTTGGTAGAATTCCCCTGGGAAGCCGTCTGGCCCTGGGCTCCTGTTTGTTGGGAGGTTTTTGATGATTGCTTCAATCTCCTTACTGGTTATGAGTCTTTTCAGGATTTCTGTTTCTTTCTGGTTCAGTTTGGTAGTTTATATGTCTCCAGAAATGCATCCATTTCTTTCAAATTGTCAAGTTTGGTGGCATATAGTTTTTCATAATATGTTCTTATAATTGTTTGTACTTCCTTGGTGTTAGTTGTGATCTCCCCTCTTTCATTCATGATTTTATTAATTTGGATGCTCTCTCTTTTCTTTTTGATAAGTCTGGCCAGGAGTTTATCAATTTTATTAATTCTTTCAAAGAACCAGGTCCTAGTTTCATTGATTTGTTCTACTGTTTTTTCATTTCTATTTCATCAATTTCTGCTCTGATCTTTATTATTTCTCTTCTCCTGCTGGGTTTAGGTTTTCTTTGCTGTTCTTCAGCTCCTTTAGGTGTAGAGTTTGGTTGTGTATTTGAGACCTTTCTTGTTTCATCAGAAAGGCCTGTATCGCTATATATTTTCCTCTGTTTCCCACAGAGTTTGAACATTTTTGTTTCATGATCATTTGTTTTTATGAATTTTTTTCTACTTTAATTTCCTGGTTGACCCATTCATTCTTTAGTGGGATGCTGTTTAGCCTCCATTTATTTGGGTCCTTTCCAACTTTCCTTTCGTGACTGAGTTCTAGCCTCAGAGCATTGTGGTCTGAAAATATGCAGGGGATGATCCCAATCTTTTGGTACTGGTTGGGACCTAATTTGTGACCCAGAATGTGATCTATTCTGGAGAACGTTCCATGTGCATTAGAAAAGACTGTGTATTCTGTTGCTTTGGGATGGAATGTTCTGAATATATCTGTGATGTCCATCTGGTCCAGTGTGTCATTCAAGGCCTTTATTTCCTTGTTGATCTTTTGCTTGGATGATCTGTCCATTTCAGTGAGGGTATGTTAAAGTCCCCTACTATTATTGTACTCTTGTTGATGTGTTTCTTTGATTTTGTTATTAATTGGTTTATATAGTTGGCTGCTCCCATGTTAGGAGCATAGATATTTAAAATTGTTAGATCTTCTTGTTGGACAGACCCTTTAAGTATGATAGAGTGTCCTTCCGCTTCTCTTATTATAGTCTTTGGCTTAAAATCTAATTGATCTGATATAAGGATTGCCACTCCAGCTTTCTTTTGATGTTCATTAGCATGGTAAGTTGTTTTCCACTCCCTTACTTTAAATCTGGAGATGTCTTTGGGTCTAAAATGAGTTTCTTGTAGACAGCGTATTGATGGGTTTTGTTCTTTTATCCATTCAAATACGCTATGTCTTTTGATTGAGGCGCTTAGCCCATTTACATTCAGGGTAACTACTGAAAGATATGAATTTAGTGCCATTGTATTTCCTGTAAGGGGACTGTTACTGTATATTGTCTCTGTTCTTTTCTGGTCTCTTACTTTCAGGCTCTCTTTTTGCTTAGAGGACCCCTTTCAGTATTTCCTATAGAGCTGGTTTGGTGTTTGCAAATTCTTTTTGTTTTCAACAGAGTCACCCACTTGATTTTGCATGTATTTTGGTCTCTTAGAAGAAACTACTTCCCAAAATTTCTTAAAGAAAGAAAAAATTCTATGTATACAAAAATAAGGGTAAACACGATGAAGTGATGGAATGACTGTAAGGATGAAAATTTTTAAAAACTTCTACAAAAAGGAATTGATAAGTTGGTTGGAAAAAGAAAGAAAAGAAAGCAGAAGAGAATTTTCTCAGGCTGGAGACTAGAACAAAGCGCTGTGCTAGAATTAAGGTATAATTTGATCTATTAGAAGAAATTGTATCCCAAAAACTTAGAAGAGAAAACCCTACATGTATACAAAAAATAAAGTTAGATACAGTGAAGGATCAAATATGACTATAATAATGAAGGTTTAAAAAAATTTTTTTAAAAGAAAGGTATTGTTAATATAAACTAGTTAACAAATGTTAAAAGAAGAAAGAGGAAAAGTTGAAAGAATTAGAATAAGAAAAAATAAAATTTAAAAATTTAATTAACTTTGCAATACTAAAGAATCCTGGGGAGAAAGCCATGAATTCCCTGCTTTGCTTTCCCCTCCTCTAGAATTCTGCTCTTCTCCTTGATCAGTGAGCTTGGTCTTGGCTGGATGTTCTTGCTGATCTTCTGGGGGAGGGGCCTCTTGCTGTGATTCTCAAATGTCTTTGCCCGAGGTGGAATTGCATGGCCCTTGCCAGGGGCTGGGCTGAGCAATCTGCTTGGGTTCTCTCTCAGGAGCTTTTGTTCCCTGAACGCTTTCCGTAGAGCTTTGGAGGACGGGAATGAAAATGGCGGCCTCCCAATCTCTAGCCTGGAGGAGTCGAGAGTTCGGGGCCCCACTCTTCACTGGGCCCTCAGAGAAAAGCAGTCAATCACTCCCATCTCTCTGGTCTCTGGCCGTGCTCTGAGCTCACCCAGCCTCTGACTGGGCATTTCTGTCTCTGGCACACAGCCCCGTTTGGAGTCTCCAAACCCATAGATTCCTGCCTCCAGAGAAGGAAGATGAGTCTACCTGGATCTGTCACTTGTGGGGTCCCTGCTCAAAGAGCAGTGGCCCCACTGTGCCATGGATCACAGCTTAAAGTAACCCAGAGCTGAGAGCGCACTCCTCAGCTCCATCTCTGATACCTGCGAGCTCTGCTACACTGAGACATCCCCAATCCTACTGTGACCCTGTGGGATCTGAGACCACGCTGTACCCGGAGGACTCCACCCTCACTTAGCCTCTGGAGCAGTGCCCCTCAGTGGCGCAGCTTTTTTTTTTTTTTTTTTTAAACCATTTTATTTATTTATTTTTTATAAACATATGTATTTTTATCCTCAGGGTTATAGGTCTGTGAATCACCAGGTTTACACACTTCACAGCACTCACAGTGGCGCCGACTTTTCAAAGTTCTGATTTTGTGCTCGGTTTTTCTGCCGCTTGCTGGGAGCTGGCCCCTCCCTCCGCAGTCTATCTTCCCGTTGCTTGGGATTCAGTTCTCTGCGGGTCCTACCTTTCAGAAAGTGGTCGATTTTTCTGTTTCTATAATTGCTGCTCTTCTTCTCTTCGATCTCCTGTGGGGTTTGTAGGGGTGTGGAATGTTTGAGAACTGTCTGGCTGAACTCCTGGGACCTGATGTCATTTCAATCTGCCACCCCTCCGCCATCTTGACTCCTCTCCAGGAATCTGTTTTTGTTTTTTTTTTTTTTAAATGCGTGGGTTGGACATCTTATCTCCATTTGGTATATACTTTTATATCACTTATTCACATTGTGCTGGATTTAAGAGAAGCTAAATAACTTTTTCGAAGCCATATAGTTTTCTTCTCTTTGCCCTCAACTCTGTAGGCTCCTGGCCCCTGTTAAGCTCTCTACTTCACCTCCCTTAGGTCTGCCTGGATTTTACGGCAGTGTTGGGTCTGAACTTCCCAGCCTCTGTCTCACTTCTTTGGGAGGATTTCATATTTGAACACTGGAAACCACATGCCATAACCAGGAAGGGCTAGTCTTAGAAACAATAGCCCCTTCCCCTGACCCCCAGCTCCTGTTCTGAGGCTGGTTTGTAGCGCGTTCCCACCTATTGATACTTTTGGAACTCAAGAAAGACGTATTTAGCTCATTAAGAAAGCCCTTCAGATATAAGGAGGCCTTTTTAGTATTTCACATAGACATGACCTTGGGATACTGGTATCACTGTTGGTGATAATTAAGCAAAGGATTAATGACATCTGTAAGGAACGAGTGTTGATGTGTTCGCGTGTACCCTGTTTGCTTGTGTGATGGTAATATCACGAGCTGTGGGGGAAACGGGGGCAGACGGTGTCCACTTTCGTAGCTAGAATTACTTATTTGTAAAAAGGAATTAACAATCGAATCCCAGTATTCTGAACACATAAACTTAGGAGCTGTCACTGTGTTCTTATGTACCTTTTATAGCTTTATATGCATTTTTACCTCTATGTAAACCCAACGTGTCCGGTATTCTTACTTCTCCTATGATGAAGATTAAGACAGTCAAAGTAACTTAGCCACCGTCACGAAGTTCGGAAGTAGTGGAACTAAAATTCAAACCCAGAGGGTCCTGCCCTGGAGCCTTTGTCCGTAATGTATGGGAATGGCGTTTGGTGCCACGTATGGGGTTCATATTTTTGAGAACTTTTTTCCCATTTCCAAAGGCAATTTGAATTACTCATGCAGAATGACTTCTGTGGACCAGCTACAATGATTACAGCTTATTTTTGTTTGCTCCTTGACCTTTCTTATGCTGTATTTAACTGGCAGCCCTTAAACGTTGGGTATAAAAAAAAAAGACAAGAAATGTCACCAGTAGTCTGACAGAGCTTGGTATGTCTCTGTGCAGATGGGTGTGGTTGAAGCCAGACAAAATGTCAGAGATTTGTCAAGGTCATGGCTAGGCTGTGTAGGAAGAACAGAAGGTTTGTTTTGTTTCGTTTTATTTTTTACGTCGCAGTAATCTGAACAAGATGGTCACAATGTCCGTTCCGGCATCCACAGATTCTAAACCAGGTTCACAACTTCTGACCTTCCCACACCAGCGGGTTAGGCCTGCTTCCTTTTGGAAGCCTGTCTCTCAGATGGTTACTTCTGATGTGGGGAGGCTTATCACCCACTAAGACCCAAACACAGGAGAAGCAGTCCAGTTGTTTTTCTCTTTCAACAGCTCTGTCTTGCTTTGGGAGACTGGTTTAATAATGCAGAACTTTATTTCCTTCTGGCTGAGTCCTGCTCATCAGTACAAAATTATTCTTAGACTAATTATCTCTTTCTGGTTAAAACATACTGGTATCTAGGGGCACCTGGGTGGCTCAGTGGGTGAAAGCCTCTGCTTTAAGCTCAGGTCATGATCCTGGGGTCCTGGGATCAAGCCCCACATCGGGCTCTCTGCTCAGCAGGGAGCCTGCTTCCTCTTCTCTCTCTGCCTGCCTCTCTGCCTACTTGTGATCTCTGTCTGTCAAATAAATGAATAAATAAATAAATCTTTAAACAAAAAACAAAAAACATACTTGGTATCTAAATACCACCTGTTAGTAGAAATCATTTCCAAAAAAAAAAAAAAAAAAAAAAAAAAAAAAAGAAAGAAAGAAAAAGAAAGAAAAAAGAAAAAAAATTCTCCAGAGGAAGATTCCTATGAACTTCCTTCATCTTTCCCGTCTCAAAGTTAGATATCATCAATATATTTACTCAATTCGACAAAATGCTAGAAATGATTTCAGAGTTCTAGTGGAAAAAAATAATATTCTCATAACCTCCCCCCACCTTTTATTGAAGTTCCTTAAAAGCATAAGAGGAGATACAACATTTCAATGACACTAGAAACTAAGAACGTAGTTTATTTGATTATGCTTCTATCTTTCCCAGAAAGGATTCCCAGTGGCTTCTAACTGTACATGCCACACCGTAAAAGAGTGCAGTGAAAGTTACTAGAAAAACAAGACAGGATAGTCAACAGAACTTGGCATTAGGCTAGAATGCACAGCGTCATGACCTGTGTTCTGGAAAAAGAAGCCAATATTTGACTTTGAGTTTCCTAAGGAAATTTCGACTATTTTGCCATTACTCACAATAGCCATGAAATAAAAAAATCAAGCCTGCTTTTCATGGGGAGGGGACAAAATGTTCTTGGCACAAAGATCAGATTGCAATGTGTCTCTGAGATCCTTATAAAGTGGATACTTATGAAGAACAACCCCTTTTTGTTCATTTTTTTTTTTTTTTAGGATTTTATTTATTTATTTGCCAGAGAGAGAGAGAGCAGCAGAGGCAGAGGGAGAAGCAGGCTCCCCTCCAAGCAAGGAGCCCGATGTGGGACTCGATCCCAGGACTCTGGGATCATGACCTGAGCTGAAGGCAGCCGCTTAACCAACTGAGCCACCCAGGCATCCCTGTTCATTTGTTTTTAACAATGAATATCACTAGAGTTTGAGGTTATCCCACCAAGCCACAGTTCAGACCAAAAAAAAAAAAATTTTTTTTCATAAAGCTGCCCAGCTATCTAATGCTGTAGCTTTGTTCAGAGATAGATTTTGAAATTTCCGAATTCATGGAGTGTATCTTTTAAAGAACCTTTTGTATAGAGTTTTTCCTAATTGGTGTTCTCATGAATACGGAGTTGAATTCAAGAGCATATTTCGTGTCATTAGAAAAAAAGAAATAGTGTAGCTTTTTTTAACTAGTTGAAATCACAGTGCTGTGATTTAACAGACCAATATCCAGGATTGGGGAGTGGTAAGGTCCTTTTCTGGGTGCAGAGATGCAGAGGGACTTAATAAGCATACATTTCTGACTAGAAGAGTGCCCCCTTCTTCCCATGGTAAACCAGGGAACAGGCCCGTGCTAACTTCAGAGCTGAGAAATCAGTGATCAAGTCCCCAGTTCCACTCTGCATAGAGAAAATAAAATAGGGATGAGCTTAAAACTCATTAAGGCAGACGTTATCTTGATACGAGACTCAGTCAAAATAGAATTTCAAGCCTTCGAAAGATAGCTGTGTCTGATGATCCACTGGTAAAAGTTTCAACTGAAGTAAGTAAATCAGTAGCTAGTTTGTTATCGCTCTCTTTTTAAAAAAAGATTTTATTTATTTATTAGACACAGAGAGATCACAAGTAGGCAGAGAGGAGGCAGAGAGAGAGAGAGAGAGGGGTAGCAGGCTCCCTGCTGAGCAGAGAGCCTGACGAGGGGCTCGATTCCAGGACCCTGGGATCATGACCTGAGCTGAAGGCAGAGGCTTAACCCACTGAGCCACCCAGCTGCCCCACTAGTTTGTTATCTCTTATTGATGACATTGAGAAAAGACATGGCTGGATACAAAGATAAGTTGAAGTCATAAAAAGAATGGTCTGAGGAAAGATCTTAAGCTGCTGTATGAGAAGGTACAGGGACATGTGTGAATCTTGTCTTTGTCTTCTTTCTGAAGTAGGAGGTGGGGTTCTCCACAGAGCCAACCCGGAGCACAGAGAGGATAAGATGTTATCAGGACTCAGGTGGTATGGGGATGATGTGAAAAGTGAGAGATATTTCTTCATGAGATTAAATGAGGAAAGTTGGGTCATAGTGGTTACCCTTTTCACTAAGTTGTGATGTTCACAATCAGAAAATTTTAATGCCCACTGTTATCCAAGTTTAAGACTTGTTAGGATCTAAAGGGATTTCAAAGAAATCGTGAGTTGAGTTTGAGGACTTTTTTTCAGATCTTGAATACCAGCCCTTTGTCTGTAGTGTCATTTGCAAATATCTTCTCCCATTCCGTGGGTTGCCTCTTTGTTTTGTTGACTGTTTCCTTTGCTGTACAGAAGCTTTTGATCTTGATGAAGTCCCAAAAGTTCATTTTCGCTTTTGTTTCCTTTGACTTTGGAGACGTATCTTGAAAGAAGTTGCTGTGGCTGATGTCGAAGAGGATACTGCCTATGTTCTCCTCTAGGATTCTGATAGATTCCTGCCTCATGTTGAGGTCTTTTATCCATTTTGAGTTTATCTTTGTGTACGGTATAAGAGAATGGTCGAGTTTCATTCTACTACACATAGCTGTCCAATTTTCCCCAGCACCATCTATTGAAGAGACTTTGTTTTTTTTTCCAATGTATATTTTTTCCTGCTTTGTTGAAGATTCTTTGACCATAGAATTGAGGGTCCATATCTGGGCTCTCTACTCTGTTTCATTGGTCTATATTTCTATTTTTGTGCCAGTACCATGCTGTCTTGGTGATCACAGCTTTGTAGTAAAGCTTGAAATCAGGTGACGTGATTCCCCCAGTTTTGTTTTTCTTCTTCAACATTTCCTAGCAATTCAGGGTCTCTTCTGGTTCCATACAAATTTTAGGATTGTTTGCTCCAGCTCTTTGGAAAATGCGGGTGGAATTTTGATCAAAATGGCATTGAAAGTATAGATTGCTCCAGGCAGTATAGACATTTCAACAATGTTTATTCTTGGGACACCTGGGTGGCTCAGTGGGTTAAAGCCTCTGCCTTTGGCTTACGTCATGATTCCAGGGTCCTGGGATCGAGCCTCGCATCGGGCTCTCTGCTCAGTGGGGAGACTGCTTCCTGCAACCCCCCACCCCGCCCCCGCCTGCCTTTCTGCCTGCTTGTGATCTCTATTTGTCAAATAAATGAATAAAATCTTTAAAAAATGTTTATTCTTCTGATCCATGAGCATGGAATTGTCTTCCATCTTTTTGTGTCTTCTTTAATTTCTGTCATGAGTTTTCTGTAGTTCTTTGAGTGCAGATCCTTTACGTCTTTGGTTGGTTTGGTTGACAGGTATCTTGTGGTTCTTGGTGCTATAGTAAATGGAATCAATTCTCTAATTTCCCTTTCTGTATTTTCACTGTTAGTGTATAAGAAAGCATTTGATTTCCGTGCATTGATTTTATATCCTGCCACATTACTGAACTGCTGTATGAGTTCTAGTAGTTTGGGGGTGGAGTCTTTTGGATTTTCCATATAAAGTATCATGTCATCTGCGAAGAGAGAGAGTTCTACTTCTTCCTTGCCAATCTGAATACATTTATTTCTCTTTGTTGTCTGATTGCTGTTGCTAGGACTTCTAATACTAATACTATGTTGAACAAGTGTGGCAAAAGTGGGCATCCTTGTCTTGTTCCTGATCTCAGTGGGAAGGCTGTCAGCTTTTCCCCATTGAGGATGATACTCGCTGTGGGTTTTTCATAGATAGATTTTATGAAGTTGAGGAATGTTCCCTCTGTCCCTATACTTTCAATCAAAGAAATGGTGAAATCTACAGGGCATTAAAGGACAGGTTGGGAAAGTCTGACCAAATGTAAAACAAGGAAGGAAGGTACACAAGGACAGAAGAGATTGACAAAGCTTTAAAATAATGGAGAGCTATCTAGAAATTGTACATTAAGTGACGATGAATGGGGTGGTGTGAAAAGAGGTTTCAAATAAGAAGTTGTACTCAAAATGATGAGCCACCTCAAAACCCTCAAATTCGTTAATACTGATATAAGTTTACCGTATGTCAACCTATATGCATTACTGATTCTTATTCATTATGATAGTATTTGAAATGAAGATGATGTAGATAATAGTGATGATGATGGTGATGGATAGTGATGATGATGGTCGTGGTGGTGGTGATGATGGTGGCAGTGATGATGGTGACCATGGTGGCAGTAACTGTGATGTTTCTGGTATGATTAAGCTCTTCTTGGTGACTAAGAGAAGAAAAAGTTCCATCAACTGTTTTTTGCCTCTATTTTTTAATGTTTTCCCCTTTTTCTGGATTCTTCTTGCTCATTGTTGCCTTATTGTATGTGTGGTGAATGGCTTTCCATCTGTCTTCTTTTCCCCACCTTTACTGTCATTTCTGGGTCCAACGCACCATGATATCTCACTTAAACGACTACCACAACTTGCCAACAGATCTCTCTGCCTCTTGACTTTCTTTCTTCCACCTTTATCGACCAAATTTGTTCTCCACTTGGCAACCAGAATGATCATACAAGAGTATAAATCATATTCTGTTACTCGGTGGCCTAAATCCCTTCATCTACAAAAACAAAAACAACAACAAAAACCACCCAAAGCTAACTGCTTAGCATACCCTACAAAGCCCTTCATGATGTGACCTACTTCTTTCTACAACCTCATTTTATGCCACTCTGGCCTTGACTGCTAAGCTCTAGCAGTAAATACAGAGAAAAACCACACTACCTCTTTAGATTTCTGAACAGTCCAAGGGTTTATCAGCTCAGGGAACTTTCAAAATAATGACTTTGTTCTTTCTACTGCTGAAACATATATATATATATATATATATATATATATATATATATACATATACACACACACACACACACACACCATATAATGTTATGTAATTATATATTATATATGTGTATATATACATATATTTTATATATTTTATATATACATATATTTTTTATATATAAAATGAATGGGCTAAGTGACAAAGGGAAATAAATACTATGAAACAATATGTTTCATAGTTATCTCTATTGTATTTATGACAGATTATAATTTTGTGTTTTTATAGCTGTCTCTCCACTAGAATATTAGCTTCTTCAGGGCTGGGACCACATCTGATTTATTTCCATTTCTTCAGAACTGAGGACAGTGTCAGGCAAATAGTATGTATTTATGAATACCTGAAAAATAAAGAGTGAAAGCCATTGTAGTTATGGGATCAGGGTGTCCCATGAAGGATTGACTGTGTCATTGTTTAAGATGTTAACAAGCAAGGAGGTGACGTGATATGGAAATGAACTTTTATTATTATTAAGTTGATGAGTCCCCTTGTATTTACCCAAAGTGTAAATATCCTCTGACTTACTGTAGGGTCCGTCTTCCTTGAAAATATCTTGTGTATTCTGCTCAGTCTGTTTGAAACTCTACTTTCCATAGTTTCTCTCTGAGACCAAGGGACAGGCAGAGAAATGACATTTTCTTTGCCAAGATCAATTTGAAGTCCTCAGCAGGAGCTCACATTAATCACCTTCTTAGAGGCTCTCTCTTACTGCCGCTCAGAAAGACTATTGTCAAAGGCAAAGGGGCCAGGAACTTCATTGATTCTTTTCCCACAGTATATGAATAGGTCCCCTTTATCTAACTAAACAGGTGTATTGTCAAATATCCCTGTATTCAAACCTTAGTACTTTGAACAGCATGTGGTTCCCTTGACCCAGGACAACAAAAGCATGCAAATCTTGTCTCCAAGCTCATGGAGATAAAGCCAAGGTCACACATTCATTCTCCCATATAGGCCAATTAGCTTTTCTCTATTCACTGGACCAAAGGAGTCCCCATGGTTAAATATCTACTTGGGGAAAAGCCTTGTGATAATCATGGAGAACGAAGAGATGAATGGCATCGTCTTTTCCTTGGCAAGTGTGACAATACATTGGAGTGGCAGAGAAATGAATAAGCCATCATAGAAAAAGGCATTAAGGGCTCTGATAGAAAGAAGATATAAAAGGGGATTTGAAATGAGATGAAAAAAGAGGGAGATGAGTGTTGGAGAAGTTTCTTAGGGAGAGTTAACATTCGCACTGGGTCCACATGAGCGAGGGTCCTCTGTGTCGTTAGCATACGAAGATCATGCAGGGAAAGGGAATATGTTCTCTGCTGTAAATGTGGACAAGGACTTGACCCCGGAACGGTAGGGAAGCTGATAAATGCGGCAAAAGATACCGAATGTAAGCCTTGTCCATCTACCAACCTGCTGGGAACCTACCCTTCAGGGACTGACACAGTTCCAGCACCAGAGAGCAGAACGCAGACGTGAAATTTTATTTTTCAAAACGGAGTGACCATCCCCCTAGCTCGATTACCAATTCTCAGTACAAGTTATTACTATTGAGAATAGAAGCCGGGAGAATGGTTGAACTGGAAGTGAATGGTCAAGGACCCTTTGTCAAGAGACAGCCAAGGACAGCATGTTAGCCCCTCACTTGCACCCTTAAGCCTATTCCTGATCTGGTGGACAGAAGCTAGAGAAGCAATGTCTAAAACTGAAAAATCTCTCTGGGAGTGGAGGGTTTGGGCATCTGATTGGATATGTGATGTTGCCCTCATATTTGGATTTTTAGAGGTTTATCATCAGAATAGCGCCAACCATATCATCTGTAGCCATGCAGTCCGATGGCCACCGGTGGGAATGAAGATGTGGTAGACGTATATAATATACTATGAGTTTTGAAGATTTAGTGTAAACAACGTAAAACATCTCAGTAGTTGTAACATTGATTTCTCATTGAAATGGCAGAATTTTGGATAACTAGGTTAAGCAAAATAATAGTATAAGTAGTGATGAGGGAGCACGGGGCAGGCTGAAGACAAAGCAAAAGCTGGCGTCTTGCACCCCCCTCTCCATCCGCTCCCCCTCGGTCATATGTGTAGCATCCCTCAGGCAGCCCTGACTGCCACCAACAATAAGCAAATAGTTAACTTGCAGAGCTCATAAGCCTGCTAGACAGGAGTCTCCCTTGGTTTACAAATGTCCTAAATCTCACTAACAAAGCCAACTGATAGCAGGATTTTGACATCCCACCAAAAAGTCTCCCAACTATCTTAATGTTAATGGCTGGTCTGAAGACAACATTGATCCAGGGCAAGGCCTCCGGTAGGCCTGGGACATCCTGGCACCCTGTAGGCCCTCTTGAGCATATGAAAACTCCTTTGAAACCTCGCTTCCCCTAACCTTCCCCCAACCGCGGGGTACTTAACCTGCCATCCCTCACAGCCCGGGGCAGCAGCTCTTTCTGCCCACGAGCCCTGTCCCCGTGTTTTAATAAACCACCATTTTGCACCAAAGATGTCTCAACAATTCATTCTTGGTCATCGGCTCCAGACCTCAGCCCACCGAACCTCACCTAGGTTCTAGAACTTCATCAGTAGTCTTCCTTCCTTCCTTCCCTGCTTTCTTTCTATTGTGTTATGTTAGTTTCCATACAATACATCATTAGCTTTTCATATAGTGCTCCAAGACTCATTATTGACCTGTAATGCCCAGCGCTTCCTGCAACACATGACCTCCTCAATACCCTCCACCAGGCTCCCCCAACCCCCCACACCCCTCCCCTCTATAACCTTCAGCCTGTTTCTTGGAGTCCATAGTCTCTCATGGTTCATCTCCCCCTCTGATTTCCCCCAACTTTTCCTTTCTTTCTCCTAATGTCCTCCATGCTATTACTTATGTCCCACAAGTAAGTGAAACCATATGGTAATCGACTCTCTCTGCTTGACGTACTTCACTCGGCATAATCTCCTCCAGCCCCTTCCATGTGGATGCAAAAGTTGGGTATTCATCCCAACTTTCTGATGGCTGAGTCATAGTCCCTTGCGTATAAGGACTACATCTTTATCCTTTTCCTATCTAAATTTTACTTTCATAAATATGCCTTACAGGAAAATTTAAATTACCAATGTGGCTTGCTTTATATTTCTGCTGGATAGCACTGTCTATGGGATTAAAGATGTGTTGCTTTAAGCCACTAAAGGTGTGGTAATCTGCTACAGCAGCAGTGGGAAATTAACACATGATCCCTTTTTACAAAGTGGCATTGGCAGTCCTCCATCACATGGGGGATCCCTGGTTCCTTTGAGCACAGGCAGATTTCTGAGACTGCCTTGACCAACGGAATGACACTGCATGTCTTGCTGCCTCCCTCCAAGAGCTGGGACCCAGCCAGGTGAGAGGGAGCCCCATGATAGCCAGGATCCACCACCAGATGGGTAAGTAAATGAGCTCTCCAGGCCCTGGCCTGAGAGCCTTCTCGGTGAGGCCCTATGTAACATGGCATAAAGACAAACCATCCCCAATGTGTCCCGTCTGAATTCTTCCATCCTGTTACATTTCTTTTCAGTGCATGAATGGTGAATTGTTTATAATGTCTTAAAACCATTGGTCAGCCATCACTGTAGCATCAAAAAAGTAATCTAAAGTAAATTGTCCACAATTTCAGTGTCCGGAAAACTGAAATGTTAGCTCCCTCTCAGAACCATGGGTCCTAGATAATTCTGATACTATGTGAGTTTTTTGGTAAAACAATCATTTCTGGGGATGCCTGGGTGGCTCAGTGGGCTAAAGCCTCTGCCTTTGGCTCAGGTCATGATCCCAGGGTCCTGGGATCAAGCCCCGCATTGGGCTGTCTGCTCAGTAGGGAGCCTGCTTCCCTTCCTCTCTCTCTGCCTACCTCTCGGTCTACTTGTGATCTCTGTCCGTCACATAAATAAATAAGATCTTAAAAAACAAAAAATCATTTCTGTCTTTGGGTTTCCTCGGGATGTCTACTGATGTCCTGGGTGAATTAGATGCGTGGGGTCTCTCCCTCTCTCCACAAGGCTGGTCACCATGGCCTGTCATTTCTTTATCTGCTTCTCCCTCCAGACCAGCATTGTTTTAGTTGAGGCTGTCAGCGCTGTTCCCTTAGACTGGCACCTCCCTTTCATCCTTTGCAGGTTCCCCAAAGCCCTGGAAAGCAGATCCTGCAGTGTTCCCTGCAGGTGGCTTTAGTGAGGGGAGCAATTCAGGGGAGAGTGGGAAGAGGGAAGCAGAGAAACCAGTAGGAGAGGGCACAGTTGAGCTGGTCATTGTTATAGGCAGTTGGGGCTAGATCCAGCTGGAACGGTCCAAGGAGGTAATTAGAGCATGACAAGGAGTTATCCATCCAGGGGATAGAGGAGGGAGGATTTGTGCTCTGGCTTGCGCCTGCCATGGAATATTAGTTCCCACAGACTCCCAGGGCAGGCATGCTTGAATGCGAGGCTGGCATTCTACAAAACGCGTCGAGCGGAAAGCGAGGGACGTGGTAGAGTCGGGTTGCACGTGCACACAGCAAAGTCTCGAGTATACATCGGCTGAGACGTGTTAGGTGGGGCATAAGAGACATCGATCTGCCTCCTGGTTCCTACCCTACCTATCGCCACTCTGATAGGTTCTCGCGCAGTTTCCTTAACGATCTTAACATTCCTAGTCATATTATTCTTCTGATTAAAAAGTGGTGCCCACTGCTCCTTGCTTCATGGTATACCTTCCTCCGTTCCCTCTTACCATATTTTATAGCTCTGTGGAAGTATAAATGAAACACATCAACTGCACATATTTAAAGCATAAACTTGGACAAATTTCAACACCTGAATATACCCAAGAAATAGTCAAGACAATGGATATACCTATCCTCTTGCTCTTTTGGCATTCCTCATCTCTACTTACCCTCCCACAAGCAAGCAACCACTGATCTGTCACTAGAGATGAGTTGGCGTCTTCTAGAAAGTTTTCTAAGTGTGATCAGACAGCATGGAATGATTTATTTTTTTTTGTGTGTGTGTGGGGGGGAGGTGGGAGGGGAGGGGCCTGGCTATTTTCTTGCTTGATCTAGTTTTCCTTTAGGAATTCCTAGAATCCATGCCATTTGGGTAGGACGGCTCACACTTCCAGGATGCAGGGAGAAGAGTATGACCTAGGATGGCCTATGAGAATACCAGTGTCTCTGGGCTCCACTGACTGGCTAAAGAACGGGCATGTGATCTAATCTGGGCTACAGACGAAAGCTAAGAAACCATGGATCCGCATCAGAGATAAACAGGTGTTGGTTTCCAGTGGAATTCTTCAGCTGGGCGGATGTAAGCTTGAGGATGCAGCGCACGTGCTTTCACCTCCGGGAGAAAGCCAGTCTGAAAAGGAGGAGAAATTAGAAGAAACAAAACCAAGATATATAGGGAGATAGAGTCCCTTTTTTTATTTAAGATTTTATTTATTTATTTATTTGAGAGAGAGAGAGAGAGTAAGAGATCATAAGCAGGGGGAGCGGCACAGGGAGAGGACCCTGGGATCGTGACCTGAGCTGAAGGTAAACACTGAACGGACTGAGCCACCCAGGTGCTTTGGGAAACAGGTCCCTGATGACATCATTTGAACCCCTAGATCTAGCCATGCCTGAATCCAGATATTCTGGCCTTTTCAGTTACACGGGCTGTTATAAATATTTTTTAAAGATTCAATTTATTTATTTGACAGACAGAGATCACAAGGAGGCAGAGGCAGACAGAGAGAGAGGAGGAAGCAGGACCCCCCTCCCCTGCTGAGCAGAGAGTCTGATGTGGGGCTCGATCCCAGGACCCTGAGACCATGACCGAGCTGAAGGCAGAGGCTTTAACCCACTGAGCCACCCAGGTGCCCCTACAATTTTTTTTTTTTTAATGCTTAAACCACTTCTAATTGTATTTCAGATGTCACTTTTACCTGAAAGTACCTGACAAATGCACATCATAATCTGGTCCCCTCCTTCCTTTGCATACTTACCTCTTACCCGTTCCCACCATGTAGTTTATCATTTGATTTGTATCAAAATCTTGACCTGTTTTGAAACACACCAGGCAATTTTAGGTCTCTCTTTCTTTGTACACACACATTTTTATTTCCTTGCATGATTTTATCTTTCCCAGCAGAAATCTATTTCTGGTAGAGGAAAAAAAAAATGTGTCTTTGTGGATATTTGAATCTAGTTTTTTTATTATATCATTCATTTAAATAATACACGTAAGTGCTCCCTTTTTGCCAGGAACTGTGCTAGGTGGTAGAGATCCGTGTTGGACAAACCTGATTTTCTCAGGGAAAGTATATTCAGTCAAGGAAAATACTCAAATATCCCTGGTTAATCTTTACTGCAATGGATTTAGTTTCATTTTGGAAAGCAATACATGAACACATGAATGAGTTTAAAAATCGAATGACCAAGTGCAATTAAGTAAGATATTTTGGAAACAAATCCTTACAATTTACAATTTATTTCAGCAAGGGAGATTGATCTAGATTCGAGAAGATGTACCAGAAAGCTGGGGTATGTGGTTTGACCCTCAACCTCTACCCTATGAACTCAAGGTCCCTTTCTTTGCCTGGCTGTGCTACATTTTCTTTCTGTGAAATCTGGCCAGGAATTATCATTAAAAGTCCTATGAGGATTCTGTGACATTTTAAATCGCCACTCCTTTAAGACTACTCTGGGGGAGGGTTGTATTTATTTTATTTATTTGTTTGACAGTTATTTTGGTTAATATCAGAGAATCAGATCAACCATGAAAAGATGAGTCAAATTCCCCGTAATGACGGAAATAGAACTAGTCCTTGTTAGAGCTACAATCCTGATTGAATCAGCTATTGACTGTCTGGCATACAACTTGGAACAGTTGATCCAATTGTAGACATTTTCTATAAGGCTCGATGATGCTCACGTGTCAGATTCCTCCCAAATCCTGCACTCTTTAAAACCCAGACACAGAAGCCTGCCGGTAAGCCTTTGGCTAAAAGACTAACATGGTATTTAAAAAGTAAAAGACTTTGGTCTCCTTTGTCCAACAAAGTTCAAATTTCCCCTACAGCAATAAACACCTTATCGGAGAAGTAGGCAGTATGGGCTAAAATCTTCAACCATGAAATTATATGACTCTACCTTGACCTCTGGTTTTTCTAGTGGATCTCACTCGTAGCATACAAACAGTAGCTCTGGGCTGTTTCTCTGATCCGACTGGTGAATTGTGTAAATCTTGGGGAATGCAGACTTCTACACAAAGGCATCCAGGTAACAGGGACATCTTTATCTGTCCTCACTTACCCGGAGCATGACTGAGCAGCTCCAGGGGCTCATGCTGCGTGATGTACGTGTCTGACCATCTTTCAGTCCATGCCTCCAGCAGACAGGGAAGAGACGGGTTCCCTCTGCATGGGAAAGCCAGGGCCTCATGGCAGCAGTGACGGACAGTGGCCGGTAAAACCCTGTGTGGAAGCAGAATCTCCCTTCCCCCTTGGTCTGACCACTCACTGTAATTAAGCGTGATTACTAGCCAGCCTCTGGAACGTATAGCACAATGGATTGGTACTCCAAGTGTGGTCTGTGGGCCGGTAGTATCAGAATTCTCTGGAGTTTATCAGAGATGCTGAATTGCAAGCTCCATCACAGAACTAATGAAGGAGAATCTTCATTTTAACCAGCTCCCAGATGACTCTTGTGCCCATTAAATGTCTGAGAGGTGTGATGCAATGGAGTGTTGGTATTTCCATCCAGATCTTCTAATCCTAGATTTAATAACAATACGCTGATGCAACCCTCTTCACCCTCGTGCCCATGGGTGAGAAGATCAGTGTGTTCAGTTCTCTGACCTCAGGAATGAACATGAGATTAATTGGAAATAGATGCATTCAGGCCCATGACAATTTTTTGAACCGTTGAAGGATAAGATATTATTTCATTTTTGTACTTAGACTTGGAAGGATGCAAGCCTAAAGCCGCCAGGGGGCACCTTGCAGATGCTGATGATGAATCTGCAAGCAGAAATCAGACCCAAAACATGGGTAAAAATCAATCTTCATGCTATCATCTGAGCCCCTGGATCAAGTATTGCCTGAAGCCCACTGCCATAGTGTTAGTAGCACAGAACATATTCCTCTAAGTTTTTTATTACTGTTATATGTGTGTGTGCATGTGTAGATATGTGTGTATAGCTAATATATAGATATAAAGACAGATTTATTTGAAGAAACTGGCTCACATGATTGTGGGGGCCGACAAATCTGAAAGCTATAGTGTAAGGTGGCAGCCTGGACATCCAAGTAAATGTTGATGTTGCAGTCTTGAGTCTGAAGGCAGGAAGCTGAGGCAGAATTTCTCCATTGCAGCCTGGAGGAAACATTTCTTCTCTTTCAGGAAACCCCGTCTTTGCTCATAGCCTTCGACTGATTTTATCAGGCCCACCCACATTAGGGAGGCTAATCTTTAAAGTCAACTGAATGCTAATCGCATCTAAAAATATATCTTTACATGGGGCACTGGGTGGCTCAGTTAGTTAAGCATCCGACTCTTGGTTTTGGCTCAGATCATGGTCTCAGAATCATGATCTCAGGGTTGTGAGATTGAGTCCTGTGTTGGGCACTCCATACTCAATGTAGAGTCCGCTTGAGATTCTTTCCCCTCCCCCTTCCCCCCCTTCTCCCCCTTCCTGTGCTTCTCCCCCAACTCATGCCCCCCCAAAATAAATAAGTCAAATCTTATAAAGGGTTCCTTTACAGCCACATATAGACTAGCGTTCGACAAGATACCTGGTTACCGTAAGTTGGCTAAGTTGACACACAAAACTAGCCATCACAGTTGTGTTTTTCTGAACTTTCCAACTGAAAGAGTTAGTAGATGGCAGGGCTGAAAATCCCTGGAGATGACTCTTCCATTCAACTGAAATACAGACCCGAATCCTGCCTTTCTGCTTTCTTTAAACGAGTTGACTTTGTTTGAGAGAATCAGCAAAGCAATTTAAACCCCATTTTGTTTCATGGACTCGAAAGAGCTCAAGATTGGAAGGACCTTAAGGTCTAACCAGAGTTTTCTAAATGTCAAGTATTTGCTTAGCACTAGAACGATTTTTTTCTCCATAATAATGATCCGCACTGTACAACATCCATGCTTATATGCGTGATATTTTCCTTTAAGTCAATGTGACTCTTCAATAATATAATTTATTGATAAATGTAGTTTTGTGTTATTGCCACAAATATGAATCCCACACCAATTACCTTTAATATATAAATACATACAACAGAAATACAGTGAGAACAAAATAATGCTTAAAATTCTCCCAAGATACTATTACCTGGGGAAGAGTCACCTAAGCATCTGTTTCTCTTTTTAAGATGAGGACACAGGGGATGCCTGGGTGGCTCAGTCAGTTAAGCCTCTGCCTTAAGCTCAGGTCATGATCCCAGGGTCCTGGGATTGAGCCCCGCATCGGACTCCCTGCTCGGCAGGAAGCCTGCTTCTCCTTCTCCCACTCGCCCTGCTTGTGCTCCTGCTTGCACTCTTTCAAATAAATAAATAAATCTTAAAAAAGAAAGGGATACAAAGCAAGGGTTAGCTATTAAAGACACATCACGAGATGTTCTTCTTGGCAGAGTTTAAGAAAGACAAAAAAACAAACAAACAAAAAGAAACTGAACAAAGAAAAAAGAGACAAACCCCAAAACAGACTCTTAACTATAGAGAACTAACTGGTGGTTACCAGAGTCGAGGTGGGTGAGGTGGGGGAATGGGTGAAACAGGCGGTGGGGATTAGGAGCACATTTATTGTGATGAGCACTGAGACTTGTACAGAATTGTTGATTCTCTACACTGTACCCCTGAAACTAATATAACACTTTGTGTTAGTTACACTTGAATAACGTAGAAAAGAATTTTCCATTAAAAAACTGGAAGAATAGGGCGCCCGGGTGGCTCAGTGGGTTAAGCCACTGCCTTCGGCTCAGGTCATGATCTCAGGGTCCTGGGATCGAGCCCCGCGTCGGGCTCTCTGCTCAGCGGGGAGCCTGCTTCCGTTCTTCTCTCTCTGCCTGCCTCTCTGCCTACTTGGGATCTCTGTCTGTGAAATAAATAAATAAAATCTTTTTTTTTAAAAAAAAGAAGAAACTGGAAGAATAGACAAGAAGTTGAAAAGCAAGAGTCTCTATACTGATTCATCTGAAGTTATTTAATGGCTCATTTGTGTAACATCTACCATTGCCAACTGAGGCCAGAGCCCCGTCCCTTGGGAAACGTTAATTCCAATCAAATGGCGATTGTGTGATTTCCAACTACTGTAGCCATAGGGCAGTACCCAGACTTCACCTGAACTTTTCCTGGGATGAGAATGCCATTACCTACCAGGACAGATTGCATCACTGGATGGGGATATAATTAGAAGACGCTGCCTTGTGCTTGTAGTTTCTACTAACCACTGATCATAATGCCACTTCCCCAGGGACACAGAAACCCTGACTCTGTGCCACCTGATTTCCACCTGCCAGCCTTCTAGAGAGCTGCAGAGAGCTGCTGGGGGAGCTCGACTCCTCTTTCTCTGTATCTTCTCTGTACAAGAACCATATGAGTCAAGCCTCAAACCTGACTTCAAGACCCAAACTATGGCAGGGAAACAATGCTTTGGCAACAGCAGAATGACACTTAAATTCAGGATGTTTGGAGGGGGTGCGCGCCTAGGTGGCTCAGTGGGTTAAGCCTCTGCCTTCAGCTCAGGTCATAATCTTAGGGTCCTGGGATTGAGCCCCGCATTGGGCTCCCTGCTCAGGGCGGAGTCTCACTGAGAGTCCCTCCTCCTGCTCTCTCTCTCTCTCAAATAAATAAAATCTTAAATTCAAGATGGACATGCCCATCTGATTAATCTCCACTTACATCCCTCTCTGGGTCATAATGCTCAAGCCACATTGTTTTTTTTCTCTATTTGTCTTTATACAAAGCCAACTTTTTCCTGCTCTGGGATATCTCCACCGTCAACTCCTACTGCCTGGAAAGATACTTTTCAATTATTTCACGTAATTCCCTTCTTATTGATTAAATTCCATTTCCAATGTCATTTCACTGGAGAGGCTTTCTTTGAATAACCAAAACCAAGACTTTCGATTCCTCAAGGCTTTCGACCCTATTGACCCAATTTACTTGCTTCGTAACGTCTACCTCTCCCAAATAATCTCATTGGTTTACTTGGTTTTATCTAAAATGCCAGCTACATGGTGGAAGGGAACTCACTGCTCTCTTTCTAATACTTAGAGAAATGCTGGGAACTCAGTATCCTTTTAGTAAGTATTTTGTTCAATGCACAAATGAGATCAAGGCATAGCATCGCTGTTTTCAAATTTGAGAAATTTACTCCCTTAGCCATTGACTTAGGCATCTATATACTCATTAGCTCACTCTACTTTTTAAAATTGGAAGTGATCCATAATACATCCTTGAGTACTGCAAACTGTCTTGTCACTCACTCCCTCCTGAATTCACTCCAGTTTGTTCTTTTCACTTTTCTCGTGCTTTGGCAAAAACCACATCTTCCGCGTGTGGTCTGACCCCGTTGGAGGAATCGGATAGCCTTCCTTATCCGGAGTGCTTTACTTCTATTAATGGAGTCTACAACTACACGAGGTTTTTTGGCAGCCGCATTATTCTTGTAATACTTATAAGTGTAATGCAAAAAAAAAAAAAAAAGAAAAGAAAGAAAAGGCCAATTTAATAAATGTATGTTTCTGCTAAGCCACATGTCCTTGGGGAGCTGGGTTTTTAATACAAATTCAGAGCCTTGCATTCATCCTTGTTAAACTTCATCACATTCTCTGACAGGTGTCTGTGTCATCCTCATGTCCCCCAGTCTTTATCTGAGTTCTGGCAGGCTGTGGAAGGGGTGATTGGTGGCGTTGCTTCACCGCAAGCAAAGTCTGAGTGACAGCTGAATACATTGAGGTTCCCCTTCTCCGCTGGATCCAGTGTAGACCCGAGCCCAGGCAAGGGAAAATGAAGTACCATGGAAATATGCATATTTTTAAAAACTATGGTAAAGGGGTTCCGGGGTGGCTCAATTGCTTAAGCCTCTGATTCTTTTTTTTTTTTTTTTTCTTTTTAAGCCTCTGCTTCTTGACTTTGGCTCAGGTCATGATCTTAGAGTAAGATCTAGGCCCCTCACCCCCATGGGGCTCTGCACTCAGCAGGCAGTCTGCTTCCCTCTCCCTCTGCTCTCCCTGCCCCCTCTCATAAACAAACACATCTTTAAAAAAATAAAAATCAGAGTAGAAAGGAACATTCACCATATTGGTTATCTGTCATTGTGCAACAAATCCCACCAAGACATAGCTGCATAAAACAACATGTTATTTCCCACATTCGTGTGATCAGATGTTTCCTCTGCTTCCTGTCGTGTGGACCTGGGCACCACAGGAGAGCTAGACGTTCCAAAGTGGCTTTGCTCATATGATGAGCAGTTGATGTTGGATACTGTCTGGAAGGCCAGCTGGGCTCAGGATGGAGGCTCCTGTTCTGCAACACGTGGGCCTCTGCACTCGGCCACTTGGCTTCCTCTCCTTGTAGAGCCTGGGTACCAAGGTCAGTGTCCTCTTGCATGTGGGAAGGCTGTAACCCTCTTCAGATCCAGCCTTGCAAATTGCCCACAGTGCTCTCCCGCTGGACCCCATTGCTTAAATATACATAAACACACACACACGTATCTATACGTACATGTATATATGTATCTTTAAATTTATATTTATTTATTAAAAAGAGGCTTATTTTATACTCTGCCTTTTTTCATTTAAAAAACTATGTCAGAAGCATCATTCACTCTATGCCACCAAACAGTCAGCCGTTGCATTATTTTAAGGCCCTGGACCATAATTTACCCATCCCCTAATGTCAGACATGTAGGTTGCTTCTGAATTATCACGGCCACAAATATCCTTCAGAATCACGTTGAAAAAGGGCATGTGGGATGGAAGGCATTGCCTTGGCAGTGCTTAGAAGCCACATCCAACATGGCCTGGCCTGGGGCCACAATTTATGTTCCTCTGGCATGCAAACTAGAGTCATTTCCTCCCAAACCTGCTAAGATTCCCATCCCATGTGGCGTCGGGCTCAGCCTCCAGGTTCAAGATCTTGTTTTCTAAATCGAAGTGAGGATCCTTGGGTGCAGTTCCTCAGATGGGGAGGCCTCCACACACTCAGTATAAAGTAGACACAAGGATCGGGTGACCAGGGAGGCTCGTGGTAGTTGTTGGCCCACAGCAATTCTGAAATCCAATTCTCCCTGCTCTGCAGGCAGAGAGTGAGTATTGATTAGGGCCCTTTGCTGCTTTGGGGGAATCTCTCTCAGTAACTATGGGCTCTGCTGTCCTGACTCTGGCATTTACCTTCTGAGTGGTTTGTTTGTTTCCTGTTCTATTAGAAATGGCTTATATTTATAGTTAGTGTTGAGTCGTTTCCTTATGCTCACTCCTAAGTCACAGAAATTTGTGTGTGCACAGATCTTTTTAATTTTGAAATGTCTCTGTCTCTTTGTTTTAATTAAGACTATTTTAACTGAAGCATTGTTGACACACTATACGCGTTACGTGAGTTTCAGGTATACCAGATAGCCAGTCAGCAGGTCTGTACATCATGTTGTGCTCACCACAAGGGGAGAGACCATCAGTCCCCGAGCAGTGCACATTCTTACAAAGGATTGACCGTATTTCCTATGCTGTTCCTTTCATTCTTCCCATTCTTCTTCACTCATTTTTGCTAGCCCATCTCTGTCTCTCTTAGCTCAAGCTGGTGTCAGTCTCATTTGTCTGATTTTCTTTACAACTTTGTTGGTTCTTGTGAATCTTGTTGGGGTTCACACTGCTAACCAAAAAGACTCATCCGCGGATCTCTACAGGAAAGATGTCTCTCTTCTTTGGGGTCTAGCCAAGATCCTGTAGCCTAACAATTTTGACTTTCCTTGAAGTCTTTTGTCTGGTGATGAGGTCTAGGAGATACCTTTTTACATTTTTCTGAAGCCGTAACAAAGAATGTTAACGGCCATGGCCTTTACTTGATCTTGACTCGAGGCTGGGTTTTTAGTGGCGATGCCCTGGATTTGATCTTTCTTTCAAGTCTTTATTTACTTTGAGACCCTTTTTACTCCTTAGAGAAGCTGAGTGATAGAAACAATTTTATTTTCTAAGCCAGCAAGTTGAAAATATTTTCTCTAATTTCTGCTTGAGTGTTGAACATTTCCTTCTTCGTGGGTTTGCCAGTGGCCTTCCTGACTCACATGGTGTTTCACTGGATGTTCTGGAGAGGTCCAAGATAGGTTCCCTTGCCTCAGGGCAACTCATGTTGGGTATTGCTGGGAGCTCATCTGAGGATGTGGGCTGGGATCTTGCTTTTCTTCCATTTTCGGGCTCCTTCTGGCTGATTTTAGCTTCCTCAGTGTAGAAGCTGGGTTCCAAAAATGCGTGAAGTCATGAGAATAATAAATTGTTGGTTTAAGACATAAAATTTTGGGTGGAGTTTATATAATTAGAGATAGCCAAACCAGAAATGAGAACTAGACATTGTGTCCTGTGTAAAAAAAAAAAAAAAAAAAAAAGTGTCGGGGAGCCTGGGTGGCTCAGCGTATTAAAGCCTCTGCCTTTGGCTCAGGTCATGATCTCAGGGTCCTGGGATTGAGCCCCATGTTGGGCTCTCTGCTCAGCAGGTAGCCTGATTCTTCCTCTCTCTCTCTCCCTGCCTCTCTTCCTACTTGTGACCTCTCTCTCTCTGTATCAAATAAATAAAATCTTAAAAAAAAAAAAAAAAAAAAAGATGCGTCATTAGCGTGTGCGATCAGCTGTGGCCTTGGGAGACAGCTAGGCTGGAGAGCAGCAGGGAAACCATTAATGAGGCTGGAAAAGCCGTGTATTGGAGATTGGAGAAAAGGGGACCCATGTTATGTAACGGCACTTCATTGGGCAACCCTTTACCAACAGTAAGGTGACAGATTAAAAGCATGCTTAATGCACTTATGGATCTAAGGAGATTTCCAGAATAATGTTGAAATTACCAAATGGTGTGCTCTTTTTTTTTTTAAGCTGCCTGTGATAAACGGGGAAAGAAGGATGATCTTGCTTTCAAGCAACTGACAGTACGTGTTAGGAAAGTAGCTATTGTGTATTTTACAGATCATTGTTACGATTTTCCTGTGTACTTCAAAGGAGCAGAAAAAGGCATTACTCTGAGGTTTGAATAATAAGGTGGTTTGGGATTTGGTCCAAGGTCCCCAACATTTAAATATTTGCCACTTAAAAGAATGATTTAAAAGATGGTACAAATGTCATGGCCTTTCTTCTTCAGCAAATTCCTTCCTTTCAAGCATCTATTACTATAATCATGTGTCTGTCCAGGCTGAGCCTTTTTGACCGCAGGGCCAAGGAAGCTGTGCCCACCTGCTTGGCCAAGGACAGGGTGTCCACTGGCCCACGGTGGCAAATGAGACGCCCTGTCTTTATTCACTTCTCATGACTAAATCTTCCTTTCTTCCTGATTGTCCTTAGTACAAATTGCTTGTGACTCTGCTGACAGGGAGATTGAATTAAGTTTGAAGATCCACGGAAGTCTTCCTTGGGGAAATGACATTTAAGAAAAAGATGAGAAACTTCATGAATGTGCTGGGCATGGTTGCAGAATCTCTTATGCCAGTGGTCTCTGGCGACTATATCAGGAGATGTAGGGGAAGTGGAGGTGATCATTCGTAGAGCCTCTGTTTTCGGAAGCTTGACTTGAATCCTCTCGCCGAACTCAGTGGGGGGTGACATTTAAATAAATTATCTGTGGCCTCTGGGCTTGGTTTTATTTCTGTAAAATAAGGAGCAAGCGACATCATTGAGAATCATTGTAAGAGCAAAGAGATAACACTGAACACAGTGCTTGGCACCAAGACAGAGTTCAGTATCAACAGCTTTTTCTTAGATTATCGGTAATCTTGCTTGAATCAGGAGAAGGGAGGGTTTGGGGGAGAGAAACAAGCCTTTAATTGCTTATACCTTGTGCAGAAAGAGTTAACTTGGCAGATCTGGTTGGCCCAAACCCTACACATTCCTGAGATCTTCGGGAGGGGCCCTTGCCCAGCTCCTGGGAGCCGACCTGTGTGTCCTTGGAAGTTCGCACCTGATGAGAGTGTCTCTGTATATGTTAATGATATGATACGAACAGGGAGATGTATGACAAAGGATTGTGGTTTTAAAAATTTTTTATTTTTTATTTTTTAAAGATTTTATTTATTTGACAGAAAGAGAGAGAGAGCGTGTGCAAGAGTGCACAAGCAGGGGGAATGGGAGAGGGAGAAGCAGGCTCCTGGCTGAGTAGGGGTCGGTCCCAGAGATCATGACCTGAGCCAAAGGTAGACAGTTAGCCAACAGAGACACCCAGGTGCCCCTCGAGTGACCATTTGTGTATGCCTGGGGCTTTGGAGCACGCCGGTATCAATTTGACAGTGGGTTTGAGATGGTGCTCCATGCCTCTGTGACGGACCCTGATAAACACCCAGGACTCCAAGGCTTGGGGGAGCTTCCCCAAAGGTAACAGTACTTCCTCCAGGGGGTCACCTATCATTCCTGGGAGAGGTACCTGCTCTCCGGGAGCGTGGCGCGACTAGAAGGAATCTACCCTCCGTGTCTGTTTCTTCTGTAGCGCTGTTCACTATGTATCCTCTTACTATGATAAACTGTTAGAACGATGTTCTTCTGAGCTTTTTTTAGAGAATGCTGAAATCTGAGTGTGGTCTTGGACATCTCCAACCCTAGTTCTGGGCTAGGTGCTTTTTTTTTTTTTCCTGGCATCTCACTTAATTCAGTCTCCCTAACAGGTGGAATAGACCAACGTAAGGTTTGTTTCCCAAGAAGAAGCATTAGGTCAGGTTCACACGCGTAGGAGGTGTTCAGCCGGACTTGGAGCCTGGGACTGCCTGATTTTTAGAACAATGAGCATTCTTGGAGCTGAGAATTTCCAAATAGGGGGTAGACACATGGTGTCCAGACAGCACCGATGCTGCTTACTCTGATCTGGTTGGGTTTTCTTTCTGTGAGAAGGAGACACTAGGTATGGGAGGGGAGCAGGGAGAAGGGAATGGAGTATCAGAAACAAGGCTGCCTTCTTTCTCTTTCTGTCACCACCCACTGAATTATCTATAAATTCCTCCAGGAAACTAAAGAAGGAGCAGGGAGGAAGCAGGTGTCCCTCACGGGAGAGCATAGCTAGAAACAAGAAATCAAAACACACGAAGTCTCAAGGCATTTCTTGCTGAAATGTTTTTCCCATCTTTTTTTTTGTTTGTTTGTTTTTGTTAACATATTTATTTTGAGGAACAAAACATATCTGTGTGCCCTGATATGAAAGGGTCTTGGAGCTATACAGTCAGGAGAAAAATCCAAGGTGAAGAAAGATGTATAGGAAATGATAGTGTTCTGTATAGAGGTGCAGTGGTACTGGTGTAAAACAAAGCAAATACACGTGTATACCCATATACATATGCCTAGGCACATATCCTCTGGATCTTTTATGATTTTATATACATGACATATGCATTATGTATGTTACCTGTGTATCTCTATGCCCTTCTCTGTCTGTATCTCTGTATCTGTCATAAGTGCACATATACGTGTGTGTGTGCGCGCGCGCGCGCGTGTGTGTGTGTGCGCGTGTGTGTGCGTGCACGCTGTTTCTGGAAGAAGGCAAAGAGCAGGGGAGGGAGTAACCGGGTCTGGGAAGGGGGAAGAGAAGTCAGAGGCTGCATTCATTTCCTACTGCTGCTTTGGCAAGTTACCACTGACAAAGTGGCTTAAGCAGCCCATGTTATCGTATAACACGATCTCTGCATGTTAGAAGCCCTAAAATGGGTCGGCAGGCCTGCATTCCTTCAGGAGGCTCTAGGAGAGGACCTGTTTCCCTGCCTCCTTCAGTTTCTTTCTTTCTTTTTTTTTTTTTTTTTAAGGATTTTGTTTATTTATTTGGCAGACAGAGATCACAAGTAGACAGAGAGGCAGGCAGAGAGGGGTGGGGGGGAAGCAGGCTCCCTGCCGAGCAGAGAGCCTGAGGTGGGGCTCGATCCCAGGACCCTGGGATCATGACCCAAGCCAAAGGCAGAGGCTTTAACCCACTGAGCCCCCCAGGCGCCCTTCCTCCAGCTTCTTGAGAGTGCCACGTCCCCTGGCTCACGGCTCTGGCTCCCTCTCTGTTCCTCTTGTCCCGCCTGCCTTCTTCGCTCTTAAAGGGGCACTTGTGAGGACACTGGGTTCCTCTGGATCGCACGGGCTCGATTTCCCATCTCAGAATCCCGAGCCTCCTCCTATCCATAATGTCCCCTTCGAAATGTTAAGTAACACGTGACAAGTTGTGGGACATAGGACATGGACATCTCTTGGGACCGTCTTTCTGCCATCCACAGGGGTGGATAGGAAACCTCATCGTCACTGGAGACAGCGACAGCCGTACTTTTTAAATGCTTCACCATGGGTAGCATTATATTACATATTCACACTTTTAAAATTCTATTTTAATTCCGGCGTAGTTAATACACAGTGTTACCTTAGTTCCAGGTGCACAATACAGCGACTCAACACTTCCATATGCCACCCAGGGCTCATCAAGAGAGGTATAAATAGGTGAAGGGGATTAAAGGTACAAATTCACGGTTTAAAGTCATCTTGCTCTTTGGTAGGATAATTCTTACATGGGATTTTTAAAAATCAAAGATGATTTTGGGGGCACCCCGGGGGGCTCAGCCATTAAGCGTCCGCCTTTGGCTCAGGTCATGATCCCGATGTCTTGGGATCGAGCCCTGTATCGGGCTCCCGGCTCGGCGGGAAGCCTGCTTCTCCCTCTCCCACTCTCCCTGCTTGTGTTCCCTCTCTTGTTTGAGCTCGCTCTCTCTCTCTCTCTCTCTCTGTCAAATAAATAAATAAATAAATAAATCTTTTTTAAAAAATGATTTCCTCTAGGTTAAAATCAGTCTCCTTTCTCCCCCTGATGTGTCCCAGCTCCTCCTTGGAAATAGCCATTTGCACTTATTTCTTGTCTATCATTCTGCCTTTGTTGTTGTTGTTGTTAAGGACAAAACAGGAGAGGGTGGGGAGTTGGATGCCGCCCTGGGCGGGAATGGTGGGTTGGGGGAGCTGTTCGAAAGTCTTCGGTCTTTGAACTGAGACCTCCCCACACTTCTTTTCAGGGGTCTAGATCCTTTAGAGAGTCAACAAAGACTCATTTCCCTTGACTTCGTGCCACACAGCACGTCAGATCCTGGGGTAGGACCAGGTCGTACTGTAAAGGGGCCTCAGACCTGGGGGGGCAGGGAGCAGGCAGTCACGATGCAGCCGTGGTTGGCTGGGAGGAGGTAGGGTCCCCTCCATGGCTCAGCCGGGTGGGAGCATTGTGTCCCCTGCACAGCCAGGTGCCGGAGGACAGGAGGAAGGAAAGACGTGGGTGGCCGCTGGCCTCGGGGACAAACCGTACATCTTCCAGGAGGCATCCGCCTTCCTGCTGTGTATTTATGCTAAGGCTCATGTACCAAGAAAATCCCTTGATCAACCAAAGCATGATTTCCCTGGGAACCAGAGGGGCATGAGGCCGTCAGCCTGTCTGATATAGGGACCTCCCTGGGCTGTTTTCTAAGCAACCCACAGCCACAAGGCAAGAAAACGCAGATGATGCATAGCTCTGTGGCTTTGTGTCCCTTCCTCTGGGGAACTTGGGGCTGGGCGGATTCATTTTGGTGCCTCCCATCAGGCCGGCAGCCGAGGGCCTCCGAGGGAAGCAGGATTCTCTAAGGTGGCGAATTCCGGCTGTCAAGGACAGCTACCCTTGGGCTGGTACCCTGCACTGCATTCTCAGAGGCTGACTTCCTCTCCCTTTGATCTGACTGTACATTTTGAATCTTTAAAAGTCCTAGCTATTTCAGACACCCACACAAGCCATAAGCCACAAAGGTCAGTAAATTTTAGATGAAAAAATTTTAAAAAAGCTGCAGAGGAGAGAGAAGGAAATGCAGGGACAGATCAAGATGCCGACCCCCGAGAGACGCAGTGCCCCAAGCACCAGCAAAATAGCTGTCCCTGAGAGAAAAACACGCCTGGGGTAGGAGGCTTGGCAATCCTGCCGTCCTTGGGTGCCGAGACAGACAACCCAAGAGACACAGTCCTTCTCAAGGACAGACCCAGATGACCTTGAGGTCCACTCCCAGCATCCTTATTCCCCATCCATGGATTCACTTCTTCCTTCTACCAGTAGAGAGCTTTCCAGAATGGGGAGACTCCCCCCGCCCCTTTCCTGAGCGAGGCTTCCCGCTTCCAGAGCCCTGCAGGAAAGCGGTCTCACTGACCAAAGGATCTCAGCATGCAAACAAGAAGGACACATGGACACGGGACCGACGGCTGTGTTGTCACAAAATCCATTTTCATGGGGAATTGGTGCATCCCCTGGGCATTTAGCAGAGGGAAGTGACTTTGGAACTGTCATCGCAGAGGCACAGACCAGCAACGGGGAATCTTCCTGTTCACCTCTTTTGTTGTATGGCTGAGGAATATCCACGAAGGCGGGGGGCGTCCCACGATGTCACGTATCCCGTGTAGGAGCCAAGGCGGGCACGCGACCCCTCTGGTCATGTTTTTTGGATTTCAGAACCGTGGGATCCTGCCTCTCCGTTGAAATAGCTTCTTTCTCTGCTGTGGGGAATAAAACAAAAAGTGCTGGATCCCAGCTCTCTTAAGTATTATGAAGTGAATTGGGTACTCAAAATGGCACTTTTAAAGGTAATCGTGATTATCTCCCCGTCTTTGGGGGACTCCAAAGGGGGGTTCCCCATCTAACACTCCCCCAAGATGTCGGCACAAAAAGGACGAGTATAGTACGACTTTGGTTCCTCGCTGGCATGTAAAAGCCCTCGTTTGGGAGTAGGATTTATTAAATATTGTAATCAGTTCAATGTCGCCTGTTGAAACATTTGCTTTAATGGGCTTGTTAAATTTAGATTATGTTAAAAAGAAAAAGAGAGAGAGAGAAAGACATTTCCCTGTCTCTGAACTCTTGGGCTGCCACATCATGATTGTATATGTGTTCAAGAAATAGCTCCCAGCCGCGATAATTACCCCCATTGTGGGGAAAAGAGGGTGACATTTCGAGATGATTCAAGAGGACATTTTGTTTTGTAAACACAGTCTTCCCATCAAAGCCCGTTCTTACTTTGGAGAAAGCAGCATCAACTCTTTTTCCTTCCTTTCTTTATTTCCTGAATGATACTTTAAATTGATTTTAATTACACAAGTAATATATGATATTAACGTCTGTTAGAGTAACATGGTATTAACAGCTTCTATCTATTGGTGGCTGAAACGCGTTAGGCGTCTTTCTAAAGATTTTATTTGCATTCATGTTTTAAATCTCTGTAATGCCCAGGGAGGCAGGTAGCGTTATAATTCCATGGTACACAGGACGTAAGTGGAGCACAGCAAGGTTAAGCGATGTGCCTGAGGTCACGCAGCTAGTAAATGGCCAAGCCAGGATTCAAGTTCAGGTGTCTGACACTAATAATTATGCACATACTTAGAGCAACGCTACGTCGCACATGTCTGCATTCTCCCATAAAATTACAGGGTTTTTGAGGAAGTGGTGATGCAACATGGGGGCTTAAGGGGGTAGGAGAAGAATCAATGAAACAAGATGGGATTGGGAGGGAGACAAACCATAAGTGACTCTTAATCTCACAAAACAAACTGAGGGTTGCTGGGGGGAGGGAGTTGGGAGAAGGGGGTAGGGTTATGGACATTGGGGACGGTATGTGCTTTGGTGAGTGCTGTGAAGTGTGTAAACCTAGCAATTCACAGACCTGTACCCCTGGGGATAAAAATATATGTTTATATAAAAAATAAAAAATTAAAAAATTAAAAAAAATTACAGGTTTTTTTTTTCCCCCATATAGAGTGGACATTTCTTTTGATCACCAACCCAATCCCTATCTCTTCTCCCCCATACCCAAAATGAGCAGATACCGGCTAAGGAAGTATTTATCCCATGTACGGAAAGAAATAGAATCTCTATGCATCTTTTCTCACTAAAAATATTCTCTCTCACAGCTCTGTAATATTCCATTCTGTTTTATTTAGCTCTTTCTCTCCTAATGGATATTTAGATCATCCCTAGATGTTCATTAGAGTAAGTAGATCACAATGATGGCATCACTAGTGATCTCTGGTTTTAGCAGGGATTGCCAACTTAACCTGCAAATCACCGATTCTTCTGAGGGTCCCCATCATTTTTGCTAATGAAACCTTGAAGGAAAGTGCTGTCCAACCTCAGGGGTAAAAACGTGAGTGCTTGTCCCTCTCCCGTCATTGACGGTTAACCACCCAATCTGGTTCCCTTTGCTCCTGGAGTCTGCAGGGCCATCCAGCTGAGACCACGTCTGGACTTTTCTTCATTTTCAGGAAAAGGTAGCCAAAGCAGAATGTGAATTTTTATTCTCCACTTTGAGGCCTAGAAACAGGAGCCAAGGCATAGCTATTGAGATTTCCAGGATATGGGACACACCTGTCTCCCTAACCGCCTTCCATCAAGATGGAAACTATGTGCTCATGTAGAAACAGAATCAAAACCTTTGCTTCTTTGCTTTATTTATTTCTTCTGATATCTGATCCTTAATTTAATAAATAGGGAACGAGAGCTTTTTAAATGCAGATACATACAGTACAGGGTGCCGGGAACACAAGATGATCAAGACCAATGCTTCCCCTGCCCTCATAGAGCTTCCTATTTCTGTCATAGACACAAGCATCCACTTGACTTTTGTTAATCCTTGCCTGCCTACCTCCCAAGAATTTCACCTTGATCCCAGGCCAGGCATGTGGGGACCTGCTGCTTTGCAAATCAGCCAGCTCCCATCTCTGAGAATTGCTTAGTGTCTCCAACCCTCCATACCTACTGTGGGAATTCTATAGGACATGTAAGGATATTTTGAAAAAACTCTGGATTCCCTGTTACTATATCAGTACTGTTAAAGTAGTAAACCAGAATTAACTGGTCCTACCTCTTGAATTGAAATAACCATCCTTTCTGTTAGAAGGCAGTTCTTTTTTTAAAAAAATTAACTTGTGGAGGACATCCCATCGTTTGTGACAACACAGATGAACCTGGAGGACATGATGCTATGCGAAACGAGCCAGACACAGGAAGTCAAACACTGCATTATACCACATATATGATCAATCTGAAACAGTCAAACTCGTAGAAGCAGAGAGTGGCATGGTGGTTGCCAAGGGTTGGAGAGAGGAAACAGGGGTCTATTAGTCAAAGGAGCAAATCTTCTTGGGTCTCTTACATTTCTGCATGTCTTGAGACCAAATGGACAGACTGCCTTGTTCTAGATCATCTTTCAAAGGATGTCTGTATAGTGATTGATCTTGGAAGACAGAGACTCTGGAGTCTAGGGAGAGTTTGCTTTCAACCTGGGGTGATAGAGATAATTTCCCTCTGGATCAGGAAGCAGGCATGCTTACTGCTTGTTATAAAAGATTAAGATTCCTTATGGTCCGGGTTCCTTTCCTGGAATGTACCTTATTTGCATGCACAGATGTCACCTTGCTCACTATGTATCATCCTGGGGGATTTGGGGCGCAGGGAACCATTACACGTGCTGATACACTAGTTGGCTATTGCTGTGAGTAATAAACTTTCATTCGTTTTTGGCCCAAACGTCTCGTGTCTTCTATCACCATCTGTGGCCAGTTAACTTGTCAGTTTGCAAGTAGGAAACCTCTCCGACATTAGAGTTACTGCTACATTTATTTATCCATTCAGTACATATTTATTGGGTATCTACCAGGTGTTGGATAGTAGGGACACAGAGATGAAGCAGCCAGTGAGGGCCCCGTTTTCCTGGAGCTTCAGTCTAATGAGGAAGGCCTGTGAAGTAAGAGCATTCACAGCTGATAAAATGTGCCAGGAAGGGAACCAGCGAGGCGTGACAGTGGGCACCAACAGGGGTACAGGGAGAGGGTTGTGACAGGGGACCTGTCCGCAGAGGTGGCCACGTGGGCAGGAACTGAGACATGAGATGGTGCCAGTTGTTCTAATTCTCAAAGAAATGCAAGTCCAAATGCACTGAGTTGGGACAGACCCGGAGCGCAGGATGGCAAGCGAGAGAGCAGCATGACGTGATAGGAGGCGGGGGAACGAGCGGCAAAAGCAGAAACTACAAGTTCTTGAGGCCGTGGCATGGAGGTTTTGTTTGGTTGAAAGTGAAAGTGAAAATCATGGAAGACTTGGAGGAACGGGGCGGAGAGGGGACAGGGTTGGCTTGACATCTTATCACGACCCCTGGGGCAGCCAGGTACAGAAATGCCATTCTGTTCCCCAGAAGATGTTGTGTCTGGACCACCCACTGCTGTCTCTGGGCCCCATCTTACTCCCCCGCACCCCTAGGGAACATGTTTCTCACTTGTCTGGCGCACGGCCCCCTTCTTCTCTCTCGCTGCCCCTATGTTGCCAGGCAACCCTCAATGCCTCTCGCCCCAGTGCACAGGGGACAATGGCTTTTCAGCTTAGGGCTTGAGAAGGGTGAAGAGTGAATCCCAAACTAGAAATGTGGGCAGGCCTTCAGAATGTGCCATTGTTCGATGGGGGAACAGAAAAGGATTTGCAACAGACAAAAAGAGAAGATACACCTTTCATCCAGGAGGGATCACAGAACCATCCATAAAAATACTAGCCCGGAGCATTAAAGTCGACGACACAGACATAGTTGATGGAACAAGGCAGTGAGACATACTGGAAACAGAATGTGACAAAAGGAATATCTATCAAGAAAAACGCAGTTGACTAAGAGGTGGCATATGCTTACTGTTATGGGATATTATGCAGCTAAGTGAGGAGACTTGCAAAATAATATGTTTAGTATGATCAGTTTAAAGCCCACATTGATGCTTAGAAAGTCAGTATGTGTTTTTGTGTTTCCATGTTTATACTCATGGGGACTAGTGTAGAGGATTGCCTTCTCCAATGTTGCTGGGAAGGTGGTTCTCAACCCCTGCTAAATATTGAAACTGGGATGTTTCCCCCCATTGCTACATAGTTCAACCCTAGGAATTCATATATATGAATGTAATTCTCATATATATATATATATATATAATTCTCATATATATATGAACATAATTCTCATATATATAATTCTCATATATATAATATATATAAACATAATTCTCATATATATATAGTATGTTCAGTTAGGCACCACATAGTACATTATTAGTTTTTGATGTAGTGTTCAGTGATTCGATAGTTACGTATAACACCCAGTGGTCATCACAAGTGCCCTCCTTAATATCCGTCACTCTGTTATTTTTATTATTTTTTAGAGATTTATTTATTTGAGAGAGAGAAAGAAAGATAGGGAGACGGAGAGTCTTCAGCAGACACATGTACATGAAGTCTGACTTGAGACTCGATCTCATAACCCTGAGATCTCGACCCGAGTGGAAACCAAGAGCCTGATGCTGAATCGACTATGCCACCCAGGTGGCCCAGAAATTGCATATTTTAAATAAAAATTTTATTGGGAATGCTCTTAGATTTTATAGAAAGGCTTTTGCAGAGAAAATGCAGACTGTCTTATATATCCTTCACACAATTTTCCCTATTGTTAATATAGTACTATTAGTGAACTCCATACTTTATTTGTATTTTAGCAGGGTTTTTGTTTTGTTTGTTTTGGGCTGTTGTCTGTCTGTTGTTCCGGATCCAATCAGGGCGCCATGTTGCTTTCAGTTGTCATGCCTCCTTAGCCTTCTCTGGTCTAAGTCAGCTTCTCTGCCTTTCTTTATTTTTTTCCTGACCTTGACAGTTTTGAAGAGTACTGGTCAGATATTTTGCTTTATGTCCCTCAATTTGGGTTTGTCCGATGTTTTTCTATGAAGAGAACAGACTACAGACATTGGGAAATAATGCCCTTCTCATTCTATGACTGGGATGTACGTCTATGGGGCCAAGACTCACTGGTGGTATGAACTCTGATCACTTGGTTAAGCTGGTGTCTACCAGGTTTCTCCACTGAAAGTTACTATTTTTCCTTTTCTGTACTCTCTTCTTTGGAAATGAGTCACTAAGTGCAACCCACATTTGAGGAAGGGAAGGTTTGATTTTTACCTCCTAGTTGGGGGGAATATATACAGAGTATATGGTATATTATTTGGAATTCTTCTGTGAAGATTTGCCTCTTCTCTCTCATTTTCTAAATATTTAATCCCTCATTTATATCCATATGGCCTTGTATATATTTATTTTTGTTTGGGGTTATAATCTAATACTTTAGTATTTTGTTACCCAAATTGAGCCAGTGGGCGTTCTCTTAGGTTGGCTCCTATATCCGTGCAGCACGTCCCTATCCTTGATTTTTGAGCACTTCCTGGAATCATCCTCATATGGTTCTTCTACATCTTATCTTGTATATCTCCTGCCCCTGCCTTAGAATCAGTCACTTCTCCAAGAAGGATATTCAGAAATCAGGATCTGGGCAGGGGTGTTGTCATTGCTGTGGGGGTGTCATTGTTTCTGGAACCTCTCTGCAGACAGAAGTAGGAAAGATACATATATAACCTATGTATGCACATGTATCATAATTATTTCTATTTTCCTGTCTCTCCGTATTTATTTCTCTATATAATCTATATTCTCTCTCTCTCTCTCTACACACACACACACACACACACACACACACACACACATCTCTATATGTACTGTCTACAGATACACACACATCTACATACACATACTAGGTTTTCACAGGATATATAACTACATATAATTATATATGTTGTCTCCGGATTCCTCCTCCCCTTTCCTCCTTGCGTACTTACCCTGCTTCCTTGTAATTTCTTTCACCAACAGGGAGATTTTTGACTCCCCTTATCTACCATATGTTACAAAACAGAGCTCAGGATTTATGTTAAGTTCTTTTTGTCTTTAGCCTTATAGGGCCTGGTCAAAGTATTACCATCCAAAGATACCAAAGTCAGCTGCTTTTTTTAGTTCCTGGAAAACTTTTGAAACACCTCGATGCCTATCACCGAATCCCAACC
Organism: Mustela lutreola; assembly: GCF_030435805.1. Lineage (NCBI taxonomy): Eukaryota > Metazoa > Chordata > Mammalia > Carnivora > Mustelidae > Mustela > Mustela lutreola. The sequence continues at coordinate 3,158,976 of NC_081306.1, read as the reverse complement.
ACTCCGGTATCCATGGCGGGGAGGTGAATTTCTAGCAATTTTTAAAAGATCCCCAGATAGTTCTCATATACAGCCCGTGCTGAGAACCATTGCTTCAGAAATTGAAAATGAAGGGAGAGAGTTTAAAGTGTTTCATTTCCTTTCATTGCTTCACTGATAATAAGAACATTAACTCCTTTTTAATTTAAAAGAAAATGAGAAAACATATTTTATTTATTATTGTTGAGAGAGAGAGAGTGCCCAAGTGATGATGGGGAGGGGCACAAGAAGAGAGAGAGACTCTTAGGTAGACGCCACACTAGCACGCAGCCCAGTGCGGGGCTCGATCTCACGACCCTGAGATCATGACCTGAGCCAAAAGCAAGAGTCAGACTCTTGACTGACTGAGCCACCTGGGTGCCCTGAGAAAACACCTTTTAAAAAATAGGATAAGAATAGCAGCCACAGAAACCAGTCTCTATTCCTGCTTCTTCCTGCTAATTGCTGTGTGACATCAGGAAAGTCATATAACCATTCTGAGCCTGTATCCTCTTACCTGTAGATTCCATCCAGCAGCATCCAGCCTGCCTTCCTTGCATGGCTACACTAAAGACCAAGTGAGACTACGTGTGTGAACACACTGTGACAGCCTTAAAGAAGTCATGGCAACTGATGAGTTGCTTTGGAGATCCTTGACGATTAAAGGTGGTTCTGTTTCCTGTATGCTCTAGACATTACCCGTACCAATTGGCCTGACAAATATGGAAGGAACTGGCCAGCCAGCAGAAGAGGGAGATGAGGCAGGCAAAGAGAAATGCCATGAGAGATAGGCAACCAAACCCATTAACATAGAGAAAGCAGCTTAGTCTCCTGATTTCCTTGGGTTCCTGAACAGCTTTCTTGTTCTGTTTACACTCAGCCCATCTCCTTGCTATGTGACAGAGCTACTGAATAGTTTATATTATTTTCAGCAATCTTTAATAGTGTGCTGGGATTCTCTAATATGGTAGAAAGTGATTAACAAATTTGGATATTGAACCTCTCCCACGTGAATTCAAACCTGATCCATATCTAGGTGAGAGATTTCAAACATGATCCGGCCTCTAACTAAGGGTTTTTAACCTTGGCACTGTTGTCATTTGGGGCTAAATAGTTCTTTGTTTGGAGGCTTTCATGTGCAAGATAAGATGTCTAGCCACATCCTGGGCAGTCCGGGTCCACTAGATGCCAGAAGCACCTCCTCCCTCCGCCTGACAGCCCAGAATGTCTCCACATATTGCCAATGTTTTCTGGGGACAAGATAGTCCCTGACTGAGAACCAGTTTTCTGGTAGGAATGAATATTGTTATCAATATTGATAACGAATAAAGTGAAAAAATTGCAATGAATCTTTCAAAAAAAAAATACCCAAAACTCATAGTCCTTATAGTCACTGAATGGCCACTAAAGGGTCTGATGATGATGTAAGATGAGGGGGGTAAGTCTCGGGGGCGTATTCCAAACCTTTCAAATAGTTTAAAGATGGATAAAGGAAGGAGTTTGTTATTGTTATATAAGACGCTGTCACGGCAAACCATACATTTGTCTCCCAATGCCTTGCTGGGTGGTGACCAAGACCCAAACGGGGGGTAGTTTTTTCTGCTAACATACCAGTCTTTATGTATATTCTTTCATACATATGAAATCATTTTCATATGTTTTAGATCAGTTTCCATATTCTCATGGAATATACCCGAGTCACATTCCAAATACCAACTACTTCAGTGAAGTCTCATTTGACTCCAAGTGAAAGGGCCCTCAACCCAAACTGGCTTGTACAAAATCCAAACTGGCTTACATCATAGAAAATCAGTGGGTGATGTGTGCAGGCATGGCTGGATCCAGGGACTGAGCAATTCATCTAGGGTTTGTTTGTCCCCATCTTTCAGTGTTACTATTGTGTTGGTTTCATTCTCAGGCTCAGTGACTCTGAGCTTCCCCAACTCGGAAAGCAAGAGGAGTACAGCAGTTCCTCTTTATTATGCTACTGGGTTCAGTCTTAATGGGGAACGATGACTTACTTGTGTCCAGAAGCGAAAAAACTCTGCTTCTTCATTTTCCTTTGTTTTGTGTTACTGTGTTTGGGTCACAAGCCTCTTCACATGCCTGATCTTGGGCCAATTATGGGGCAGGGGTGTGGGATGCACTGATTGACTTAGGTCTGGTTTATGTGCTGTGGTGTGATGGTTACATTCTGAGTCACCTTGAGTGGCCGGATTAAACATCGTTTCTGGGTATGTCTGCGACGGTGTTCCCAAAAGAGGTTCGCATTTGAACTGGTGGATTCTGTAAAGGAGATGGCCCTCCCTAAAGTGAGGGAGCCTCATCAAACCCACTGAGACCTGAATGGAACATACAGACATACCCCATTGCTTCTGTTTCTCTGCAGAACTCGGACTAATCTACATACCAGTTCCCAAACCCATGTCAGAGAGTGGGAAAGCGGGAAATCCTCAGATGTAAACAAGATGGCTAGTGGAACTAACTGTGCGATAGTTTCTGGGGAGGTGGATAGCACAAGCCTCTTCCACTAGATGTCTTCCTGTGGTACCGTTATGGGAGAGCCCTTAGAGTCCGGAGAGAGGGTACAGCATCATTTCTGAAATGAAGGAAATGGGGCCCAGCAACTCTGAGGCCAAGCAATGACTATAGTTAGCAGCACTGACCAAAACGAAACAATGTTAGCTTTTGAGTTTTAGAAGATCAAATCCAAGATTTTGAGTTTTTGTTTTTTTTTTTTTCAAAATCAACCTCTGGTGCTTGCTAAAAATACAGGTCCTCAGGGTAATTTCCACTGATTATAATTCACAAGGAGTGACTGGGGTCTGGCCAAGGAACTTCTGTTGTTATTATTGGGCAGTTTTGGAGCGTGCTGTGTAGACCAGTGGTCTTCTCAACCCAGACCAAATAAAACAGAAACTCTAGGAGTGGGACCTGGACTGGCTACTGGCTGGCTGGCTTTCTTCCTTCCTTTCTTTCTTTCCTCCCCAGATCATTCCAATATGCCGCCAAGTTTAAGAACCAATGCATTATGTGATAGAGCAGTGGTCCTGGGGAACTCGATATAAATACAGAAGCCCCAGGTCCTATTCTTCTTTAACAAAACTGAGCTTCTGGATTCTTTGTTAGCATTCTAGGTCCCTCATACATACATACATACATACATACCAAGTTTGAGAAACACTTTTAGATTCCCTGTCAGCTTCACTGGAGAGCTTCTTACAAATGCACGATCTCAGGCCTCACTCAAGACCTACTGAGTCAGAACATGCATTTTAACAATATTCCCCCAATGGCTTGCATATAGCTGGAATGATCTGTATACACAACAAATTTTGAGAATCTGCTCTAGCCTCCCTATTCCCTTCCCCAGCGACAATTCAAGCCTATCTGGGGACATCCTATGAGTATTGATTTCCAAGCCCCCACATCAAAATATTCTAATGAAGTGGGTAGCCCTCGGGTAGGATCTCTTTATCAGTAATTTTTTTTAAAAGATTTTATTTATTTATTTGACAGAGAGAAATTACAAGTACACTGAGAGGCAGGCAGAGAGAGAGAGAAGGAAGCAGGCTCCCTGCTGAGCAGAGAGCCCGATGCGGGACTCGATCCCAGGGACCCTGAGATCATGACCTGAGCCGAAGGCAGCGGCTTAACCCACTGAGCCACCCAGGTGCCTCTTTATCAGTAATTTTTAAAAATTTATTTATTTATTTGAAAGACAGTGCCTAAGAGAGAGAAGGAATGAGAGAGAGAGCGCATAAGTGGGGCAAGGGGCAGAGGGAGAAGCAGACTCCCTACTGAGAAGGAGCCCAAGGTGGGACTTGATTCCACGACCCTGAGATCATGACCTGAGGTGAAGGCAGACACCCAACCGACTGAACCACCCAGGTGTCCCTATCAGTAATTAAAAAAAAAAAAAAAAAAAAGTTTCCAAGTGATTCCAATGTGCAGCCAAGGTTGAGAACCACAGTTGTAAGAGGAAGAGTTTACTATCAGCTAGCCTCAGATTAAATTTCAGCTGCAGTCTGAATTAGCTTTATGACTTTGAACAAGTTACTGAATGCCGTGACTTAACTCACCTGTAAAACAGACTTCTGTCTAAAATCCTATTTCAAGGCAAATGGTGTGAATGGAGCTCCCTATGGATTGGGAACCTCGGGTCTTAGATTCTGGGAAGATCTTCTCTGCAAACTGAAGTTAAAAAAACACCAGCTTGCTAAATGGAGCTAGGGAAGTCAGAGGCTCAAACTCGGTTTTTATTCCGTAAAACACCAGCGGAGGGGATTGCATCTGCTAACCCGAGTCCTGCTTTCTCTTTCGTCTGTTAAGGCCAGCTTCCTAAAGGAGAACGTGGTTAGGTGGCTGTTGCTGCCTTCCCCAGATCCTGTGGCTGCTCAAACACCAGCTTCCCTTCCTGTAGGTAAATCAGATGGGACTTAATGCAACAGTGCGCTTGGTTGCCAGTTTAGAGGGAAGTACTGTTCTTCTAGGGACGTTTCCTGAGTCTTTTTCCTCATTCGGTATGCACAGTGATGATGGCAGCTCAAGCAAGCCTAATAGGCAAGGGAAACTGTTGGCTTTCAAGCTAGATTGTCAACAGGCCTGTTTGATATGGCTGCATTTCTGACCTAATCAGCCGCCAGCGGCCTCTCCGCCAAGCTCTCTAGAGGGCATCAGAGCAAGCAGTATTTCCCAATCTAACAGCTTAAATCAGCTCAGATCTCAAAGAACAGAAGCTGGAAGAAAAAAGAATGTTGGAAAGACCTTGGGTATGCAGAGAGCCTTTTTGATGATGTGTAAGTGGGTTTGCACCATATCTACTCCTCGCCCGAAACCAGACCAGAGCTCTGTTTCACCGTGCCAGGGCGATATTCGTGAGAACAGGGGCATCTAAATTTGAAGGAAATCTTCAGGTCACTCAGCATTCAGTTCTTCTACCAGAGAACTCTTAGTGGAAGACTGTTGCCAAAGAATAGCAAGAAATAGACTTCGCTCATCAGCAAATGTGCTTTCGTTCATGCCTTGGCCCTAGTTAAATATCATCATCCAGCTTGAGATGCTCTGGCTCTGGCTATATTTGACTTAGGCACAGAAGGGGGCATGCCAAATATTTTTGTGTTAGTCAGGATGCTTTAGGGTGCAGTGAAAACCCAAGCACACCGCATGAGTATGGACAGAGTTAGGGGCTCATATGAGAAAAGAAGCCTGGACTCATTAGGTTTCAGGCACTGTTTGATCAGGATTCTTTAATCTTTGCCATCCTACAGGCTTGTCCTCCTGATTTTGTCCTCATGGATAAAGCCAGGTGCTAAAGCCGGTCTGGACTTCATAGCAGAGCCCGAGAGAGCTTCTTGGGCTTCATTCTGATTTGTTTCACTTCATTTGCCTAATACTAAGGCAGTTGCGTCCAACGGGGATGACATTATGCTGATTAACCCAAGTAGAGTCAATTCCACCCAAACCACACAGCTACATTTCAATGAGATAAATGGATATTGGGGAGGAAGCCAACATTTCCTACATAGTTATTTTCTCTCAAGGCTCTAATAGATTTTTTTTTTTTAATTAGAGAGAACTTGAGCAGGTACAAGTTAGAGCCCAAAAGAGATTTAATATTGACTTGGGCAGTACTTTAGAAATCTCCTCTCAAAGTAAGATACACAAATGTCCAGGTGAATTCCTGAGGATTATGTCCCATGCTGACAACAAAAGTATTTTGAAGTGTAGGAGGTTTGATCTTCTGGGTTTTGGATGACTTCTGCTAGAATTGACTTTAGGGGCTGGAGGATGGTTGTTGAGTCTTAAAGTGGAGGCGGAGGCCCTCTATTCTCTTTTTATTCACTGCATGTGTTACCTGCTGGCTCACAGTCTTTCTTCTCACCCCAAGTATTCTCATCATTCTTGGTGCCCTAAAAATTCATGCAATTGGTCATTTGGTCTTTGATGTCCCATCTTCCAACCACCTTTCATCCCTCCCCCCCTCTGTCCCCTACTCCAGAGATCATGCCCTTGAACACTGTTCCACCAGTAATTTTACCCCTTCTTCAGTCCCAAAATATATTCCAAACAGCCCTGTCCTATGCTATCATGTAGTCACGTGCTCTCCATAGCTCTTTGATGCATTGGCCCCTTCGTCATTATGGTCCTCTAGTCGGTTGGCCACGGCATGTATCCACCCTTTGTCGCTCTTCTGCATTGTCTCGTATGTGTCTCCTTATCCAGCTTAGACGTCATGACCAGTTTTTATAATTGCACTCTTGAAAACATCTCAACTCCCTTCTCTCTCTCTTCTTTCATCTTGTTCAGATGGTTGAATTCCCTTAACTGGCTGCATGTTGTGAAAAGAAAAATCAGACAGGCCGGCCAACCAGTTTCACTTAAAAGTCAGATCTCGCCTGGGTGCTCAGGACGGCTGTGCCACCGCCCGGCGCTTCTCCAGTAAAACCATTTCCTTGACTCTAGATGACTGTTTTGGAAGTTCCCTTCTGTCTTCAGAACTCTCATTCCCATTCCACATGTCTCTTAGTCTCAAGGGATGATACAGCTTCCTATGTTTCGGGCAAACTGAAGTCAGTAGAGGAAGTTTATCATTAACTCACCATGTATCTACCCATACCTGTTTCCTCTCTTTAGATGTTCCTCTTGCTAGGATGGAGGAAAGTGAGGAGTTAATGTTTTATGGGCACAGAGCTTCAGTTTGGGATAAAGAAAATTCCTGCAGGTAGATGGTGCTGATGGTCATGCAACAGTGTGAATGTACATAGTGCCACTGATCTGCACACTTTTTTTTTTCCATTTTTTAAAAAAAATTTTATTTATTTATTTGAGAGAGAGAGATCACAAGCAGGCAGAGAGAGAGGGGGAAGCAGGCTCCCCACAGAGCAGAGAGCTCAATGTGGGGCTTGATCCCAGGACCCTGAGATCATGACCTGAGCTGAAGGCAGACACTTAACCCACTGAGCCACCCAGGCATCCCTGAACTGCACAGTTTAAATAGCTAAAATGGTCAATTTTGTGCTATATATCTATTAACTACCATAAACACATTTGTTAATTACAAGGGGGAAAAGTAGTAACTTTATAATAGAGAAACTGACAGAAACCACTACCACAAGAAAAAAGAAAAAAAAAGGGAGTGGTGGAAATATCTTTCTTTCATTTTTAGAATAATCCTTTACACCCAGGATTTTATTTCCTTCTGTCTTATCAAAGACTCTATGTCTTCATTTTTTTAAAATCTATTTTAGAAAAAGAGAGAGCATGAGCCGGAGAGGCAGAGGGAGACGGAGAGAGAATGTCAAGCAGACTCTGCCCTGAGTGCGGAGCAGGACGCGGGGCTCGATCTCACGACCCTGAGATCAGGAACTGAGCCAAAGCCAAGAGTCAGATGCTTAACCAACTGTGCCACTCGGGCATCCCAAAGACCTTATGCCTTTAGCTGGTCTCTAATGAGTTGATGGTTCTCTCTTGCCTCCACCCCACGTTCATTATCCTCCTTTCTCTGGGTGCTGGAAGACCCATCTCGGACGAATGCATCATTTGAAGTTCCTTCAGTTGGCCAACTGAAGGCACAAGCAGATCATAGGATGTGAGCCAAAAGATTAGGGCGTTATGCCTCCTGTTCTGAACTGCTTGCCTCCAGATGTGACACTGGCAGTCTTCCCCTAGAGCCACAGTTTCTGTTGAGCAGGTCCCCACTTCTGGAACTTTCCTTGCCTTGCTGTCCCATCAGTGGTTCACCCACCCTCCCTCTGACAAGTAGTCCTTACATCTACCCTTCAGGTGTGCCAAGTTGGGTGGGCAAGTATCCACGCTAAAGATTATTATTCCCCCACTTTCACTAATCATTCTCTCCAGCTTCATAGAACCATTCCCTATAGTATGTAAACATGTTCTAGTAATTTCCATTAATGATAAAAATTTAAAACAAAGACTTCTGGATATGATGGGTGAAGGCAACAGAGCAAATATTTACTGTCTGTCCATTTAAAGAAGCTTGGCCGACTCTGGACACGGACAATTGAACATGCGTGCCTAGAAGTTAACTTCCAAGTCTGAACTGGAGACGTGAATGTAGAAGAGAGTGTGGATTACAAATGACATGAGGATCTGGACAGGGTTCTGGGGGGTGTTCTAACATGCAGAGGCCAAGCAGGGAAGTGTGAGTGTAGGAAGGAATTTAACAGGAGGCAGCCAGTGAGACTGCAGGAAACCCAGACGAGTATAGTATTACAACAGCTCAGAGAGGCATTGAAATCAAGAAGGCGTAAGGGGTGTCAAGTTCTCTTGAAATGCAAAGTAGGACGAGGCTGTGTGCCCCCTGGATTTGGCAACAGGGTGAGGTAGGGGGAGCACGGGTGATTTGAAATCATGTCAGTGAAGTTGGATTGAAATAAAATGAAAAGCAAGTGAGATGTGCGGGAGTTGGTCTATCGAGACTAGACCCTGTTTTCAAGAAGTTTTGCTCTCAAGTAAAGAAAGAACATGTTACAGGAAGGGTTCGTGGATGTATGACTGCTCATTTTAGTAGAAGTATAGCATATACTGATGGAAGCATGCATTGTAGACGTACGGATCACACATTTTACACACAGTAAGCATACCTGTCTAACCACTACTCAGATCTTAAAACAGAGTCCTACCTATAGCTCAGAAGCCTATTAAAGTCTGTATGTTTGCATTCTGATGTGAACAGGCTTGAACAATTTCTCCCTTCTGATGGTCAGTTTTACAGGGTCAACCTGGCTAGGCCACAGTACACAGATATTTAGCCAAACATTATTCTAGAGGTTTCTGTGAAGGTGTTTTTGAGTTGAAATTAACATTTAAATAGGTAGACTTGGAGTGAAGCAAATAACCTTCCATTGTGTGGGCGGACCTAATCCAAACGGTTGAAGACTTTACTAGAAAATGAGGGAAGGAGAAAAGAATTGGGCCAGCAGGGTGGTTTTGGACCCCAACTGTGACTTTTTGCCCGGTCTTCAGGCAGCTGGTCTACCCAATAGTTTGGGATTGTATGGATGAGATAATTCCTTAAAATTTCTCTCTCCCTCTCTTTCTCTCATTTATTTGTACCTATATTAACATTTACTCTTCTCCATGTCTGCCATGATCATGACACAAACCGCCATTACTTCCCACCCATATAACATTGGTGGACAGCTAATAAGTATTCTTTCAATCCTTCCTCCCTAGAGTTGTCAGAGAGATACTCATAAAGGCAAGCCCACATCCCTCTCCTGCTTAAAATAAATGCTCAGCATAAAACTTGAATGTCCTACCAAGGCTTGCTAGAGTGTGGAAGAGGAAGACATGCAACTGACACGCGCTTGTCATCCTCAATGGGGCACACACTCTTCAACCCCAAGTTACATGGCCATGCGGGTCCGCTGCTGCCAGATCCTTACTTCTGTTTTCTAAACAAAAGCCAGACACTGGGGTTCTTTGGTCTTGATCATTTGGTCTTTCCCCCAACTCCTCATCAGGGTTTTCAAACCACTTTTCGGTGTTGCTCCTCTTTCTGTCTTCCTGAGCTCTCTCCCCTCACCCCTACCCACGTTTCACCCTCCAGCACCGGTGATCTAACTCAGTTTAATTTCCAGTGTGCGTCAGGCTATTTCCCATCTTAGTGTGTTTGCATCTGCTGTACCTTCTGCTTAGACTTCCCTCCACCTCCCACCCCTTCCTTCCCCCTGGCTGAGGTGGTAGCATACCACTGACTTCATGAAACCTTCTTTGATACCACCCCTTCGAGAGGAGTTGGTTGTTTGTCCCTGGGGCTCTGCGCTTCCCTGTGATAGCTATCACCAGTCATGCTGTACTTCATGCTGCCAGTAGACTGTGAACTAACTTCTCAAGTACACAGATGGCATCTCGGATTCCTTTGTGCTCAGTACAGAAAGGGCCGTGAAAGTGACTGAGCCCTGTCCTTAGGTTTTGCCAGGTTCCCCCCAATAGATTTCCATGAGGCTTCTGTCACTGTCCAAGGTGCTGGCCACCTTGCTCTGCCTGCCTCTAGCCAGCCTTCCTTACCAGAGCTCGAGTCTGATCCTCTGCCTCCATTCCCCAGGCCCAAGTCCCCAGATGGGGCTTCCTGCTCACTTGATCTTTATGTCACAAGGGTCTGCTACTATCTTGGTTGTTGGAATTAAGTTTATGCTCCCATACCAGGTCTCAGTCGCTTACTTGTACCTCTGGGGTTAGCATCTGCAGCCAGATCAAGTTTTTGGGTACCTGCTCTGACCTCAGAGTAATTCTGCCTGATCCTGGCCATTGTACTTCTCCCACTTTCTGCATCAACCGCATGCCCGCCTTTTCCACATGTTTTGATATATGATGCCTGCTCTCATGCCTGAGAATGTGGGAGAAATAGTCCCACATTTCTTTTCCTGTTTGGGACAGGTCTTCGAGAGCAAGTTTAGGTTAAAAACACAGACTGAATATATGCCCTCAGACCTCGGTTTAAACCCTACCTTTATCAATGACTGGCTATGCAAAGTTAGGCAAGTTGCTTATGCTGTTGAGTCTTAGTTTCCCCATCTGAAAGTTGGAATGGTAAAACACTTCTCCTAGGGTTATTAGGAAAATTGCAGCTTATGTGTTGAGAGGCACTTAGCTATGTATAATGTACGTATAATAAATTAGGCAATTATAATTTTTTAAAGTTTTTAAAAATTTATTTGAGAGAGAACGAGAATGTGCATGCAGGGGAGGGGCAGAGGGAGAGGGAGAGAGAAACTTTAGCAGACTTTCACGCTGAACGCAGAACCTGACATAAGGCTCGATCCCAGGGCCCTGAGATCATGACCTGAGCCAAAACCAAGAGTTGGACGCTGAACCCACTGAGCCACCCAGGCGTCCCCATTATTATTGCTTTTATTGGTAGGAAACAATCGTGTGGCTGTGGCTTCACTTGCCCCAGTCTGAGCTCCATCTCTCTCTCTCCCTGCGGCATGTCCCCCAGCTTCTCCTATTCTCCCCGGCAGATGCTTTTGCTGCTAATAAATCCTGCCTGTGATATCACAGTTCACTGCAGCAGCTGGCTCGGAATCGAGACATCAACACATGAATCAGACAGGATGAGAGGAGGAGGAGGCTGAAGACAGAGGCTCCAACTACCTTGGTGACAAGGAACAGAAGAGAGAAAGAACAGAGGATTATAATAAGATCCGGAGGTTTTGCTTTTCTGCGAAGTGGGATGGGTTTAAACTTCTCCCTGCATTCATCGCCCTCCCAGGGTTAGGCAGATTGCTTCTGGGAGGGGCGGCCAGTTGGGATACTGGCAACCCAGAGGGAAGAGTTTGCAGATGAGATGTGTCACCTGATGTCCAGGTTGAAGAAGGAAGGAGAACATAAAAAGGAAGAAGAAAATAAGTTCCATTAACCTTTCTGATATACTTGTCTTAGACACATTTCTAGCATGGTAGAAACAACTTCTCAAGACTCACACAATTGGAATCATTTCTATAAAATCTGATGTTCCTAAGAAGCTCAACTCCACAGTGTAGCACTGAGGGTCATTCCAAATAGGGTTCCTTCTGAACTTTCTCCATTCAACGGCTACCGCTCCCCACACGTACATAGAAAGGTAAGCACGGAGGAAGTTCCCTGAGCATTTGCTAAGTACCAAGTTCTATGCCTGTATTCTCAGGCGGTCCTTTGAAGTAGGTCTTATTATGATGCTTATTTTCTAGACAATAAAACTGAAGCTTAGCATTTCCCAATTATTCCCCATGGTCAGAGACTTACACAAAGTTGAGCCAGGTAGGCTGATCAACAGACCAGGATGACGATCATCCAATGACTTCTTAAAAGGATGAGTTAGGTTTGAATGCATACAGATGTCCCCAGATAGCTGCCCGGCTCTGCCATACACACAAGGATACCGTGGTGAATGGTACAGGCTTCCGAGATGACCCAGCTCCTCAAGATCAAACAGAGAAGCTGCAGAACCAGAATACCAGCCTTAGTCTTCAACTCACAAATTTGTTTTCTTATTAGACTCAGCTGCTTCCCAATTCACACATCTTCATATTCAAAGAGGCTATTAACCTACCACATTGCCACCACCTGGGGCCTGCCAAGCCAAGCAAATGGAGTTAGCATCTTCGTAAAAAAGGACTTCTAGAGTCGGAAATGGCGGATCCCAGAGAAATGCCATCCCCCGTCTTTCAGAGGGAAGACAAATGACATTGTCCTCCTACGGGGAGCATGGAGCGGAGGACACGATGACTAGGAACCAGCTCTGGCTCCGTGCGATCCTGGCCACAGGACTTCCCTTCTTGGGTTCTCATCTGTCAATTGAGGGGGATGCATGAGTTGGTTCTAAGGTCCTTTCAGTCATCTTAGGAAGGGATCTATTTACAGTAGCTTCCCCTAAATAGACTGGAATTCTTGGAGAATGAGAGTTCAATGAAAATAAATTAGGGAGACAAGATTTGATTAGTTGATGTATAGTTTTTTTTTTTTTTTTTTTTAAATTCCTCTTCTTCTCTTAGTCTGTTAATAGGCTGGATCTCACCCTCAGGTCTAATTAGCTGCAAGATTCTCCTAAAGGCTTGAAAATCCAGAAACTTGAGCTTTATCAGGAGACAGCACTCATGGACAATTACATTGGTGCTTTCCTGGGACTCCATACAAAACACACATGTACTTACGAAAGTTATCCTTTTGCTTTCTCTTCTCCACTATCTGGGTACAAGAAAGCATTTCAAAGCTTGAACTCAGAAACCAGATGGGATAGATCTCTGTTTAACTCCCATCCCTTGATTTCTCGTACCCTCTTTCCTCCTCTATAAATTGAGGTAGCTTGCTTTCCTCTCTGTCTTTATCTTAGTTTATTTGCAAACCATAAGAGAGTCTTAAATATAAGGAACACACGAAGGGTTGCTGGAGGGGAGGTGGGCAGGTAGGAGGATGGGGTAATTGGGCGAGGGGCATTCAGAAAGGCACTGGGTGCTCTGTGCCACTCGTGGGTCACTGAATTCTACCTCTGAACCTAACACTGCACTATATGTGAACTAACTTGAGTTTAAATACAATCCTGAAAGGAAAAGTTGGAGGCAGTTACGGTACTTCTGTCCTTGAGTGTAATCCATGTACAATTTAGCGCCGCACCTGAAAGAGAGTGGGGTGTTTAGCTGATCAAGAGTAAAGCCCCGAGGGCCCATCTATATGGTCAAGCTTCTTAGAATGTTGACATACTGGCTTGGGTAGTGTGGGCAGAGGGACCTTGTTCTTATAACTGGTATCAGTTATCACTTTGTATTGAATACTTTCCAACTTGGAAGAAGAAAGGATGAGAGAGAGAGAGAGAGAAGGGGAAACTTTGGAAAGGATACTTTGTTGCAGAAACAGCCATGCTCTGAGCAATGAACAAGCACTTTGCTAAAGGCTGAGTCATTCCTGTAAAAAAATATTCTGGCCTTGTCCTAGAAAATGCTTACTCCTAAATGTTTACTCCTAATGCTTACTCCTAAAAAGACAGTACAAAGAACCTGGTACTCCCCTGCCCATATCCCACTTTCCACTCTTTTGTTTGTTTGCAAGCTCTGAGCTCTTGCAGAGATCTGAAGGCTTGGGAGAGACACAGGGGAGTCAGAGAACCAGCCCATATCACTTATTTATTTCCCCCCCAACCATTATTGAAGAGTATTTAGCTAGCATATTTCCTGAAGGCCGTTCTCCTTGTAAGAAACCCCATCGGTGGTTTAATTAAGCTTACATAAATACTAAATGGGATTCAACCAGAATGGGGTTTGCTGATTTGTTGTGTTGAAATAAATCCTTGCTCTCTTCTAATTGAATAGATTGAACACAGACTGTATTTGTTCTTATCCTGAAGCCACTTTCATGGGAGCGATAAACTGGAAATGTTATCTGGCTTGGGATGCCCGTTTTGCTGGGAAAATCACTCTGCCAGTGGTGAGGGAATGGAGGAGTTAAAAAGATCTTTGTTTTCAAGGTCATATGTCACAAGCCAAGGAGAGTTAAAAAAAAAAAAAAATCATGGCAGCAGCCATACCCCTACCCTGGTAAGGGTATGGTGAAACAGGTGCCCCATGTATGGCCAGTAATGTTGAAAATTAAAATAACCATCTTGAAAAGCCAATTTGGGGATGTTAAAAGAGAACTTCAGGATTGCCATAATGCTTCATGTTTCCAACCAGGAATTCCACACATGGGAATGAAATCCAAGGAAACAACTAGAACCTGGAAAACAAAGCAAAACAAAACAAGTGTATGTGTAAAGATGTTCATTGTGGTATTAGCTACAGCAGCACACACATACACAGACACACACACACACAAAGTCACAAAGAAATTTTGCAACAAACCCCAAAAAGAAATGATTAAGTCAGTTCTGACACTTTCCCAATAGAATATTATGCAATTCACATGGTGATTACCATGATTACGTGGAAAACGATTTGGAGAATAATAGTAAGTTAAGAAATAAATCTAGATACAAGTATAAATAAATATAGCTATAAATAAATTTAGCTATAAATAAATATAGCTATAAATAAATTTAGCTTTAAAAAAAATATGCCACTCAGTATGAAATAGCCAGAATAGGTAAACTTGTAGCTGGACATAGTGTTGGTCAGGGGCTGAAGGAAGGAAATAATGGGGCGTGACTACGAATGGATACGGGGTTTCCTATTCTAGGGATGACGAAAATGCAGATACCTGTGATGCTTGCACGTCACTGCGAATGCGATAATACCACTCGATTGTTCACCTGAACTGGGTACAGTGGTTCATCTCATATTTTGTGTGTTTGCCACAATTAAACAAGAAAAAAGCTACTACAAAGGATGAAAAATGAAAGAAAGTACCCCTCAAAAATCTGAATACCCGTTATTTTAGGACAGTGGGAACATTTTTTCTATTTGTGAAGTTTTCTATCATGTTTGTGTTACAGAAAGGCAGGCTCGTGCAGAATTAGAATCCAGCCCAGAATGCCAGGGGTGGGGACCCCCTATCCCCCACTCCCACTCTCAGCCAGTGCAGAGTATAATATATAGCACTAAATATACAGTTTAGAAAAGAGGGGAAAAAAGATCAAAACTCAACAGTCTAAGCTTCCACCTTGGAAAACTCAATGAAGAAGAACAATACGACCCTAAAGCAAATAGATTAATAAAAAAAAGAAACCCAGGAAACTAACAGGCAAAAACAATGAAATCAAAAGCTGTCTTTTTTTTTTTTTTAAATATCAATGACATTGATAAACTACTAGTCAGGCCCACCCAGAAGCAACACGGAAGACACAAATGACTCTTATCAGAAATGAAAGAGGGGACATCACTACTGATCCCATGGACATTAAAAAGGATAGTAAATGGTTACTGTGATGATCCCTGTGCCACAAACTTGGTTATACAAGTTTGAAAGATAAAACCTACCAAAGCTCACATGAGGAGAAATAGATAATTCAAATAGGCCTGTATCTAGTAAAGAAACAGAAAGGAGAGGGTGGGTGGATGGGAGAGCCTTCTGGTGGGTATTAAGGAGGGCACGTATTGATTGGAGCACTGGGTGTGATACATAAACAATGAGTCTTGGAACCCTGGAAAAATAAAATTAAATTTAAAAAAATTGAAATTGTTGTTAATAGCCTCCCTGAAAAGAGTCAGACACAGATGTTTCCCCTGGTGAATTCTATGAAACGTTTCAAGGAAGAAATGAAACCATTTTTCTCCATTGTGTTCCAGAAGATAAAATTAGAGAGAACATCTCCAGATTCTTTCTATGAGGCCAGCATTATCTTAATACCCAAACCAGAAAAGAAAGGAAAATGACACACCAATATCTCCCCTGAACATTGATGCAAAAATCCTCAAGAACGCATTAGAAAATAGAATACAACAATGTATGAAATTAATTATATACCACTACTGAGTAGGATTTATTTCAGGCTTACAAGGGTGGTTCAATGTTCAACATCAAGTAATGTAATTTTGTCAACAGTAAAATAAGAAAAAATCATATGACCATATCAATAAATGGAGAAAAAACATTTGACAAAATCCAACACCCATTCGTAATAAGAACTCTCAGAAAACTTCAACTTGATTTAAAAAAAAAAATCTAAAAACCCTGCCATTAACATCTCACCAAGCAGTGGGAAAAGATCAAGAAGTAGGCTATAATGTCTCCTTTTACCATTCCTATTCAACATTGTACTGGAAATTCTAGCTCATGCAATAGCACAAGAAAAGGAAATAAAATGTGTAGGGAATGGGAAGGAGGAAATACAGTGATGTCTATTTTCAGATAACATGACTGTCTATATAGAAAATCCAAAGAATCAACAGCAACAAAAAAACTTCTGGAACTAATAAGTGGTTGTGCCAAGGTCATAGGATATAATATTAATATCAAAGTCAATTTTCCCTATATTCCAGCAACAAACAATTGGAATTTAAAATGGAAAGCAAAATATGATGTTGCATCAGTGCCAAAAAAGAAAAAAAAATTGTTTAAGCATAATTCTAGCCAAATGTGTATAGGATTTATATGAGGACAGCCATGAAACTCTGATGACAGAAATGAAGAGCTAAATAAATCAAGAGGTATTCCATATTCATAGATTAAGAAGACTCAGTATTGTTAAACATTTGGTATTGTCAGGATGTTTTGGATTTTAGTCATTCTAATATGTGCGTGATAGTATGGCATTGTTGGAATACTTCCCAGCTTAGTTCAGTGCAATCTACTGAAGGCAATCCTTATCAAAATCCCACCAAGTCATTTTGTAGATATCAACAGACAACTTCTAAATTGTATATGGAAAAGCAAGAGACGGACAAGACTGACTGGAACAATTCTGAAGAAAACAAAGTCAGGGGGCTGATATCACCCGACTTTTAAGACTTAATCATAAAGCTAGAATTATCATGAAAGCATGACATTGGTGAATATAGGCAAATGGTCAGTAGAATAGCATAGAGAGCCCAGAAGCAGACTCACACACATATGATGAACGGATCTTTCACAAGGGAGCTGAGATAATTCGATGGAGAAAGGCAGGCCTTTTCAACAAAAGGTGATGACACCCTTGGACATCTTATGCAAAAAAAAAAAAAAAAAGAAAAAAAAAGAAAGAAAGAAAGAAAAAGAAAAATTAAAAAGAAATAGGCCTTAAATGTAACTTGCAAAATTATAAAATTTCTAGAACAGGAGAAAACCTAGGTGAACGTAAGTTTGTTGGTGAGTTTTCAGATATCATATCAAAAGCACACTCCATAAAGGGAAAAATAGGTACATTGGACTTGATTAAAGTTAAAAAGTTCTTTCTGAGAGAGACACACTTAAGAGAATGTGGAGGGACACCTGGGTGGCTCAGTTGCTTAAGTGTCCAACTCTTGGTTTTGGCTTGGGTCATGATTTTGGGGTCTGGGATTGACCCCAGGCCTCCCCACTCCATGAAGAGTCTTCTTCCTCTCTTTCTCCCTCTGTCCCTGCTTATGCATGCTTTCTTTCTCTCTCTTTCTCTCAAATAAATACATCTTAGAAAAGAGATAGAGTGAGAAAGTGTGGAGACAAGCCAAAGGCTGGCAGAACATACTTGCAAAACACGTATCTGATAAAGGACATTTGCCCGAAATATACAAAGAATTCTTAGAGCTCACCACAAAGAAGACCGATCCAAGTAAAGAATGAGCAGAAGATCTGACATGCACAACTTCATGAAAGACACGCAGATGGAAAATAGGCATATGAAAAGAGGCTCAACATGTATGTTGTGAGGGAATTGCAGATTATGGCAACAATGAAACATTAGCACACACATATGAGAATGATTACATCCGAAAAAATTCCTGACAATACCAAATGCTGACATAGATGCAGAGGAACTGGAATGCTTATTCACTGCTGATGGAAAGGCTAAATGGTACCGCCACGCTGAAACGCAGAGGGATAGTTTCTTATGAGGCTAGACACAGCCTTACCATATGATAGAGCAGTGACGCTCCTAGGTTTCTACCCCAAATCACAAAAATCTTATGTGTGCACAAAAACCTGCCCATGAATGTTGATAGCAGCTTTATTTATAAGAGCCCAAATCTGGAAGCAACCAAGACACTCTCCAATAAGGAATGAATAATCGGTGGTATCTCAGTACAGTAGAATATTATTTAAGAATAAAAAGAAATGAGCTATCAAGCCATGAAAAGACACAGAGGGACTCTAAATGCATTTTACTCAGTGAAAGAAGCCAGTCTGAAAAATCTACACAGTACGGGATTCTAACTGTATGATATTTTAGAAAAAGACACACCTATAGAGACAGTAAAAAGATCACTGGTTGCCAGGGGAGTTTGGGGGGGAGAGAGACGAGGCATGAATAAGGTGAGGAAGAGAGAATTTTGGGGGTAGTGAAACTATTCTGTATGATGCCATAATCATGGGTACGTGTCATTATGCATCTGTCAAAGCTCACAGAAGTGTAGAACACAAAGTGTACAACAGAAACGACACATCTTGGTTCAAAGATGTGAACCAAGGACCCTCGTTAATGATAATGTATAACGTTCATAATGCGCCACAGGAAAGCGAGATGTTCACCATGGGGAAAATGGAGGGCTTATGTTGGGAAAGCAGGAGTTGGGTGTGTATGAGGAACTTTGTACCACGTACTCCACTTTCCTATAAAATTGGAACTTCACTAAAAATGATGTCTGTGAATTTTTTTAAAGGTCATTATGGCTGCCGAGGTAATCCATACCTTAGTAGGGGACCCTCACAGCAGATAGGGAAAAGCCACTTTGGAAAGACAACCTTCCTCCAAAATTATTACTATGAGCTCTCGTTTGGTGGTCAAATCACCTTTTCATGGCGTCTGTTGCCTGGTGATGGAGTTGCAATGGTCATTCTCATCAGCTTTGCAGTCATTTAGGTGGGCCACCTGACAGGGTAGCAGTGGGGCTCGCATTTCTGGAGTTCGTCTGCCCGAGGGCATTCTTGGCTCTACCATTTGCTAAGTGTGTGAGGGTGAGTTTTCACTAATAACATGAGCATGTACCTCAAAGTTTATTGCAAGGATTAAATAAGCGAATCCCTGGTACCTAGTAAGTGTTCAATAAAGGTGAGCTGCTATTTTTATTATTTATTGAGGTCTCACCCAAGACTCCCATCAACTAGGGGAACGATGAACAAAGATTCCAACTCCCATTATTTCTGGGCTGTCAAAGCGCATAAAAGAGAAGCCAAGCTGGGATGCTTGGAAGCCGTGGAAACGCTGCCCAGAGGAAAATAAAAGGAGAGACATACAGATCAGAATGGTTTGAACTATCTTCTGCCCTTTATCTGGGCGCCCGAAATAGCTCACCTCAAATTGTTTTAATAATCCCCTTCTGTAAACTTGACCCCAACCTCGTGATTTACTGGGCAGAAAATGTGATCGAGTGAGTCTGAGACTTTAGCTCTAAGATTCTCAGTGACCGCCCCCCTCCTCCCCCACCCCTGGGCCTCCTGCCTCTTAAACCAGACTCAAGAAGGACCAGGGCCCTTCACACTGTGCTTCCTGACTGGGGTTTCCTTTGCTGTTCGTTTATATTTTGCTCCACATGCCTGGGGCCCACGGTATTTTTTTTTTTTGCAAAAATAAACAACGTTGTTGTCTTGTGCTTTGCTTGCTAGAAACTGTTGAGAGAACCTAGTTTCTTCACTATAGGGAAGCTTAAAGCAAGGGATTGCTTCCCATTAAGTTGAATATCGTAGAACTCAGAAGAGGACCCAACGGACTCTATCCTACATGGGTACCATGATCCCCTCCACGGATGTGTTGTTGGTTTCTTGGCCTCCAGGTTTGAGACTCGCTTCTGTTCTCAAGATCTCTCAAGCCTCTTGAGTAGCCAGGAAATGTTGTTAACTCAGGCTAAGTTGCCTACAGAATGCTTAATCGTTGTTAACTTGCTGCCTTCTCTCCTTCCCCTGTAAGGAACTAAGGGCAAGAGCTGACTTCCCAGTTCCTGCTTTAATCCCTCTTACACTGCCCGTGTTTCTTGCTCAAGAAAACCCCCATAAAGACCCCTTTGTCTCTTTCTTCTTCTACCTTCTCTTTCGTTCACTTCTGAATTTAATGCTCCTACGTCTGCCGTGTGCCTTGTGATAGGCGTGGCACCTCCCTAAATTGTAGAACAAGAACAGGGGAAAAAAGGCATTTGCTGAAACTGACATTTTCATCTCAGCTCACTCGTTGGAGAGGGACAGGCTGTAATTTGCCAACAGGTTCACATCCAAATGCATAGGTTAGGGCTGACATCATGTGATTTTTCTACCATAGCCATCTCCGGCTCGTGCATGCCACACAGGAGGCCATGCTTAGGTCAGCAAATACTGCAGTGGAAAAACAAAAAAGAAGAAGAAAAGCTCTTGACTTACCTTGAGCTGCTTAATGCACCCAAGGTGTATGCCCTTATCTGTTTGGGGGTGGCTCCTGTCCAGACCCGTGTTCACTGGCTAATTGGTCGATCCACCTGGCCAAGAAGGGACTCGATTTATTTGACTCTTTTCCAGTCCCTTAATTTCTGTTTCTCTGCTGCGTCTTGCTTCTTGCCAGGTTAGAGCCTTCCTGGGTTCTCCCAGCAGCTGTCTCCTTGGTAGCGACTTCTCTAAGCTCCTTGCGTACTTCTTCCTGGAGTTGATTTTGTAATGTTTTCCCGTGAGCTCACTTTCAGTTGTGCACGTGCCTCAGTTGGGGAAGGACGCCACCGTCTGGTTTCAGCACTGGCTCTGCCAGACAGTCCTCAGTTCCTGGCTAGCTTTCGCATGAATTTCATGGCGTAGAGTTTCTCCTCTGCTGGAGGACATCTGTAGCCCAGGCACCAGGATTCTAATACTTGATGAACAACTACTTTCTATCCGTGATATTCTGGGCAGGCATTCTCTGCTGGGCTCCATCCTGGGACTGGAAGGAACTTTCTCGTACCTGTTTACAGTCTTAGCATCTCTTTCCCAGCCCTCTGACTTATTTGGGGGCCTCCCACACTAGCCCCCTGTAGCCCAGAGGGATCACAGCCTTGACTATGGTTTCTCTGAGAACATTAAAATCGCAGCCTCCGAGGTTCAGACTCTGCTCTCCAGGGAGAGGGAGATCCCCCTTGTCCCAAGATCCCCTGAAGACCATCCTTCCTTGTGTTGACACGAGACTGTGTCTTATTTATTTGAAAATTATTTTATCTAGTAATGGGACAGTTTTGAGCACAGAGAAAGGGTTGGACACCATGTGTCTGTCTCCCCTTGTTCACCAGGAGAGCTGCACTGATTTTCAGTGTCTGCTTTCTGCAGGGTTTTTTGTGATCATTTGTGAGCAAGTGATAACTTCCGGGTTTGAGGCAGTAGACAGACAGAGACTCTTCTACCAGCTGGGACTCTAGGGAGTCCATGGGCTCTGAACCATACCATGGGCTCTGAAATCGAAGAGAGACCCAAAGATCGTCTGTGTGTTCAGAGAACTGAGATCTGGGTGCAGGTTATGAGCATATAACTGAGCTCTGACCTTTGCCACATCTAGTTCTGATTCTGTGGGCAAAGGAAAGAAAATGGTGTGAGTGGTCTGCACGTGGCGTGGAATGTCTAGAGTCTGGGAGCTGACCCGCGCAAAATTGCGGTCACATTCCTGTTGTAGCGCACTGTTTCCTGATCAATGCAATGCCTCCTTTTCTTTAAAGACAAGAAATCTGGCTGTGTCATCCTTGTGTGTCTTTTTGTGGGGTGTTTTTTTTTTGTTTGTTTGTTTTGTTTTGTTTTGTTTTTTGGCAGCTGAAACAATGAGTCGTCTTCTTGGTCCCGAGTGGGAAGAAAACAACAGTACCAGACAACAGAATTAGGGATTACTATCTTAGCAGCCTACCTGAGGAATGATCCTTTTAATCAGAGGTGCCTCTAATGGTCAGTGGGCATAAAGTTACTGCCTCTGCCCCTGCCAAAGTGACTGGTCCTCTTGGCCTATTAACACATGGGTACCACTCGGAAAGGACTTGCTAGTTCAGGTGACCTTTCAGGATCCCTACCACACAGAGCCAGGAGGGACAGTAGAAGAGGTTTCTGGAAAGGAGGCAGAGCATGGCCATAGAAGATAACCCATTTTTCGGTGAGGTCCCCTGATGGAAGCAGGGGGTCAAGCAGGTGGGCTCGAAAATCCCGTGTCCCCAGAGGATCCTAGAGCATCCATGATTCTCGGAGGAGAAAGGGCTTGGGGTGGTGCATTTATTCCACTGGACGTCAGCTCCTCGTCTGTGGTCCAGGCATCCCCAGTGTGCAGAGAGAACCTCTGTTTACTGAGTGTTTAATCTCTGCCAGGCAGGAGTGATCCGTTCTTGACAGATCTGACAGAGTGACCTTTTAAAAGTGAAATGAGATCATTCAATTCTCCTTAAAGACTATTCAAGAGGTATTTTCTTTGCGTGCAGGAAGGTCTAGCATTTTATCCTGACCTACTTGAGTTGACCTCTGTTTTCTCAACTAGTTGGTAACTTACCACAGCCCTGCTTGCTTACGATCGTCCAGTGTTTTTTTGTATTTTTTCCTTTCCTTTCCCATTTTCGTTTCATTATATGTATATATTTTTTTCTGGTGGTAAGAATGCATTATGAAATCTACCTGTTAATAAATCTTTAAGTGTGCAAGGCAGGGTGGTTGACAGCAAGTGCAATGTTGTACAATAGATTTCTAGAACTTATTATCTTGTATAACTGACACTTTCTACGCCACATTTCCCCGTCTCTCCAGCCCTAGCAACCACTATTCCACTTCTATGAGTCTGAGGGTTTTAGATGTCTCATGTAAGTGGAATCATGCAGTATTTATCCTTCTATGACTGGCTTATTTCACTCAGCATAATGTCTTTGTGGTGAATCCACATTGTTGCAAAGACTGGGAATTCCTCCTTTTAAAAGGCTGACTAAGGGGCGCTTGGGGGGCTCAGTGGGTTAAGCCTCTGCCTTCAGCTCAGGTCATGGTCTCAGGGTCCTGGGATCGAGCCCCACTTTGGGCTCTCTGCTCAGCAGGGAGCCTGCTTTCCTCCCCCCTGCCACTGCCTGGCTCTCTGCCTACTTGGGATCTCTCTGTGTTAAATAAATAAGTAGAATCTTTAAAAAAAAAAAAAAAAAAAAAAGGCCGACTAAGGGGAGCTTGGGTGGCTTAGTCCATTAGGCATCTGACTCTTGGTTTTACTCAAGCCATGATCTCAGGGTTGTGAGATTGAGTCCTGCGTTGGGTTCTGTGTTGGAAGTGGAGTCTGCTTAAGATTCTCTCTCTCCCTGCGCTCTCCCCCTACCCAAAGGCTAAGATACCATTTTATGCATGTAACCCATTTTCTTTAGCCATCCATCTTCTGATGAACATTTAAATTGTTACCATACCTTGAGGACAGTGAGTAGTGCTGCGATGAACATGGGAGTGCTCGTATCTCTTTGAGATCCTGATTTCAATTCTTTGGGATAAATACCTAGAAATGGGATTACTGGATCCTATAGTATTTCCATTTTGAATTGTTGGAGGAGCCTCCAAACTGTTCTGTGTTGCGACTGCACCATTTTGCATTTCTTCCAAGCATGTAGAGGGGTTCTAATTTCTCTGCAGCATCGCCAGCAGAAACTGATAAGCATTTCTTCAGAGGAGACATACATGACCCAACAGGTACATGGAAAGATGCTCAGGGCAGCTAATCATCAAAGAAATGCAAATCAAAACTGCAATGAGATATCACCTCACATCTGTTAGGATGGCTGTTCATCCTTCTGCTTCTTGATATTTCCCAGCTTGTTCTGACCACAGGCCCTTGGTGCTTGCTATTCCTTTTTT
The DNA here is from genome assembly GCF_030435805.1 of Mustela lutreola. Classification (NCBI taxonomy): domain Eukaryota; kingdom Metazoa; phylum Chordata; class Mammalia; order Carnivora; family Mustelidae; genus Mustela; species Mustela lutreola. Next base: position 3,135,138 of record NC_081306.1, on the reverse strand, counting down.
CTGGAACACTTTCCCCCTTAAGTCATCATCTGGTTGGCTCCTTGTAGTCATTGGAATCTCAACTCAATTCAGAATTTATTTACTCAGAGAAGCTGACACTGACCACCCTATCAGAAGTAGCTCTTCCTATCACTAATCGCCTGTTTTATTGTTTTTTTTTAAGATTTTATTTATTTATTTGACAGAGAGAAATCACAAGCAGGCAGAGAGAGAGAGAGAGAGAGAAGGAAGCAGGCTCTCTGCTGAGCAGAGAGCCCCATGCGGGACTTGATCCTAGGATTCTGGGATCATGACCTGAGCCAAAGGCAGAGGCTTAACCCACTGAGCCACCCAGGTGCCCTGTTTTTTATTTTTTTTTTTATTGTTATGTTCAATTAGCCAGCATATAGTACTATACGCTATTTTCTTTCTGGCTCTCACCACTCTCTCTGATTATTGTCTTCACTTATTTATTCACTCTCTCTCTCCCCTGAGCACAGAGATCTTGCTATCTTATTCCCCAATGTATCTCCTGTCCCTAGAGCTGGTCCAGTCCTTAGTAAGCACAGTGGCTAAGGACATAACCTCTGTAGCCAGCTGTCCGGGGCTCAGATCCCAGGTCTGCCATTTACTTGTGTGAACTTTCTCCTACTACTGAAGCTCTCTGTGCCTCACTTCTTTCATTTGTGATAAATTAATAATTCTTTTTTTCATCGACTTACTCTAAAGATGGAAAGAGTTGACATAGGGGAGACTGGGTGGCTCAGTCGCTTAAGTGTCTGCCTTCAGCTCAGATCATGAAGCCAGGGTCCTGGGATCGAGCCTGTGTTGGGCTCCCTGCTCAGTGGGGAGTCTATTTCTGCCTCTTCCTCTGCCCCTCACTGCCACGCAACTGGTGCTCTCGCTCAAATAAGTAAAATCTTAAAAATTAACTGGGGCGCCTGGGTGGCTCAGTGGGTTAAAGCCTCTGCCTTTGGCTCAGGTCGTGATCCCATGGTCCTGGGATCAAGCCCTGCATCAGGCTCTCTGCTCAGCCGGGACCCTGCTTCCTCCTCTCTCTCTGCCTACTTGTGATCTCTGTCTCTGTGAAAAAAATAAATAAAAATTTTAAAAAATTAACAAATAAATAGTACCTGGTGCATAGTAAACACCCCAAAACACCAGTTACTATCATCGATCCCAAATGTGTTGAATGAATGAACAAATCAAACATTTCCCCCTGTTGATTTCATTTATTTCCTGTGGCAAACATGCTTATATCCGTGTTATGAGTGATTTAAGAACATAACCTGGGTTTTTACAGCCAGAAGGATTTGGAGCAAGGATTCCATCCCAGGTGCCCCGACTCCAAATGAAAAGCACTCTTCCATGAGACCACACCTCCTCTCCTGCCTCCCTGGTCACCTGCCTCTGTGTTACATCTTGGGCCTGCATGAGGTTGGTTGTCCTGAGATCTGTTGCTCCCCAGGTCTCACCAGCCGGTGTCTGCCTGTGCCTCGATCTTGAGTTAATGCTCCACTTGCTCCTGGGTGTGCTACAGAGGGTTTGCCGCTCAGATCTGTTCATTCCAGGAACTCTTGATGACCCTCAGCAAGGAGTAACCAAAGGGGCTTGCAGAGAGGAGCACCTGCTCGGTTCTTACTCCGTCTCTTGCTTTGTATGTTGAAAAAATAGCAGTGATTCCCCTGGGCTCCCGTCCTCACTGGCTCTAGCTCTACACTTAGGTAGCAGAAATGGCCCCACTGTTTTTGTAGAGCTGTCTTCCAACTTCGCTACTTCTCGGCTTCTGTGTCCAAGAGAAAGTGGGAAAAAAAGAAAAATAAACATTTCTCCAAGAAGAACAAAGTCTAGAGACATTCGTATCAGGTTGGAGACTGTGGCACAGGTGTTTCAGCTAGTCCAGCAGGTGGTTTGATATGGGTTATGGAGGAATACTTGAAATTCAGACTTCTCTAGAAGTTCTTGAGATAAACCTTGCAAGTGTTCCACTGTCTCCCCATGCATAGACTTCATCTGCTCCAAATTTTGGCCTACTTACTGCACAATTCATCAGCTTAAACTAGGTGTACAGTAGATACGAACATACAAATTCCAGTTGGGAACAATGTTTAATTTTATTTTACAACTAACATCTAACCACTGGCAGACATCAAATAAAGTGGTCATAATGCTGAATTCTTCCTGAAGGCACCACTGGGATGTGAATTATGGGTATAATACCCATCACACTGGTTCCATCCATTATTCCCTCCACAAATACTAACCGAGAGCCTCCTACAGACCAGGTCCTGTGTGAGACTCTGGAGATACAACAGTGAAAAAGTTATATTCCCATAGGGAAATCAGGGTCTCATAAGGGAAGAGACGGGTCATCAGGTAGTTACAATACAGGACAATACCTCCTGGGTTTAAGGAGAGTGCTGAGTAATGAAAGCAGGGAAAGGGGGCTCCCAGCATAGCTCCTGGACTTCTTGTGGGATTCATGGCCCACCTCATGGATCCTCAAAATTCTCTGGTATAAGAACAAAAAACCCAAAGACTTCCTCATCTTCCTTTTTTTTGGTGGACAGCAAGTTTTTTAGACTCTTCCAGAAATGCTCTTCCAGTCCTGGCTCAGTGGTGCCCAGAGATTCCTGTCACATCCTTCTTGCCTGTGTCAGCCCTTGGCTCCTCCAAGCCCCAACTGAGGACCTCTCACGAGGCTCACAAGGGGATTCAGGCTGACAGGTGATGGGCGCTGAAGCTGTCCATTCGATGGCAAAGGCTAGTGTTCACCTGCTCTCCATGGCTGGGTGAGTGGGAAAGCAAAGCCGTGTGTTCCGCTCCAGGAAGCCATCAGCGAATGGCCATGGTTTGGCTTTTTTGAGCTGCTGGTTAGACCCACAGAGAATGTTGGCATCTGCTGGAAACAAAGAGAGCAGTGATGAGCCACCTTCCATTTCTCTAGATTCTGAGCCATGTCTGGATCTGCTAGGGCAGAGTAGGGTTGGGGGGTGGGGAGTAAATAGGCCCCGTGTACGAGGAGGACAGAGGGATGTAAGGCTCTGAATGCTTATAAGGATTCTTCTGGAAAAAAGGCACCTAAGACCCCAGGTGCAAGGCAAGGGAAAAGGAGCCCCTGGAGAGAGCTGCTTGGAGTCCCCAGGGAAGAAGGGTAGGCCAGGATCACCGCCTGGGGAGTTGGGTAAGGACACCAAAGCGCTCAGAGGTGGCAGACAGACAGCTGGAGGCAGATCTTGGAATAGAAGTAACAGGAATAAAAATGGAAATAAGTCATGCTCAGAAAAACTGAGAAGGCAGCAGCTGTGGGAAAAAGATCCTGGGACCGTCTTTGGGTCTCATCTTTCTATCCAGTCTCCTGGGGCCACAAGATGGCGGCTGTAAACGGAGAGCGCCGTGTGCTCTTCGGGATTCCAGTAGGAGCCAGCAGCATTCGGGCTTTTTGCTTCGTAGGTGAAAGAGTTTGAATGTGGCATCTCTGCAGGGAAAAGGTCTGTCATTTTTATAAGACCGTCAAAGGGTGCAAGAGTCCCACCCACCCTGAGAAAGAACCACTGGCGTCCTTGGGCGCCATTACCGACCCTTCCCCTTCTTCAGTGACATGGCACCAAGGACTTTTCCTCATTACCCCCGCTGGCCCCACCCTCCAGGAGCCGTCTCTCCAACTTCCCCACCATAACCGCTGGGCCAACAGCTTGCTCACATCCTCAGGCCAATTCCACGTGACCAGCCAGTGGAAAGCTTCCAGGCCCTTCCTCTCCCTCCTAGTCTGTCATCCCCCTGACCTGACTTCCTACTGCATTCAGCCTGGGCTCCTAAGTTCAGTTACTTTACAGTCCTCTCATAGGGCATCTTTCGTTCCCCCAGAAGCCTTGTCTTTGTGGCAGACTTGGACGCAAGTAGGATGCCCCCCCGCCCATGCCCAGATTCATGCATAAAACCTCACCTGGGCACCCAGGACATCTCAGCAGTCCTGTTATCCACCTGAAGCCATCTCTTCTGCTTCTTTATCTTGGGAAATCCTCCAAGACAGAGCCACCTGCCCTCAGATCCCCTTATGTGATCCTCCAACCAATCCCTCTCTCAAGGAACAGCCTTGCCTCTTCCAAGGAAAGACAGGCCTGTGGGAATAAACTCTCTCCACTTCCTTCTTGCTAGGCTAATTGTAACCTCCCTTTGACGGGTGAGGATCAGAGAAAGAAAATGCTCTCCCCGAGCACCTTCAGCTCCAGAACGGCTGTGCAAATGGTCTGCTTTCTCCTATGATCTAGAAATGCTTTCTTCTCTCTGTTTATTATAATTATCGCTAGTAGTAGTGACATTCTTGGTAGGAGGACTAATAGTGGTGGGCAGCCTCCATCGGTCATTAAAACAACTATCTCTTTTCTTTTTAAGATTTTATTTATTTATTTGAGAGACAGAATGAGAGAGGGAGAGAGAGAAAGAGCATGAGAGGGAGGAGGGTCAGAGGGAGGAGCCTCCCGTCTGAACAGGGAGCCCAATGTGGGACTTGATCCTGGGTCTCCAGGATCATAACCTGAGTTGAAGGCTATTGCTTAACCAACTCGGCCACCCAGGCGCCCCAACAACAACTATTTATTGAGTAACTCCTAAGGGCCGGGTCTGAAAGCCTACCTGTTACATCCTGGGCAGTAAAGTGGGCCTGCGGGAACTTGTGTCATTGCAACGTCACGCAGGCAAAGCGTACACCCAAGCACGCACGCAGCCCACTCTAACACGCGCTCCCGAGGGCTCTCACACACGTGCACGCACAGGCACGCCTGTCTGCAGAAGCACAGATCAGCTGCAGATGTGGGCTGGTGCACAGATCAGCTGCAGATGTGGGCTGGTGCACAGCGGTGCCCATCACTTCCATCCCGTTTTAGTGGCCACCAGTCTTGCAGATTCCTTCCCGAGATGACCAGCACCCACTGCCTGTGAATGGAGACGCACCGGGAATGGTGCTCAACCGGCCCGTTAATTCATCAGGCACTCACGTAGGCACTCCCATTATAGTAAATGGCTTCTGGGGGCTCGGGAAGGGCCGTATTTATTTTCTGAGAATGGCCATTAGCCCCCGATGGGAGCGTGCGAGCGGCCGCATTGGTGGGCCTCTGGTCAGTGTCTCTGCCCCATGCTGTTGCAGAATTAGCGTGGGGTTCTTTATGGGCCCGTTGTCCTTTAACAGGGTCCCAGTTTGGCCCGGGGATAACGAGATGGGTCTTCAGGGAGCATCTATCTCTCCCCCCGACCCTACAGCTGAAGGCGGCTCTGACGAGCTTGGTCTCTTAAGTGGCTGGTGATGGAGTGGAGAGGGGGCCGGCTCTAGCATGCCTATTTATTTCCCCGGAGCTGACAGGCTCAGCGGCCCCTCCTCTCTCCTCCTGCGCCCACCCCTCCCTGCCTGACATATTTGCAAGCTGAGCAAAGTTCTGCCCCAGGCAGTCAAGGGCTTTGTGTCTCAGCTCCGCAGGTCAACCTTAGGCAAGTGGCCTGAACTTTCTGATTCCTAGTTGTTTTCTCTCTTATTCAATGGAGACCTACATTTGGTACACTTGACCTTAACCGAGGACCTCTTCTTGGCTTGGTCCTGTGCTAGTTTCCAGGCTAAGAGTGGGACAGAAGCAGATGAAGTTTCTGTTCCCATGAACAAGGATTAAAACAATAACAACAACCACCCCCTCTCCCCACAATGGGTCACGAATGGATGCACAATTCAGGCTTGGAAGGCAAGAGGCAAGACCATGCGACCCGGGGCCCTGTCCTTGTCCTGGGGCTCTGAGAGAGGGAGAGTTGAATTTGATGGGAAAAATGAGCTGGGCTTAATCACTGAAGGGTGTGGGCAGGGGCAGGGTGGACAAGATGTACCAGGCAGAGGGAACAGCTTGTAGAAAGGCCTGGTAACCAGAGGGGGCGTGATGTCACAAAAACCCAGACAGAGGTCCAGAAAGGCCTAGCATGCCGAGAGGAAGGGCTGGCTGAAGGGAAGCTGGAAGGTGGTCCTCTGGGAATTTGTACCAGGACATCCTGTTCTGGATTTGGCCTTTATCTTAAGAAAAACAGAAAGCTGTCAAAGGTTGTAAGCAGAGGAAGGACTCGTTCACATTTGCATGTTGAAAAGATAGCTCTGGCTGCAGCAGGGGTACTAAACTGGAAATGGACCAGGGAGGCTGTTGGGAGACTCGTTGAATGGTTATTGGTGTAGAAATGATGGAAGCGTGTCCTAGGCTGGGAGCAGAGGACACAGTGAGGGGTGGGATTATGTGAGGCATTGAACAGAATTTGGGCCGCGAGGAGAGGAAGCTGCCAACAATGCCTCCTCTGTCTCCTGCTCATACCTTGCAAGGCCCCTTCAGGATTAAATGAACTCATTTGTGACACACGGCTGGCACATCGTAGGTGCCCAATAAATGTCAGCTCTCGTCCCCCTGTTTCCGTAAGCTCTTTGCCATTTGATTCCCATGGACTCTTTCACAGAGGGCTGGGACACTAATCCTTGTTACCTTCTAGAATGTTCTAACCTTATCATTTTCTAATTTAGCACTGAAGTGCCAACCAGCAGTCTTGGCTTGGCAGAGCTGCCAGGGAGAAGCCAGGCACAGACGGCAGCTGGGAACAGTTCTGCCGGGAGGCTCCCTGGCGGCCGCCCCTCCTCCGATGAGAACCAGCCAAGTCCCCTCTCTGCTTAGCACAAAGCAGAGGACACTTGATAGGCAGGCAAGGGAAGGGAACCAAAAACAGAAGGAAGTGGGAAACATATTGGGGTTTATGGACAGAAAGAACCACCCACCTTCCCATGTGTGCTTATCGGTGAATCACTTGACCCCCACCCCGAAGTCTCCAGTTTTCTCATCTGTAAAGTGGGGTTCATGACAGTTCCTACAGTGGAGTTCCTTTGAAAGAGTAAATGAGAATCCGTGATAAAATGGTTTATAAAGTACAGTGTGGCAAGGAAATAATTTATGTGCAAGTGAGCCTGTGGGGTGGCTTTCAATTCTGTCAAATCTGGGATCAGACCCAAATTCTGCCACTTCTGTTCTGTGTAATGAGGGGGCAGGGTAAGAGAGAGCATGAGCACAAGAGGGGCGAGTGGCAGGAGGAAGGAGAAGCAGGATCCCTGCGGGACTCGACCCCAGGACCCGGGGATCATGACCTAAGCCGAAGGCAGATGGTTTACCAACTGAGCCACCCAGGTGTCTCAAGATTTCTGTTTTTATGCCTTCTAACACAGTCTCTATTCTGTAGCTTATGGATCAAGGAACAAATTTGACTTTCAAGTCTTATTATTTAAGAAATACATTTCATAAGGCTATAGCTGCCACAGACAGTGATTTCTCTCATGGGTCTGAGCAAAGTCCATTGAAAATCTTCTGGAAAGGACACCATTCTAGATGCCATGAAGAACATTGTGATTCATGAGAATATGTCAGAATACCAACATGAGCAGGAGTTTGGAAGAAGCTGATTCCAACCATCACGGATGACTTTGAGGATGACCTCAAGAGTTCCATGGAGCACGTCCCTGAAGACGGACAATGAAAATGGCAAGTGGAGCCCACAGATGGGATTGACAGCTGCAATCTCCTGGTGAAAGTTTACTGGTTGAGGAGATGAACAAAGCAAGTGGCTTCTTTTTTTTTTTTTTTTTTAAATACTCGCCATACATTTATTTAGTTATTTAACATTTTTTATTATGTTAGCTTAGTCACCGTACAGTACATCATTAGTTTTTTTTTTTATATATATAAACATATAATGTGTTTTTATCCCCAGGGGTACAGGTTTGTGAATAGCCAGGTTTTTTTTTTGTTGTTGTTGTTGTTGTTGTTTTTAATTTTTTAATTTTTTATTTTTTATAAACATATATTTTTATCCCCAGGGGTACAGGTCTGTGAATCACCCGGTTTGCATACTTCACAGCACTCACCAAAGCACATACCCTCCCCAATGTCCATAACCCCACCCCCCTTCTCCCAACCCTCCTCCCCCCATCTTGTTTCATTGATTCTTCTCCTACCCCCGTAAGCCCCCATGTTGCATCACCACTTCCTCATATCAGGGAGATCATATGATAGTTTTGTCTTTCTCCGATTGACTTATTTCGCTAAGCATGATACGCTCTAGTTCCATCCACGTCTTCGCAAATGGCAAGATTTCATTTCTTTTGATGGCTGCATAGTATTCCATTGTGTATATATACCACATCTTCTTGATCCATTCATCTGTTAATGGACATCTAGGTTCCTTCCATAATTTGGCTATTGTGGACATTGCTGCTATAAACATTTGGGTGCACGTGCCCCTTCAGATCACTATGTTTGTATCTTTAGGGTAAATACCCAGTAGTGCAATTGCTGGGTCATAGGGTAGCTCTATTTTCAACATTTTGAGGAACGTCCATACTGTTTTCCAGAGTGGTTGTATCAGCTTGCATTCCTACCAACAGTGTAGGAGGGTTCCCCTTTCTCCGCATCCTCGCCAGCATCTGTCATTTCCTGACTTGTTGATTTTAGCCATTCTGACTGGTGTGAGGTGATATCTCATTATGGTTTTGATTTGTATTTCCCTGATGCCGAGGGATATGGAGCACTTTTTCATGTGTCTGTTGGCCATCTGGATGTCTTCTTTACAGAAATGCCTGTTCATGTCCTCTGCTCATTTCTTGATTGAATTATTTGTTCTTTGGGTGTTGAGTTTGCTAAGTTCTTTATAGATTTTGGACACTAGCCCTTTATCTGATATGTCGTTTGCAAATATCTTCTCCCATTTAGTCAGTTGTCTTTTGGTTTTGTTAACTGTTTCCTTTGCTGTGCAAAAGCTTTTGATCTTGATAAAATACCAATAGTTCATTTTTGCCCTTGCTTCCCTTGCCTTTGGCGATGTTCCTAGGAAGATGTTGCTGTGGTTGAGGTGGAAGAGGTTGCTGCCTGTGTTCTCCTCAAGGATTTTGATGGAGTCCTTTCTCACATTGAGGTCCTTCATCCATTTTGAGTCTATTTTCATGTGTGGTGTAAGGAAGTGGTCCAATTTCATTTTTCTGCATGTGGCTGTCCAATTTTCCCAACACCATTTATTGAAGAGGCTGTCTTTTTTCCATTGGACATTCTTTCCTGCTTTGTCGAAGATGAGTTGACCATAGAGTTGAGGGTCTATTTCAGGGCTTTCTATTCTGTTCCATTGATCTATGTGTCTCTTTTTGTGCCAGAACCATACCTTCTTGATGATAACAGCTTTGTAATAGAACTTGAAGTCCAGAATTGTGATGCCACCAACTTTGGCTTTCTTTTTCAATATTCCTTTGGCTATTCGAGGTATTTTATGGTTCCATATAAATCTTAGGATTATTTGTTCCATTTCTTTGAAAAAGATGGATGGTACTTTGATAGGAATTGCATTAAATGTGTAGATTGCTTTAGGTAGCATAGACATTTTCACAATATTTATTCTTCCAATCCAGGAGCATGGAACATTTTTCCATTTCTTTGTGTCTTCCTCAATTTCTTTCATGAGTACTTTATAGTTTTCTGAGTATAGATTCTGTGCCTCTTTGGTTAGATTTATTCCTAGGTATCTTATGGTTTTGGGTGCAATTGTAAGTGGGATTGACTCCTTAATTTCTCTTTCTTCTGTCTTGTTGTTGGTGTAGAGAAATGCAACTGATTTCTGTGCATTGATTTTATATCCTAACACTTTACTGAATTCCTGTACAAGTTCTTGCAGTTTTGGAGTGGAGTCTTTTGGGTTTTCCACATATAGTATCATATCATCTGCGAAGAGTGATAGTTTGACTTCTTCTTTGCCGATTTGGATGCCTTTAATTTCCTTTTGTTGTCTGATTGCTGAGGCTAGGACTTCTAGTACTATGTTGAATAGCAGTGGTGATAATGGACATCCCTGCCGTGTTCCTGACCTTAGCAGAAAAGCTTTCAGTTTTTCTCCATTGAGAATGATATTTGTGGTGGGTTTTTCATAAACGGCTTTGATAATATTGAGGTATGTGCCCTCTATCCCTACACTTTGAAGAGTTTTGATCAGGAAGGGATGCTGTACTTTGTCAAATGCTTTTTCAGCATCTATTGACAGTATCATGTGGTTCTTGTTCTTTCTTTTATTGATGTGTTGTATCACATTGATTGATTTGCGGATGTTGAACCAACCTTGCAGCCCTGGAATAAACCACACTTGGTCATGGTGAATAATCCTTTTAATGTACTGTTGGATCCTATTGGCTAGTATTTTGGTGAGAATTTTCGCATCTGTGTTCATCAAGGATATTGGTCTATAGCTCTCTTTTTTTATTGGATCCTTGTCTGGTTTTGGGATCAAAGTGATGCTGGCCTCATAAAACGAGTTTGGAAGTTTTCCTTCCATTTCTATTTTTTGGAACAGTTTCAGGAGAATAGGAATTAGTTCTTCTTTAAATGTTTGGTAGAATTCCCCTGGGAAGCTGTCTGGCCCTGGGCTTTTGTTTGTTTGGAGATTTTTAATGACTCTTTCAATCTTCTTACTGGTTATGGGTCTGTTCAGGCTTTCTATTTCTTCCTGGTTCAGTTGTGGTGTTTATATGTTTCTAGGAATGCATCCATTTCTTCCAGATTGTCAAATTTGTTGGCGTAGAGTTGCTCATAGTATGTTCTTATAATAGTTTGTATTTCTTTGGTGTTAATTGTGATCTCTCCTCTTTCATTCATGATTTTATTTATTTGGGTCCTTTCTCTTTTCTTCTTGATAAGTCTGGCCAGGGGTTTATCAATTTTATTAATTCTTTCAAAGAACCAGCTCCTAGTTTTGTTGCTTTGCTCTATTGTTTTTTTGGTTTCTATTTCATTGATTTCTGCTCTGATCTTTATGATTTCTCTTCTCCTGCTGGGTTTAGGGTTTCTTTCTTGTTCTTTCTCCAGCTCCTTTAGGGCTAGGGTTAGATTGTGTACCTGAGACCTTTCTTGTTTCTTGAGAAAGGCTTGTACCGCTATATATTTTCCTCTCAGGACTGCCTTTGTTGTGTCCCACAGATTTTGAACCGTGTGTTTTCATTATCATTTGTTTCCATGATTTTTTCAATTCTTCTTTCATTTCCTGGTTGACCCATTCATTTTTTAGAAGGATGCTGTTTAGTCTCCATGTATTTGGGTTCTTTCCAAACTTCCTCTTGTGGTTGAGTTCTAGCTTCAGAGCATTGTGCTCTGAAAATATGCAGGGAATGATCTCAATCTTTTGACACTGGTTGAGCCCTGATTTAGGACCGAGGATATGATCTATTCTGGAGAATGTTCCATGTGCACTAGAGAAGAATGTGTATTCTGTTGCTTTGGGATGAAATGTTCTGAAAATATCTGTGATGTCCATCTGGTCCAGTGTGTCATTTAAGGCCTTTATTTCCTTGATGATCTTTTGCTTGGATGATCTGTCCATTTCTGTGAGGGGAGCGTTAAAGTCCCCTACTATTACTGTATTATTGTTGATGTTGATGTTGCGTTTCTTTGATTTTGTTATTAATTGGTTTATAGAGTTGGCTGTTCCCACATTGGGGGCATAGACATTTAAAATTATTAGATCTTCTTGTTGGACAGACCCTTTGAGTATGATAGAGTGTCCTTCCTCATCTCTTATTATAGTTTTTGGCTTAAAATCTAATTGATCTGATATAAGGATTGTCACTCCTGCTTTCTTCTGATGTCCATTAGCATGGTAAATTCTTTTCCACACCCTCATTTTAAATCTGGAGGTGTCTTCGGGCTTAAAATGGGTTTCTTTTAGGCAACATATAGATGGGTTTTGTTTTATTATCCATTCTGATACCCTGTGTCTTTGATTAGGGCATTTAGCCCATTTACATTCAGGGTAACTATTGAGAGATATGAATTTAGTGCCCTTGTATTGCCTGAAAGGTGACTGTTACTGTATATTATCTCTGTTCCTTTCTGATCTACCACTTGTAGGCTCTCTCTTTGCTTAGAGGACCCATTTGAATATTTCCTGTAGAGCTGGTTTGGTGTTTGCAAATTCTTTCAGTTTTTGTTTTTCCTGGAAGCTTTTAATCTCTCCTTCTATTTTCATTGATAGCCTAGCTGGATATAGTATTCTTGGCTGCATGTTTTTCTCATTTAGTGCTCTGAATATATCATGCCAGTCCTTTCTGGCCTGCCTGGTCTCTGTGGATAAGTCTGCTGCCAATCTAATATTTTTACCATTGTATGTTACAGACTTCTTTTCCTGGGCTGCTTTCAGGATTTTCTCTTTGTCACTAAGGCTTGTAAATTTTACTATTAGGTGATGGGGTGTGGGACTATTCTTATTGATTTTGAGGGATGTTCTCTGAACATCCTGAATTTTGGTGCTTGTTCCCTTTGCCATATTGGGGAAATTCTCCCCAATAATTCTCTCCAGTATATCTTCTGCTCCCCTCTCTTTTTTCTTCTTCTGGAATCCCAATTATTCTAATGTTGTTTCGTCTTATGGTGTCACTTATCTCTCGAATTCTCCCCTCGTGGTCCAGTAGCTGTTTGTCCCTCTTTTGCTCAGCTTCTTTGTTCTCTGTCATTTGGTCTTCTATATCACTAATTTTTCTTCTGCCACATTTATCCTAGCAGTGAGAACCTCCATTTTTGATTGCACCTCATTAATAGCTTTTTTGATTTCAAGTTGGTTAGATTTTAGTTCTTTTATTTCTCCAGAAAGGGCTTTTATATCTCCCGAGAGGGTTTCTCTAATATCTTCCATGCCTTTTTTGAGCCCGGCTAGAACCTTGAGAATTGTCATTCTGAACTCTAGATCTGACATATTACCGATGTCTGTATTGATTAGGTCCCTAGCCTTCGGTACTGCCTCTTGTTCTTTTTTTTGTGGTGAATTTTTCCGCCTTGTCATTTTGTCCAGATAAGAGTATATGAAGGAGCAAGTAAAATACTAAAAGGGTGGCAACAACCCCAGGAAAATATGCTTTAACCAAATCAGAAGAGATCCCAAATCGTGAGGGGGGAGAAAGGGGATAAAAAGAGGTTCATAAAGAAAGAAAGAAAAAAGAAAAGAAAAGAATTAAAAAAAGAAAACGAATAAAGAAAAGTATAAAAAAGAAATATATATGTGTGTGTGTGTATTAGATAAACTAGTTAAAAAACGTTAAAAAAAGAAAAAGGTAAAAGTTAAAAAAAAATTAGCAGAAGAAGAGAAAAAAAATGAAAAAGAAAAAAAATTAAATTAACTGCAAGACTAAAAAATCACAGGGAGAAAGCCATGAGTTCCGTGCTTTGCTTTCTCCTCCTCTGGAATTCTGCCGCTCTCCTTGGTTTTGAAACCACACTCCTTGGTAGGTGAACTTGGTCTTGGCTGGATTTCTTGTTGATCTTCTGGGGGAGGGGCCTGGTGTAGTGATTGTCAAGTGTCTTTGCCCCAGGCAGAATTGTACCACCTTTACCAGGAGCCGGGCCTGAGAAATCCGCTGGGGTTTGCTTTCAGGAGCTTTTGTTCCCTGAGCGCTTTCCGTAGAGTTCCCGAGGACGGGAATGAAAATGGCGGCCCGGAGGAGCCGAGAGCCCAGGGCTCCACTCCTCAGTGCGCCCTCAGAGAACAGCGCCCAGTAACTCCTGTCTGCCTGACCTCCGGCTGCGCTCCGAGCTCACCGAGCCTGCGACCAGTTCAAGGTAACCCCGAACTGGGAGCTCACTGTCCGCTCTGTCTCTGTAGCCGGCTTTCCCATTCCAATACCCGCAAGCTCTGCAACACTCAGACACCCCCGATCCTTCTGTGACCCTGCGGGACCTGAGGCCATGCTACCCCGCGTGGGCTTCACCCTGGTTTAACCTCTGGAGCGATGTCCCTCAGGACTTTTAAAAGTCCTGATTTTGTGCTCCGTTGCTCCGCCGCTTGCCGAGACCAGGCCCCTCCCCTTGGGGTCTATCTTCCCATCGCTTTGGATTCACTTCTCCGCCAGTCCTACCTTTCAGAAAGTGGTTGTTTTTCTGTTTCTAGAATTGCTGTTCTTCTTCTCTTCGATCTGCTGATGGATTTGTAGGTGTTTGCAATCTTTAGATAAGCTATCTAGCTGATCTCCGGCTAGCTGAAGTAATCTCAGCCTGCTACATCTCTGCCATCTTGACTCCTTCCCCCAATAGCCAAGTTTACACACTTCACAGCACTCACCATAGCACATACCCTCCCCAATGTCCATAACCCCACCCCCCCTCCCAAATTTCCTCCCCCCAGCAACCCTCAGTTTGTTTTGTGAGATCAAGAGTCACTTATGGGGACGCCTGGGTGGCTCAGTTGGTTAAGCGGCTGCCTTCGGCTCAGGTCATGATCCCAGCGTCCTGGGATCGAGTCCCACATCGGGCTCCTTGCTTGGCGGGGAGCCTGCTTCTCCCTCTGCCTCTGCCTGCCATTCTGTCTGCCTGTGCTTGCTCTCGCTTCTCTCTCTATGACAAATAAATAAATAAAAAAAATCTTAAAAAAAAAAAAAAAGAGTCACTTATGGTTTGTCTCCCTCCCGATCCCATCTTGTTTCATTCATTCTTCTCCTACCCCCTTAACCCCCATGTTGCATATCTACTTCCTCATATCAGGGAGATCATATGATAGTTGTCTTTCTCTGAGTGACTTATTTCACTAAGCATAATACCCTCTAGTTCCATCCACGTCGTCGCAAATGGCAAGATTTCCTTCCTTTTGATGGCTGCATAGTATTCCATTGTGTATATATACCACATCTTCTTGATCCATTCATCGGTTGATGGACATCTAGGTTCTTTCCATAGTTTGGCTATTGTAGATATTGCTGCTATAAACATTCGGGTGCACGTGCCCCTTCAGATCACTATGTTTGTATCTTTAGGGTAAATACCCAGTAGTGCAATTGCTGGGTTGTTCGGTAGTTCTATTTTCAACATTTTGAGGAACCTCCATGCTGTTTTCCAGAGTGGTTGCACCAGCTTGCGTTCCCACCAACAGTGTATGAGGGTTTCCCTTTCTCCACATCCTCACCAGAGAAAGTGGCTTCTTGATTTGGAAACTACTCCCAGTGAAGATGCTGTAAAGACTGTTGAAATGACAACAAAGGGTCTAGAATGTTCCATACACTTAGTTGTAAGGTTTGAGAAAATTGATTCCAATTTTGAAAGCAGCTCTGCTGTAGGTAAAGTGTTATCAAACAGCATCATATGCTTTAGAGAAATCATTCCTGACAGGAAAAATCAATCAATGGGACAAACTTCATTGTTTCCTTATTTTAAGAAACTGCCACAACCACCCCAAACTTCAGCTACCACCAACTCGATCAGTCAGCAGCCGTCAATGTTCAAGTAAGGCCTTCCACCAGCAAAGAGATTGTGACTCCCTAAAAGCTCAGACAATGGGGAACATTTTTTAGCAATAAGGTATTTTTAATTAAGATATGGACATTTTTTAAGCATCATGCTATTGCCCATTTAATAGAATAGAGAAGAGTGTAAGTAACTTTTCTCTGCCTGGGAAACCAAAATATTCTTTTGAGTTGTTTTATTGTAATATTTTATATATATATATATATATATATATATATATATATATATATATATATATATTTTTTTTTTTTTTGCAATGCCTGCATTATCTTTGAGACATGCTTGTAAATCAAAGATCATTTTACAAAGTGAATCCTGCTCTGGAGAAAGTACAACTATGTTTGGACATAGAGGGGTTGCCCTGGATGGGG
Organism: Mustela lutreola; assembly: GCF_030435805.1. Classification (NCBI taxonomy): domain Eukaryota; kingdom Metazoa; phylum Chordata; class Mammalia; order Carnivora; family Mustelidae; genus Mustela; species Mustela lutreola. Next base: position 3,119,474 of record NC_081306.1, on the reverse strand, counting down.
TTGTCACAGTGAGGGTCTCCCTGTGACCATGACCCCCCAAGCCCAGATCTGAATGTAATAAAAGCCAATGACCAAACCATCTAAGAAGAAGATTCTCAGGTGGGGCTGCTCCTTAGAATGGCCTGGAATCACCTCCAGCCCAGGTGAAATGGTATCCTTGGGTGCCGGGCTCAACCATACACAATTTTTTTTTTTTAATGAAGCTTTGAATTTTGATTCCAGTAGAGTTAACATCCAGTGTAATATTAGTTGTAGGCATCTAATATAGTGATTCCCATGCATCATTCTGTGCCCATCACAAGTGCCCTCCATAATCCCCATCACATTTTCACCCATTCTCCTGCCCACCCCCTGCTCTGGTAACCATCAATTTGTTCTCTATAGTTAAGAGTCTCTTTCCTGGTTTGCCTCTCTCTCCTTTTTTTACTCTGCTCTTTTGTTGCTTAAATTCTGGGTGAAATCGTATGGTATTTGTCTTTCTCCAACTGACTTATTTCACTTATTATTCTCTCTAGATCCATCCATGTCATTGCAAATAGCAAGATTTCATTCCCTTTGATGGCTGAGTAATATCTTATATATAATAATATACATACATCTTTATCCATTCATCTATCATTGGGCTCTTGGTCTACTTCTATAATTTGGCTATTGTAAATAATGTCACAATAAGCATAGGGGTGCATGTATTCCTTTGAATTAGCATTTTTTGTATTTTTTTTTTATAAACACCCAGTGGTGTGATTACTGGACCATAGGATGGTTCTATTTTTAACTTTTTGAGGAACCTCCATACTGCTTTCCACAGTGGCTGCACCACTTCACATTCCCACCAACATTGCATGAGTGTTCCTTTGTCTGCACATCCTCACCAACACCTGTTGTGTCTTGTATTTTTTATCTTAGCCATTCTGACAGGTGTCAGGTGATATCTCATTGTTGTTTTGATTTATATTTCCCTAATGATGAGTGATGTTGAGCATCCTTTCATTTGTCTGTTGGCCATCTGTATGTCTTTTTTGGAAAAACGTCTGTTCATGTTTCTTGCTCATTTTTCAATTGGATTATTTTTTGGGGGGGATGTTGATTTGTGTAAGTTGTTTATATATTTTTAGCAGATATGTTGTTTGTGAATATCTTCTCCTATCCAGTAAGTTGTCTTTTAGTTTTGTTGATTGTTTCCTTTTGCTGTAGAAGCTTTTATATTTTGATGTAATCCCAATAGGTTATTTTTGCTTTTATTTCCCTTGCCTCAGGAGACATATCTAGAAAAATGTTGCTACAGCCAATGTCAGAGAACTTACATATTTATTTTTAAGGCTCCAGGTAATTTTGCTGCACAGTGAAGGTTGGGAAGGCTAAACATGTACAATATGCAAAGTATTGTATCTAAGAAGCCTAACATTTCCCAACATCTAATAGCACCTTGAGTTAGTCTGGTTGGGATGCCATAACAAATGACCACACGTGGGCTTACACAACAAAACTGTATTTTACCGCAGTTCTGGAGGCTGGAAGTTGAAGATCAAGGTGTCTGCAGGGTTGATCTCTCCTGATGCCTCTCTCCTTGGCTTGCAGATAGCCACCTTCTCATTTTGTCCTCATGTGGTCTTCTCTTGATCTTGCTGTCTGAATCCTAACCATCTTTTCTTATAAGGACACTAATTATATTGGATGGGTTTCTATCCATATGATCTCGTTTTACCTTAGTTTTTCTACTTACTGGCCCTGTCTTGAAATACAGCCATATCTGAGGTACAGAGGTTATGATTTCAGTGTATGCATTTGGGAGAATGTAATTCAGGCCATTGTATGCCTGATAGATATGGATTTCTTTCCTGAGTCTAAGTTTCTGAATGACTTTCTGATTTCCCTATTTTCATACTCTGTGTCCCCCTCTGTGTGGTCCTGGGCACACTCTTCATTATCAGATCATTTGTTGCTAGAAGTTTGAACTAAAAAACTTCCGAACAGGGTCTTGGTGAAAGCACTTATTTTCCAGGTGGAGGTTGCGTGGTCAAAAGAGGAAGGAATTACTCAATTCCTCACAGATAAATGGCCCAGAAGTAGGTCAGTGCTCCACTGTTATTGCTACCATTTCTGTTCACCTGGTGCACAGATGCAGAAGGGAGAAGAAAATTTGGCTACCCCAGTGGTGCCACTAATTATGACTTTGAGAAAGATGGGCCATGACCTTGAGTGTTATCAACTGCAATAAGCAGATAATAGAAGGGTGAACATGAGAAAGGCATGGTGTAACGTAAAGGCTCCTCACAATAACTAGCATGTAGTGTGTGCTGTTATAACCTATATGATCACTAGTGTTGTGCCTTGTGATGGGTGCCAAGGCCATCATGAGAGGGAAGAAGGTGCTTCTGGCTTCACAGGTCTCCAAGTCTGGTCTCTTGGTGCTATGTGTGAGCCCAGCTCTGGATTGTGAAGCTACATTCGGGAGAGGACAAATGGGGTAGAGGAGAACTAACATTAGGTGGTTGTAGTTGCCATCTTCTGAAGGACAGTAGCTGTCACCAATTCTGTACAAATTCTCTCTCCAGACTGTAGTCAGAACTACAACTCAAACCATGTGTCATGGGGCACCGTCACATGGGATTTGCACAGGACCCTATGGGATTCTCTCTGACATCCTGGCTGGCTGGCTCTTTCCATGGGAGGTGGGAGGCTCAGTGGGACTGTGACATTGGGATTTGGCCATGTCTGCAGGTTCCCCTTTTCTCTGATACTCTAGAGGCTGAATGATCAGATCAACAGATCTCTCTCTCTTTTAAGAAGATTTTATTTATTTATTTGAGAGAGACACATACACAGAGATAGCGAGAGAGAGTGCGAGTGGGGAGCAGAAAGAGAAGCAGACTCCTGACTCCCACCGAGCAGGGAGTCTGATGTGGGGGTCGATCTCAGGACTCTGGGATCATGACCTGAGTCTAAGGCAGGCACTCAACCAACTGAGCCATCCAAGCACCCCAAAGAGTTTCTTTCTGAAAGGCCAAGGAATGGAGAGTGGCCAGCATTTGTAAACTTTTCTGATGAGATCATCAGAGAGGAAATCCTGTCAAGTAATGAACTTGCAGATGGTGGTTAAGGTTTTCTGGGAGCCCAGATGAAGAATGAAGAAATTTGAGATTTTCCAAAGACACAGTCCACTTCCATGTGGAGAAGAGAATGAAACCTAACATCAAAAGCAAGAAAGAACGTGGCTTTGTGTGTAGGTCCTGTCTTCCTATGGCCCTCCCAACCATTGTCCATATGTCTGTAACTGTAGACAGTAAACTTCCGTTGTCACTGGTGTTCTTCCCTCCTCCCCACCCCCTTGGTGGGTTTATGCAGTTCCTGAGTCAGTTCTGACAAAGGCAAGAAGTCCAACCACAGCCTCAGCTCTACAAAGAGCTTGGTCTGGAAGGAGGGCTTCTGCTTAGGAAGTCAAGTGCAATCTGATAGAGGTCTTACCACGAAGTCTTGCTATTCCTTATATCTTCTTCCAAACCCAGCATCAACTGGGTTCAGAGCCCAGACTGTAATGCAACTTCCCCAACCCTTTCTCTGAAGCTTCCAAGTCCCTTTTCCCTCTAGGAGTCTGTATCACGGACCTTCCATTCTCAAAACCCATTAGGCATCTTTGGGATGCAAGCTACATGAAACTCAACAGTGTGGCTTGAACAATATGACATTTATTCTAATCTTTTTTAAAGATTATTTATGAGAGAGAGAATGCAAGAAGGGGAAGAGACGATAGAGGCAAAGAGAGAGAGCATCTCAAGCAGACTCTCCACTGAACACAAAGCCAGATGCAGGGCTTGACCCCATGGCACTGAGATCATGACCTGAGCTGAAACCAAGAGTTGGATGCTTAACAGACTGAGCCACCCACATGCTATTATGATATTTAGGAATATTCTATACCTAAATGCAAGTCCAGAGGTCAGGGATGCTAAGCATAACTCCACAGCTCAGGCATGCCATCTGGAATTGGAGCTAGTCATCCTGCTTCCTTTCCCTGGGATACTGGGCAATATGAGCATTACGAGCCTATTATGAGCATATCCTTATGATCATTTCCTTGGAAGCCATTGCTTCTTCACACAACAGTGTCAAGGCAGGAGCAAGGCAATGGGTAGCAGTAACAGAGCTCTATCCGCACTCCAGCCTCCTCTCTCTTAACTTTCAGTGTAGGTTTTCACTGGTGTGTGACATCGCCATCTACACAAAGAGTGCAGAAGTCAAGAATGTGCATTGGATGACTTTTCACAGAGTAAACCCAGACGTGAAAGAAAGCACACAAACCAGAGACAGAATATCAACGGCAGCAACCTTGGCCACCTTCTGATCCCAAAGGCCACCAAAGGAAATTGATAACTTGACTACAAACACCGTAGGTGAGTTTTGCCTTTTTTAAAAAAGAAACTTTATGTCACTGGAATCACGCTGCATGTCCTTTTAGGCAACAATCCTCTTTTTGCTTTGTGGGATTCATCTACACAGTTGAGAGTAGGCATAGCTTGTCCATGGTCATTTCTCTATAGGGTTCCATTACATAAATATGCCAGAATTTATGGGTGTTATTGTTTATGGTTATTTGAGTTGCTTCCAAGCTTTGTAGATCATGGGTAGTTCTGCTATGACTCCCCATATGTATAATCTGGTAAGAATATACCATATGCATACATGTTGGGGTAACCTAGGAGTGGAATGACTGGGTCATAAGATTGCCTTACTCTTTCCGTGGATGTCTTTCCTACTAACCCTCAACATTTTCTTGGCTCATTACAAGCCTACTCTGAAGATATTCCTTCGAATATCTTAGAGATATAATTTTTTCCCTGAGGGTAGGGACAATGCTACTTGATCAAAATCAGGCTTCTGGAGTTGAAGAGGACGCAGAAATGTCAAGCGGGTACCACTGCACTCTGCTACCTCTTCCTGATCGTTAGCTCATAGTCTCCAGTGAAATGTGCATTTGTCTGGAATCATGTCCATGCCACTCACGTGGATGTCCTTCCACTTACCGTACTGGCCTGGAAGTGTGGTCTTTCTCCTATCACTATCTACCTGTCTTCTATCTGGGTTCTGTCTCCATGGTGGACTTTTCTCTGGAGCCATGACTGAGCTCCTCCTTGACAGGTCGGACTGAACGTGCTGTCAGGGGAAAATAGTAAATATGAGCCAACAGTCACTCGCGTGCACCTTGTCTCAAGTTATCAACCTGCATTTCTGTCCCCCAGGCCCCCTTCCATTAGTGAATTTTCTAAGAGCGTCTATTTCAAGATCCCAGTGGGAATGAATTTTTTTTTTTTTTAAGACTCACAATCCTCTTTTTATATCATCAGACTAGAGATTCTGAACAATCTAAGGCTGATTTTAGGGCAGTTTTGAGTAAGTTAGCATGGGATTTCTCCGGAGATAGAGTGCACCGTCGTATTTTAGGAGAATCTTAATACCGCAATAAGGATGGATTGACGTTGCGTCAATTTCTATTCTCGTTACAATAAAAGAGTCAGTGTGGTATTAGAATTTTACCGCCTGCAACATTTGGTGAATTACAGGGAGGTCTAATATGATTTCCCACACTATATTCTGTTTAGATTGGCAGGTTTCTCTGGGCGTTTCTCAATAGACTGATAAAGCACTAGACAGGGGATTAGCTCTCTTGGAAGCTAAGAAAAGAGGTGATCAGGGTTGTTTATAGCTTGTGGGGATGGATTCTGATGGAAGAACCCAGAGAGAGCGAAACTTTCACAGCATACAGAATGGCAAGGACTCGGGGAGCATATTATAGGATACGGCCCCACCCTGTGGAGTAATTCCCCGGGGGACCCAGGACAGGAACAACCAGAACAGAGAGACTAATGGATCTCCTCTTGGGACGACATCCGAAGGAGAAATAAATCACACCAAACATCTCTCAAGGGGATCGATTTTTGTTTTTCCTCCCAATGAAAAGCTTCAGATTCAGATTAAAGTTGACAGATTAGAGATTAGAGTTGGACAGTGCCAACTCCAGGCACCGTGAACATGGACTGTTTCATCCCAGACTCCCACAGGCCAGTTGAGGAAGCCATCATGGTTATCCTCCTCCTCATCAGCATTTTTTTAGATAAGGTATCCTGGAAACAGACTCTGAAATAGAGAATTGCATGCAGATGGGTTACCCTCTGGAGATGCAGCTCTAAGGAAACTGGCGAGGCAGGGTTGGGTAGAAAGGAGCAGACCTGCCATGTGGGCCCACTTGAGGACTCAGTGGCTCCCAGAGGGAACTCAGGAGTGGGATGGCCTTTAGAATCTTCCTGAACTGACACCAAAAACTTTTCCCTCATGTCTGTGCATCAGTCACTCATTGGCCGAGTCCACTCCAGAGAAGAGGTATAACTTTGAATGGGGAGCACAGAGGCATCAAGAGCCCCTATTCCCAGCACCTGGGGGTCAAGTGTGTTAAGCCTGAAGAGGAGTTCTGGGTGAAATATTACGCTGGGCATCAATGAAAATCTAATTCAGGGGTTATCATTGAATTACTGAATTCATTCATTGATTGTCAGTGAAAGTCATCATCACTATCATTGAGCAGAAGAGGCTCAAAGGAATCAAGAGACTTGCCCCAAAGGCCACATAGCTGGTAAATGCACTATCCTTTGCTCTGATATCCTGGTATGCTTTCTCTTTCCTGTGTACTGCTTCAGTTTCTATTTCTCTCAGGAACCTGATTAAGGTAGGAGGACGGTGAGGTAGATGATGAAGGAATGAGACACTCCCCTCCCTCCGCCGCATCAAGGAAACAGTAACTCTGGTGGAAGGTGTCTAGGAACACCTTTCGTTTACTAACACCAGGGAACACCTGCTACATGCTGGTCCTCCAAATGGTGTGGACGTGTTGATAGGAAGACGGAAAGGCCCCTTTACTCATGGAGACCTTATTCTAGTCAAATAAATTTATCATCAGGGTGCCTAGGTGGCTCAGTCGGTTA